>NC_088205.1:69265501-69890501 GCF_037126465.1 Ornithodoros turicata
AGATGAGCAAATGTGAGAGATGTATGGGAAAGAAACGGAAAAAAAAATAGAGGTTGGGGGGGGGGGGGGTTGAGTAATACAATGTTGACATTTCAGTGCTGGCTTAGGATGCACGTGTTTCGCAGCAGTAAGAAGGGCGAAAGAGAAATAGCGAATGATTGAAACGCGCTGTGTGCTTGCATAATCGTTCCTTGTTAGGTGTCTGTGGTTCCTCATCTGTTCTAGTTAAACACGGATGTACAGGAGATGTCGTCAGTCTGAATGAGTCCCGCTCGGCATTGCTGAGCATCACTGACTTTTCAGAAACGCGTTATAATGAATAGAGAATGAATAGAAACACTATAACGGCACGCAGACACTCATTCCTCGCTGTGTTTTATGCATAGATTGAGAAGTTACCCGTCAAAAAGAACTCGTTACGAGTTAAGTTACTGTGTGAAAAATGTAACTAAGTTAATAACGAAGTTCTTCCGCCTGAAATGTAACTCTCATTTACTGAGTTACTTAAAAAAAAAGAACGAGTTACTTCCAAGTTACTTCGGACACAAAAGAGCATTACGCAGGTGCAGCGCGCGCGAGCAGTTGAGTTAGACCTTGAGTTACCTGCGGAGGAGTGCAACACGCTTAGAAACGCTGTGCATCTTACTCCCTGTGGGCGCACAATAGCTCAGCTTCATTTCAATGGCAGCGACTCTTACTTCCTGAATAAAATACTGTAATTGATTGAATATCACGTTTCATGGGAAAAAAATGCATTGAAGGAACCGGAGAGAAAGCAAGAAAATATCTGCACGTAAGTGAAAAGCGAATTAAAAGTAACTTGGAACTTAACTTAACTTACTTTGGCAAAGTTAGCTGAAAAAGAAACGAGTGACTGAGTAACTCTGAATGTTACCACGGCGCAAAAGTACCGAGTTAAGTTACAAGTTACCAAAAAAAGGAACTTAGTTACAGTAGAACAAGAGAGACTGGTACAGTAGTTACAGTAACGAGTTACCTCAAACTCTGGTTTTATGGCGCAAATATGACACTATACAATTCTAACTGAAGTTAAATTATTATTAACGTTTAAGTAGCATTAAGTAAGTAGCACGTAAGTAACATTTAAGTAGCGTTTGGTCTGAGTTTGTGGTGCCCTTTAATCGTGGTGCACCTTTTTCCCAACAACTCTAGCGCATAATCTATTCCGTGATCCCGCCCGCTCTGACATTACTATCGCTTGAAGTTCTGCTTTCGCACAGCGTTCCCCATCGAAGCTCGTTTTTAAAATCGTATATAGAACACAAACAAGCCACATGTGCAAACGACATTTTCCACCGCCACTCATCCATCACCCTTTTCCTCCTTCGTCTCCCTTCAGAACGACGACTCTCTTATCAGTGACAGGCATGAGCCAACTCTCTAACGTGACACTTTCTCCCCCCACTTCCCCGCTCCGCTCCACCAACCCTCGAGTAACGGGAAATACTCTCGAAACCTTTTCGCCCCCGTCCTCTGTAGCGTTACCTTGACGCGGGTCAATCAATATGTTACACAGGGCTGCCGCGCATTTCTTAACGCAACTTTAAGGCTACTGCTACGGGGCAATATCGTTTCTGAAGCTTCGGTCATTGAGTGATGTGAAAGTGTGGATGGTTGTTATTACTCGGAATAAGGGAGACCTGTTGTGAAAAGGTGTGGAGGGAATACAGGTCAGTGGCGCAGCGACGAACGAGGGCTTAAACGTTCATGCAGCCGTGAGTGTATACTAAAGGTGCTTGAAAATGACATGAAGCCTCTGATTGGATGTGTAGATGACGTCATCATAGTACGAAGTCTAACTATCAGATTGACCCCAACATCATCACCACCACCACCACCAACAACAACAACATGGGTTCAAATTCGGGATTGCCCCATTCCATTCAAAGCATGAGTCGTCCTTAATATCGCTGTTAGATCATTTGTGATCATCATGCTTTACACTGAGGTTAATAGTAAATGCATGATTCCCCAGACTGTTGTTTCTGTCCATTGAAAGCTAGTATAAATGTACACACCGGATACTGCCCATATTTGAAAAGGTGGGAGTTGCAAACTCAACTTTGCATCTTTCTGCTTCGACGGTCCCGTGCTGAAGCTGCCTGTGATCCCGTTAGCGTATCGTCGACAGTGTTGCCTGTGTAGTGTTCACGTGTTGGCCACGTGAACTACTCTAACGGAATTCTGCACTTCTCGCATAATGCACTTCGCGATATACAAGTGTTGCGGTGATTCACCTCATCTCATCGTCATTAATGTAGTAGCTGTTGTTCAGGAATTGCAGGTTTTTTATTTTTATTTGTTACGATGACCTGCAGTACTGCACGAAGACGGTGCTCCAGCACGATGCTTCAGCACTCTTGTGCATTGTCCTGTTTAGCTGGGTGTGTAAGGGACCTTTCGGTCCTCAATATTCTATCCTGCAGTACCATCTGGGCTACCGCATGGAGTCTATCCTATTCGTTTCCAAGGACATGTCCACCCCACCCTACCTCACCCCCACACAAAGAAAAATTTAACGATAAGTTCCTATATGCTGCGAATAGTTCATTTAAAGAACACCGCGTAATATGACTTTTCCCATGCAGGTTGGATGGGAAGTGACAAATGAACCGTTCGGAGCCGTACATATATCAACAAGATGGAAACGCCGATCTAGTTATCGCCAAATTGATTGATGTGTTACTTAGGTTAGAGGCAGTACAGCAAGATCTATCCAGAAGAAGTAAATCTATCCAAGAACCAGTATTAGCCATGTCAAGTGCTGCAGATTCATAATTCGACGTAGTGTGTAATAGTAATTTAGTGTAAAGTGCGTCGGACTACGAAGTATGGCGCACTGCATGTAACAATATAATATTGTTCTCAGAGTATTTCGTTGCGAGTATTTACTAAGTTCAAAGTCCATATGGGCGCATAAATGCAGGCTAAGCCATGGTTGAATTACATATTAACTTTGAAAATTCATAATTATTAGAGTTTAGTTGAAGATATATTTTACTTACACCAATAAATCCATTTACTTCCGGCTGAACTCACTCGCAAAGGTGCAAGTTTTACCCCCTAAATGTTTGCTGACTATTGGGCAATTCTTTTAAGATACTTAGTTGCACCCCCGCTTCTTAATGTACAGGGCATCGAACAAGCCGAATTTGTCTTTCTGTTTGTCTCTTCCTTTTCTTCTCTTCTATTCCTTTTCTTTTCTTTCCCCTTGTCTCCTTTTTTCTTCTCCTTTTCTTTTCTTCTCCCATTTTCCTTTTTTTGGAATAGCAAGCGGACCTCCATCTTGCTGACCTTTCCTTTCTTTTTCTTAATAAACATATCCTCCCCCCCCCCGAATTTGTTTTTTAACGAAGTAGCGCGCGGCTGAATCATTCGAGGTACACATGCGGTCATTATTTATTTATTTATTTATATGTTTACTTAATTACGAATTAAGTCGCAGACGAATTGTTTCTCACACATTCTTTCTTCCCCATTGAAATGAGGGATCGATAGCAACTACGTGCGTGCAGTTAAGCACGACATCCTATCGTTAATGCCTGTAGTTGGTGATGGAGGTGGTGTGTAGCTATTTATGACGTTTAGGCAAGACTGATGCCACATTCAGTTTTTCTCGTTCCCGTGTGCGTATAGTATGTGGTTTCTATTGCACGCACGTTCTGTAATGATGACCGAGTGACGTCGTGTACCTGACTTAGCCCTTCTTCAACGACACTTTGTACCATAGGTATCGAAATTAAATAAATTGAAGTCACTGTAGGTGCGTGTGTTGGTCAAATGAGTGATCAACAATGCGGCTCGCTGGAGGGCTGGGTCGAAACTTATCAGTAACTCGCGTAACCGAGGCAACAGTTGAATCTGGATTGGAGTGTGGCCCGTGGCACGCCCCTACGGAGAGGCGCTTTAATGATGCCAATTACTAATAGGAAGCTGGATCTCGGTTTATGCGTCAGGTAATCGATATTGCCTCTAATGACTTTCCATACAAGTGATGCAAAGCTACTGTGTTGAACCGCGGCACGCCCAGAGAGGTAATGAACTGTTGCACCGCAGACGACGACACGCGCACCCACAATACGTAGGCATAGAACAATGTTTCGTAGACTACACTGCGCCGCCTGGTAACAGCTTGATTTCATCGTCTATAGAGTAGAGCGAGAGAAATTCAACATCATTCGTGTAAATCTGTGCGTGCTTTGAAAACTCACTCAGGAGTTTAGAGGGAGGGAGACAGGCAACAATTTATGGCGAATGCTACGCTGGTTGTTGTAGTGCAGAAAAGCTCGTACGAGCTTGAGTGTGCATGTTGAACAGATCGCTTCAGTGCAACGTGCGCAGTGTCCAGGGGCCGCACTCACGAGGGTGAGGGGGATGTGAGGGTGAGGAGGATGAGGGGGGGTGAGGGGGATGATGGAGGGAAAAGGCCTTTATTACAGTTACGTTGTCACACCTATCATTGCCGACATGCGTCTAATGCTGAAATATAACAAAGCCATGGTGCACGATAACATGCACGGGGATTGCTGATGACTATATTTCTGTTGCTGGAGCGTGATGACGATGATGATGATAGGAGAAAAAATGGAGATGTGAGCCCGCTCACTGCGGGACAAGCTACTCCAGGCCTAGTAAAGAAACTAAAGGGGGAAAAAAAGAGAGTGATCATACGCTGCCTCCTGCCTGCGCTCGCTCGTGTTTCTTCAGTAAGTACCCGCGCGGGAGAGTTTTTTGCTTTCATTCCACTACATGCAATAGCTTAATGAAGGTGAGTCAGCCTATATCTGTGGCGACATGCCGCACAGATTGCGTGAAGGATGGCCTTTCGTTGTAAATGTCAAAGGATCCATCCCGTCGCAACGAGTTTGTAATACCTAACGACTGCCGGGTTCTGGAATCTTCCCTGCGTCTGCTTTTGGGCCGGTAGTTGCATACGGAATTATGTAAATTCTAGAGGCGTTCTCAAACGCGACATCAACCGGAAGTGTCTTTAGCCTTAGGAGCTTGAAGTGAAGCACCAGTCACAAGCTATGACGTCAAACTGATCTAAAATGCGCGTTGTCATTGGTTGCGGTAGGTACGGTAACTTGACAGTGTCCTGGGATTTTCCCAGCACCTCCCGATCCGCACTCATGCCCCCAAAAAATCTTGCAAAAAAAAGAGAAGAAGAAAAAGAACAGAAAAACACTGGTCAGAGTGGCGAAAAACGTCATAAAAGCAGCAGATATGCTCGCATCAGTGCGACCTACGTTTCCATTTCTATTTATTTTATTCTATGCCCCCTCCCCCTTTTCTACAGGCACCAACACAATCCGAAGATGAAAATCCTGGGAATGTTCCTGACGGTGACGGTATACTAAGGTATACGGAAAATTAAGGCGGCGAGATCCTCGCTAGGGGCGCCACTGTACCGCCTATTGGTGGGGATCATCGTTTCGGTTTCGTCTCTGTTACTTACAGTAAAAACTGTCATATTGGAGTGAAAATGCGACATCCATGGAACATATATGGAATATCCTCACGACACGGTTCGTTCAGTGAACGCAAGGGGGCGACTCCCAAACTTCTCGGCACTAATTGTCAGCGGGAGAGATGATGGTATGAGAGAACGGGTAATTAATCAGGAACACCTAATCAACGAAACACAGGAAGTTTTCACGCTATCCGTTGCTGTCACAAACCACATTCTTGTGTTCCCAGTCTGGCAACCTACAACCGTGACATTGGAGTGACCTGAATTGACAGACTCTTATCTGCTTCGATGAAAGTGACTCGTGTCGTCTGTTCTCGTTCTTCCGCTTTCCGTTCCACGTGCATGCGTTCGTTACAGTGTAGACTTTGCTGGACGTTTCCGCCGCGACATAGTCGCGTTGGTCTGAACAAATTGGATTTGTTTTTCGCGCAAACCAGACGATGTCCTTCTGGCAAGTATCCTTCTCTGTTTCCAGGAATTGATAGGGCGTTTACAGGGTAGTACTAATTGCAATTAGGCATTATCGATACTCTGTTCTGGCGATTAATTGGGCAGCGAGACTGAATCTTTTGGTCCTTGACACTATAGGCTGTCATATGTCACGGCCGTCTCTGGTGGAGCTTGGCCCTATATATAGCGGTGCGTGACAAGGAATCCGCGACTTAGTGGGCTACTGTCAGGGGTATTGCCACTAACAGAAAGATATAGGCGACGTCCTGTCGTACTGTTAGTGTACATGCAGCACAGTGCAGATACAGAGGTAGCCGGGTAGACCAAGGTACGCTCATTCATTACCTGCACCTCTGCGAAATGGGGCACTGTACGGGTAAGACATATTAGCCGCCTCCTTTATACACATTACGTTACGCTACAACTTACCATAGATAGAATCGTGAACATACGCGAAGCCGCTTTCGCGAAGGATTTGGCGGTACTTTGCGCCTATGCTTCATCGCACATCCCACATCATCATCATTCATCTATGTTGTTGTTCATCGCGTGACTTGCTAACCGAGACCGTAAGTATAAACGTATCAAGTATCCACGGCAATGTTTTACTGGAGGAAGAAGTTTCCACGCGCAGAGAAGGCAGGAGACTATGGTGGACGTAGCACACCATAAGCAGAACATAGCACAACGGCGGGTAGCCGTGATGATAATGTTGTACATGTCATTTCCTTTTCCCAGTGTTGTGCAGTGGTGCTCTGGTGGCCGCTATCGTTCCACTATTTAACACGGGTCTCCTGTAGACGATTTCTCTGTGCCCAGGTCACTACAGTGGCGCGCAGACTTGCATCGAACAGCGGAGCGCGTGCCATCGGGCGCTGATAGACAGCTGGAAACGAGATTGGGATGATCCACTATCCCCTTGAAGGGAGGGTCGGTACACACAGCGGATGCGTTCGCCGCACCGCACCGTTTATCTGACGCATCCGTTGTGCGTATCGACCAACCCTTCAGCGGGATAGTGGATCATTCCAATCTTGTTTCCAGCTGTCCATCAGCGCCCGATGATACGCGCTCCGCTGTTCGAGGCAAGACTGCGCGCCACTCTATCTATTGTGATTCAGTGCATTGTGCGTGCCAAGGTCGTGTCTTTTCCCTTGTCATCCTTTGATTTGGTTATCGAGGTTTTGTCGATCTCCCCGTTTTGCACTTTCGTTAAAATCTAAAATTCAATAGGACCACCAAGGTAACAAAGCAATAAAAACACCAACAACTACTTTATTTTAAGATGATGAATGTGGAGTTTCATCGCCAGGGGCGATACTCACACACACACACACACATCGTGGGCTTCCAAGCAGAGAGAAAAGATAACGGTGCATTACGGGTAGGCGGCTTGATAAAACTGTCAGCACGATAAGAGTTTCCAGCACCTGGCTGTGTGCGCGTTTCTTTGTGACATTTTCTGGAGCGGCATTTCTCTTAAGGCGCGTTCCCACTGCCAGGCGGGGGCGCGGAACGGCGCCCGCAACGGCAGACCGTCATTTGGAGGACGCCGGAGGCCCGTTCTCTGGCGCCGTCCAAACAGTGGCTCCTTGCGCGACTGACTACAGCAGACAGCAGCGACCAACCAATCAAAGCGAATAACAAGAAGAGGGTCTGCGGTGCATGAAAGCAAACGATTGCCTGGTAGCGCGCGTAGAAGTCTCGCTTCCCTCGCCCTGGTCGGTTTATCTCAGGAGTATTGCGAACCTCGGTGTGGACACTCTCGCCGTTCGCCACTCGCCAGAGAGTATACACCCGGCAGTGAGAACGTAGCTTTTCGCTAGTAAAGTGGTTATGCAGTGCAGTCGGTATGTCTCCCTGTCTGCGCAAATGGGCAAGGACAAGTGAAATACGTGACACTTCACCGTCTTCCAGCAAAAAAGTTTTAATTTCAAAATAAAGTGTCCGTACCGGCATTTACTATTCGGTACGCTTCGTAGATTTCCTTGTTTAGATTTCACTTTCTCGAAAGAAGCAACTATTAATCCGTTTTCGAAACACGTTTTGCAACTCCAGCGGACACAATGCACTGCGAAGATGGTTCGCTGCTGATTTGCCGAAAAATTTAGGATGGTGAATGACCGAATTACGCCGAACACGGTGTTCGTTGTTCGGGTCACCAAATGTAGAGGAGGTGGTGTTCCTCTATATGAGTCCTGACCAGCGATGATGGAATGTCCCAGCGTGCAGATGTGAGTGGCCTCACGCTAGGACAGTGCCGGTAGAACTGGCTGGGGTTTCTCCTGGGTTTTCCTCAGACGCTTTCAGATATATGACGCCACAGTTCCCTTGGAAGTCGGCCCAGGACGCACATTCCCCCAGGGCATCAGTCGTGACGTTGCCCACCTATGTGAGGCCGACAACGGCGAGCCCTTTCACCAGCACCAGCACCACCACCTGGCAGGCGCAGTGGCGCGCGCCAGCACAGGCACGTCTTCATCGTCGTCCACGGGCCGCCACAAAGTTTTCTATTTTTTGTTTATTATTATTATTATTTGAGATGGCGTTCTCACAACTTGTATTAATCTGCTGCACAAACTCTCCTGGTACCAACTCCCGTGGCATAGTGGTTAGGATGATCGCTTTCCACGCCGAGACTTGGAGGTGACCCGGGTTCGAATGCTGTCACCGGCTGTGCTGTCTGAGGTTTTCCCTGGGCTTTCCGAAGACCTTCCAGACGAATGTCGGCACAGTTCCCCCCTGAAGTCGGCCAAGGACGCATACTAACCCTCCCTGTCCCCCACTCCTTCCTGCTGTCCTCTCTACATCTGTCAACGTCTGTACGCCGCTCATAGCCACAGTTCCTTCGCGGCGCTAACACGGAATAAAAAAAAGAAAAGAAGAAAGACTCTCCTGGTGCCCAGACCGAACAATGTGGGAGTTGATGATGATCTCCCGGCGCAAACTCCCAGTCTTGGGAAGTAACTATAAGTTATTGGAAACGTAAGCAAGTTGGAAGTTTAAGAGAGCCGACACCAGACCGCAACCCGCTAGGTGCTCTAGCGTTGTTCTCTTCTAAGCCAGAAGGTGAAGTGGCTCTGGCTTTCTGCCAGACCATTGCCACTCATTCCGTGGCAGCGTGTTCACCGGCTTTCATGAGCCACATGACCTACTTAACAGAACAGATTGAAGCTAGTCCAGTCATCGCTGATCCGGATATGGATAGTGATGAAAGATGAAAGTCACTGAAAAGGTTAGCCAGCTGTAGGACTCGAACCCACATCTTCTGGATTACCGGTCCAGGGCTCTACCAATGTATGTGATTGACTTGTATGCGATTGTCCCTTTTATGTTGTTCAAGCCTCAGAACATCAGTTCCCTCATGGATAGTGACTTTTCGCTCTCGGGGTTAAAGAACGCACTCCTCATGTCACGTGTTCGATCTTCCCCAGGCCCAGACAATATCACGTACCGGGCTATCCGTAATCTGGATGAGCGATGTCAGAAGTGCCTGCTCGAGGTATTTAACACGTCCTGGAGAACCGGGAAGTACCTGACAGTTGGAAGCAAGCGCGCGTTGTCCCACTACTGAAGCCGGGAAAATCGGTCTCTCAGCTCTCTTCTTTCAGGCCAGTGAGCTTGACTAGCTGGCTTGGCACGTTGTTGGAGCGCATGATCCTCCACAGAATCGAGTGGTGTCTCGAGAGGCACTCCTTCTTCCCGCGGGAACTGTCAGGATTCCGCCAGCACAGGTCTTCCATGGACTCGGTTCTTGACTTCATTACGTCGGTGGAAGAAGAAAAGGCGCGTAAGAAGACAGTGGTGGCTGCGTTTCTTGATGTTAAACGCGGTTACGACACCGTGAGTCACGCCTCCGTTCTCCATCCCCTCACCCAAGCTGGCCTACCCTCCAGAGTTCTCTCATGGATTAAGAACTTCCTCCATGGCAGCCAACTATTTGTTCGCACCCGTCAAGGGGATAGAGAGCATATATCGATGACCCATGGAGTTCCACAGCGAAGCGTATTGAGCCCAATTCTGTTTAACGTGGCCATGGCGGGTACTCGTGGTTGCATTGGAAAGAAACTGTCAATTTCGATCTACGCGGATGACATCCGCATTTGGACCAGCGGCAAGTCCCGTCCGGCCATCCAGCGGCGCCTGCAACACGCTTTGAACACTATTGAGCACTATCTCACAACGGCTGGCATGGACATCTCGACTGAAAAGTCCGTGGCACTCCCTTTTACGAGAAGGAACATGCATCCCTTCCCTCTTTCAGTTGCTGGTGTACAGCTGAGGAGTGCATCTTTTCATCGCTTCCTAGGTGTTACGGTAGACGCCAGGCCGACGCCAGGTCTTGGGTGAAGCACATAGCGACCTTGGAAGCCAAGGTCCACCGGTGGATTGCGGTGATTAGGCATCTGGCAGGCATGAAGTGCGGCAGTGCCATGGCGTCGCTTTTGGCCGTCCACCGAGCTTTGGTTCGCGGGTCACTTGCATACAGCTTGCCTGTGTTGAATGGTCTTCCACCTTCCTCAGTCCATAAGCTTCAGTGCCTCCTGGCGCGCAGTCGCCGAGTGTGCTTGGGAGTCCCTCGGGCGGCAGAGACCCATGTGGTCATTGCTGAGGCTAAGGAAGCCCCGCTTGAAGTGCTTCGCTACGGGGAGACGTGTCAGCAGTACCTCCGCCTTCTAGCTCACCATCGGCGGCATCCTCTAGTTAGGAAGCTTCGGAGACGCAAGCACAGCAGTGTACACCCATGTGTCTCTTAACTGAAGGCTAGCATACCTGACTTTGTGGTCGCACCCACAGCCCCAGCACTCCTCCTAGGACTTTTCCGATGCCCGGCATTTCTCTGTCGGTGCCTGGGCTAACAGGGAAGAAAGGCAACGTCGCTGCATGCGTGACGAAGCAGCTCACACTCGATATGATGAGCTCGTGTTATGATACATCCACTGCAGTTTTCACGGACGGCTCAACCACGAGGGGAAGTTCGTCGTCTGCTTTTGTCATTCCCTTCGAGTCAATTTCAGATGGCCATCATCTCACACATAAGACATCGTAAACACGCGCTGAGCTTTATGCTATTATTTTCGCCTTCCGGAAAATTACTGACAGCCCCGTTCGCTCCTTGGTCGTTTTTACAGATTCCAGATCTGCACTGCAATGTGTGGCAACTATGGGACTTCGCGGCTTCCTCAGTCTTGTGGTCATTGAAATTCTACAAGTACACAAGAAGCAAGCGCAGATGGATTGTGTAAAAGGGTGCAGCTATCACTGCTACTCAGAACCAAGTGCGCGGCGCGTCCACTGCATTCGGAGGTGACCCTCGACTCGAGCCTACCCGTGGTGAAACCTTACTGTGCTAGGGTACGCTCGCAATACCATCGCATAAATGTGCAACTCTAAACTCGTAAAGGGCTCAAATGAAAGTTAGTTTTGGTATTGCTACATTATAAAACGTTACCATTACTCTGATGACAAGAAAACAGTTATGTGGTCACCGCCCTTAAGTGCAATATGGAAGGAGCGTTGGTCCCGTCTAGTGTTCCAGTTAAGCGGATGTTCGGCATTGGTATAGGGATGCTTTCGAGTAAAGTGGGGCAGACTCACAGAGGCAAACTTGGAGCAGCAGCTGTTGCTCCAGTACAACCTGCACAAGTATTTCGCATTGCACTAGTAAAGAATCTAGAAGAAAAGTTTTTGAACCGGAGTCCTTGTCCCTGCCATTTTGGAAAGTAATTGTAAAGTGACTTGTAGCTGTAACCGAACTGGGTTTAGGAGAACTCGTCACAAGCCCGGACGTCACAGGCCAACTGGTCATAGGTGAACTCGTCAAGGAGGCCAACTCGTCCCAGGGCATCTCGTACGAGGAACTGCCGTCACGCCGGAATAATCGTCACAGTGAACCTGCTCACCGCACCTACTCCCCAACGTGTGAAATAGTAAAAGGCTGACCTAACCTTGGTCAGTCTCGACGGGTGCATATTCTACATGAACTGACCCACTCCCCAACATGTGAAATACGTAAAAAGCTCTCCTGACCTAACCTTCGTCAATCTCGACGGGTACATGAACTGACCCACCCCCCAACGTGTGAAATACGTAAAAGGCTCTCTTGACCTAACCTTGGTCAGTCTCTCAACTTTTGTCCGCGCGCCAGCAACGGAGCCCTACGCTGAGTTTTCGTTCCTTCCATTCTCTCCGTGCCCTTAGCAAAGACGTGAAATTTGTACGGTCAGTGGTCTTCGGAATCCGGGTTCGCGGAAGTGCGGGTCGGACACTGGACTAATCCCTTTGATGAAAAAAAAACACGGTGAAACGCATTCCCTTTGGAACGGGGTCAGCCTTGCAACCAGTGTTCCGGTGACGAACCGCCCCCCTTGACAAGTGTTCCGGTGACAAAAGGACCTCGTACCAGAGGGTCGGTGTGACCAATTATCATGTGACGTGTCTTCCGTTGACGAGTGGGATTCTGACGATTGGACCGGCTCCCAACCGAACTACTAGTTACTATTTGCGCAGAGTAACTTAGTTACTTTGTTCTTGCAATAACTGAAACTTTAACTTATTTACTTTTTCAAGTCACTTTTCCCAAGACTATGGAATACTATAGTCCGTCAGTTGTACTAAATAGTCTGCCCTATGTGAACTCGCACGCGGCTCGGGGTGATACTGTGCTCGTGCCATGGATCTTACACTGCTATATCCATTCTAACCTATCCTTCGAATTCAGTAAAAAAACGCGATTTTTACTGCTCAGGCGTTTTTTCTACACGGCCTTATTAATTCGAGGCCGACGTATGAGATGGAACTGCCATGCTTCTAGTCTTCCGTTTTGATGTAGTGTGATGCTGTGCTGATATGTGTTATGCTGAAAGGCCTCTCTTCCTGCTGCGTACTTTTAAATCAGGGGTATTCTGGCATACTGTTAGTGCGAAATCTAAGCTAAAAACAGCCTAAATGAAATCTCCGCGACAGTTATCTGCAATATCTCTCTATATTCCTGGCATGAGGGCGAACACTATATAGCCCACAATAAGACAAATGAGGAAAAATAAGTAAATAGAGATTGAAACATTGATCGACCATTAACATAATATACATGTACTAACACACACGCACACGCATACATGCATACATACATACATACCTAAAGATACGATGATGAGATTGGGCAGCAGGCTGGGCGCTGCCCCAGTGCCGGCAAAATACCGACAAAAGTATTTAAAATGCAATATTTTGAGTGCGGAACCCAAGAAACGTAGAAATATACTCGTAGGAAGTGTTTAGCAATTTAGGCGACGTTCCTTCTAAATAATGTGAATAATTAATAATTGGGGGTTTACGTCGCGAGACAACTGAGATCATGAGCGACGCCACAGCGGTCGGTCTGTGGATTGCTTTTGCCCACCTGAGGGTTCTTTAACGTGCGATGAAAGCTCATCACACGGCACCCCGTATTTAACGTCCCTCGCGGAAGACGGCGTGTCTAAGCAACTTGTACCCTGCCACCAAGTTGCTGGCGTCCTCGGCCGGGTTCGAACCCGCGATCTCGGGATCAGAAGGCGAACACGCTACCGACTGAGCCACCGAGGCCGGTAAATAATGTGAATAAAGAATGCGGCCGATGTTGTGGCAAGCAAGCGCAGCCTTAACGACGATGAAATATACATAGCGACAAACACACTGAGGATGCCGTGGATGCGAGTTGTCGTGAATCTGCGCCGGTTATCGACACTAATGAAATCTAGTCAGGTTGGCACGCACGCATAAATTATCTCCGCGCATTTTTGAAGCGCACGTTGAGTCCGCGATAGGTTTTTGCGCAGTTGTGCTCTCATGGGTTCTTCATCCTCTCCCAACGCGAAATAGGGCAGTGTACCGCCTCAGCGGTGGTGAATCACCCACCCCCATCACCATCCAATGTATGTATGTATGTGTGTGTGTGTGTGTGTGGCTGAGACGAACGGATAGGAGGGATATCAGGTCTAATAAATCCAGGACCCTGAAAAAAAAAAGAAAAAAAAAGAGTGAAAATAAACCAAAGAAAACTTAGCGAGAGTTCAGTATAATTTCTGAAAACTGTAGTATGATGGGAAGCAAGAACAACAGCACATCCATGAATTGACGATGAATGACGTAGCATAAGACAATAAGTTTCCAAGAGTATATTTTCAAAGCAGAGATAGGAAGAAAAACTATGCTTTAAATGCCAGCTCAATAATTTTCGTACATAAGTCGGGGGTACGGCATCCAAGCAGCGAGGAAATAACGTTTAGTATTGCTCAAAAACCTTGTTCATTCCTTAAGCACACCTGCTACCAGGAGCCACCATGCACAACGTTCTCGCTGTGCTGTGTCCTGTTTACTTATTAAATTTAGAAAGCCCTTTCTGAAAAGGTAGCTATTTCACGGTGCGGAGGAGGCATGGAAGTGAGGCACTGTCACTATATAGCGAGGAGCCGCGAGGTGTCGTTTGCCAACCGAAAATACCGTCTGCTAGTTACACAGCGCGCCGCTATTTGCGGCGAACTTTCCGCGTCAGGAAGTGACGTTTGCATCGCTCATTTACTTACGGACTCCCCGAACGAGGGGAGGGACTTGTAGAGGGTGTGCTGATGAAAGACTTCTTCTCGCGCGTTACATATCATCTGCGATCATAGTCATGTCATTTACTGCGCAATACGCTGCGGCCAGAAGCGAAAAAAAAACAACAACAAAAAAAATGAAGGGGACCTTTCGCGTACTTCCGTGATCTGCCTGCACAATTGTCCTAGTAGTTTGAACAGCCGCTGTTGCTGTTCATGGGGTACATTTAAAAATGAACTTCACCCCATAGCGCGCTCCTAGGCAACTATCATCTCGAATGATATCGTTATCTGCCCTGACTTGTTGAAAACGGGAGGCGTACGCCTTTTTTGTGACAGTTATGAACAGCATAAGTGTCACAAAAAAGGCGTACGCCTCCCGTTTTTAACAAATCAGGGCAGATAACGATATCATTCGAAATGATGGTTGCCTAGGAGCGTGCTATGCGGTGAAGTTCATTTTTAAGAGTGTAGGGTAACAGAGCTGGAGCCGCCATCCGTCACTCTTTGTTTGTACGACGGATAAATGAGAGTGAGAGTCAAAAGAAAACTTTCGTAGTTGCTACAAATTGGATGGAAGAAAAAAAAAAAAAAAAACACAGTCCCGACGGCGGGCAGGATCGGCGTCTACTTAAATCTTCGAAGTATAAAAATAAAACAAAAACTTGGACTATAAGTGCCTAAACTAAAGAACTATATAAAACCCAGAACACGGACTTAATAAATGGATAGAGTAATACCTAAAAAAAGTAAAGACAACGAAAGAAACAGAGAAAGGCAAAAGACGGGCAGGCAAAGGGCATATATCAGACAACATAAATGTGGTGTCCGAGACGTTCTCTTCTTCTTCTTTTTTTTTTTTTTTTGCGAGGATACCGGTAATGTCATGTAGTGTGCAAGGAAGCATTGGCAACAGCCACTGTCTTAATTTACTGTATTAATCTCCTTGCAGCTACTTTGCAGTGACGTACATTGGCTGTAACGAGGCCTGCCATCGGGTAACTCTGAGCTGATTTAGGGACTAGGTAACTGCAGCAGTGGCGGGTCAAAGTCAGATGCTTTGGTCGAATCACAATGCATGCAGACTATTCGCAAAGGGAAACGGGACATTTACTCTCAGGTATCGCACAAACGCCTTTGCCCTTCTAACGTTCTGTGACATTTGGGAACAAACCTGCTGCTCAGGTTGGACACGCTGCGCAGAGTAAAAGGTTACGACTGTTCGGGAATCGCGGCTTCGGGGATATTTCCTGCAAAACGCATTTCACGCCGGCTGTTAGATCTTTTCCTGAACTGTTCCCGACACATTGGCTTCTGCGTAATGTTTTATTCAGGAGCGCCCGAATATTACATTCGTTTCTTTACGTTGCCTTTTTATACTCCCTATTCTCACCGCGAAGCATCTGAGGCTATGAGCGGAGTACGCAGAAAGAAAGAGGATAGGCGGAGGGAGTGGTGACAGAGAAGTTAGTACGCGTCCAGGACTGAGTTTAGGAGAAACTGTGTGGACATCCATCTGGATACTCTGTCGAGAAAACTTGAGGTAGCACGGCCAGTGATGGGATTAGAACGCGGCATGTCCCGATCTTCAGCTTGACCGTGGTGCTTCGAAGGGCATACCTTTCCCACTCCGTTCCTTACACCGGCACGTATTGTGTAGCCACCTAGAGGTTGGTCGGCATGTCCGGCATCCTTGCCTTCCCGTTTTCATTTTTTCCCTGGTTCTGACGAAGACCAAGTGCCTGAAACGTTACCCGGCACTTGTAACCCTCCTCCCCCCCTTTTTTTTTTTGCCTCCAAGGTGTTCTCCCTCTCCTTGGTACTTTAGTCCTTTCGTTGTGTTCCTTTCGTTTCGTGTGCACGGCAGCTGCTCAACTCCTTACACTCGAACTCGCCGCTGGTTCGTTTCGTTTCATTGTCATAAAAGGGACCCAGATAATGAATAACGGCCTCTTCTTCAACTACTACTTTATACGTGAAACTTTGGAAACATGCACAGCACGCGAAGGCCTTGTCAAAACGCTTGTTATTTTTCACCATCTCTTTCTCACGCTTTTTCTCCTCCGACCCTGTATCTGAAAGAGGAAACATTCCAAACATTCCTAAGCTTTGTCCTAGCCTGCAACCGTTGGACCGACGTTGCCATGATTAATCGTCTGTATGCCAAACGGCGCGTCCTCGTCGAGATCAGAATCCATAAAACAAGGCTTTCTAGCATAACAGCGTTTCTCCTCTTTTAAACATGCAAAACAGGGCTGGTGTCTAGGCCCAGACCTGCGTGAGCACGCATTCAAATGAGGCCACGGCAAGCTCGCATCACGCAACGTTTACTTTGCAACTTGCAAACGGGGAAATTATGTTTCGAGCAATCGCTATTTTCTTTTCCCTCGATTTTTCTTTCTCACGAATCTGAAGAGGGGGGTTATCCTTCGCAGCTTTTAAGCTTGTTATCGTGGATCGACTGTTTTCCTTCGTCTTTCAGTTTCTGCTCTGAGACATTATACGCTTGAGCACGCGATACGTAACACGGGAGAAATATCAACAAGGAAGGTTCGACGATTCCCAGAATCGCTCATTTTAGGTATTACGCCTCTGGCACAAGGGGTCGGGCCAGAAGTTTAGAACTCCATCGAAGTAGGAGTCCTTTACAACTTGGAAGGGCTCCTTATTGAAATGAGTTTGCGCTGTTTGTTTCAGTGCACGCCGACAGAAAGGTGGCGCTAGCCGTTCAGACAGAAAAGTGACAGATCAGTGCAAGCTATTTTCGAACAGTAAGTTATAAATTGCTAATGTGGGCGCATTTTATTCGGTAGTTGAGCTGGTGTTTCTGATGGTGAAGTTTAGTGATAGTGAAGCGAAGTATAGTACTAAACGATCCCAGCAATGTGGCGAAAACGTGTGCGAGCGTATGGAATCAAAACATGTTACGAAGCTGTTTTAACGATTCGTAAAAAGAAACGGATACGTCACACTCCCAGCATATTCGTGGGGCACAAATTATTCGCTGGGGCTACCGTTCGAGGCTACTTATTTTCAGTCGCAAACGAGATGGCCGAACTCCTCTTCCGTGAAAGATCGGCACCCTGGCGGGGATAAATCCGTTGACGCGTGTCAGTGGATACAAACGTCGTTCGGATAGGTTTCCTTTTCGATGTTATTATGTGTGTCCTCGCGGAATGAACGGTGACGTTACGTTGACATCAACAGAAAAGGAACGGGAGTAATCCGTTGCGCCGTTCGTGGTTTATGATCGATGAAAAGAAGGCAACGTACGCTTTCCCTCTCCTTCACAAGAAGCGCGACAATGTGGAGAGATGCCTCGGATTGGTCTCCTCAAACTGTCTTCCCGCGGTGAGTGGATACATCGTTTTGCGGAGACCAATGAGAGAGCGCTCCGCATTGTCGTCATTCCTGAGAAGGAGAGGGAGAGGGGAAACATAAATTGCAGGATAAATAACGGACGACGAGACGGACAAGTCTCGTTCCTTTTGTGTTGGTCTCAAGGTAACAACACCTTTCATTCCTTGAGTAGATATTTTTGCCTTTTAGTGCGCCTTTAATGACGCGTAATAATCACCTACGTTAAAACCTGTACGAGGACGCAAATCTGAGGGTATCTTATGAATTCCTTACAGATGTAACGTACCGACAGGGACGTCGGACACTGGGCATACTCATCAGGTGGGTGAAATGAACTCACCACTTCAGCGTCACTTAATTGCGATTGAAATACTTGCGCCAAGCACTAGCCTGCTGTACGGATCATTATTTGAGTGTTTCAGTATACTTCTCATCAAAATGGGACAGATAGATGGTATGAGAACAAAGGGTATTGTCTTTTCGTTTTTTTGTTGTTTTTTTTTTTCGGTGGTAGCTTCACTGGTCTGAAACGGAACATGGAACAGTTGTTCAAATCACTTTGTAGCGGCGCGACAGCGGAACAAAAAAAAAAACTATAAGCGCGGTTCATAGGACTGATTCCACCTGTTGTTCACTTGCGCTTGTTCACCTGCTGGGCCGGTTTCTCCTCGAAACAGTCCTTGAGCAACACAGGCTGTGTTGAGATCAACGCGAGAAAAGCGCTTCCAATCCTGTCCAACGGATTGGTCTGGTGGGGAAGATTCGGTGCGATAAGTGAACACGATACGCTTCTGTGGCGTTCACGGCTTATGCAGTGGATTGTGAGTGGCCAGTAAGGGTATGCGTAATAGCGCACAGACTTGTTGTGTGCTATGATAGTTTCACGTGTGAAATTTAATGACAGTGTAATCATGGAAGCAGGACGCGTACAGGTTGGGACAAAAGTTTACGGAACACGCGAGCGGCGTACTTTTTCTTCGGTGCGACACCCTAGAGGCCGCCGGAAGCGGGTGAGTTCACTGTTTCGGAAGGGTGGAAGGGTACGCTGTTTGCGGCACACCGCGGTAACTTCCACTTCCCATTCACACCCAAGTGACACAGGAACTAACACAGTGTGTCGCTAACAGCACGCCCTTCCCTCCGAAACAGTGAACTCACCCTCTTCCGGCAGCCGCTAGGGTGTCGCACCAAAGAAAGAGTACGTCGGTCGCGTGTTCCGTAAACTTTTGTCCCAACCTGTACACCTGCACGTAGAGGGCGTGGCGGGCATAAAATGAAGGAACGTAGTGAGCTCTGATGTCGATTAATTTCGAAATTTATCTATACGTGGTATCACCTAATACCCTGCTTCCCAGGCGTTAGGACTAATCTTACGAGTTCTTCGAAACACAAAATGCCTACGTATCTCTTAAAATAATACGATAAAGAAGATAACCAGTATGCACAACTATCATATGTTCAAGTCTCTTCTAGTTGCCACACGACAAAATAATAATGATATGTTATCCTTGTTCGCGTTACGACACTTGTCACAACGTGCTCGTCACTGTGACAAATGGACAATACCCAGATTTAGGACCAGCTACGGCCATCAGTCCCTGTCTTACACCCTTCCGTACGGTTTGAACAGTTTTCATACCCAGAAGATATATATCAATGACCTCTCCTCTTCTTCCTTAAGATCGTTGTTTATTTAATTTGATATTTCGGGATAGCAGCTCAATTTCTTCTTATTTTATACACAATGCCATTGTAGTATTCTGCCATGGTTGTGTTAGTTTTAAAGGTCTATTCTTATGTCAAATAGCGTTCCATATTTCGCACTACATAGCTGATTTTGTACATTTGCTACATGCCGTCGCGACGATCATGTTAAAGGGGTAATGCCCTTGATTGATGGATTGATGCCCTTGTCAAGCAGCCTTGTGTTGCTTTTTGGCTTCCCCCTGATTGTGTTTTTTCTGTGGAAGTTGCGATAAAGCATCGTTTATCGTTATCGTTATCGTTAATTAATAGAAATTAATTAGTTTTCCACCAATGTATCTGGTACAACTGATGTGGAGTTGCTGGCCTCACGCTAGTGGAGACAAAATATCCATTTTATTTTTCCTTTAAATCAGTCAATCAATCAATCAATTAACTGAAACATCAATAATATTCTTAACTCGTAGGTTTTGGGATTGAGATGACTATACAGGGCGTGGAAGGCACAAACATTAGAACTCAAGTAGTTTATTTAATGTTCTGGACGTTTCTTCCCATCCATTTCTTCCAAGGTAGGAACTCAAACGTGCATACGACCAAGTATAGACCAAACGCCGCCTCCAATAAAGTCGGCGGCTGTTCTAACTTAATTTGTAATGAATTTTACTGAGAATTTTATTTGCGATGCATTTATGTGCTCTCGGAACACCAAACAACACATATATACAATGAAAAACCTACGTTCGAAACCCAGCAATTCTTCTTTTCATCCCTGAATACAAATTGGTCGTTACTGCTAGTTAAGCAAGAATATCTAATTACGTTTGACGCCAATTTACCTCGAGGTACAGGGTGATATTGCAACTATCTTTCATCTGACGCGATCGACTGCAAAACTGTAATGCCTAAAGAATAAATTACTACCAACACGAGCTGCGATGCCGATGAAGGCGCTTTCCATTAACGACACCAGTGCAACCTCGTTCCTCGTTCTTCTTTGTTTGTTTGTTTGTTTGTTATCATTAAACATATCCCCCCCCCCCCCTCAACAGGAAAGCCCAGATCATGGCTATGGACATCGAACGCCTATGACAGGCGACTAGACACCTTAGAGGGGCTAGCAGGTTTTACCAGTTGGCACACATGCTAGGTTTTCGAATGGGAGTAATTGAGAGTAAGTGACATATCGCTGTTTTTCCGTTGCATTATATCTTAACATGCCTATCTTTGTGTCTGTTGAGGTTCTGTCTGAGTCAGTGTAAATAACTCCGAAAAATATTCAGATATGCTAAACTCGGCACCGCAAAACATTAACGCCGAAGTCGTTCGGTCGGACTAAAAAAAACAAAAAAAAGAACGAAAAAGCGCACAGTTTATTTCTTTCACTTAGTACAATTCACGTGAGTGTAAACAACGTAAACGACCCGGCGTTCATTTCAAAATATACGAAAGTTAGCACTACTAATTTGCATTAACCTGTGTATAGCGGATGTACTAAATTTCGATTTTTCGTTTTCAGACTCCGCCAGCGGTACCTCCGTAATACACTAAACAGGCTTTTCGTACAACGTACTTAGCTGTACCGGGTATAAGTACAGCCGCAGCATACTCATTAAAGCAAAGGTCGGTGTCTCCTAACGTTCTCCTTATGGGCATATAGTCTCAGTAGAATCTATTTGGTGAAAGCGAAGTTGGTTGCCTGTTTGAAATGCCTAATGCAGCTGACGAGAACCCACGTATAGCTCCTCGAGGGAATAAAAGGACTATGCGAACGGCGTATCACATAATGAGGTTTCCGGTGCAACTTTTGAATCTCCCGACTTTATTGGTTCGAATGCATTCAGTGAGGCGGAAGGCACGGAAAAGAGGTACTGTACTCCATGCACCGGTATAATGCTATATGAAGGAATGCATTTTAGTTCGAGCATTGCCCGCGTAGCTTTTGTTACTAGGTATAAAAATATGTAATAACAAGAATTTTTGCGCATGACGTCGACAGAGATTTGTCAGACGTCCCCAAGTTGTTGGCGTATAGGCGCTGGGTTGAAACGTCATAAATTTTTTTTTCTGATTTCAACCGATTTTTCGTACCTGTTTACGCTCAAACAAGGGCTTTCACATAAGGTGTAAATCTTGCCATAAACTACTCCCAATTTGATTTTTTAGCCTCGTTTTGTTCTCTTGAACGGCTGTGTGCGTTGCATCACATTACTTCAACAATATGGGGCAATTTCAGAAAAGTGTAATATAATACATGCAAGACACAACAGACCGAAAGTTCAGGCATCTGGCAACACTTCTATTTACCAACACTTTTGCACTTACCCTGGTGCTCTGTAATATTGGCGGCAGGGCTGGGGCGTAGACGGCCATACTTTGATGACACAACACCTTTCCGCCCTGTTCCTGCCCGGTTGCTATAGCGAGAACACGTTTACCGCATGCTTACGTGAAAGGATTTCTAGTTCTATCGTGTTACCTATTTCAGTTTGAAAGCGCGCGTCATTAGCGAAAATGAGTTTATTCAAAGTCATTAAATGCGACATAGAAGAGTGTTGTGTAAGCTGGTTATTAACTCGGAAAGAACACTTTATTTTGTTTATGCGAACGCTTCGCATTTTTCGGCTTCTGCCTTCCTTCGGGGCAGACGAACTGTTCATTAGGTACGGCGTTGAGCTGGTGATTCCGTGCACTAGCACTATTACTTCTGGGCGCCATAGTAGCTGGCGTAATGAGAATACGTGCCTCTTGTGTAGTTTTCTTTCACACTACGTTCGAGTGTCGCCTGATCGTGGTGTTTCAAAGAGTAATGACTGGATGTCATGCGACTTGATATTCACCTGATATTCTACCGAACAAAGATGGAACGGAGACGAGTTCAATTTCTCCTCTTTTTTTTTTTCTCACAAACCAACAAAGCATCATTAAGGCTGCTTCCACTCGCAACGCGAACATCGTCATTGCAGGTAGCGATGTCGCAATTACGAATTCAAGTTAATTAGTTATTGCGAAGTAAGTAAACGTTTGTTGCGCGCGGCTATATGTCTGCTTGATGTGTCTTCTGTCTTTTTACTCTTAAATTATATTCTATTGATCCTGTTCTCTTATAGCGTTCTACCTGTTCGCTTTGATGAACATGACCCCTTCAATATAACATAACGTGCAATCGGTTTGACACCGAATGTTTTCCGCGTCCGAAAGCATGTACAGATAAATAAGAAGAATCCATACTCCCATATAGCCCCGTTAATGAAGCAGGGTCATCGTGAAATATCATAATCTCAATGTTGCATGTCCGATTCGCGGTCGAGGACGGCATATATACTAGTACGCGCGGCGCAAGTTATACCCATGTTGCCATATACGAGTTTTTTAGGCTTTACAGAATTTTTATTTCAAAATCTATGGGAGCAGCATAGATGTCGTTTTTACAGTTGAGTTCTACGGCGAGGCGGACATCCTCTCGAAGAAAGTATGCATCTAGAAGATGACTAATTACCTAAAATTCATTAATTAACTCTTTAATTGGGGAATCTCGGGCAAAAGCGAGATAGTAGAACGGGGAACAGTCCTCGTTGAAATCCATTCTATCTTTTGAAAATCAAGAAAAGAGTGCGTGAACTATCCACCGCTGAATTTCGGTGTGCAACGGAAAAAACGGAAAACGGAAATGAAACGGAAAAAGCGCGCCACAGGAGCGCATCACCCTCGCCGACGGATGCTTAGGGTCGATTCACACGATGCAACTTTTTGCTGCAACTCGGTTTCCGCTATAGTTGCACGCAACCGAAGTTGCACCAAAAAGGTCCCTTTCATACGGCGAGCAACTCGGAATGCCGTAGTTGTCACCGAGCTCGCCAGATGGCGCGAAAAACATCATTGTCATCATTTTCGTCCAATCGCACTGCGACTTCTGCTCGTTACGAGTTCAATCCGTTGCGAGATTGCTAGTTTTGCATAATTTCCACTGGTTAGTGATAATTTCATCGTCTCGCGTGCTGCCGCTGCAATAACTGACACATGGAAGTCTTTCTGATTGGTCGCGCTTGCAAGGCGGAGCCGTGTGATTGACAGGTTGCAGCTAGAGTTGCAGGAGAAATCGCTCGTGAAGCGATCGGTTCTGCAACTCCTGCAACTCGAGTTGCGCAACCACAGCTTCGCGTTCACACGGTGCAACTTGGTGGCGCAACCTGGTTGCGCGCAACTAAAGTTGCATCGTGTGAATCGACCCTTATCTGGGCCGGAAAGCGGTATACCTGGCCAGCTGAGCGGCACCTACTCCAATCATCTCCATCGCTCCAAATCGTGTGGCCCTCTGACGTGAAATGAGCGCAGTACTCCCTGCGTTCCCGGTCACCGCCGTTTCAGTTGAGGCTCATTTATATCAAAATTCGGGGATGAATATTTTAACGCACGTGCGTACGTTTCAGAATTTTTTAAACGTGGAATGGCATCCAGAGAAGATAGTCTCTCAATCTGCTATCTCGCTTTTGCCCGAAATGTCCTAATTAAAGAGTTAAGTAACGATATTTAGGCAGGGAAGGATAACGGACGTATTTTAGTTACCGTTTTCATTTTCGTTACTGCTATATTTTCGTTTCCGTTACGTTTCCGTTACTGTTTCCGGTAATGGAACGGCTGTTACGGAGCTGCGGGACGACAGCCCGTTCGGCTATGTCAGCACCCTGTTTTGCCCAAGTACTCCTTCGGTGTCACGTGTACTCACTACACAAGTAATTTTACGTCGTTGGGATGCGTACATCTTGCAAGATTATTTTTAAAAAAAGTGTAGGAACATCTCTTCAGTCAGTAGTCTGCCTTCAGTCACTCTGAGTCCAGCAACTCAAGATGGGCTTGACCTTCATTCAATGTCGCATTCATAGGCGGACGCTCTCAGGAGTAAACAATACTGCCATAGCCACGGTGAAATAAAAAAAGTGAAAGAATAATAATAAAATAAAAATCGTAGGCTTTCATCCTGGTGCTATGGTGGAGTAGTGTGCGTGGAGTCTATGTTGTGTAGGTCTCATGTGTTGATATCACAGAGTTATGAGGACTGGGACGAGTAGGTAAGCGAGGGATGCACCCTGGAGATCCAATGCTGCGCTTTGTTTCCACGCTCTCGTGTAGTATAGTTTTTAGAGCACTGCAGCGAGTGGAGTCACCAACGTACAAAAATAAAATGAAAAGTCACTTAAATGTCATCGTACAACAGTAGTAGCCGTTTCCTGAATTCAATACCGGACGATAATTTTCGTTTCGGTTTCTGTTTTCGGTAACGGAGGACCGTGGTATGCGTTTCCGTTATCGCTACCATCTCCAATTTCGGTAGTATACCTTTTCTGTTTCCATTACCATTACCTTTACTCTTCCCTGATTTTAGGTAATTAGTCAGCTTGTAGTTGCATACTTTCTTCGGGAGGATTTTCGGCTGGTCGTGGAACTCAACTGCAAAAACGACACCTCTGCTGTTCTCGTAAGGCTCTTTTAGAGTCCGACGGAGCGGGACGTAACGACGCGCAGCGCACCGCCGCGCATCGCGAGCCGTCGCCGGTGAGTTCATAGTTCGACGACACTCGGCGAAGGGCGGTGCGGCGGCAACGCGCGACTACGTCAGCCGCCGTCGGGGGAGTAGAGTGATGCTCTACATCTGGCGGTGGCCAGCGAGCTGTGGAAACGGCGTGGGGTACACCACCCCACAAGATTCACGTCGCATCCCGTGACGTAGGTTAAATAACGCGGGTGGCACTGTATACAGCTGAGATTACGGCGCCTTGATAATCCGTAAAGCACACAAACCTGCAAGGTCCATGTCAAGAATCATGCAAGACCGTCTTGCCACATGAAAGTGCCACATATATCGACACGCACAAGAAAGAAGATAAACTCCTCTTCCATTTCGCAACGAGGGCCCATTGACGGGATGGAGATATGCATGTTTTACCTGCATGAATATTTTGACTAGCTGGTCTACCATACTGAAAATTTGAAAACCCGTAGACACGAAAAGAGAGGGCTTTCCCGCACGTCTGGTGAATCCTAGTTACTTTCTTTTCTGTATCCTTCGTTGACTGACGTTGATTTTTCAAGATGCATA
Organism: Ornithodoros turicata; assembly: GCF_037126465.1. NCBI lineage: Eukaryota > Metazoa > Arthropoda > Arachnida > Ixodida > Argasidae > Ornithodoros > Ornithodoros turicata. The sequence goes on from NC_088205.1 coordinate 69,291,183, forward strand.
CCATCGTCAACTGCCATCTCAAAGAGTCCAGCGCACACCTGCTATAAATGTACATTCCTAACGATTGGAGATGGTGGCATGTCACGCGCCACTATCATAGAATTGAGGACGTGCACTTGTGCAGCGAGAATGAGAGAAGCGAACTGCATCGAAACCATAGGACCAAACTATACGTTACTTCCTCGGTGCCATTCAAAGCTCAGCATCCATGAAAACAGCTGAAGGCGAAGCTCGTACTACCTTGTAGATCATCACACGGCCCACAGAGCAAAGCCTCTTTTAACACCTCATCTACGGGTACTCATACTGCTCTCCACTATCGGAATATCAATTCGTGTGATGATGCATTTCTTCGATGCCCCCTTCTATCATTCCTCCACGGAATACTGGGAAGTATTAGTGCCAAAAAAATCAGAGTGAAGTTTGAAAAAGCAGAGCAAGCAGCGCAGCATGAATCAATCGAAAAATTCTGGTTACGAGAATTATGTTCAACCTTCCGGGACGGAAATTCGTCTTCTCTACGCCTAACTTGATGGGGCGGAAGACACAGTGGAAAGTGGCTTGGGGGCGGATGAACTTTTTTTCACACGGGGTGTGGTGTATCGAAACCCTTTAGAAGGAGTCTATAGCATCATGTGCTTCTTCGTGATACATGTGCCTCTGTTTTTAGAGGCGTCAATTCGTGTTTCTTCTTTTTCTTTTTTTTTTTTTGCTTTGATGGTCCGTTGTAGCAGTTCTGCAGTATGGCTCCGAAACTAGCTATATAGTTCCTCGTGACGATGATTGTTCTCGCTACACCTAAGATACATAAACCGCGCGTTTGAATGGACGACTGGAGAGAAAGAAGAAGACAAGAGCTTTTACAACTGACTCCAGCTACTGGTGGTGGTTGGTAAAATAACAAGGGGAGGTTGAATTCGCGCAAGAATTCGCGCAAGCGAATTCTGCTACCCCCCAAAAAAAGAAAGACGGTACACCGGACTCCAGCTACTGTTTTAACTGTCACCGTTGACAGCCTGCTTACCGGTAGTAGCAGTGACGCTTGCCGATGAGAGTCCTATATTCTAAACAGGCATTGCAGGTCGATCTGGCACTCTTTGTCTTGGCTACTATGATGGGTGTTGCATGATATTAGTTGTAGTTATTACAGTATTTTTGTTGATATTCCAGTATTTACCTGTACTGTGTAGGAGAACACTATACAGTGTGTGTGTGTTTTTATTCGACACACATTTTTTTATTTAAAAAATCTATTAGAGCAAAATACACTTCGTTTTCGCAGGAGTGTTATACGTCATCCTGCTCGATAGCGTACGAAACTACTGGACGACTAATTAGCTAAAATTTATTAATTATCTTATTAATTAGATGTTTTCTGGGAAATGCGAGATAGTGGAATTGGAGCCAGTAATTATTCAAATCCATCGTCATCGTTAAACGCCCTGAGAAGCGAACGTGCCCTGAGATTCGAATTCCCGCATTTTGCTATAGGGCTGTTGCAGCAAGCAGCAAAGTTTGCACAGCGCCATTTTGGGCCTAAGCGACCACGTATCCAAACAGTAGAGAGTTTCATCAGCGGGTTCTTCGTGGAGTATCAAGCGGTGTGGCGCCAAGGAGAAAGCTACAAAACCTGTAGGAAATCCACAGAAAAAGCCGTGCATGTTGCCAAGTGCGAACAGCTCGAGACCATGTATTTGAAAGTGCCACGTCGTCTTCTAAATGACCGCGCGTTGCATACTTTGGAGCGCTGACGTTGCTGCTCACTCTCGCACCAGCTGGCCCACAGAAACAGATATGCAAATGAGACGAAACCAGAACTACGCACTTCTCTAGCGCAGAAGCGACACGACCTTGGCCTTATCTGGGCCGGAGAGTGATCTCTGGCCAACAGATTAGCGCCTACCCCAATCAGCTCAATCCCTCCAAAGCATGTGGAATATTTGTTGCTCTTTTCTGCGCTCGAGTAGTGCCTACTTCTGGTTTTGACTGATTTGCATAGCAAGATTCGGGACTTTCACTCCTTAGGGTGTTTAATAAGGACGATGGATTTGAGTAAGGACTGGCTCCAATTCTGCTACCTCTCATTTCCCTGGAAACATTTAATTAATAAGTTAATTAATTTTAATTTTAATAATTAGACGTTCAGTACTCGCGTACGCTGTCCTACAGGATGTCTTCCTTGACGTATAACCCACCTGCGAAAACGAAATTTATGCAGCTCTAATAGTTTTTTTTAATTAAAAATCTGTCCCGAATAATAAAAAAACACCCTGTATAACAACAACAACAACAACAACTGGATAATGATGATGATATGGGGTACACTCTGCATAGAGGCAACGCAAGCATACAATATTCTATGAAATTGGAGCAGTTCACTAAAAGCGCCTTTACCAAATACTGATCTGTTCCAGTGCAACGATTTGGACTTGGGCCAGCCTAATTTGCAGTCAAGGGCACTACTGATTAATTACCACTAGTTTCGGACTACCTCCTATAGTCCTGACTGACAAGGCCGACTTTTCAGTTTTCGACGAATCGTTTCAGTTTTGGTTTTGTTCGACCTCCATTAACTGTTAGCAGTTGTTGCGTAATGTCATGGTTCAAGATTTATAGGTTGAAGAGTTCAAATATTTCGTTTTGTTTTTCATTCCATTTGATTCGATATAATTTATTTTGATGTCATTCATAAGTAGTAAACATCTTATATATTAATCGCACGAATCGAATACACCACATATTTCACCTTGTCTACTTTCTGTTTGCCTACGTTTTGTTTCCGCTTTTCATGTACTTTTTTTCCCTTTCAGCAGCTAGCTTTTAATTGTATTTTGACTTGTGTCCTTGCGAACTGATACCCCCGATTAATTAATCGGGAGGAGCTTACTCTGGTCTTCTACGGGGTCTCACACACAATGTAACCCGAGCACACTAAACCGAAATAAACTTAAAAACAAAAGAAACAAACAGAGTAGCCACGTATGTTTCTGCCACCAACCAGCCCAAACCCGCCCAACAACCCCAACCAGCCCAGGCTATGAACCAACCAGCCCAAACGGTTGCTCTGCTATATGTTTCTGCACCCCGAGAAAATCATCAGTTCCATGTGGCACACTTTGTACACCACCAGGTCACAGGGGAAGTCTTGGTAGAAAATAGCGTTTTATGGCGGACACAAGCGAACAACAAAGTTCCTCGGAGGAAATAGAAAACTTTGGCTTGCTCGTATCGCAGTGGGTGTAAAAAGAAGCTAGGACGGTCAGAAGCCCTTTCATAGCATTTCGTGCACCTGTCCTCTTTATGTCCGGCTCCTTTTTTCCTCACATTTTTAGTCCCCCTCCCTAAAACGAAATCCGAAGCACTGGAAGCGATCCGAGCCTCCATCGATGGTTTTGGCAACAAATATCGAAAAACGTGAACAGGATCAAGACAGGAGTGGCAGAAGAAGGCATTATTGAGGGCCCTCCTTCAAAGAGTTTATAGCGTCATTCTGCTTTATGAAGCATGAAAGGAAATCGTAAGAGCCTTACAAAAGTGTACGCCTTGCACTTGCTTGTGGCTGGGTACTTTTGTTCTTTTCGGCGTCCTCCCCGTGTTTTCAGAGGTATAGGTAGTAGCCGCTGCGTCCTTTTGGGACGGCTTCTCTATATAACAGTGATATGCCCTCCTGGGAACGAGGCTCTAAGGTCGAGATGGAAATGGTTTTATACCTGAGACTCGTTTCTATGTTCTATATACTTTTGTTTTGTGTCCGTTCTTCGGATGCTATCATGATCGTATGGGGAGAGAGTTAAAGATTGAGTTCTACTACAAGTCGTTAGATGCGACGCGGGTTATTCGCTGCGAGATCGACCTATAGGGGCCTACACCGTCACCTTTCTAGCGTGGATAACACGCCGGCAGATGTTCGGGGCTGATGGTTCTTTTCCGTAATTTTTGTATATATTCACCGGAAGATCACTTGTGCCACGATGCTCCACCTACTGTAATCAACGCGGAAGAAACGTGTAAAAGCAGACGACGCGAGAAAGCAATCCACACTACGGTAGTTCATCATTTCTCCGCAGCGCGCCGACACCGTTCGATCTGGGGGCAATCTGGTGATCGTTGTGAGTTCGTTTGCTTTTTGTTTGTTTTATGTTCTTATTCTTCCCTCCTGTGATCCCTGCAGACTGTCCTGGTTCGTAGAAAGGTCATTTTCTTGTTGCAGGCACGGACCTTTCCATGTTCCCACTCACACAAGCGGTATCGCTGTGTTCGTACAGCACCTGCTTGTTAGTAGCGCCTCCAAGGTCGTGCTAAACTGTAAGATGCGACTTGTTCGAGTCCCTACCACCGGCTTCGCTGTCCGAGGTTGTCGATAGGTTTTCTCACGGATGTCGGCACAGTTATCCGTGAGGTCGTCCCAGGAGGTAAACGACTCCGTCGTCTGTACGTCGCTCATAGCTACCGTGACTTCGCGGCGCGGACGCGAAATTTAAAAATGTGTTCTCACCAGGGTTGCGGTGTTGCCACTCCGGGGTTGGAATGATTCCGGAATCATTTCCAGATTTATCGGAGCCCGGAATGGAATTGGAATGGAATGGCGGAAACTGTCCTGGGAATGGAATGGGAATGGAATTCGGCTCTTTTTCGCAGGCGGAAGCCTCCGTGAGGCGGGTGCCTCACGGTCAAGGGCGAAACGGGTGGTCTGGTTTTAAGAAAAAATAAAATGGAGGTTTTGGCTTCACTAGTGTGAGCCCCCGGAATCCCACATCACTTGCACCAGTTACTTTAGTGGAAAACTCCTGTAATGATGATGCCAATGAAGAGGAGGAGGAAGGGGAGGAGGAGAGGAGGATGGCGAAATAACCTGGTCTTTGTGCTTTTTCCGTGCTGGGTAATGTCAATCTCCTCTATAGCTGTATAGTTGTATAGCTGTTGTTGTATAGCTATAGTTGTATAGTACCATGTGAAATCCGTCTAGTAAATCTCTCCCACACACACATCTCCTCTATAGCACTGCTGGGCTAGCTAGTACGGTTACCGGTCCTAATTCTTTTATTGGTGGAATTAAAGGAATGGAATTGCCTAGCCATTCCAGGAGTGGGGATTGACCATACCTTTTCATTCCGAGGAATTGAAAGGAATGGAATTATCACAAACCTTCATTCCTCGGAATGGAATTGGAATGAAATGGGTGATCCCATTCCGCAACCCGGGTTCTCACATCGCGCATGTTGTCACAGTGAGTTTCAAGGTGTCCCGATTAACACGCACCAAAACTTTAAAAAGCGCGGTACGCGAATGAAAGAAGCTGAACGTCATTAGCGGTCGTGTATATTATAGTGACTAGTATTTTTCATTGCGCCTAATTAGATAATATTAATTAGCTAACTTTCGAAAAAAATTATCTATGTCGACTGTTTCTCTGGTACTTGAAAATTTTCCAATTGACACCTCAAGCCAATATCTTAAGAATTGGCCAATTAAATCTTATCGAAGTTATTATTCTTTGCCAGGCCCAGCCCTGAAGCTTATTAGCTTAGGCAGCCAGTACTGCTTGCGATTACTGTACTTAATGAAATGAAATTTATTATTATTATTATTATTTAGGCATAATTATAAAATACTGGTAACAAGGATACACGACTGCTAACAACACTCAGCTGGTTTGGTTCGTGTAGAGCCTCCAGTCTTTACTTGAAATCTTGGATCATGTTAACTGTATGTTAATTGGGGCACCCTGTGCGCCATGTGCTATTATCCGACCATGAAAGACACCAAATGAACTTCAGCTGAGGAAATCCATCGCCCATGGGTGTGTGTCCCCGTCCCCACACACTTTGAAAAGTTACCGAACAAAATAAACCATCGCATACCTTGAACGACCGCCAACCTAACTGCGTGAATCCTTCCCATACGGTGCATTCGCTAAAAGACAGAATGCTGCAGGCTGGGTAGGTGTTACTCATCCCTCCCGAACCGCGCCCACTTAAAATGGCGGGACTATAATCTTTTCAGGAAATCAACTGAGCCAGAGAGGCCTCTAATAAATAGCTTGCGCGTAGTCAGCTACACCTGCATGTCGACGGCAAGTTTTGCGTGATAGACGGTTCTATCCTATCGTCTCAAAGGATATTAATGGTTTCCACCAGCTTTGAGAGAGAGCTACACTAGTATAGTATGCGAGGCCGCCATCCGAAAAGGAGAGATTTTAGACGTGAACCTTGGGCAAAGGCACTGAAGCTGCGTGCAAAGAAGTAACGTGTCATTCGCAGGAAAGTGAGGTGCATGTATGTGCACGTAGAGGTTCTCAGAAGTTAATATGAATCTACACGGTAATGTGCTTGATAATGAGAGGGACTGAGCTTTTTATTTGCGGAAGCTTCTTGTTTTTAACGGCTAATAAAACTGTGCTCGTGGACTTCCTGGACTCCACTTCAGATTAGTTGAGTAAGAATATGGTAGCAGTATTTTATTTTATTTTGTTTTAATTTTATTTTTCTTAAAATCAACCAATCAATCAATCAATGGTAGCAGTAGAAAATATGGGCGCTGAATGCTACAAGCTTTGTATGTTTTTCTTTTCTAATGTATCTAACTAACTATCGAAATAGCTAGACGTACTTCGTTGGGTGACCTTAACTGATCTTATTTTCTTAGTAGCAAAAGAAAACTAAGCTAGTGCTAAAGTTAAACCATCCTTTACGATAGCACAAGCTAAATTATGTTAAGGACTCCGTATGCTAGATCCCGCATATGTGAGCTATGTCTCACCTTTCAGCTTCGTGGTTGACCTTCATCGCCTTACTTCTATGTGGTATGAATGTTTTTTTTTTCTTATTTGTGATAACCTCGTCAGTACTGATATATAACTCGAACTCCTCATTTACATATCTGAGCAGTGCGTGACCTTTTGTAACGCATCCTCTCACAAAAGAAAAAAAAAATAAAAGAAAAAGGGAAGAAGGGGAGAGAAAAAAAAAGGGAAGCAGGGTTTTCCACTATCTAATATGCGCCTGACATCGACTTTGAAATTATTCCGCCCCCTGAATAAGAAGACCTGAAGGAAAACAATAAACAGGACATGAAAGGAATGAAAGCAAAATGTGAAGCTACTTACTGAATCCCTCTTATGAAGCGAATTAACCCCTCGTATTATTCCGTGTCAGCTCGAAGACAGGCGCTGTCGGAAGCGTCAAGTCCCATAAAAGAAAGAGGAAGCAGACCAAAAAAGAAAGGAAAAAATAGTCATTTTTTTTAAGTGTATGAACAAAGCAAAATAAAGTGTGACAAATGTGACACCCATATCGAGAAGCCTTTATTTTCACCCGTACACACAAAAGAACATCGTTTTTTAAAACCAAAAGAGCAAGAGAGCGTTTTTAAAACCAGAAGAGCGAGAGAGATCCTTCCAACATGGGTAGTTTCGTATAGTTGCCCAAGGAAATTTATTGAACGTCTATCAACACAACTCATTGCGAATACTACTGATAGCGACGAGAAAATACACACGATACTATGTACACATCCTCTAGCAGGGTGCATGTCTGTGTAGCTTCCTGGTAACTGACAATGCGCTGCAGAACAGAATGGAAATTTGTTTTCAACGCTAGCACATGCTAAAGCTGTAGACAACAACACCTTGTCCTTCGTTATACATTTGTTTGTTCGTGCCCTAGTCTTCACCCCAAACTCAGGGATACGTTGCCCACGTCAAGTTTGTACTAGCTCGCTTGTATAATCCTTTTATACTCAACACTTTCTGCATTAAAATGGGCGGTTCTCCCTGTAACAACAAAAATTTATTTTAATGCCTCAAGTTTAACGTTAAAGGGACAGTCCGGGAAAACCGGAAGTTGATTTTTTCCAACTGCCACGGAAGCTTACATGCTGGGTGGAAAGTTTCAGCTCACAAAATGGCGTGGTTTTCGAGATATCTAACAAAAAATACTCCTCTGAAGACATCCGGTTTCGTTTTTTTTTTTTTTTTCCGGTTTCGTTTTTCTCCCTCGCATACTCCTTGCCCCAAGGATCCTCTATGTACGTCAGCCGTCACGTGAGCATGACATTCACAATGGACAAAGCGGAGCGGAGGACTGCGCCGTTGCTGGGAATGCAGAGAGGTGTTTTTGTCTATGAGTGTACTGAACAGAAGGCTACGTCGTGATACCTGTGTTTACATTGACGCTACTCTGCATTTTAGTCTACATAACGCGTGATTGCTACTCAAAAACATCATAATGGACAAATGCTAGCACGCAACAATCAACTATCGCGCAAACAGGCATGCGCAAGTCACGTGCGGCATTGCTCTTATGCACGTCACGCGAGAGCTCGCTGCGGCCTTTACTCGGGACCAACTGCGGCATAGAAAAAAGTCGATTATAAATCGTGCGATACGATTTCTTCTGAAATATTTTGCACAGTCGTTGTGAGGAGTATTAGAAATCATAAGGCGGTGTTTCCAAGACCTATGTTTTCGACCGGACTGTCACTTTAAGCACGTTATGTGTCGCTGCGGTCAATGCCTTCTTTTAATTCATAGGAATGTTGTGCGCATGATTTATTTATTGATTCACTGATTGAAAAAACAAACAAAAATAATGTGGTGCGCCTATGCGTATAGTAATAAAGCATTTTACATTGCACCACGATGTTATTTTCTTCGGCGGTCGGTGACGGCAGCATGGTGCTTAAGTTATTATTCATCTCCTCTGGTATATAGAGACAAGGCGGGTGAGTACAGCGAATACTATTTATGGAAACCGAAGACGAAATCATGGTCCTCAGAAAGAGGCAGACTTCCCAATCTTTATCTGTTTTGCGAGGAGTGTGATAAACTGCGTCCAAACCACATCGCTAACCAAACCCATGTGTCTGTTGTCGTAAGCTAGCCATCTTTTCATCAAGCTAGAAAGGAGGGGGCTCAACGTTGAATGCCGGCTTTCCTGTTTCGCGAACGTCAACACCGGTCCCTTTGAAGTCACCTTCTTCACCCTTCCCAGAGCTACACGTAAAGAGGTAATAGCAAACGATGTTAGGGGATTCTACAGGCAGGCACATGAAGAAGTGCAGTCGGCTAATACTCTTTAGAACATTCGAGCGCCACCGTCGACAGGAACGCGTTGTCGTAGATGGTAGATGGAAGACTTCAAAGGAGCTATGACGTCCGTGTGACCGTCATTCTCCGGATGCAGGGCCAAAAGTCAAAAGCCGGAGGGAACTCATGGACAGATCTGTTATTATGTTGCATCGCCGTTGAATCTAGATGACAGAATGATGACCTCGGCCTGTTTGTCCTGGGATATCAGCCGTGGCTCTCTCTCTCTCTCGCTCTCTCTACCTCCCTCTCTCTCTCTTTTTTTCGTTGACCACAAAGCAGGACCCAGAACACGCGGGACATAAACGAGCGGTGGAATAGAAACTGTTCTCCTGTCACCAAATCGAGGGACGTGTTCGTTGTATTCCTTCCAGCAGGTCTACATTGTCATACTATATAGTGGATGCGTTACCCATTCAGCTCTATGTGCCCCTGACTGTAAAGGTCTGCTGCATAGAGCTTCGAAATTACGGCACGTGCTCCTTGGACAACCATCCATCGCTGCAAAAAAAAAAGAAAAAAAAAAGACAATTCTAGGTTTCGTAGACACGAGCTTGGTCTTTATCTGATGTGGTTGCCGTGGTGATACACCACATCATCATTCCCGTGAAGAAGTGGGAAAACTAGTCGCGTGCAAGTTTCGTTTTCGTTAAAATATACCTCTCCCTGTTTGTAAACAAATGACGTCATAGTGTTCGACAGCGCCACCAATTTGGTAGAGTTGAACTACGCTCAAAGTTAGGGGCGAACAAGGCCGCCCCCGAAAGCCACGGTCTTGAGGGGATTACGATGGTCTATGAAAGGGACGTGACCTTCGGTCCTACTTTTCTTTCAATAGGAGACAGCGAACAAGTGCCCACTCGTGGAACCCAGCCCTCCCCTTCCGATGGGTTTCGGTTTCAGACTGTCTACCAACGTCATGACAGTAACGGTAAGGAGCATTTAACAGTCAAATATTAGTGAGTTTTCGTTCATCGCCCGCCATTCCCTTTGCGTACGTAAGGTATAGTGTGTTGGTTCTGCGCACTGCGCGGAGTTCTCTTTATGTTTTGCGCGTGCGCAGAACCACGAACGCTATTCGTTACGTACGCAAAGGCGTACGATAGCGTACGATGCACTAAAACTCTTTATTATTGCAGGGTTTTAGTGGTAGCGGCGACATGCGCAGACATGCTCGGCGCATGAGTGTGCGCCCGCTGTTTTCTGCGGCATGCGCAGCGACTACGCACGCAATACTAATGCTGTGTAATAACGACATGTAAGGTAGGGTGACCCACCCTTGGGCCTCCTGATCCTTCGGTACGTATAGAACCTCCAAAAGGTACGCTGGCACGAGCCAAGTTGGGCATGATACGCGAAATTCATGGTGCGATGGGGAACAGAAACGGCACGTACGACAGCACCTATAAACATGCTGTAGAACGTATTGCCACTCGTACATTTTTGGTACTTTTGCACCCTTCGCAAAAAAAAGAAAGACATCTGAAAAATAAAATAAAATGAACCTACAGATGTTTTTCTTGTTTTTGTTTTTTTGCGCGGCACAAAAAAGGTAAATGAATAGATTTTTCATTACGCTTTATCTCATAAATTATTTATTTGCATGCCGCTTCAGGCTACACTAATCCCAACGGCGAAACGCTGACGTAGAAAGCCGAACACTGTCTTCTTTTACCCGAGACACCAGAGCTCTGCTTACACAGGGCGCGTTCAATATTGACCGTATATCTTTCACGCGATCTCTGCTGTGCAAACGGTCGGCAAAATAAAAGCATAGCGACAGCTTGTGCAATAAAACTGCAGATGTGGCAATATCCTGTCCTATTAGATGTCCGCACGAGAGGCCCTATGAGATGCACTTACACTTCCGAAGCTGTTTGCATTAGCCTGATTCTCCTGAACGGCCTTTTCTGCTATTGGCCGCGTTATAGTGTCATATGTGTAGCCAAGTCCGTCTAGTGTTGGGAAAGACAGAGATAGGAACATCCGGGTCTTCTCTTGAAAGCAAATGTGGCTCTTACCGAAATGAAGTTTTCCTGTAATGTCTCGCAAGAATCCGATTAGATATATAAAAGCAAAATACGCGACAGCTTGATGTAGAGATACTGGCTTTCGTTTTAATAATTAACGATAATTTAGTTCGTACGTAACATTACAAGAAAATCTGTCAGAACCCACAGTAGTCCAGCTCTAGTTCAGTATCCGAACCACTTGACTTGGGCTGCAGTTCCCTTTGCGTAATTAAACTGCCCACGTATAACTATTACTGTCCACCCGTGATTAAAGGATGGCCAAGCGAGCTCCATGATGGTCTCCGAACGCGAGGCTTTCTTTTTTATTAAAAGTGCAAAATAATAATGTTAGCAAGCAATAGCCCGTTCAAACGCTACGTATAGCGCATACTGCAAACCATAGGGAGTTTTAGGAAATCGTCCTCCGGTTGCGATTCCGTATCGCTGTCAGTCAATCAGACATCAGCAACGTGATCTCACCCACTCTAAAGGAATCAGGCAAGTTGCTTATCGTGTTTTCGGAAACGTTATCATGAAACTTCTACGTTTTCCTAAAACTCTCTAATCTCTGTCGCCACAAACTTGTGCGCCCGTTTCTCTCTCTCTTTCTTTCTTGCTCGGATACATATAGACCTGTTTCTGTGGGCCAGGTGGTGAGAGTGAACAGCAACGTCACGCCCCAAAATATGTAACGCGTGGTAGTTTCGCAGGCGACCCGGAACTTTCAAACACATGGTCTCGAGTTGTTCGCATTTCGCAAGATGCACCGCTTTCTCTGTGGATTTCCTACAGGTTTTGTAGCTCTCCTTGACGCAGACCGCTTGAAACACCACGCAGAACCCGCTGATGAAACTCCCTACTGTTTGGATCTGTGGCCGCTTGGGCCCGAAATGACGCTGTACTAACTTTGCTGCAACAACCTATAGGCTTTGGCTTGGCTATAGGGTAGCGCGCCTGTAGGTTGGAGGAACGACTGTCACGAGACTTTAGTTGGGAGACTTTAGTCATCGGCGCTGTACACGGTGATTGAGCGGGCCCCCTGGCCGAGGCGTTCCTGCCTATATGCACGAAAATGAGGAGTTCTAGTGCACCGTGCGCATGTACCTAGTGCACCTAGTGCACCGTGCGTATGTAAGGAATAGCATGGCGGTTCTGCGTACTGCGCGTAGCTCTTTTTCTGTTTTGCGCGTGCGCAGAACCACCGACGCTATCCCTTTCGTACGCTATATCCTTTGCTTATGGAAGAAATAGCGTGGTGGGCCTGCGCACTGCGCAAAGCTCCCTTTGTTTTGCGCGAGCGCAGGACAACAAACGTTATTCCTTACGTACGCAAAGGCGATAGCGTGCGATGCACTAAAACTTTTTAGTATATCGTAAGCTGTCGCCTTTGCGTTTGTAGGGGATAGCGTTAGTGATTCTGCGCACGCACAAGACACAATTAAGAAGAGCTTTGCGCATTGCGCAGAAGCACCACCACGCTATATACCTTACGTGCGCAAAGGCGACGGCGTACGTTATACTAAAACTCACTAGTCGTAGAGGGTACGTAAAGGGCATATATCAGTATTTCAGAATGGCGCAAGAAACACGGCGGTGAACGACGCATGCGCGTGTTTCCTGTACTGTGTGGCTTCACTCGAAGGCCCTCGCGCTTTTGCTTTATTATCGATAAGGAGTGGCCAATCTTTCTTCTGGAGCTCCGCTTTATTTCGGCAGGCCCGAGCAAATGGCGCGAGAGTAATTAACACTGTTTGGATCATTACCCCATTCTTCCTCTGTTCCCTCGTGTTAAAGCATATGCCAGAATATCCGGGCTTAGTTGCGCGTGATCGGGCGGTGGCTAGTTTTGTGTCGCAAATATGTTCTTGCTTATCGCTCCGTGCGTTCTTATCGTAATGTGATACCAATGACCTGTGTCGGACTATCGCGAATGCCACCGGTGCTGCATAGACGTCTAATAGTTGCACGAGCTGCCAGAGGGCAGGGCTGTAAAGTCGTGAACGACGTTGGTTTTCGCTGTTCCGAGCCATTTACTCTCACTTCTGCCGCAAGAGGAGATTAACGCGAAAGCGAGAAGCGGGCGACCGAAGTTTTTAGTTTTGCTTTGTGTAGGCAACAGAACTTGTATTTCGATTTTATTCATGAACCTCGGTATGTTTATTTAGTTACCCGAGAGAATTGGAAAGAATCTGGACTAAAAACAGTGCAGTTATGTCCCCAACTCTCTGCAGCACTGCACTTTGGTAGCCGCATTGTGTCCAAACAATGCGTGTGTGTGTGTGGTCAAAACACGGGAAGGTTTCTGCATGGAATCATAGCAGCTGGGACATTCCAGCCGGAACCAGCCAGAGGTGCAGGGATGGGCAGTATTTAAATACATTGGAATTAAAATACTATTTAAAATATAAATACGTGTATTTATATTTTGTATTTAAATACATACTCAAAAAATGTATTTATAATTATATTGAAGTACAAATTTTCGGGTATTTATTCTTTTAAATACTTTATAAATACTCCTAAATACAGTTATATACTGACTCGTATGTTAAAGTTGCCTCGCATTTGGCCTTTCGGGAAGAAGGGTGAGTTTGGGCGCAGTTATGCCGTGTTTGCGCTAGCATGCGCATGCGACAAACCATTTTAGAGGCAAGCTTCTCACTGTTGTTGCGGACAACGGTCGCGACCACCCAATTACCTTGTTGTACGAAGCATCCTCGTCAAATTTAATACAAGCATTTGTTCATCGGCACCTGTGGAGAAGCTGTTCTCGTTTGCGAATCTGATTGTATGGCCGAACAGGAGATGCCTAAAACTTGCAGTCTTCGAGAAACTTCCAATATCACAATCGCCACAATAGTCTAACAAATAAATGCTAGTGTTCGTTGCTGATTTGTTATGATCATCGTTATTTCTGTTATTCCAGATGACATTTTCCTCATAGTATTTATGGTAGTAGTTACGGTATTTAAATACTGTATTTATATTTTGTATTTAAATGCTCACGTTGAAAAGTATTTATGGAGAGTATTTAAATACCCCTTTCAACAAAGTATTTTGTGTTTATATTTAAATACTAAAAAAATGTATTTATGCCCATCCCTGCGAGGTGTAGCTCCACCCTCTAAGATTTTGCTGAAAAAAAATTGTATGCATTCCCTTATGGGTGTGTATGTAGGATATCAACTTATTTTCTCGAGATTTTGCTTTCTTGAGCATTGGGGGCGCCTCGAACTTGGCCCAAACATGAAAAAGTGTTGTCCGTTCCGCGCGTCCTTCTGACACATACAGACGACATTTCTGCGCTTTCTTTGTCTAGAGGGGAAGGGTCCATCTAGCTTCCCAAAGAGCATATGGAACGAGAATAAATCCGGTGACGTCGTAAGAGCTCGAGAACGGAGCGATTGTTTTGGGCCAAGTTTGCGATACAAAAATGGCAAGCTACCATTTTCTCAGGAGCTATATGGAGATTCGCTTCACATAAAAATTTGAAGCTGACTTGCACTCATTGATTAACTAAGCAATCGAGAATATCGATCATTCGTAAAAAAATGACACTTTTCAGATAATATTTTCACATACCTGAGGTCGTCTAGGAAGTGAAACAAACCGTGCCATTTGTAGAACAAGTCGTCTCCTGTAACATACTGAAAATCTACAGGTGTATTTTTCCTTAAACGAGAAAAAATATTTTTTCCCTCACCATACTCCGCTGCAGCTCATTCGTTAGTTGAGGTCTTCCAGGAAGTAAAATAAATGTGCCTTTTTGGAAAACACCCTCTATCACAACATTTTGAAAGTCTACGTGTGTATTTTTTCATAAGAGAAAAAAAAGTGGTCAGCGCATTCATATCCCATCTGTAAGTTACCATTATCACCCTTTGAAGGAAATTCGCCTTCTACTGTTCTACCGCGAGTACTCACAGCCGCCTCTTCGTAGCAGCTTCGCCGTCGTTTCTATCTGACTCATGATTCATGACAATGTTACGGTACACACCATTCGCCACTTGTTTATTGAACAATGTCCGAGAAATGTACTACTTCCCTGATGGCACGTCGCAATAGAAAAAGAGAAATTACAATTGCTGCTGTTCCTGCACGCTTGCACTCTGGGTGAAAAAAAGCTTAAGGAGGGAGCATGCGTTGTGACTCAACGCCGAGGCCATACGGTTGGAGAAGAAATTGCTGAACGCGGAGCACAATGAGACATGCTTCATCCAGGGCACCAGGAGGTACTGTTACTTAGAGCCTATATCTTCTGTTCAAGCATATGCAGCAAAAACGTCTACTTCCACTGAAACAAAGACAGTGCACGTACAGCTAATTTTCTTCTTCCTTTTTTTACTTTCTGTTGTGTGAGAAGTGCGCGCGAGACCATAACTGGTTTCCAAAGACTGTTACGTCGCGTTCTGACGTGCTGTGAGTCAGTAGCTATGGTCAGCTGGCGCAGTAAAATCCACAGCAAACAGAGGAAGAAAGATGATGATGATCATACCTCACAGAGCAGATGCAAATGCGTTGACGAAGGTTTTTTCCCATTTAAGAATAAATACGCCAGCAGATTTTTAATATGTAATAGGAGATGGTCTGTTCCTGAAATGGTGTGATTTTTTCACTTCCCAGACGACTTCAGGTATGTGAAAACAATCATAAATGACGACGAATCTGTTACGAAGCAGCGACTGTGAGTGTTAAGTTGGTAGAACTTGGCAGAACAGCAGAAGGCGAAATTCGTCCGAAGGGTGATAATGGTACCTTACAGACGGGATGGCTTACTACTGGGTTTTCTCCTTCTTTCTATTTATGTGTCTATTTCTTTTTATTGATTTCGACTAACTGCTGCGAAGTGATCTGGGGTAGCCAGTCTGACTTTGTCGCGACTTAAATCCCCATTTTTTTTCTTTTTCTATCACATCAGATCACGGGATGCAAGTGCGCTGACGAATGTTGTTTTCTCGCGTAAAAACAAATACATCTGTAGGTTTTCAAAATGGTAAAGGAGAGGGTCTCTTTTCACAAAAGAGGGTCACAAAGTTATCAGTGATATCACTTTTTACTTCCTAGACGACCTCAACTAACGAATGAGCTGCAGCGGAGTATGGGGACGGCAAAAATTCTTTTTTCTCTTTTAAACAAAAATGCACCTGTAGATTTTGAATATCTTACAGGAGACGATTTGTTCTACAAGTGGCACGATTTGTTTCACTTCCGAGACGACTTCAGGTATGTGAAAACACTACCTGAAAAGTGTCATTTTTTGCGAGTTGCGGTCGCTTAGCCAAACAATGAATATAGATCAGCGTTATATTTTTACGTGAGGCTAATCTGCATACAACAGTTTATGAGCATAAATAATCTCGGGATCCTGCGAGAATGGTAACTTGCTGAAAATTAATCGTAAAGTTGACCCGAAACGCGCTCCGTTCTTAAACTCACCACGTCACCAGATTCCTTCTCGTTCCATATGGACTTCGGTAAGTTGGATCGACCCTTCCCCTCTAACACCAGGCAAAGACAGCGTAGAAATGTCGTCTGTATGTTCTGTCAGAAGGACGCGTGGAACGGACAACACTTTTTCATGTTTGGGCCAAGTTCGAGGCGCCCCCAATGCTCAAGAAAACAAAACTTGAGAAAAAAAGTTTATATCCTACATACACACCCCTAAAGGAATGCACACATTTTTTTTCAGCAAAATCTAAGCGGGTCGAGCTACATCTCTGACTGGTTTTAGCTGGAATGGCCCAGCTACAAATCCGATGCAATCATACCAATCAAACCAACTGAAATTGTACTTTTTTTCACATTCAAACTCAAATTCAGAAACGATACCAATGAAACCGAACGGAAAATTATCCATGTTAGAGTACGTTGGCATTGATCCTGCATTTCTGTGCCACCCTTCACATGTCTAACGCCTTCCGCTTGGGCCACGTGGGACCCCTCCACACAATCTAACCCGACAAAATTCACCTCGGCCGTCCACGTGTTACGTCTCTTCCACATTCAATTTTGGTGCAGATACTTAAGCCCGAGACCCGATTTATCTCCCGTCCAGCTACCGTGACATAGGATGAAGAATCCTCGCTGCTGAATAGTTTACGTGAATGTGACGAGCTCTCTCAGGCGAGGTAAGTGCAAGCCAGAGATCGCAGGATAAAACGAACAAAAAGCCCGAGGTTTAACGCCTGGAGAGACGGTCGAGCAGGTGTTCTGTCCTCCACGTGGAAGATAGGAGGACTGAATGTCTGCGCAAGAATATTTTGTGCCGACAACCTCTCCCTAGGGACGTGCGATTTTTCTTCATTTGGTTCCGCTCGTGGTAGATGCATCGCATGAAGGACTGGCTGGACGGCGATGCCGCCCTGCCTTGGTTTTAGGGGGAAAGGAAAATCATGTTTGTCACGAAGTAGTGGTCGTTCGCGGCATGCAATTTTTCATTTTCTTTTCTTTTTTTGTGCTGCTGCATGATTGAAGGATGGTCGGTAACACGTGTGGCGGCATGAGCGGTCAGTGAGGCTAGTAGGCGTGCTCGAAAGGTGGGTTATGAAAAACAGGATCTACGACCTGTCGTCCTTGAGAATTTCTTACCTGATACGTGTCCGCAAACAGGCAGAACGTGTCTGGCGTTTTTGGGAGCTGCAGGTAAAGGTCCCTTTTTCGAAGTAGTCGAGAAAGCATACAATATGGTGACGACAGAAATGTTAGGAATGTGCAGTGTCCAACTATGAATGGATGATTGCGAAATAACAAAATTAACAAACTTTTCAGGACGATATGGTATTAACAAGAACATGTAGAGTAGAGCCATCTTTTGCGTTAGACAAGATCTGCTAATTAACTGTTAGCAACGCATGACTGACGTTTTACATTGAAATTAATAAAATTGCTAAAATATGTTTTCGTTACCCTTTCTCTCCTTTCGTTGTATCGACTTCTGTGTAACGCGCAGGAAATATTGTCGGCTGCCTTCATCTTTCTTTATCTGCTCTTCTGCTTAAGCTTATGACAGTTTCATCCAACTAAGGCAACGCAGTTTACTCTTGTTTTCTTATCCTCTCACCTTGGCAACATTAAGCCGTAACCCTTCTCATATACGGAAGGCAAAAGGGAGCAAAGTCATGCAACAAAAGCAAGCATTCTGCTATTTCTGCGTGCCGTGTGCAGGGTAAACTTCTTCCGTGTTTAACGAAAGGCCTTATTTGCATTTGGCTCGCTTGACCTGGAAAGCAGCCAGGCGTGATATCCGCCTCGAAGCCAACCGGCGTATGTTAGCGATAAATTAGTAACGATGGGCTGCACAATCTCCGGAAGCCAACAAAAGCCCTCCGCACCTTTCTTCTTTTCCTCCACGAACCGAAACCATGACACATAAATAACACTTATTCGGCTTATGTGCTGTTGCACTTGGCGATAGCGCATTGTCTTACTTCTCCTCCTCTATCTCAGATTAGTGTCTCGTGCCAGCGGACACCTTAACGACCTCAAACAAACAGAGGCCTGAACACTATCATCATGTTTGCCAACCCTTTGAGGGAGTCACTAGACGGAAGCCGTCTAGGGACACATAGGGTTTAGGGCAGGCTGAAGACGTTCTCAGCAGGTCGTAGGAAGGGTGCTCACTGGAAAAGAGATTGAAGAAGGATTAAACTCGGGTCCTCCAAACTTGGTAGGCTATTTCCGCCATCAGTATGGCGAACTGGTTAGTTCCTTCCGGGGGTGCCGGGCTAAGGAACCGCACGCTGCAATAGGGGATGCTAGGCAACCTGTTCTCGGGAAAGCTGGACAACAGCTCGGCGAAGTTGATCAAGTGCAACGCCCCACAAGAAAAGAAATATTACAGAGTTCACTGTCACCCCAAACACTCTCCAAAAGGGATAGAAGAAGCTACCTTGCCGATATGGTATAGCCCCTGTCCCATCTACAATAGTGTCAAGATGTCCCATCAAGGACCCTCATGAGAGAAGTGGATCCCGATTTATTCCTCAACTTGCCCAATCGGTTGCCTAGCAAGTTTTCGTTCATTATACACAGGCTCCGCCTCGGTGTCACCTTCACCCCACTCTTTAAACACAAACTTGGTCGCTCTGACACCATGTTATGCTCCAGGTGTGCCGTTCTAGCGGATATCTAGCACGTGATCGTGGACTGTGTCCTCATCAGGGTTCAACGAGAAAGGTTCTCAAAGTGACTGAAGCCAATCACAGCCGCTCCGTTCACTTTGGCGACAGTCCTTGGGCCCTGGACCGACATTCCTGCAACACCGTCGTGCCCTGCAGATTTCCGTGGATCTTCTGCAAGACACCGGTCTCCTTTATGTCCTTTAATCCTGATGTGTCACCTTGCTATCGTCTCTCCCCCCTCGTCCCCTCATTGTCACTTTACATCTCATGCAGTCCCGTCGGCACGGCATTGGTGTAGTGGGCCACAACCCAGGTGGCGAATTTCCCCATTCATCATCATCAGTGTATTTGTTGTTGTTGTTGTTGTAAACAGTCCGGGGTACTTGGAAGATGCTCGCAGCGTAGAAAAGAGTTGACTATAGTAGAGTCCGAGCTAATATTGATCTTGTAGATAAGTGAGCCTGGAGCCCATTATAGAATTCGTTTCTCAGCTCCTTCGATAGTGCTGGAAAAGGTTTCTTGGAGAACCCCGGTTGATCCGAAGAGAAAACCCAACATCTTGATGTGTTACTTGTGCGCGTCTTTTGGCCCGCTTCAGAATCATCCGACATCTTCACGAGGGCGTTCTATAAGCTCTCGGCCTGACCTAGAAGGAGATGGTTGAGGCGCATGAACTAATGTCACGAAAAGTAACCCTGACACACAGGAGCACACAGGCAACCACAACAAATTCCTCTTTCTCGGGGTTACTGGTCCCCGCGAAAAAAAAGAAAAAAGGAAAACGAAGTTCGGTGGTGGTGTGCTATTTCCGAGCGATCTACCTGCAGGCGTGGCGGTAGTTTGGACAAAGTTTAGCCCTCTAGAAAACTGGTCATAGCGTCTATGATGTTACCATCACTGGGAAAGGGGACCAGAGAGTCCCTGTGTTATCTTTGGGGCGCATATGGAAGTGCTATAGGGCAAGATCTGTCGTGTATGGTGGAGGGATGACCACAGAAAAGCTGCAGGATAGTATGAGAAGCATCGCCACAGCAGCACTGCGTGGGGTTACATTATGCTTATGGAACTTACCCCCTTCCGGAGCATACCGCGTCGTTTGGCCTTGAGGTCCTGCGAACGATGAATCAGGATTGCGTACAGGTGCACTGTGATCGTCTGCCGTTTCTTAAGGTAATCAATGACAAGCACGTTCTCTGAAGCCATAGCCACCACGTTGCTTGCAGAAGCAACAGGAGGAGCCGTCCTGGGCGGTGAGGAGGTTGAATATTTCGGCTCTTTAGTCTGGGCTTTGCTCTAGGGTTGGAAGTGGCGTACCCAGGTCTTGTCCGCAGTCACAAACCGGGCACGCATGTTAGCGGGATCTGTCTTGAACAGCTAAAGATACATGGCGTTTTTGACCAGGCGTGAGACACATAGTAGGGCCCATCTGACAGAGACCCTGTGGGTCACGATGGGTGACACTATGCCTGTGGATGTACATGTTACCTGAAGAGCGATGGTCCGGATGTGGACTCTGTGATCTGCCATGACGGCATCGTGCACATGGTGTATGTTTCTTGTGCGATCGCTTCCGCCGGTCTGCTATCGTCCAAGCTTGAGTTCTGCAGCCCACTTCGTCATCGTGAGTAGGATGAGACGTCCTTCCCCAACTCCGCCACGATGCCTTGATGTGTGCCTGTCTGACCTCCGCCCTCCCGATCTGCTGTCAGACCCTCCCTTCTGCTCATTTAAGCTTTTCTTGTGTACCATTGTGGCGGTGTTGCAATAGTGAGGACGTTCTTCTTCAGTGATCAGTTAGGGGACCCAAGGTGCATTGTTCCTCTAAATATTTTCCGCGTTCTGCAGTGTTTCGAAGAATAACGTCATTTGTGTCGTCCTTGTCTTCCTGACGTCAGTTTACAAAGCCCGGATAGGCCCAGGGAACTTTTCGCGAAATTTGCTCCCCATATTCAAAATTATAAGCGGATGTTCACGACAGCCACGTTATTGACCTGGCTACACAGCGTGGTTGTGACGTTGCAGTGCTTAGCAGTCGAACTGTACATCGCCGCCTTTTGTATTTTCGTTTTCGCGCCCTCAGTCCTCTCTAATAAGAATCTGTATTTCCTCCTCACCACCTTCTTTGCCCCCTTTCTCTGATGAACATTAGTATAAATATCTCTACCAAGTGTTCAGTGTATCGCACCTGATGAAAGACGGACTCCGTCCGAAAGCTTGTTTTTCAGTAAAATAAATGTTTCGATCTCTTTAAATACTTGTCCTATCCTTTATTTCTAAAGTCGGCAACAGTTTTACCCTGAACTAACTTGACTGAAGCAGATGAAGTGGGACCGCGATACTTAAAGTCACGGTCGCATTCGTTCCAGTCCATTTCGAAACTATAGTGTCATTTTATTCCTCGTGGACCACTGACCACGGTATCGAAAGTCGACGGTATCGGTATCGACATTGCATAACCAGTCGGCCAATTAGGAGCCTTAACGTTTGGCTGGCCTTTCGGCCGGTCCTGGCTACCATCGACTTATACAGGATTTCATGCAGGGATGGACATAAATACATTTTTGAGTATTTAAATATCAATACAAAATACTTTGTTGAAAGGGGTGTTTAAATACTCTTCATAAATACTTTTCAACGTGAGCATTTACATACAAAATATAAATACAGTATTTAAATACCGTAACAACTACCATAAATAATGTGAGGAAAATATCATCTGGAGCTACAGAAATAACGATGATCATAACAATTCAGCAAGGAACAATAGCATTTATTTGTTAGATTATCATGGCGATTTTAATATTAGAAATTTCTCGAAGTATGCATCTTTTAGGCATCTTCTGTTCGGCCGTAGAATGTGATTCGCAAAGGAGAACAGCATCTCCACAGGTTTCATTTCAGTTTTTTTTTTTTCAATGCTTGTATTAAATTTGACGAAGATACTTCGCACAACAAGGTAATTGGGTAGTTGCTACCGTTGTCTGCAACAACAGTGAAAAACTTCTAAGCCATCTAAAATGGTTTGTCGCATGCGCATGCTAGCGCAAACACGGCATAACTGCGCCCCAAGCTCGCCCTTCTTCCCGAAAGGTCAAATGCAAGGCACCTTTAAGATATGAGTCAGTATATACAGTATTTAGGAGTACTTATAAAGTATTTACAAGAATAAATACCCAAAAATTGGTATTTAAATTGGTATAATTATAAATACATTTTTCGAGTCTGTATTTAAATACCTAATATAAATACATGTATTTATACACGTATTTATATTTTAAATAGTATCTTAATTACAATGTAGTTAAATACTGCCCATCCCTGATTTCATGCCGGCCGCCTTATTCGCTATTCAAAATAAATAAAGAGACTTTTGGCGAAAAGAAACACCTATTTGACACAAAGCACTGGTGCAAAGATCTGATACATGGGTGCACTATACATACAAAGCCCACTGCGTTTCTGACACATCAAGTTCGAACTTAAAGCAAAACGAACACACTGTTCTATTCTTCATACTGAGCCAGCCTCATGAGGGCGTGCAATTTCATGCATCTTCTTTGGCTACTTGCAGTATTACAACGAAGCGGAAAGCGCTTGTGTGGCATGTAATCCTGTCTCTGTTGTCAATCCTCGAAATCCGAACGCGCCCGAACGTGTTCTTCACGCTCCAACCACTCCAACTCATGAAAGCATTCCAGTTACGCAGTTCATAGACTTTTCGTGAGATAATAATTGTGTCCAGAAACAGCGTAACACGCGTAGAATCACTTTGACGCACGAAAACCTGCGAACATATTTCTACAAATCGTACTGTCGATTGACACCACCAGAACACGGAACATAGGAGGACGCCGTGCTATTTCGAAACTATGCTGAAACGTCCCAGACACTACACGCACATGCGCGCGTACAAAATGAGATTTCAAAACATTGTCGATCAATCGGAGCGCGCGCAGCCTCCCGGCCAATGGGCTTGCGACGATGTGTCTGGGCGAAGTTGTACATATTCTACAGCCGGAACGGTGGGTAGCTGAGGAGGACTGGTCTGACTGTATTCGACGGAATACAGCATGACAAGAGCAGACGCCGGATGTTGAGAGTGCGCCGGAATTCCTCCTCTGGAAAAACGACGAAACGTCACTCCCAAAGAGCCAATGAGGACGTGACCTGGAGAAAAGGAATGCCGCGGACGTAAGGGTGTCTCATACAGTTTCGGGGCGTCCGGACGGCTCCTTTCCTCCTCTGAACGTGGGCTCTCACTCGTTTATTTCACATCTCAGCAATTTTGAAAAAAAAAAAAAAAAAAAAACTAGCCGGGTAGATTGTCGGCGGTTTCATGGGTTTCTAGATCCGACCTTCCCTTTAAAGAAATTTTGCACAGGCCGAAAAACACTGCTAGTGTTTCATGCATCTCATGAAGTCCCCGAAGGAGAACAACTCTGCAAAGTTTCGCCGCATTTAGTAGACGCAAACATATTTTAAAAACATTCCCAAGTATGTGAAAAAATCGCTAGCTCTCCGCCGTTGGCAACATGTTCTGCACGAACGGAAGCCGCCGCCTTCGCGTCTTCGCATTCGGCCACAACCGGCTATTTGGCCCCCCTGCGATTTCGACTCGCGGCATTCTTCTGCGAAATGGCCTTGCAGTCCGGCTCACCTTGACCGAAACCGGCAACCCCCAGTACGGAAGGGAGCACGCATGACGGCTGGCATGGAGGTGTGACGTCGTATTACACCACGAAAACGGCGCTTGTCTTGAAACGGCGAAACCGAAACCGAACGGTTAAACGCAGTTAATTACCAGAGTTCTCCAACAACCACAGAAACAAATAGTAGCGGCCTATGAGATTTGAGTTCACGCAAGCATTATACACCCAACATTAGAAAAGTTTCGGTCTCTCTGTGCAGAACACCTTTAAGCTTAGGCCGTCACGTGAGCTCGTCTCACTCAGCAAAGCGTTCCATGTCGATTCGTGAATAACTGCGTTAACATGAGCTACGTTTACATGGACGGATGTGTCGAGTGAATGCCCCCAATCGACTGATCCTTAAGGGCGAGTGGCTACAGTTTACATGACTGTCGACTAAGGCGCCATAGAGCTCTGCAGGATTCAATCGACTGATCCTCGACTGAAGCGCCACCCTCATCTTTGAATTGTAACCTCGAAATTTAGATACGTTACACGCACCTTTGTCATCGCGTGAATTTCTTTACTTCTCAAATACTTTTCCAGCCTCCCGGCACGTCGTTCCTTTGCATAATCAGACAGCCGTCACTTGAATTCTTTTGGACACACTGCGTCGCCAGCTATTCTTCTTCTGCTTCCTCGGGCTCCGACCGTCATCCGGATCTGGCGAGGGAAGACCAGGCATCCGGCAGTGACGTATGGGAAGGGGCTGAATAAGTCGACCATGTAACCGACCCAACTCGTCCAAAGCGAGCGACTTATCTTTACTGCGTCGACTTCTCGTTTAAGTCGATATAGACCGGTTTACATGCAGGCGATAGATCGACCCATTCAGTTAAGTCGACTTGCGTCGCATTCATGTAAACGTACTGACTTGCATTGACTTACATTACATCGACTTAGTGAGATTACCTTACGCAGTCACTATTGGCAGATACGAAATCGCGGCCAATTTCACGGCCCCGGAAACCCGTTGATTCGAGACCCCGTTCCTTCGCTCGTCATCCTTAAATTCTCATATGGAGAAAGAAGCCTCACGTTGCCGAATAGCGTAACGTTAAGATGACAGACGAAAGGGAAAGTGAAGAGGATGTGAGGGAAAGAAATCTGCTTCGTCAGGCACCCGGGCTCATTCAGCTCCGACATAATCCAGAAGAGTCGGGAAATTTTCCAGTGAGGCAGAAAAACTGCACTCGTTCCGTTCCCTCTACTTCACTTTCGTTTTTATTTTTTTTTTTTGCGCTGTCTCAAGGCGAGCGCATTGAAGTATGAGAGATGGATATGAAGGCATTGGACAGGGTATCATTGCAGCTTGTCGTACTTTCTGTACTAAGCCGGAAAGAAGTAACTTCGTTACTTCTTTCCAGCAGTTTTGACTGGAACGCGGAGCCGCGCGCCGGGAGCCGTGCGATAGATACGAACATTTCCGTTTGATGGGGCGAGGTAACTGGGTCTGTCGATCACTCGGGGAGGGAATGCGCGCAATGACTTGCAGAGTTGGCGCTTTCTGTGGCCTGTTTTCGAAGGTTCATTGTGGCAAAGGCTGTGTTTGTTGTCGGAAAATTGCCCTTATTTGCTGAATCAGAACAGGGGAGCGAATATCTCCGTGAATATTGTGGCTACTGCAGCACAATCTGGTTCGATGAGGTAAAGTGTTGAAGTTGCGGTAGGCAAAGTACATAATTTTTAGCTTACTTCACTGTCATCAACAGGCCTCTCTACCCTGCTCTGATCACCTGAATCCCTCATCTCCATCATCATCTTTCACTATCTACAAATGGCAAATAGGTAATGGTAATGACAAATAGGTAGCGCCCAGCCTGCTGGCCGGCATCAGTCCCATCTCATCGTTGCCGAAGCGCCGAAGTTTCGACTCTAGTAGAAAGAAGACCCTTGATGAAGCAGATCATGGATCCTTCCGCCTTCAGTTGATACGGGTAGAGTTGGACAACCCGCGCTGTGTGCTCTGAAAAGCTACCTCAAGAACATACGGGATGTAGTAATTTTTTAAGACACTCAGTGCTCAGACGCAGCAGCTCGTCACACTGGCACGACCTACGTCTCCATTTTTTCCCTATGTTTATCTCTATCTATCTTATCTATATCTACATTTATCTATCTTCATACCTGTTCAGCCTATCGATACTTCTCGATACCAGAGGCATGGCCCACTGGGTAGGGGCACCCGCTCCTTTGTGATGATGACGATTGGAGTTCTAATGACGCATCGACAACACAGGTCATAATGCACCAACACTGTGATTAAAAATAGGACTATTTAAAAATAGGTGCGATGTTTAAAAACGAGAGAGAAATAGCATATAAAATGCAAACCTAAAACTACAGGAGATTCACAATTCCAATGTCTCTTAAAAAAATAGAAATTCTAGTAAAAGGGATGATAGCCTCATCCCCAAGCAATAGCGCTGGACGATGAGGCAGAAAATACATATAAAACTCTGTGAAATAATGCTGACGATGGGTTTTCGCGCTGTGGGTAGGTGATAAGTATGTTCATGACAGAGAGGACACACACACACACACACACATAAAGATACGATGATGAGAAGGAGGAGGAGGAGGAGGAGGATGAAAAGAGGAGTTCACCACAGTGCACTGACAATTCCCATACTGACTCGCACTGAACTGAACTGAACTGACTCCTTTGTGGTAGCCAAGGTCGTGCTGTGGGCCGGGAGGTGGTGGGTTCGAATCCTACCACCGGCTGTGCCGTCTCAGGTTTTCCCTAGGTTTTCCGGCAAACTTTCGTGACGAATGTCGGCTCAGTTTCCCCTGAAGTCGGCCCAGGACGAATACTAACCCCGCTTTCCCCTAGCTCCTTCTTTCTATCCTGCCTCCATATGCCCACGTCTGAACGCCGATCATAGCCACAGTTGTTTCGCGGCGTTAACACGGAATAAAAAAAAAGCACAGATTCAGTAAATTAGGGATTTCACTACCAGTGGAAACAAACTACTAGTTCATACATGGAGCGAACCGAACCGCTGTCAGCGTTATAGGAGGGGCTACGCAGGAACCCCACACACCAGGAGTCTCGTTTAAGCGAACATGTCTAGGAGGTGCACTAGCCAGTTGTAAGGCACTCCATCTACTCCGGATAGCAAGCGGCACGTCGCAGCCCAGGTCGTATACAACTACAACTACAACAACAACAATACTTGCAGCCGAGGGGCGCCTCCTATTATCCCGTTTTCCCATGTCGTGCAAGAACAGCCCTGCAACTACTGAGCATTTTGGTAGACTGCACGCCACAAAATGCAAAATAACAAACAACAAAAACAAAACGTGTTGTTGCGATCAACGTTATAAGTAGACAGTTTCTTTGCCAGCGCAACAACGGGGGTACAAGAAATCATTAATAGCACATAGCCGTAACTTTCCCCGGGCACGCCACCATTTTTGTGCGCGATACACGGAGCAACGTTTCAGCAACGTAATAGAGTGGTCATGTAAGCACGCAACGTGGCGTGCATCACGCCAGACACCGATACCGAGGACGTCCTCGTTCGTCTTTGTGCACAGTGTTCTCGGGCGCCGATGTGCACGCAGAAGAGAAAGGGCATTAAGCCTGAGTTGATTGCGGACTCGCTTTGCTGTGGACAAATATTGGACTGTTTGTTCAAAGGGGCGCATGCGGGTGAAGATGTCACGTGACGCTTGGAAACGGAAGATTTTCTCTTTTATTGATATTATATGCATGGTGTCGAATGATTTCAATGGGGAGTGGGGGGATATGTTTAACAGAGAGAAAAGAGGAAATGCCAGTCAGGCTGATGCCGCTTGCTATTCAAAAATAAAAAAATAAGCTCAAAATAAACATAAAAAAAAGAGAAAGAGAGAGAAAAAAAATAAAAAGTAAAACAGTCAGTGTAGCATGGGCCCGACATGGCGCGAGAAAGCCCCGTCAGAGGGCGGACGCAAAGCCTGAATCTTTCAGGCATCGGAGGGACGGGACCGAGAAGGGCGGCCATGGAGACCATGCTGCACTCATGCTATATTAGACTACGACGGAAGGCTTGCCGTTGAGGGGAGGGGAGGAATTTATTGGCAGAAAAAAGAGGAAAAGGAAAGATAAAAGGGGAAAGATCAGCCATGCAGCACGCCGGCTTGTCATTCCTTAAAAAAAATAAGAAAACTCGGCTCACATGGAGCCCAGGATGCCCGTATCACGCAGAAAGCGGAACCCTGAAGTTGACACTCCACTGGCTAGCT
Organism: Ornithodoros turicata; assembly: GCF_037126465.1. Classification (NCBI taxonomy): domain Eukaryota; kingdom Metazoa; phylum Arthropoda; class Arachnida; order Ixodida; family Argasidae; genus Ornithodoros; species Ornithodoros turicata. The sequence goes on from NC_088205.1 coordinate 69,319,321, forward strand.
CGCTGCACGGGACCAGGGAGTGTTCCGCAGAGCTCGAGGTAACTCGTTACTGTAACTAAGTTCCTTTTTTGGTAACTTAACTCGGTACTTTTGCGGCGTGGTAACTTTCAGAGGAACTCGTTTCTTTTTCAGGTAACTTTACCAAAGTAACTTAAGCTAAGTTCCAAGTTACTTTTAATTCGCTTTTCACTGGCGTCCACATATTTTCTTGCTTTCTCTCCGGTTCTTTCATGGCATTTTATGCCATAAAACGTGATATTCAATCAATGACTGTATTCTATTCAGGAAGTCAGAACCGCTGCCATTGAAATGAAGCTGAACCATTGTGCGCCCACAGGGAGTAAGGCGGAAAGCACTCGAATTGTTGGACATAAACGAAAACGATGTAAGAGTGTTGCACTCCTCTGTAACTCCGTAACTGCGCGTTACATTTCAGGCTGAACAACTTCGTTATTAACTTGGTTACATTTTTCACACGGTAACTTGACTCGTAACCAGTCCTTTTTGACGGGTAACTTCTCGATCTATGGTGTTCCGAGGGAGACGTCCGCGCACCCAAGCTCTGAGAGGCGTTGCCAGAGAACGACCCGGTGATGAAGGTGACGCCGACAGTGAAGGAGCTGATGGGGGATGTCGTATTCTACGGTGCAGCAGGGGCAAGTGGGAGATGGGGCGCGACCTATTTTGAACAGGAGTGAACAGGTGAGGGCAACGTCCACCCGAAGACGATGCAGAAGGGACTCTTCGTCGCGGGTACAGCGGCAGCCGTTGACAAACTCCAGTTAGGGGTGGGTGAACTGCACGAATCCATGAGGTCGGATAGCGTCTACAAGAAACTGACGGGTGCCGTCGCCGCAGGAGACGGCGTATAGACCTCACCCTGTTTACAAACAAATGACGTCAGACGGTACAACAGCGCCACCAACTTGGTAGACTGGAAGTACTATAGCACAAAATAAATAAGTCACAAGAAAGCCACGTTTAAATATAGCTTTTCATATTGTAAGATTTTTGTGCAATTCCTTACATATTATTAGTTGTATGGCCTTGTTCTGCTCCATTCTACCGGTAGCCCAATCTTTTCGGTAGCCCTTTCTAAAGATGGTTACTGGGCTCTTCCATCTTCAGTAACCTGAAAGGCACGAGTTTCTCTCGGAGTGCACGTGGTGTCTCTATACAAAGCAAGCGCGAACTGAGTCGTAATAACAAACCACATTCCGCACAGGATTACGACATTGGCTTTAGTGGCGATGCAACCAACCCTTGGGCGGAGCTTCTTTTCTTTCCGCGGTGGACTGGGAACGCGAATGAAGACACCAAAGCGACTAAAAACGTGACCGCATTTGTGTGCCATTGATACAAAGAAAGGACACTCGACCTTTGTGAAGGAATACGGCTTTGTGAAACAGCAGTGTTCTCCGTCCGCGTTGTTTCGGTTTCGTTATATCCAACAACGTCGTAAGTACGTCACCGTGACGTTTCTTCGGTAGAGGTCTGTTAGCCGGCTACACGCAGACACCGCGAGCCGCAGTTGGGGAAGGTGCTGCTGGCAGTGCAGAAGATAATGAGGAATATCGGCCACCTCGCCGCAGCTGGAACACAACGGGGAGCTGGATTGGCCCATTTTGTATAGAAGCAATGAAGTGCGTGCAACGTTGAGACGGAGGCGGTGCACAAGCGATTCTTCGTGGCGACTGCAGTGACACGCAGTGATTTCAATGGGTTGTTGGACAAAGGATAACATAAGGAAGAGGAGTGTTTGCTAAGCATGTGATCCACGTATTTAATAGTTCAGCGCGTAGCTGTCGCAGGCCGAGCTGCTTTCAGTTATAGCTGCCGTTGGTATTGTACAAGGACGGTAACCTATTCCACTGTTTAGCCTTGCCTAGTTTCTGCACAATCCTTGACTCACCTAGTCACTCGTTCAAACCAACCCGGCGTAACCAATATTTAACCACTTTACCGGCCTCTTTTCCTGTTCTTTTTCCTGCGCAAATATACCGTACAGGCCTTCACGGTTGCCCAGGACAAGACATTCGTTGTAGAGGAACGAGAATGCAGCGTCCAGCAGCTAAATCTTTCTACTTCCGGTTGCATACGGGAACGTTCTCTGTGAAAGCGTTTCTCCATGAGCGTGGCATTTTTCTGCCATGGTCTGCGAACTGCACTTGCTGCAACAGCCCGGAAGCCGGTGATCGCTGTTTCATCTCATGTTAGGAAGCTGTGTTCTTTTGTGAGATCTTTCGGTCTTTCAACGAGAGTTCAAAAATACTATTTTTTGTCAATTCATATTCGATCAGGTTTTTCTGCTTTCCACTATACAAATGCCCCTAGGCACGTTTATGTTAGTAAGTCATTCATGTCATGTGGAAGTCGCGCATTAGGTTTCTTGATGTTGGAGTGCGCAGTTGTTTCTTCGTCGTGGGACATTTCAGTGAAGATGCAGAAATGCTTCGCTGCCTCTATGAATATCGAAAAATGCACAATGGAGTATCGCCTCCTACATTTGGCGATATTCAGCGCTGCAATTGTTTGGCGTGTACGAGTGATGTATCTGGTTGTTTGCAGCATTGTTGCCTCGCCGAGGACATCAGCAATGTGGGAGAGGTACACGTTGCTTCCAGCTCCGTGCGTCGGGGATCCCAGGTGGTCCAAATCATCCGCCTGTCAACGCCTTGTGATTGTGTGACCGTGTGCGTGATTTTTCAGTTTTTCGTTCTTTTCTTTCTCTTTCCTTTTCTTCTTTCTTCTTCTTCTTATTTTTTTTTTGAATAGCAAGCCGACATCTGTCTGACCGACATTTTTTTGTTTCTGTTAATAAACATATCCTCCCCGCACTCCTACCTTTTGGCACGTGCAACATATCCGTTCACAATGTCCAATGCATCGTCAAGCTGTTGACGCGCAAATCTGAGACAATGCATCTATTCGATAACGGTTCGATATCCCAAGGCCTGGATACTCTTACTTTAGAATTTTTCGCCCCAAATGCGCTTGTGGTTTTCTAGAAAATTAAAATTGAAAGCTACGAGCAACACTGTGTCTAAATTGCCACCAACCTCGCATTGCTCGTCGAGTGCGGCGCAAAACCACATTGAATTCGCATAACGCCGGGTCTAAAGTGAAAAAGGAAGACAAAGTAAAAGTCCGCCACGTGTCGGCTACGTAGTAGTAGTACCATATCGGAGTCTCTCGACTACGTAGATCACTGTTGCCTAACAAATCATTCCGGATCATTTGCCGCCAGACGTCGCCTCGATCTCCTTTAACCACAATTTTCCTAGGTGTGCTCAGTTACATGTACTACAACTTGCCGCGCTGCTCTTACGGGCAAAAACCTGTTAAGACTACGCCGCCTGTACGTAAGCTGCCTGTCTGCAGCTTTGCGCAAACTGTCACACCTGTCGTCCGTGTGATTTCTCCTGCGTCCTCTGTACTGTCACCATGTGTCAGGTGGCCGCTTGCTACGCCGAGACTGGGAGGTGACGCGTTGTCGAATCACCGCACCGGCTGTGCTGGGTTTCCCCTGTTTTTTTTTTTTTTGCCGACTTTCCAGACGAATGTTGGCACAGTTCCCCCTGAAGTCGGCCCAGGACGCATACTAACCCCCCTGTCCCCCACTCCTCCCTGCTGTCCTCTCTCCGGCTGTCCACGTATGTACCCGCCCATAGCCGCGGTAACACGGAATTAAAAAAAAAACGTGTCAAGTAACACTATGAATATTATAAGACATCAGACATCCGCACTATCAATCTCTACATTAAACAGCTCACGTCCTCAATCCGTGCATCCTTCCATCGACTTTCGCTTTCACCTAAAACGAGCCCCATTGCGTGCGCAAGCGGCTACTAAAATCAGGCCAAGAGGCTCGGCAACAACCACCACAACCCAATTAGTCAGGCAAGCATTCGTGAGACACGAGGAGGAGGAGAGGCCGCTATGAAGAGGGAACAAAGGCATTCATTCACGAGGAAACAAATGATAATGGACGGTACGACCCTTGCCTGCCGCTGCCGAAGCAGTATCCCAGACGTCTCTTTAAGGGCCTTGTGTTTAGGAAATCAATCTCTATTACCCGATGCACTTCCTGACTGCGGTTGGCCTCAACTGGCAGTCGAACAGTGCGGAATTAGTTCCCACTCAAAAACAAAGTTGATTAGAGGAAGGAGGGAGAAATTAAGGAGGTTCCTTAACGAGTGCATTGGGAAGGGTGGGTGTGTAGGTAGGCGGGGAGAGAGACAAGTAGAAGGGTGTAGCGTATATAGTAGCGATGGGGCCGTGAAGGGGGATGTGGGACAGAAGGAGAGGGAGGAGGAGGAGGTGAAGGTTCGATTTCAGTTTCCAAAACAGCGTGTTATAATGATTACGTTTCTTGGCTTTACGATGTGAGACGAGTGTTATAACCAGCAGCAGTTGGTCCGTGAATCTATTTTACCGGTTTTAGGGGTCTTTAACATGCGTTGAAATGAAATAAGAAGCGACAACTTTGTTACAAACGAGCGTCGTAAAATGTGCGGATAAGTGTGTGTGTGTGTGCGTTTTTTTTTAAATTCATACACCTTCCCGTTTGCCCTGTCCACAATCAATGATGTACCCGCTGCTAAAACTGAGTAGCGGAACAGCGCTGCACGCTACCCCACTCAAACGTAGCCCGATGCAAGCGCCGCTACGCATATGAAATTGTTACGGGACACCGCCGCCAAAGAAAAGAAAAAGCAACGCAAATAATTTGTTGCTATACTTCCATTACTATGCCCTCTCGTTAACTGTACGTTGTACTTTTTGTGGTTCTTCGAATAGGTAACTTGCAACCGTAGAACATATTTGATAACGCTGAATCGCTTCCATAAAATAAATAAATACATATCGATAGTACCTCCAACTGCTACACATGTGGATATTCTATGGAAAGTGGCTATTGTAAGAAAATCAGCAGGGTGTCGGAGCGAACCGAAAACCGGAACCGAAAACCGAAAAAAAACCGCTATTTTGGTGCGAACCGGAACGGAATCGAAACCGTATACGTTTTTTTCGCTCAGGAGGGAAACCGAAAAGTATATTTAACGGTTTTCGGTCCAAGAAAAAACTTCGCCGGTTTGGACTACGGATAGGCGAATGAAACAGACGTCGTGTGCTCTGAAGTCATGTCATGGATACTGTACGAGGGTTACGGTTACGGTGGAATGTATGTTGGTATACTATGACCCTTAGGCTCCCTTTGTAATGGTTTATCGTTCGCGCACGCACACAGACTTAGAGGTACATGTGACTCTCTAGCAATGTGCCGTAGTGTTCGTTTTAATTTGATCCCCCCAAACTCTCCAACTAAACAGCGACCCAAGGGGGCTGCATAACGGCTTCTTTATCGGTAATGTCGCGCAACGCGTCGCTTGTTTGAGAGCAGCTAAGTTGAATACATTTACGTATACGCGAGGGCAAGCCCATGCGAAGTGGCAACTCTTTTGTGGACAGGGCACGAAGAAAACAAAACGGAGCCGTCGAGCGCGTTTGCGAGTGAAGGTGTTCCTCGATTTGCGTCGTACTCGTGAGGTGGTGCTTGCTGGCTAGACAGTAGCAACAGACATTCGGATGGGAGGCCATCGCTCCAACCCAGCAAGAAAGTACTTTACGTATGACATCACGACAAACAAGTCCGTTTGTAGCATGCGCTTCAAGAAGGAAGAAAGCCCATTTGAACAGACAGTAACCTAAAGGAACCAGGAGCTACCAATTTCACAGCTGTTTATTAATGTTAAATAGCATGTATGCGGAATAAATGGGTTTACATTTTGTAACATTGATTTTTTTGTGTGGGGGGGGGGATGAATATTCCCAGCAGAAGCAGAACCGGTTAAAAACCGGTATGAACCGTTATTTTCTTGCTCCGGAGCAGAACCGGTACCGGATCGTTTATGATGCAACCGGAACGAAAACCGGAACGAAAAACGTTTCGGTTCGACACCCTGAAAATCAGATTCCAACGTTCTCCTATAATGTTTTGGTACGCGATGTTCGTGTCGCCGTTTCATGTACTGAACCTCAAAGAGTACACGTCTTAAGCGATGTGGTGAGTGTTGCATAAACCGAATGCATAAAACATTCTCCTTGTGGACTGGCGTGCGTTCATGTATTACCTCGTGTGTGCTTGTTCCCCGAAAGTACAACGTGCGCTGAATAGCGGAAAGCTGAGGAAAAATAACAGTTTGGCAGAAAATAACAAGACACTATTCGGAACAACTAAATTTCATATTCCATTCTCGCAAAAAAAGAAAAAAAGAGAAGAAGAAACGTAATAACTTCTTTTGCGCTCACGCATTTCTTTTTTTACTTACGATTCAACTTAAAGTAATTTACAGAAGAGCACGGAACTGCTCTTTAGGGATGCGACGTACGTGCTCTTTTGGAAAAGTCCCGAAAAGGAACGTTTTCGAGCTCCAACCCATTAACGCTGAAGGGGACCCTCTCGAGGCGCAAACATTTCTACTTGTAGTGCGTTATGAGCACGCTCAATCATGCCACGGCAGTGCGAATATGTGAGCAACCCGAACTTTATGAGCGGGTGGTTGAGGATGAGTATCACGCTCATGTCACACCGTGAGGAGCTTAAGGTCCGTCTCGAGACGTCTGTCACATGCGCCCCCTGCACGTAGTAGTGCATGCAGTCAGCAATACTAGACGGCTACCTTGGCTCCATTCAAAGAGGAGGCTAGCTTGCCAACATTTGTTCTCCACTGTACATCGCTCGGCTTCAGCCTTTCATCCAAAGCTCGGAAGTATCTTATTTCGTCCGGAAACACATCTGGCCGACATTCGTCTCGAAGCTCTTCGGAAAACCCAAGGAAAACCTCAGACAGCACAGTCGGTGGTAGGATTCGAACCCACCACCTCTCAGTCTTCAGCACGACATTGAGTACTACCAACGAGCGGGACGCCTTATCCCGCTTGGCCATGACGCTGTTTCTTTTCTTTTTTTTTCTTTTTTTCACGGTCTCTGATGAGAACATGCGCAGACACAAACTATATAACGATCCCATAGAAGGTTTAAAGAAGCAGTGAAAGGCCCCTCCGTAAATGTTTCGTTGTCGGAGCGATTGGATTCTGCAATAAACGATTCTTGAAAATAATAAATAAATTAATTAAGAAAAATAAATTCTGCGTCCTTGCATACGCAGAACGACCGCGGGCTACGTGATCTACGCTCCCTCTAGAATGTCTCGCGCTCCTTGTGTAGCCTCATAAGCGCATGAGGAGAACGAGTGCGGTTGACGTCAGTATATTATTACTATACTATACAATTTCCCACTTGGAAGTTAGTGTTTGTCTTCGACTTTTTCTTCTGTCCGTGTTCCGTGGTTGCACTACTGTTTTCAATATGTTATGCCAATTAGTCTAATATTCTACCTAGCCTTATAGAGGCAACGATGAAGGGAGGGGTGGTGTTTTTCTATTTTTATCGTTTCATCTTTTTCTTTTCCTTTTTTCTTTAATTTAGGGGATCTTTGTGGGAGTAGCAGAATTCGTCAGGTGACAAATTCAATATCTTCCGTGTTTTTTTTTTCTTCTATAATCAAACTGCAACACAAACTCAACGTCTACATCTTCTAGCAATGACATACAGACAGCTCATGCGCCAAGGTAGTGACGATGAATATAGTTGCTCTCTATAGGAAGCCAAATTAGACGAAATAGGGAATGCGTGTCACGGAGCAGAGGAAATACTGCACTGAATACCCAGTTTCATCTTTCATCGGACAGTGCAACCATTGAATCCTCTTACCCATTAACGAAGTCGCACATTACCTTAGTGTACATACGTTACACTCCCACGCAGGCAAACTGTTTTTAGAAGGTACATAGAAGCACACTTCACTGCTTTCATTAGGTCGTATAGGGTTCCATTTGAGGGGCGTCGTCGTGTGCTTGTACCAATACAATATCATAGCCTACACTGATGGGTCGCAGCGACATCCACTTGAATAGGGACATCGTAGTTATCTCCGTGTGTTGAGATGCCTTGATATGCGTTTTTCTCTCTCTTGTTTCGGCACATCACTGTAGCATATGCTATTTGACTGCGGGTTCGCTGAGACCCTTCCATTGATATTTAAGCGACAATATGCGCTATTGAAATATGCAGGTAGCGAAGCATAGTGCAGAGAGTAAACAAGTAAATCATGTAGTCAACAACAAAATGAACAAAAAGGAATAACGCTTCTTTTGAACCCAGGTATGATTACGTCACAGCGGGTTCATTAGAATTCTTATTTCGACACGGGCTCTGTATATCCGAGTTCCACCTGTCCTTCTGCGCGTGGCAAGCAAAATACGCGTCGTCCTTGGAAGTGCAAAACAAAACGGAACCCAGAGCTTCTAATTTTGCGCAAGCATCCGGTTCACTACCGCCAACACTATGTTGGGAACCGCCTTGGGGTGATGGAGATTATCGATCTATGATTTTAATGGCAAAGTGATTTATGTAATGTGGTACCTTCGAATTGAACTTACGACGCGGTGATGGTGATGTGATAAAGAAAAAAAGCGGGGATGTGAGTTACGACGACGTCGAACTGGCTACCCCAGTACGCTTAGACACAGAAAGTACAGATGATAGAGTAAAAAATGGCGAAGTTCAAGTTGTAGTTCAAAAGTTGCGCCCAAGTGAGTGTAAAACGTCGGAATCGCTGGGGGCACGCACAGCACACATTTAGCGAGTCATAGAATGTCCATAAGCCCGGTTGTATGTAGAAAATCTTCAAGTGCCCTCAGCGCCTTGTCGGACGACGGTGGACCTAACAGTTTCGCAATGTCGCGATGGCTCGGGAGTCCACACGAGAGAAGCTCACTTCTAAACCCCTTCGAGCATCAACGTATTTCCGACGCGTGATAAGGATGTGTTCTATGTCCTCTACAACGCCACACTCATTACAGTTCGAAGAGTCTCGCTTTCCCACTTTGAAGAGAAGACGTCCGCTGTACGGCACACTGAGCCGTAGCCTATGTAGGACAGTCGGCGTTTCTCGCGTGAAGGTAGGTGGTACTCGAAAGCGTAACTCTGGATTGACGTTGTACAGAAGCGAATTCCGAGCAGAGCACAACCTATTATCCTGCAACCGGTACCTCTCACAAAGGCTCATCCTCCAACGCCACTTGCGACAACTTGGCTACCCTAACGTCCCTTTGGCCACCCTGGTCAGCCCGGTCCTGCACAGCCAGGGCTCGGTTACGACTACCCTCTTGAGCATTCCTCGTGCCACCGCCCTCTCGACCAGCCTCTAAGCCCCTTTTGTGTGTGTGTGTGTGTGTTCTTTTTTCTTTCTTTTCTTTTTTCCTTAAAGGAATAGCAAGTCGGCCTACGCCTGACTAACCTTTCCTCCCTTTCTTTTTTGTTTTTCCAATAAACATATCGCCACCACCACCACCGAGCAGATCTTGTTAGCCATGAGGTGCGGCACATTTGTTGCTTGAGCTCGTTCAGCATGCGCCCCGCGTCAACCTTGGTAACATAAATGGGCATCAGTTGGACGCGCCGGGGTTGAAGATCCCGGCGTGCAGCAACACCCACAGCCCCGTTGCCTGCAATGCCACAGTGACTAGGAATCCACTGCATTTAGATGTCATGACCGTTTAAAACCGCCGCTGGTATGTGTGGAAGACAGAGATCCCGCAGTAAACATGGAAGCCAGCGCGGAATTCACTGAAGGCGCTTAGTTTCTTGTTTCGTATTTTACTGCTTCAAGCGACATACCTTCGTGCAACGCTCTTATCATTCGTTGCAGCGAGCCACATTCTTATCATTCGGTGGTATACTGAGCTACAAATTAAGTGGCAACTTTCTTCAGTAGTCGTCACCGCATGCCTTTGTTGTTGTTGCTGTTGTTGTCCCGTCTTGCTCGCTTTGCTTGGGCTTCCCTTATTTGCAATTGTACCCTATAAAACCCGGAGATTCCTCTTCCACAGCATCGCACTCTGTTATGCAATCGTTCAACAACGTTACGTCTGTCTGATAAGACACATGCGCAGTAACAAATCGCATGGTTACTTCTCCTGCTTGCACTCGGCCGAGGCAGTGAAAGCACGCTTTACAGGAGATACCATGGACAGTCACACGTTTTGTTTTGACATTGCTCCCTATTTCTTGAGTCCATTCTGCGTTAAAGGAGATGGGTGTGAGTGTGTCTGCACGTGTGTCTATAATATAAGGGTCGCAGAACTTCGGCTGTTTCCTTTTTCGTATACACAAACTCCTTTACCCAACCATCCATGAAGACGTGTCGGTCAGTCGAACATCGAGAAACTGCGATGAGCCATTGGTTTAGCGTCCATATTCATGTGTACGGTACCTCGCGAAAATGTAAGTTACAGGCTAGAGATTTGCGCTTCGATTTGCAGTACTGCAGGACGTTAGCACGGAGACACTAGACCTGAGCATAGCCCTTTCTTTATACCACCCAATTCCGATTAGAAAACCTCGCTCTGGTCGTTTGATTGAATTCCTCTTCGCGCAAAGTCTTTGAGGGAAAAACTTTCATTCGAGGCTTTATTAACTCCTTCTCTCTTTGAAGCGTCTCTCCCTCACATTTTTTTTCTTTCCAATTCGAAAAGGAACTCTTTCTGTCAGTAGCAGGAGCCATTCTTGTGGCGTATCGGATTCCTCATTGTCTTGGGCGAAAATCCGAAGCCCGCTCGCTTTCGGGTTTAAATTACATTTTCGCGGAATGGTGGCTCCATTGTTTCGCAGAGTTGCCTAACAAAGGCTTCAGGGAGAGGGAGTTGGGCGGGGGTCGATGGTAGTGGTATGGGAGGTCATCCTCTGCTGGAATGCTTTCTATCGCCGCGACGGCTGCCTTTGGGCTGATCGCTTGGGCTGAGCTTGAAACCATTAATCGTTGAAGAGAAGGGATCGGAAGGGGGCTTTCGAAACGTCGACTTGGGTCTATCGGTACGCATTTTAAGCGGGTATTCCGTACAAAGCATCGTTTTCGCACCTGGTACGTGGTACCCGGAAAAGAATGAAGAGTCTTCAACTGACTCTCAATGGTCTACCAATTCAGAGGGTGTCTCATCACCGCTTCTTGGGAGTCGTTATTGACGCACAACCATCATGGTCTGCTCACATAAAACATCATCTCCTTTTATTTTTCTCCTATCATCATCATCTTCAGGAGCGGTCTGAGGCACGGGTCAACGTTCTTCGTCGTCTCTCCGGCCCCCATTGGGGAATGTCAACGAAGTCCCTACTTACGGTACATCGGGCGCTTATTCGGCAAATGGTGGCTTACCATCTACCTGTACTATATGGGATAGGCAACACAGCAGAGAGGACTCTACAGAGAGTGTTAACAAGAGGTCTGAAAATCTGCCTCGGGGTACCTCGAACCACCTCCAATGTTTTGGCAACAGCAGAAGCTAGTGAAGTGCCTGTAGAGGTGCTGAGAACGCAAGAAATAGTGCGCCACTATCTGCGCCTGATTCTGCGCCATGACAAGCACCCCCCTGGTATGGAAATTGAGATGCAGAAATTCTGACTTCTACAAAGCCATTGCTCCTTACTAGCGCAACTTGCCAAACTCAGCATCCTCCTTGGACTCTAGAGCAACCGCGGATTTGCATCTCCCACTTTTCCCACTGCAGTGCAGAGACAGCATTGTCTATCCATGATGGAGCGTCACTGTAGCAGCACTGCTATTTTCAGTGACGGATCGACGACGACGTCAGGCTCAGCGTCTGCTTTTGTGGTCCCGCTGCACAGGAAAGAGGGAATGGAACGACTGTCGCACAAAACAACTTCAACAGCAGCAGAATTGATAGCCATCCAGCTGGCAATGCAGTACGTAGTAGCACAAGAGTCACCTGCCGAGTGGGTGGTATACAGCGATTCAAAAGCCGGACTCCAAGGCATGCTTTCATTCTTGGGAAATGGCTGTATGACACCAACAGTTCGCGAAATGCTCCATCAATGCAACAAATGTAGAGTCGCCGGCTACAAAGTAACTCTGTAGTGGATTCTGCTGTGGATGACAGTTGAGCAGTGGGGGATAAATCTCCGATAAAAGTTCACAAGCCCAGGGAACTCACGCAGCTTTGGTTTCGTAGTGGGCGGTGGAAACTTGCGGATGGCGTCCACCTTGCATGGCAGAGGCCGAATACCTTCGGAAGTGACGCGGTGGCCGAGGAAGTTAAGTTCTGAAACGCCGAACTCGCACTTGGCGGGATTGATCACAATGCCATAGTCGTTCAAACGTTCAAAAAGCTGACGAAGATGGGTGTTGTGTTTCTCCGGGTCCGCACTCGCTATGAGGAGATCGTCGAGATAGGCGAAGCAAAACGGAAGACCACGGAGCGCTTTATCTATAAACCGCTGGAACGACTGGGCGGCATTTCGTAGCCCCAAGGGCATACGCACGTATTCAAAAATCCCAAACGGTGTAGTAATGGCGGTCTTGGGGATGTCAGCCGGTTCAACAGGGATCTGGTGATATGCCTGAATGAGGTCAATTTTGCTGAGGGTTTTGCAGCCATGAAGGTGGGTGGTAAAGTCCTGGATGTTCGGGAGCGGGTAGCGGTCAGGAACAGTGATGTTGTTGAGCGCCCTGTAATCACCGCGTGGTCGCCAATCCCCGGATTGCTTGGGCACCATGTGTAGGGCTTACGACCACGGGCTTGAAGATGGATGAAGATGGTTGAATATGAACAGCTGAAGCAGGTGCTCGAACTCGGCGCGAGCTACCTTCAGGCGCTCGGGGGCAAGGCGCCGTGGTCGACAGTGGATAGGCGGTCCTGTTGTGTGGATGTGTGGTCCTGTTGTGTTGTGTGTAGGTGGTCCTGTCTGAATGAAGTGGGTAACATGTTTCACCGGTTGGTCGACGTGCTGGGGTCGGATAACGTCCGGATACTCATGCAGAAGCTCCTCGAATACTGTTTTCGGCGGTGGAGGGGAAAAGGTGGGATGCAAAGGTGATGAAGACGACGCCACGCCGTGCACGCTAAGGAGCGTAACCGCGTCAATCAGGCGCCTCCGGCCGACGTCGACTAGTAGTCCAAAGCGTTGCAGGAAATCGGCGCCGATAATAGCATGTCACACAGACGCAACCCAAAAGAGCCACTGGAAACGTCGACGAAGGCCAAAATCAAGCGTTACAGAGCGCTGGCCGTACATTGCAATTGGGGAGGAGTTGACAGCTTCGAGGGGTGTGGACGGCTGCCGGTCTCTTTTGTCACGGAGCTTAGCCGGTAGGATGCTGACTTCCGCTGTGTCAACTAAGAAGCTGGTCTCGGAAAGCTTGTCGGTGACGAAGAAGAGGCGGCCGTCAGGGGAAACCGAATCACTGTCAGTGATTCGTCGTTCCGTTTCCCGAGGTCCAGGTGCAGAGATGCTCACAACGGCGGGCCCTGTGCCCGAACCTCTGGTGGTACCAGCAGAGAGCGGCGTTCACTGGTGAAGGGTTAGGGCGAGGGGGAAATGGAGAACGCCGTGGGCGCCAGACCGAAGGACGAGGGCTTGGTGAGCGAGGTCGGCGGGGTGGTCCATGAGGTGGGCAATGAGCTCCGTAAGTTTTGAAACTTCTTGGCGGAGCAAGCCAACGTCCGTGGTGACCGTGTCTACCGGGGCGGGCAAAGCAGCCACCAAGGTTGGTGCTATGTCGAGCACGCTGTCCGCTAGTTCGGCGAAGTCGTTGAGGGGTAGAGAACGGGCATCAGCAAGCGCGACGCGGACATTGCTGGGGAGACGCTGTAGAAAAAATTCTCTCAGAATTGCGGAGTCGATGGTGGCCGCCTTATCACCAAGAAGGTATTGCAGGTGCCGAAGCAGCTGCGTGGGCTTACGGTCGCCAAGGTCGTCCAAGAAAGGAGTTGCTGAATACGGCGCTGCTCCGACGTCATGAGCCGCGCAATGAGGGCATTATCCTTGAGTGCTGTATAAGCATCGCTGGGTGGGGGGGCGAGCAAAATATCGTGAGCTTCGGCGGCGGCCGACGGGGGTAAGCTTTCCACTACGTACTGATACTTGCTCGTATCGGACGTAATTCGGCGCATGGAAAAGTAGTTGTCGACCTGGACAAACCAGAGAGATAGTCGAATCGTAGGAAGTAGAGGGCTGTGGGCCGGGCGGCGGAGAAACGTGATCGCCGGCGGAAGGCTCAGAAGCACGGTTCAAGTCCGGGTCACCAGTTTGTGGCAGTGACATCGTACTTTATGCTGGAGCGCTGCGGGGAAACTGCCCGCTCCAGACAAGACAGGGCACCAAGAATATCGGCGCGCGAAGGGCAGAGCGCACCGCCGTCGTCGTCGTCACCGCTACAGGATAATTGTGAATAGTGGATAGTTGTGGACTTCTAGTGAACATGTGGACAGTGGACTTCGGAATAGCGAACATGTGAATAGTGAATAGCGAACTTTCGAGTAGAGCACCTGAGTAGTAGTTTTTTTTTGGGGGGGGAGGGAGAATTTATGTTAGGAGTAACAGAACAAGTCGGGAGAGGAGTTAAATTTCTCCTCTTTTTCCCTTACAAACAAACAAACGTGGTAGACGACACCTGGTACGTGACGTGCACTTGTATGAGGTTTAGCGGAACGGGCTTTAATGAGTTAGATTCAGTAGCTGTAGCTAACTACGAGGTATCGTAAGTTAGAGAGAGACACACACACAGAGAAACGAGGCTTTCCCGAAATATGTCCAAATCCAAAATATGTCGGAATATTTTTAGAGTGGCAGAGGTCTTTCACCTGTCAGAATCACACTCAAGTTTTAAAGAACAGCTCCTCTTTGAAATGACAGCATGCTATATACATTATGAGTTCGCAACCGTTCTGGCGTCACTCTCTGTCATCACATTCTAACCCTGTGCATCTACGTCAACATAAATATCGTCACTCTCAGTGTATGTAGCGGGAACTCAAGACTTGATTTTTATTTTATTTTAAAAATGAATAAACATAGAGAAACAGAAGAAAAACATGAAAAGAGAAAACACTAGAGCCTAAAAAGTGTTGGTATGGGAAAACGATGTATATCCTACAAACAAGCGCGAGGAAAATTTGCAACGGAAGAAGGAGCCCTCTCCACGCTTCTTATTGGCATCAGGGCAGCCAAGCTTTTCCTGAAGCAGACCACAGAGTGCAAAGGGGCAGGAGCCGGTCGTGCGTCGTGTGACAGTGATACTTTGTCGTCGTGTTTAACACGCGCATGTGCGTGTACAAAGTGTGGCCAGAAAAAAGGCGCAGCCTGTATGGACCAGCCTCTCAAGATATTTCTGACAAAAGCATCACTCGATAGATGTAGACGTGTCGCATGCTAGCACTGTTGCGCTTCACAACGTTTATTATGCTCTATAAAACGGCACTAACGTTTGCTGTTGTGCAGGGCAAACTTCGGCTCAACTGCATGCGTGAGAAGTGGGCAAGGAACACCGGGCAAGCTGGGAAGGAAAACGTGTAAGGCCAGCTGTTTACAAGCAGCTTGTTAGTTAAACACCTGCACGGGAGCTCTCGGACACCTGTTACGCGCCAATTATGGTTCCTCAGGACGCTTTACTCGGACAAGATTTTAGAGAGTGCCTCTAGAGAATCAAAAGTAGACACGCAGTAGAGAAACATTTATGGGTACGATATCCTTTTCGAACCACATATGTATATTATCGTTTTCTCTCGATCATCTCGTTGTACGTCATTCGATAAGGAAGCACTACACGTACCGAGGGCTGACTGCATCACCATTCTATATCTTTCAGATGGATGAATGCACTCCCTCTGGTTTCAGTATTCACTCAAAGTATTCAGAGTATCCAAGGGTATTCAGAATGCACTCTCTCTAAAGTATTTTTTGTCTCTTTTTGCATACAGGAGGGAATCAACGTTTGCACAAGGCATTTCGGGTCACGGGTGAACAACAAGGCAACGAAATCGTGTTGGTTAGATACACATTATGGAAGAACACGAAAATGGAAGCGAAATGGAACATGGAAGCGTCTCCCAGTGTAGTTATCTGTCCTTGTCGTTCTTCTCGCGTTCTTCAATAATGCACTGGTGAACAAATTCGGATGTCCCACATTTGCGCATAGCTGGCAAAGCAAACTTTAAATTGCACGTTCTATCGTTTCGACAGAGTACGAAAGCAACTACTCTACTTTACTGTACTACCGAACTTGAGGCGACGAAATATATTGACCACGCTCTCAGACGCTCCTTGTGCGCGAGGCGCATTACGGAAATCAGTCCCTTGTTAGATTCTCACAGGAAGCAATGTTTAGCAACGATTTAAGTCTGAAGTAACGTTCCTGAATTTGCCGGCGTTCAAATCCAACCTAGAATAGACTGAAGTGACTATAAGGCTTCGATCGAACGCAACATAAGTCGTCTGCCCATTGCGGCATTTGCACAATTTATTTAGCGGTTAATTTTACGCAGGCCGACTAGATGGAGCATCGTACATTGCCAAACTCCTTTTATTCTCGGCTTTGCTTTAATTATGACTGAATGGCATTAAGGTTGATTAAACAGGATTCGATAAAGTGAGTGCGGTGAAGCTGTATCTTCCAATTTAATTAACTGAGCGACAGCTTATCTCCATAATAAACGGGAGCTAATGAGGTCCAAGTGGAAAATGTTTCTAGATATTTTAGCTGACTCTTTAATCGATGTAACGGGAACAGTGTTTTTTTTTTTCTTCTTTTGTCTGTCTTCGTTTCTCTTTCACTGTTAAGATAGGTGAAAGGAGCGGCGATGGATGTCCTCAGGACAAAATTTATGTTAATCTTGATAATGTTTATCGACGCGCGGCACCAACCTTATTTATTTGCTTTACACTAATTTATGAATGAGGCGGGGGGGATATGACGAAAGCCGTGGACGAAGCGAGCTGGGCGAAGAGACTGAAAGCGGTACACTGATGTGCAAGCTTATTTTCGTTAGGGATAAGTTACTTCATGTGTTTTAATGTGTACTTAGCGCACGATTTACATTTACGCACTGATGAACATCGTTTCGTCAATCCACACTCTAAAAAAATGAATAAGTTGAGAAACAATTACAGCTTCTAGTAGCCCCCAGTTTGCATTTGCACATGGTTTTATTTTGTTTTATTTTTTATGAGCAACTTGTCGCCATTATGGCAGGCGGACCGCTCATTATCAACGGCACTCCACTCCACTCAACTCGTCGTTTTACTCCCCTGACCCTGAAATTTACTCCCTATCTCTGCAAATAGCTCATAAACTTCGCATAAACTTTCGTGCACTTAGTCCCGAGGGGGAATATGGTTCTGGTAATGCATCTAGTCCTTAATGATTGGTCGTCAACGTCGAGTTGACCAAGGAAAGATTTGTTTCTAAGTGGGTGCTGCTGAAGCAGCCGCAATTCCCGATGTTCTGGTGAAGCGACAGACTTCCAGTATTCTGACCATGACGTGCTCCATGGTACAACAGCATATACAATGTGCACCACGAAATTCAAGTCCAGCGAAATGTTCCGTAAACGTCCAGCCTAGCGAATTAAGGAATTATCAGGACCCCCAAATTAACCACTTTTACAGTGCGTAGACTTCTTGCAATTGTACCCAGAATATATCCGCTCCCGGTGTTAATGTACCGTCTGATGCGTGTACTAAAGAAGCGACGTGTACAGCTACGCGGGTTCGTAGCTATGAGAATGAATACTTTACAACGCGTGTACCCTTTTATCACATGCGGGATGCCGTTTCGCGTTTTTAGTGGACAAAATGGTGTGATATCTCCTGTATCTTTGTAACCATTTTTTGCATATGCATTTTTATCGGTATCGTGAAAACCATACACCGAATATGTAAGTTTCGAATTCGTACCATGGCTCGTTAACGTTATTTTTTGGGGTTCGGTTCAAGTTTCGGTTCAAGGTTATCGGGTCGGTTCGGGTTCGGGTTTAGCGCAACCAAAATAACGGTTTGAACCGGTTTATGTGTGCTGTGCTAATTACCTAATG
Source organism: Ornithodoros turicata (assembly GCF_037126465.1). Taxonomy (NCBI): domain Eukaryota; kingdom Metazoa; phylum Arthropoda; class Arachnida; order Ixodida; family Argasidae; genus Ornithodoros; species Ornithodoros turicata. Next base: position 69,337,273 of record NC_088205.1, read on the forward strand.
GAAGCACATCAGTGCTAATCAGTGTACCACATGTGAGAGGTGCTATCAGGTTCCGGCGATGGCTTGCTCATCCTTCCTTCCTCTTGCTCCCTCGCATCTACACTTCATAGGTACAAAGAACCATGCAGCTCACAGCAGATCATACCTTACTGTACCGAAAAGTGCCGGGAAATGGCGTACAGCATTCCGTTGAACGCCATTTTGAACGCCATTGCAAAACGCTATCGTCAATTTCTAAAGAAAAAAAAAGAGAAGAATGCGGTCATGTGGTAGATAGGAGTATCCCAGAGCCCCATGCGGGGGCCGGCACGCTGCTCCCCGTTGAAAAGAGGGTGAGAGGCCACCCCTGTGTTTCCTTCCTCCATGCTCTGGAGCACACGCGAACGTCTTTCCCGTGGCCGCTAGAGATCTGCGTTGCTTGTGGATGTCACTATTAAAATTTTCGTCGCCTTCACACTCTGACGCTGAATGAAAGGAAGCAGCCAACGCATCAATGCAAAGGGTAGCTGTCGTGTAGCAAATCTTTTTTTTTACACCTCGGGTCACAGAAATGTGGACGTCGTGAAACGTTTGGAGGTGAGGCTGTAGGAGGCGCATGGACTCTCCACTTCTTGGCTTATCAATTTGTCCACTCCATTAATTCGGAAAAATTCCGAGCGATGCAGGGAGCTGGTGCGCGGCAGTCGATTGGGAAGGTATAGGCGTTTTTACCGTCTGGCGAACCGGTTACCGCATCATATTTTTTCGGTTCAGTTCCGGTTCGTTCAAGGGTAAGAAAAAATGTTTACGGTTCGGTTCGGGTTCGGTTTTGTCAAAAAATAACGTTTTTTTTGCGGTTTTCGGTTACGGTTCAGTTCCGGTTTCGACCCCTGATTCGTACATGATCGAAGAAATATCTTGTTATATTTGTTCTTCAGGTGTACCTTTCACGGTTATGTCAAAGGGGCAGACCCTATCACTCGCACAAAAATCAGGAAAAAATGGAACAAAGATGTGCATCGCATGGCGAAAGTTCTTCGAACACAGGAACTCCATTATTAAAAATATCTAGACTACTCTCATCTCCTTAAGGTCACTATTAAAATACACAAGGACTTTAACTTGTGCGTCCCTCTTAAAGAATACGCGCTGCAGCTTTCGCCCGGTCTTCGGGTAACTTTTGTTGACGACTGAGCACACCCGTGCTCATCCTCCTCGCTTCAAGAAACAGGACATCTAACGCAAAGCGTCACTGGCTGGGGACGCAACACCATTGTAACCTTTATTTCAAAACACGTGCTACGTCATCCTTGAAAAAGCAAAAGCATATAGAAACAACGGTTGAGTGCGATCACTGTTTCAGCCTCTTGTGAGGAACAACTTCGTTTCCAGTGACTTATACTTACATCTGTGTTGCAATAAATCAACGTCACCCGTTATTTGTTGACGGCAGGAAGGGAACAGAGGAATGCGCTCCTTCTCCGCGTGTGCCCTTTTTGGGAACGTGACGCGAATTGGTCTGCCAGGCTCTGGGGACAAACGCATTACCTCCCGCCAGCCTCGTTCGCAGTCAACCCTCCGATTCGCCTTATAAAACACATGTAGTGCCTGTGAGATATGATTTAAGCCCGCTGTCCATTTTCATTCGGAGGTCGTTGCCAGCGAAACACAACGAAGTTTTTGGTAGCGTCGTGGCGTGGTGGGGCAAGTCAACTAGCGTCACTCTGAGCCGAGGGGATGAAGGGACGTTCAATAGGACATGGATGAGGAGTGACCTTGTGAAACGAAGCTAAGGGTCGGTTTAATCTAGGTTGTTTCACGCGACAACGGGGGCCGGAAGAGATTAGATTAGTGGAGAAAAGAAAAATGTGGAGTTGTTGGTTCCGACGGGGTCAGGACTTGCTACAGCAGAACTTGCAGTATAGGAAAATCTTGGTCTGCAGGTGCTCGCACTCGCTTCGTTCTCCTAATTCTCCTCTTCTTCTTCTTTACAGCTGTTACGGACGGACGCACACGTCTGTTGACGTTGCTGAGCCCTATTAAGCTACCGCTTTAAAAACTAAGAAAAGGAAAGACATACCAATTAACGCACCCAAAATAAATTAGAAAACACCCGAAGATGAAGTACCAAACGTGGTCCTTGTGCACTAAACGCATTTACACACTTTATTTGTGCAAGGGTATTTCAGGAAGAGCAAACAAACATTTGGGACGCTAAGTGACTAAGGCAGGAGGTGGAGAGTAGCGCATTAGAAAGTAATGCGCTACATCTCGGTAATCTATAATGGTAACACATTACAATCTGTGCAAGAGTAACGTATACATTTTCCCCGGATAATGTGTAATGAGTTATGAGGTCACTCATTACTTGTGCCGACTGTTTAGGCATGCAGCAGTTACGGGTTGTTCCAAGTATAAGCAAGGAAAATCTCCGTGTTGGTTTTTCCAGTCGCATGTGTCACTGATCCGGGCAACTAGAAGAAGGATATAGTCCAAGTGGAGTCCTTGAACACTAACTCCTTCTACGATGCAGTTAATCTTATCTATGCTTACTAATTGAGATTTTGCATGCTACTCTCACCTCTCGACGAAATTATTCATAAGTATCGATTTTGCAGGAACTCTAATTACTATCACGGGTAATGTGTAACGAAGTAAAAGACTGTTCATGTCTCTTTACAGTGGCTAGAGCTTATTTTATTTCAATTATTTTTCTAATAGTCTATCTTTCTAATCTATATTTCAATTTTGGTTTTATTTTCCCATCTAGATCGAGCTGCACAGGGCTCGTCGTATTTCACGGCTGTAACTGCCTTAAAGTGGGCTTCGTCACGCTAAGCAGTTTAGTGCGGCAAAGCACCCTTTACAGTGCAACTGGGCAATAATGCGAGGCAATGCAGTCTCATGAATTACACACATATTCATGAGCATAAAACTAGGGGTAGGCGGAATACCACCAAATTCCCGACTGATTACTATGCTAATGCGCCATTCCCATTTCTTGTATTCATTCACTTCACTTTTGAAGTCTGTGTTTTGTTGAATTTTGCCGTTAAGTTGCGCAATGAATATTGACATCACCTACTGAAGCAAGAATCGTTCTTTGTTTTGTTTTTTTGTCTTTTTCAGAGCTTCACCTCCTGCGTTTTGTTATACAGAAGGCAAATTTTCATCATGTGAACTTCAGTAAAAAGGAAAGAAAACGAATCACAAGCACCACCTTCCATTCTTGTTACCTTAACAGGGTGTGGTGTGCTATACATTCAATTAAAGGCGGTGGTTCTCTTCCGTTCCTTTTACTTTGTTCCTGCTTCCATATCAGGAGTGATTAAGTGCTGGCTGTTTTCATGAACGTGAAATATTCAAGGACATTTATTGAAATCATACATTTACACGGTTTCTGATGTGATACATCATCATCATCTGATGGCATCATCACTTCTCCTTCATTTATTGTTGTTGTTGTTGTTGTTGTTGATGTGGTACAGCGAAGTCTAGCCTGTGAAGCAGTCCCATGTACAGCTTGGGGCAAAAGTTTACGGAATGCGGCATCTGCCTATTTCTTCAACGGAGCGGCCCCCTGCTAGCTATCAGGAAGAGATCGAATAAGAAACTGGTGGCCGGCTATCCCACCCATCTCTCAGTATGTGTGTCCACTCCTGTTTGCTGCGAGGTTATCGCTCCATTGGAGAAATACGATACCCTTGTGTTCCGTTAACTTTTATCCCGAGCTGTACAATACACGAAACCGAATATTCAGCATATCCAGTGGGGCAAATAAAGTTGACTACAAATCTACCAATACATATTCCATCATGTGAGTAACACAAAAGGAAAAGACGAATAAGGCTTCCACTTCTCTTTAAAGAAACAGAGCGAACTGTTAAAAGCTGGCACTTTTGTATCCGACTTAACATCTCGGCAACTATTAAGACACGTCATTATCGATACCAATAACAAGCAGAAACACAATAACGAGAAGAAGAAGAAAAAGCAAACGGCAATAAGCCCAGCAAATCGTCATTTGCCCTCTTCCATCTTCCTCTTTATTTTTATCTCTCTCTCTTTCTCTCTCTTTTTTAAACACTATCTATCTCGCGAGATTTGTGGCAGCCGCGAGGACTAATGTCGGTGCGTCCTGCTTAATTGAATGATTTGCCGCAGATCGGCTGAGGGAACAATAGAGCGGGGGAAGTGGTCGAAGAAGAGGAAGAAAACCAGTGCAGATAAAGGAAGAAGATAATAGTAATAATGATTGGATAAAGACCCTTAAGCGTGAGTAAAGGTACGGGAAGTTTCTCCATTGTACTGCGGCGCATATCGCAGATTCAGATGAAGGGGAACCAAATTAGTCATATCTGAATCTCAGCCGACAATAACCGGTGATTTACCCTTCATTGTTTTTATATTTGCTTTTCTCTCTCTCTCTCTCTCTCTCTCTCTCTCTCTCATTTTTCTAACAGTGAAGGGATAATGGAGCTTTCTGTCTCCATCGTCTGATATCTGTATATTCAACGATATGGATTTTCTGTTTCTTCAGGACGGGCTCTTTTCTTTTTCGTCCTGTCTCATCCTTTCGAAATTGCCCAATCAAACTCGTCTCGTCCGTTTGTTCTCTCGTTCTGCATTTCTCCCTAGACTGAAGGGAGTGTTAGCAGCAACTTCCTTCTACGATTTCCCGCCCCTTTTATCTTTATGAGACCCTACTATCCGAGTGTTCTGAACGAGACCTTCGCATTTACAAATGCTAGTGTGGGCGCTGATCCGTGCAGTGAGATTATTTCTAATAGGCTCTGATGCGATGTTTGATGCAACGCCCGCTTTGACTTGCATACACGCGCCCGCACGAGTGTGGTGTCTCACAGACATTTCACCGATGCGGCACCCGAGATACTTTTTTTAATGCTTCTTCTGACCCCCCCCCCCCCCGCTTTGCTTCAGTAGGGTGACCCTTGTGGGTAATATACAGGGATGTGCAGTAGTTAACTACTTGTAGTTAAACTACGGTATGGTTGCTAAAAAGTAGTTAGAAACTACTTGCAAAAATGGCAGTTACAACTACTAGTTGAACTGTTTTTGTAGTCAACTACAGTAATTAGGTTACAGCGGGCTACAACTACTTCTAATTTTTTTGTCACTTCGCCTTCCGTGTGCTTCACTGCCTTCTTTCTTTGTGCTTATTAGCGACAACTCTGAGAACTTTTTCATCTTGCGCACCACACGCATGCAGACACTCGCAAGCAAAGCGTGCAGAAGTACAGCAATAAAGAGAGTACGCATAGCACATAGCGCACTGGCATCATTTTCTGTTTCAAATGCACATAAGCAGAAAGTACGTCTTTTGTGTTAATCAGGGTACATAACGATTGACACACATAGCACACTCAGAAAGCTTATGCCCCCTCAGAGGTCAGGTTGGAGACCATGACTGTATCATTGGGGGTGATGGGAGTGGGGGGGATATGTTTAATGCAAAGTAAAACAAAAGAGAAGGGAAAGGCTAGCCACGGTGTAGGCTTGCTATTCCCAAAAGCCATCAAGTAAACAAAAGAAGATACAAGCAGCAGAGACACAGAAAATTATGCAAAAATGCAGAATAAACAGCTCCTTCACTAATCGTTGCGCATAGGACGTATCAGAGAATGCCCAGGAGTTTAGATTCTCGAAGGAGTCGTGTCAGCGCAGACGTGACTTCAGCGTGCTGAGTAGGGCCAAGTAGCACCGCGAGGGAAAGCTCTCGGTAGCCTAGATGACCAAAGGCGGCGCCGGAGACTCCACCGGTGATCTTCGTACCGCTGGCGGGCAAGGAGTATGTGGTGCACGTCAGCTTCTACGTGGCACGTGGGGCAAAGAGGAGATGGATGTTGACTCATCTTAAATAGGAGGAGTGGAGTTCGTGCCACATTCAGCCGCAGCCGATGAAGCAACGATTCCTCGATGCGCGGGATGCGGCCAGGCACAGCATATGTCATTAAAGGGTCAATGGATTTAAGGAAGGCATTGGTTCGTATAGCTTCTTGCTGAAAGACCTGTGTGCGGTTGGCAGTGAAGTGACGGATTTTCAGCTGGCACATAGGGGAAAGACAGTTGGTTGCTCAGTGTCGTGGGCTTGCCGAGCAAGAGCGTCAGCACGATCACTGCCTGAAATTGCGACATGGCTCGGAATCCATTGGAACACCACTTCGTGTCCCAGGGATACAAGTTCAGAGTGCAGGGCGATGATCGTGGTGTAGGTGTCACTGATGACTGCAGCAGAGTAAGAGGGCATCGCCTCCAGAGCCACTTTACTGTCGGTGAGGATCGTCCAGTCCCTGGGCGCGAACGAGGAGACATGTCTGAAAGCGGCCAGTAGTGCGGATACCTCGGCCTCAGCAGATGACATAAGAGGGAGCTTGAAGCCGTGCTCAGCTCCATCCTCTGGGATACAGAAGGCAGCAGACGACCCAACCAGAGAAACTGAAGCATCGGTGTATACTTGGGTTCGATGCCGGTGGTGACTGTAGATGTGGTACAAGGTCAGTTGGCAGGCCACAGCTGTTGGCACAACGTTCTTTTTCCTAAGGCCCGGAATTGACGTTTGTACAGTGGGGTAGTGAAGTGTCCACATGGGTGGCGCATAAGAGGTCCGGGCTGAGGTTGAGGTTGAGGGGATGTTGCTTCGTAAACGGCAAACAGCTTGACCGAATGCAGATGCGGGATAACGTTGCGCAATGTCACATAGGTAATGGGCTGGATGGCAGGCAAGATAGCGTGTGTACGCGTGTAATGCGACACTATCGCGAAGAATAAGCACCGATGGCATGCATGTCTCCGCCAAAACAGAGAAGGTTTTCGTTGTATTTGGCACTCCCAAACAGAGACGGAGGCTACTGGCTTGAATATTGAGCAGCTCCCGCACGTGAGTGTTGGGGATCCCATAAAGGACAGGCAGGCCATAGCGCATAATGCCAAGCAACAGGGAGCAATGTACATGATGGAGGCACAACGGGCCCCATGTGGATCCACAAAGGTGCCGGAGCACATTACAGTAGATGCGGGCGCTAGCAGAAAGGAAGTTGATCTGCCGCGACCATGTCAGTCCCCCTATCAATGATGATGCCTAGGTACCGATGATGCGAGACGTAGTTCACTCTAGAGCCAGCTAGCAGCAGGGGGTATCTGGTGAAGGAGCAGCGCGTGAATGCCATAGCTACTGTCTTACCCGACGAGACAGACAACCCACGGTCAGCAAGATACGACACAATAAGGTCTAAGGCATGTTGCAGACGACGCTGAATGGCATCACGGCGCGCTGCAGAGGTCCATATGCAAATGTCATCAGCATAGATCATGATATGGGTATGCTTGGGCAGAAGAGAAGGGAGATGCGCCAGGATGACATTAAACAGGAGCGGGCTGAGGACGCTCTCCTGTGGAACTCCACAATGCACAGAGTAGTTGACGCTGTCACCATCTGCTGTTCGCACGAACAGAGACCTGTCAGAGAGGAAGGCTTGCAGCCATGCAAGGGTACAGCCGCCCACATCAGCTTCTTAAAGCGATGCGACAACAACATTATGGAGAACACTGTCGTATGCTTTCGCTACATCGAGAAAGACAGCGGCCGTTAGGAGCCCATCAAACTTTGCTTGCTGGATGGAGGAGACGAGATCGATGACATTGTCAATCGCGGACCGCGCTTACCGGAAACCAGCCATAGCTTCAGGAAAGAATCGGGCGCTCTCAAAATACCAGTTCAATCGTGCGGATATCATCCGTTCTATAATCTTCCCGACACAGCTGGTGAGGGCGATTGGGCGACAGGCATCAATGGCGTGTGGAGACTTGCCTGGCTTCAGGAGAGGCACTATCATGGCATTGGTCCATTCTGCTGGGAAAACACCATTCCGCCAACAATTATTGTAGAGCCTAAGAAGGGCGTGTCGGCCATGGAGGGGTAGATTTTGGAGGGCCTTGTACGTAATACAGTCAGGCCCAGGAGAGGTGTGAGGGGGTGATTTCCTTAGAGCAGTCTCCAACTCCATGAAGGAGAACGGAACATCCAGACATTACTCCTGCGAGGATTCCAGGACGACCGGGATGGCACGAGCTGACGGTCCCTGCGACATCGAAGCTGTCGTTAGACGGGCACAATATTCGTTTGCCACGTCGATTTCCTAACGTGCTGTTGCTAGCGCGAGTGCTTGAAAAGAGCGCCGTTGAGCAACAGGTGTGGAGAGTGCCCTGAGTATGTACCATATTCTAGAAAGTGGCGTCCGCGGGGACAAAGAGCTCGCAAAGCGCCGCCAACGGTTTCTTGCAAGGTTGGCCAGGTGTCTCTGTATGGCCTTCTGAATGCGTCGCGCTTCAGCGATGTGACACGGGAGACCGGAACGACGAGCTTTCAGTTCAGCACGACGACGAATAGCACGCAACCGTTCATACTCTGCATCAATAGCTGAGAAGGCGATGGGGACATGGCGCGCCGTTGTGGTGCGAGTCATCGCATCGGTTACGACTTCAGCAAAGGAGGAAGAAGTCAGATGCTCCAGCTGTTGGTCTCTGAAGGCTGACTGTATCATTGCATGACATATCAGTACATCAGTATTGCATGGAGGGGCGCGTGCTGTGCTATTGTTCTGAGTGTGGGAGATCACTGTTTTCTCACTCTCTATGCACCCACGCGCTATTTCTACGCCTAAGCAATCATAGATAAAACGACGCGCACAAGAAATGAGAGTAGTTACAAATGTAGTTAAAAACTACATCCTAGTTTGGAGTTTGGAGTTTTCTGGCGCAAGGATAACTACATCCTAGTAGTTGCAAAGTAGTTTTAACTAGTGCGGCTGTGATGCAGTTACACTAGTAGTTAAACTACAATTTGACACAGTAGTTAGTAGTTCTATTTAAACAACTAAAATGTAGTTACAGCACATCTCTGGTAATATAGAGATATTCTCGTACAATGCTTTAGTTTGACACATTTTACAAGAAATAGAGATTTACAGTTTTTCTCAACACAGGTGTTTCTTATTCGAATCTTGTAAGGCCGTTCTCCAGTGGCAATCGCCTCCAAAGCATGACTGTTCCAGGTTTAGAAAGCAAAACACCTCAGCAGGAATATAAACAGCAGGAATTCGAAGCTCTAAAACAAAGATCCAGAAGCCACGTAGAAATTACCCAAATATTACTCAAAGAATGATACACATGTAATCTGCTCTGATGAAAGAGGCTGCTCACAAGACTCATCGTCTCAAAAGTGCGTCGTGAATGTCGGTGCAGCAATTTGAAATGAAGAAGCTCGAAGACCCGAAGCCCTACTTATGGCAGTTTATGTTGTTATTATCCTGCTATAATTCAGTTATCTAACTGAACTAGCTAAGTCACTCAACAGCCATTTTGTCGTGAACCGTCTCGTGCAGTTTTTCCATCTCCTCACCACAGCCCAAGGCCACAGAGAGAATAAAAGTTTCGCCTGCACGAGCTTGTTTCCTTCGCGGCACCGTTATGCCTCAAACACACGACCTCCTCCTGCGCACGATCTGTGATAAAGCAAGATCAGGGAGCTTGAGCTGGAACGGCGGGGAGCCTCCCATAGCAGGCCGTGCATGTTTGTGCTGTGTTTCGTATATCCGTCAGCCTGGTGCAATCTGTGGACAGAATTTTGATGGATGATGGCTGAGACAAATTGGATGGATGGCTCCCATATGAGAGCTCACTGGCGATGCCGATGAAGAATCACCTTCTTTGAGTGGGACTGAGAACAAGTTTCTCAATGGCCGCTTATTAAGGACCCCCCGACATGCTGTTGCAATGTTTCCAGTGATGCAAGATTGTGGCTAGCGTTGTACTGGCTGGGGTGTTTGCGATCTGCGTAATATGTTGCGATATGACGAAACTTTGTGAGAACGCGCTGGTAACATGTGAAGGTGACTGCGGAAGCATATTCAACACTAAGCGAGACAGAGAGAAAAAAAATTCCAGACTGACTGCAGGAGTTGAACGCACACCTCCTGATTGCCAGTCAAATTGGCACTTGACCTGTTCTGTTGGGGATGGGGGGGATATACATTTATTAGAAGGAAAGGTCTGTTCTGTTGGTTGAGTAAGGTCCCTAGGCAAATTCTCTCTAAGCCGTGCCGGTATAGCGTAATGGTTAACGGTAATGAAGAGGTGCTGGTTCGATTCATGACGGCGTCTCGCTTTTTCGACGGATGCCGTACTTCACTCTGACCGAAGATGTGGCGACGGAGAAACAACAAGGAGGGACAGGGTGAACCTCGTACTTTCGACCTTTATTAACGGGAAAATAATGAGAAAGTGTCTCAGGTTTGCTGTAGGGCGCGTGATCTTGCGTGGTTTTCCTTCCTTTTGTCATTTACCGTTGATAAAGGTTGAAAGGACGACGTTCACCGTGTCCGTCCTTTGATGTTTTTCCGTCGTTACCTCTTCAGTTATGTACCAACGAATGTCGAAAAGTTAGTAACTTGGAGAGAAATTGTAGCTTTTCTAGTCCACCACATTGCCCCCCCCCCCAATTATTCCCCATTTTAGTCCCCTGACGCAAAAAGCTTTACTCTACGGCACTGCAAATTAAGATTTCTTACTGATTTTCAGTTTGCCACTGAAGAACTCTGTGGCCTAAAGCTATGTAGCTTCCCAAAATCCCAGAGCCCTTTCATAACACAACCCCTAATAGTCCCTAATCTTGACATTGTGTCCCCAAAACTACAAGATAAACTATAGGACTAGTGGTTGTGGCAATGCACCTAGTCCTTAAGAAGAACTAAAATTACTCCCTTCTTTCTTAGGGTGCATTTGACCGATTGACACGAGTGTCTCCAATGTATGGTTGCTTTACAAAAAGACAAACATGAAGGTCTGGCTTTTCCAGCAACTTGCGTTATTTCCTGTATTCAACATATAAGCTAGCATGGTGGTGATGTACATAGTACTGGGTGTATGCAGATAAACTGCAGTGGCATATTTGCACACGTAACTCGTTGTCTGCTTAGCTGACGAACTTTTTGATGGGCGCACGTTGGCGCATTAATGCGTGCGAAAGCTGAAAAAAAATCGTGGGAGCCGTACTCAACGTAAAAAATAAAAAAATAAACGAACCCACGAAAACATCGACTTCCGTGTATCAGAATAGGGCAACATGGCGGTCTCTGGGGGTGTACGTCGAAATAAAGTGATCAAAGTCCCCGTTGCAAAATAATCCACTGTAAATAAATGTTATCTGACACAGTAAAACGCGCAGTCGCGCGCGGGAAACTGCCAACGGCGAACGTAGACCAAACTGGACATAGAAATGCAAACACCGAACTTGGACTAACCTCATAATAAACTAACCAACGTTAAGGTGGGCTAGCAGGACTGGTGTGCTTACCGCCATATTCAATACATGGAATGCGCGATGCCCCTGTTTTGAAGCCAAGCTCCTGAGCTCCGGCGCTATGCGCTCTCTGCGAGCCAAGCGGGTTCTCGTTGAACTAGTCCAACACGTCCCGTGTGTGACGGTGTATGTATGCTTGGCTATTTTTATAGTGAATATATTTGGACCAGCACTACGTTGGTTTGCGTACTGACCGTTTACTAGCATCCGCAGTTCTTTGTAACGAAACCACGTGACATTTGCTAACGTCACGTCTGCCTATCCGACGATCTCTGCAAGCGAAAGATATCGGAATGTTGCGAAGCACGTGACCGCAAGTCTTATCTTCGCTGGGTGATGACAGATGGGGTGAAAAACAAAATAAAGAGTGATTACCGCTTTCGAGAGCTCGCCTCTTTGATTTTTGATTTTCTATTCACTCTTTGTTTTCAACCCAGATTATCGAGTTGCTGTGTTCAGGACACCCGCAATGGGGTAGAGTCCCCACTCTCCAAAGTCAAAAATAAAATTGTTGTTGTGTTCAGGAAGCTGGGAACATTTTCTCATGGAACATAGGCCGATGGTAAATTGTTCAACTAAACTGTAATTTAGCTAACCAATGGCGCATTCTATACGGTGTACCTCGCACACACATCACCTCGCCGCACATCTTATTTGTTATGTAATTATTTTGCCAAATATGTGGCTATAAGGGAACACGGTATCGGCGATAAAACACTAAATTGTATACTGGTGTTGTAGCGACATTCGCGCGTACAGGACATGCGTGGACCCTCAAGAGTATTCCCTCTACCTGTAGCACCGCAGTAGTATTCTCTCTGCACGCGTGCTTTTACTGTTGATCAATGGAACAACGGGGTTATATACGTATAAAAAATTATCACGCTTGTATTATTAACCGAATATGCTTGAATGAAATTGATGCATACAAGGCTCCTAGAACATCATGTTGAATTCATTTTGTAATAGATGTACTACTGATGTACTAATGTAATAGTAATTTTGAAAATAGTAACTAGTTAAGTTACAGTTACTAGTTACAGTTACAAGTTACAGTTACTTTCAGAAAATTTAGTAATGAAGATGACGTATCAACTTTTATCGCAGAATTACTTTTATTACACATATTATGTGTACATATTGCACTTACGGAGCAGCTGCTGCTCGAAGTTCGCATCACTGACTCTGCCTCTCTTAATTGGGAAAATATCCCGGCCCACGCTGAAAAGCCGCTCAACTGGGACGCTGGAGGGAATGCGGTATTATATTTAACGAATATTCTTCTTATAATTGGGAAATCATTCAGGGCAGCTAGGGTGCTGCGGCTGCCTTCTTTCCACCTCTCGAATACCTCGGCTTCCGGTACAGTTATTCTTCGTCCCGTCCTGATTTTCGTTGTTTCTTTAGCGTGTAGAAACTGAAGGCGGTCATATGACACATGCTTCTTTTCAGTGGCAGCCTAGGCTGTGCCACGTTTATATTCTTCAAAATTGACAGTCCTTATTGTTTTGGGAGTAATGGACTACAGCATAACTGCAGAGGCGGTCAAAAGGTCGTTAAAAAGAGAAAAAGGAAAAGAGAATAAGACAAATGAAGTGTGCTGCGAGGTGGCTCCGAAATGGAAAATCTGCGATTTCGAAAAGCAATAACTAGTTACCCAGAAAAGTACCTAGTTACAGTTAAAAGTTACATTTCCCGTACCAGTAACTAGTTACAGTCAATAGTTACATTTTTTATAACTAGTTACTTCCCAAGACTGGCCCTGTCTGGTTTCATTCACGACTTGACATTAGCTTTAGATAATAACCTACGAATTGACATTTTGTTTTTGCATCTCTCCAAGGCATTTGACCGTGTACGTACCCTATAGAAAGCTATCACCTAATACCAAGATCACGGCTTGCCTCATGTGCTGGAACCTTTAGTTTTTGGAATATAATGAACTTAAATCAACATCCAAAGACTGGGTACCACATTTAGAGTATACCACAGGAGTCAGTCTTGAGACTTTTGCTGTTTCTTGTTGCTTGACTGCATAATATATCGCGCGATATATTGCGAAAAACATAGGGATATCTAAACGTGCGTCCTCAATATGCCGATCGTTCTTTTTTTTTTGTCGGTGTACTTTGCTCGCCTCATAGTGCGCACCTTTGCACAACAGTTTAAAACACATCAACGAGGGGTGTTAAAAATTGCAAATGACGTTGAACATCGAGAAAACTGTATGTATGTTGTTACATGAAGAACGAAGGCTTTGCCAACATCAGACAACTTGCAAGGGAGCTTAGTAAGGAAGACACACCGGTACAAATATCTTGGGGTCACCATCCCGTCCGATTTTAGGTGGAATTTTCAGGTGTGCTTAATAGGCATCACAGTCAAGAGGAAGCCGTCTATCTTAGAAGAACAGTGCACCATGCTAGTGCTTAGGTCAGACTACCGGTATATAGAACACTCGTGTTACCGATTGTCACGTACGCAAAAGTAACGCGTAATATAATTAATGTACCTTCCCTAATGCTTCCAGGGTCCCTTCTGAGACCAGCAGTATTCTGAAACAAATAAATACATCGGTGTATTTTCCTGTCATCCTTTTTGTCTTCCGGATTTCTTCCTTCTACACACACACACATACATTGGATGGTGATGGGGTGGGCGATTCACCGCCGCTGAGGCGGTACACTGCGCTATTTCGCGTGGGGAGAGGATGAAGGGATGATGATGGAGGCTTTCAAAGAGCCGTCGCCAGACCGGTGGAGCACAAGTACTCCGCCAGAAGACGAAGGCCCTGCGTCTGGTGGGCAGCGTTCGACCACGGACCGAGGATCTTCGCTAGGTTGAACGGACGCTTGTCAATGCGTTGCATAGAGACTTCCATTAGTGCACTTCCTTCTACAGACTGCCCATATGCAGACTGTAACCAGCAATTCTATGGCTTCCGTTGGTTAGCTGCAATTAACATATATCTCATGCTCATAGCCCCAACACCGACTTAAACATTTCTATCACAATTCCCCGTTACCGGACCTCGCAACCCAGAAGGTAAAGGTCGCTCAAATGAAGGGAAAGATGAGCACACATCACCAATATTAATACACAAAGGCAAAACCGGCTGCTCGAGCACGTCTTTATCGTTATCACAGAACACATGTCCCAGATCCGAGAGGCTGATCGGGACGCGCCGACGAATATCACACTGATATCTAGGTGTGCTGTTCGTTTGCTGCTGCAGGTGACACTCAGGGGGCACTTTGTGTGCAGAACAAAGAAAAGACACGCTCACGGGTTAACGGCAGGTGAGTAATCACGTGACGAGTAGCACTGAAATCGGCCGCAACAGGCGATTAGATCGCATAGCGCTGAGATACGCTTGGCGCCATCTCTTGGCAGGAGCATCGGTGGGTACATATGACAACCGGCGAATGTCACACCAGTCTTTCTAGCTCACCATACCAACGTGCTGCTCCGTCGTGTCCGCCCTGCTAAGCCTAACGGTTGTTAAAATGTGGCTCTCGTCCGCTAAAACGACTTGTGAATTTGAGCGATTAAATAGCTAGTGATGTCATGTTTTTAAACACGGCACATCATCTTAGGAAGCAATCGAGCATTCTCCTTGACTTTCCTTATTTCGAGAACGTGAATTTCGATATAGGGGATTTCGCAACCGGGAATATCGAGGTCCTCCCGTCTCAGGAGAGTTGCATTCGGCTACCGCTAGGGGAGCTACCCGTGCAGAAACCGAAACGGTTTCCCCTTTGGATACTCAACGGTAGTGCCCCGAGCGGTACCTGCACGCAACTCTCATGAGACCGCCATGTTGCCCTTATTCTGATACGCGCGGAATGTGATGTTTTCGTCGCTTCATTTATTTTTTACGCTGAGTATGGCTTATACGATTTTTCTGTAGCTTTCGCGGGCATAAATGCGCCATCGTGCGCCACCGGAAGTTGGACAGGTAAGCAGACAACGAGTTACGTGTGCAAATATGCCACTGAAGTTTGTCTGCACACACCCTGTATATGATGTACTTAACGGTATGTGCTGATATATAAGAACGCGCAACACAATACGTAACGTGGTATCTCATGGTGGTCGTTGTCTTTGACATCCTGCAAGCTTGCAAGAAGGCGACCATTGCAGGGCACACTGTAGTATTGCAGTGGATCCCCGGACATGTCGGTATCAGCGGCAACGAAGAAGCAGACAGAGTCGCATTGAACGCCCATCAGCACGCAGCTTTTTCCCCGATAATGATGTCGTCGGGCGACCGAAGACACCTCCTCTCGACACTCACCGGTCCCAAGATGCAGGCTCAGTGGGAACACGACATAGCTTCCCTTCTCTCTGATGTAGACCCCACGCTTTCTCTCGTCCTCCCTCCGCGACTACCGCGCCCCTTAACTGCTCTCTTCCACCGCATGAGGCTCAACGTTGCCTTTACACCTGCCTTTCAACACCGTCTCGGCTCCACCTCGTCTTCCCTCTGCCCCACTTGTGGAGTGCACGGCGACCTCAGCCACGTCATCCTGACTTGTGGGCAATACCACCACGAGCGTGCCCTTATGGAACTCTCTATGCAACGCATTGACAAGCGGCCGTTCAACCTAGCGAAGATCCTCGGTCCGTGGTCGAATGCTGCTCACCAGACGCAGGGCCTTCGTCTTCTGGCGGAGTACTTGTGCTCCACCGGTCTGGCGACGGCTCTTTGAAAGCCCCATCATCATCCCTTCATCCTCCCCCAATGCGAAATAGGGCAGTGTACCGCCTCAGAGGCGGTGAATCGCCCACCCCATCATCATCCAATGTATGTGTGTGTGTGTGTGGTATCTCATATTTCTGCGCTAATACTACAGTGAACTATAGAAGAGGGCAGTGGAACGACCGAGCTGTCCGCGTGACTATCGCGGCGTCGACAGCCAACGGCGGCGCTGCAATCGACGACTATGGAGACGCCAAAGGAGGAGTCGCAGAAGAAAAATGCAACTATTATTGCAATTAAAATGTATCACAAATATAATTAACTGTTCTCCACAGAACAGAAGGGAACAAAAATCTGAATTCGTAAAATTGTTGAGACGTAGACGGCACGCTTTGCACAGCATGCCCGCACACTGTAGTTGGCGATAGCAGCGCCGCCGCTATATTTTCGCCACTTGCTCTGACAGCCGTCCCAAGGCGCGTAGACCCCTCCGTTCGTTGCACTATGCCTCTTCTGGTGCACTGTACTAATACTCTTACAAGGCATGGAACGAAGCGACGTACTCGGGTTACTCTGCGCCACAACCGTCACATAACTCTACCATTGCCACCTGTAAAGCGTATGCTTACCGCAACACCTCTTCAGGCAACAGCGCAAAAGAGCAAACAAAAGCGTCGAAGAAACACAAACATCGTAACTCGCTGCGAACACCTCGTTCGCTTAGAGCGCACTATAAAAGGAAAAACGAGCGGCGCGCTACGTTCCGCTTATTTACATAAATGAGAAGTAATAAAATAGTTGCGCTACATAGGAGCAGCAACGGAGTGCGACGTTAATGGATTTTATTTAAAAACCTCGCGAGGCCCAGAGGTGCCACTTATTTATTTTGATCCGAATACCATTCTATGCAGAACCCATTTGCACAAAGGATAAACCACCGAGCGTTTTATATTGATCGACAAACTCCCCTTTGAAGTCCGACTGTGGGGAAGACTCTTTCGTAGCCGCACAAGCAGGACATATGCACGTGCGCTTTGTAGAGTGTCTGGAAATGCATTC
This sequence comes from Ornithodoros turicata, assembly GCF_037126465.1. NCBI lineage: Eukaryota > Metazoa > Arthropoda > Arachnida > Ixodida > Argasidae > Ornithodoros > Ornithodoros turicata. The sequence goes on from NC_088205.1 coordinate 69,354,390, forward strand.
TGCTGTCGGTACTGCGAAGATGGACGTACAAAGGAAAGGGATATGCGATGCTGTATGTAGTTCCGTTCTTCACCGGTGCCGTGCATGTTTGGTGAGAACGAGTTTTGCGTGGTTCACAATCAGTGAGAAAAATAAGCGAAGAAAGCCGTCGTGGCCGCAGTGTGGGAACAAATCGGTTTAGTCTTCCTGTTTGTTTCACGCGACTTTTGGGGTCGCTCCGAACCGTATGCTGCGGCGCCATTCGTGAACGTGTAGCCTGAGGTTTTTCCGTACACAGGCACGTATCGCCTGCACTGCTGCTCTGAAAAATTGTGGCGCCAGGATTTCCGTGAGAGATATGACGTTCCCGGTACGGCGGTGAGGCGGGGAATACGCTGGGCACGACCATGTAGTAAGGGCGCTCTACACTAGAGGAGGACAGTTGGCGCTGCGATCGCAGGGAGAAGCTTTAGCGCAACAGGCCCTTGAGATTAAAGATTAACAAGATCAGATGACGAGACGAACGATACGACTGCATTGAAGACATATGCTGTTTATTGATCGCGCAGTTGCATGCAGCCAGCTGCATGGAGCGTTGGGCGGAAAAGTTGGGCGTCTTTCGCACGTGCATGAATCAAGATAATGTAATTATGTAGATTCATTGAAAAAAGGAAACAATTCTGTTTTCCAGTGTTCATTGAATCGGTCATGTCGTACCAAGGACGATCCACCATAACATCCCTCAAGTGTCCGGGAGTAGCTGGCCAGCGCCTCAGTTCTTCTTCTTATTCTTATTCTCTCTTTCTCTCTAATGTAATCCCGTTACACTTTGACAGTTCAGCACGCAGCCCAGATCACTGCATCATACAGCAGTCAGCACCAGCTCCCGTGGCATAGTGGTTAGGATGATCGCTTTCCACGCCGAGACTGGGAGGTGACACGGGTTCGAATCCTGTCATCGGCTGTACTGTAGGAGGTTTTTCCCTGGGTTTTCCGAAGACTTACCAGGCGAATGTCGGCACAGTTCCCCCTGAAGTCGGCCCAGGACGCCTACTAACCCCCCTGTTCCCCACTCCTTCCTGCTGTCCTCTCTCCATCTGTCCACGTCTGTACGCCGCTCATAGCCACAATTGCTTCGCGGCGCTAACACGGATTAAAAAAAAAGAAAATAAAAGCATTCAGCTATATTTCCGCACAATATACGACCGGGAATACGTGCTTTCTACGACAGCCCAGTTTCGGGTCTGACTAGCAAACCGAAGGCGGATCCCAACGAGTCGATGCGAAAGAATCCTTCTCGTGCTATAATATTGATTTAGACAGTACACGGAGAACGTGGGCCAATTTCAAGGCGCGGAGTGTCTTGCCAAATGGCCGAGAAAATGTTGATCGGCCGATTACCGTCGCAAATGGCAGGCCTAAATTTGATAAGGCACCTTCTGGGCCGGCAACCAACTGGGACTCCGCCAGTGGGATTCGGGCCCCTTATCGGTTCCAGCAGGGATTTGGATCGACATACGAGCTCCTCTCTCGTATGGCGCCATTTGTTAAATAATCGCGTTCTCTCCGAGAGGAGGAATGCGACGCGTTCGACCGTGAGTGTATTTAGTGGAACGAACGGGACGAGTGGACGATTTACAACGGATGGAGACTGAAAGGAAGACTTGCGAGTACTGGTATGCCACTTCATGAAGTGGATCTGGTCGAGTTAAAAACAAAAAAGAAGAAAAAAATAACTGCCAGTGTGCTGTGGAATCGTAATTTCCTTGCTTCTTTACTTATGTCTCCCGTGCAGTATCCAGTACGCTACGACAGTATACGTGTCTGCGCATGAGAGAAAGAAAAGGTTGGTGTTGGTGATGATACTGGTGAAAGGGATCGCCTTTGTCGGCCTCGCAGAGATGGGCAACGTCACGACTAACTCTGGGGGAATGTTCTGTCACGACTGCTGAATGTCACGACTGCTCTGGGGGAATGTGCGTCCTGGGCCGACTGCTAAGGGAACTGTGCCGGCGTCGTCGGCACAGAAAGGGGTCGTAAAGGAAGGGTTGGGTGGGGATAATGGCAGAATCGGGGAAGAAAGGGTTGGAGAAAGCGCGTGACAAAGCGTCTGTCCACTCAGAAAGCAGCAATAAGGGGAAATTCGCGGACGGGCCACAACGCTATTATGGTAACGCTACAGTGAAAAAGATCAAGCAAAGTGGGCCTCACGTGCAGTTGTTGTGGTACCTTATTTGAGAGCGATCCAATGAGACCGTTCTGCGCCGATTCCAACCCCACCACCGCCGCCGCCGTTCCCCCGACGCCACTTGCGACAACTTGGTTACCCCAACGTCTCTCTGGCCACTGTGCTCGGTCCATTCCTGCACAACCAGGGGGCGGTTACGACTACCCACTTGAGCTTTCCTCATGCATTCGGCCTCTCGACCGGACTCTAAGGCCCCCTTTTGTGTGTTGTCTTCTTTTCTTCTTCTTTACTTTTTTAATGAATAGCTAGTCGGCCTACGCCTGACTAACCTTTCCTCTCTTTCTATTTTCAATAAACATATCCCCCCCCCCCCTCCGCCGTTCTACGTGCTCGGGGAAAAGGGAAAAGCTGAGGGACTGCGCAAAAGGCTGACCTACTTGCATAGCTTATTCTTCACTCCCATAATAATAATAATAATTTATTTCATGAACGAATACATGCGTCTACATGTTCGTTCCATGTTCGTACACACTGTCACAACGTAGTAACAGTCACAACGAGCGAGTTTCCTAACATATCCTGGAGATCTTTGCGAGTCCTGCAACACTGGATTACGTTACTGCAGTCATAAGCATCTGTAGAAAAACTAGAACGATCAGAGCGTGCAGATGAGTGACAGGGAGGTGGACTCGGCAAAAAATAAGTATACCTTTTATTACGGACGTCGAAGGTGCAAGAAAATTTTTGTACATCGAAAGCAGTTTACGAGAACGGCATCATAAACGCAGCTTTCCAGTCAAAGATCAGCAACGTGATGACAGCTGTTTCGAAATACTACTATACATGCTGTTTTCACCGCTTCCGGTGTGGTGCCAAAACGACATCCGGTTTCACAGCAAACACGCTCTGTGCCAACCACTGCGCCGATTGATACAGTTATTGCTTCTGATTTGAGAAGAGAAAGGGCCGTATACGCCTTTTTGTGGCTATTCAAATTGCCACAAAAAGGAGTACGCCTCCCGTTTTCAACAAATCAGGAAAGCGAAAGATATAATTCTGCACGGCGTCTCGTTCCGAGCGTCCTTAGTCGCGGAAAGACCAGAAGTTGTGGTGGGGGCTTTTTGATGTTTACACGAGAATGCCATGTATACGATTGGCCCGTGTTTTCGGAACTGCGTCATCAGAGCAGACTCATTCCTCGTATCCTTTTTGGTAGGGTGCCTCCGACGTATTGAAACTCTGCACAGTGAACGGCATTTGATGGACCTTTGTGGTCCCTCAAGTTCAGGTGTATGACTGTATACCCGTACACTTACCTTGCTTCCACGTGGCGAGTCTGCGCAATTGTTGACCGTTTCTAGTTTAGAATATTTTATCAAGTACACAAGTAACTTCTCAGGTTATACTTTGCTAACACCATAACAACGTAGATGTTCTGCGTGCGTGACCGTTTCTGGTGGCTGATAAACGCTCTGATGACGTTCAAGGTTTTTCTTTTTGTATAAGTACTTCCTCACTGATTAAACTTCACTTAGTTGACAGTCTTCAGGTGGTCTGTCCCATTTATGTTTCTATCTTACCTTTGTCCGCGTCTCTTGCTGCAGCCAAGCTAACATGAGCTTGTACCAACTCTACCCCGCCTTGTCTCTCTTTTGTATTGAAACTCCCTGATTTCTGACGAGCCGAACACGAGGATCACGAGGAGTGCGTGAGACAGGCAAGCGTTTACGTTGTTATAGTGTCAGTGAAAAGCAAAGTGTAATGTGGGCAGTAGCTTCTGTAATTTGATAATTGTGTTAATAAAATATTCTGAACAGCCACTTTCTCACATGTTCGTCATTGTCGACAGACAGAAAATGTTTCGACAAACGCTGTTGTCATTGAACATTGCTAGATGGAGGAGCTATAGTACCGCGGATTTTTCTTTCTTTTTTTTTTCTCATAGTACATGCATGTACTACTGAGATTTTAAATTTTGGACAACGAAAGCCCAACATTTCAAGCACGAGCTTCCCTCCCGGTGCAGCGGTAACCGACTGACGTAGAACAGACGGTAGGGCGAAACTTTATCGTCCCACTTATCTCGCGCTGACGTCCATTCGAGTCACGTACGTAGACTTCCTCGCGCGCTGCTGACGGCTGCAACATTCCCGTCGAAATACGACGTGATCCATCGTAGAGGTGTCGAGTACATTTTGTGTGTGCAACTATATTTATGGACAGAGACCGCTTCTTTTTCCGGGGACATCGTTCGCCTTGATAACGGAGGCTGCCGCTTTGAATAACAATAGAAAGCGCCGGGCATACGGGATAACCTGAACTGATTTATGATTCGCAGACTTGGGCCTTCTCGCTAGATTATGTTATCCGTGTAAGGGCCTATGCCGTCTAAGCTGAATATATTGGCCTTGGAAGTTGGGTAGATGGTGGCAGGAAAGGGTTAGTGGGAATATTGGGACACGACGGGGAAGGAGGAGAAACTAGGTTATGGACACGTTGATGATGCAAGTACTGGATTGACTTAACGAGTTTCACTGAAGATTAAAGGAAGGAGCAAAGGTTACTTCATTTATGGTGTATGATGAACAATGGTTTGTTCAGTCTTGCGCCCCGTGTGAACACCTACATCCCCAGAATACCTACACACTCAGTGTATGTTCGCAGTGTGTCGCAGTGTTCGCAGTGTGGACTACTCTCACTGGACCAGCGAAACTTGTGAGATCAACCGTCACGTGAGCTACTTTTGTTTTGCTGGGAAATGGCATACCAGCGGCGAGCGGGCATGGAGGAATTAACATCAGTCACACGCAAGATCAACCTGCTATTTCATCGAGACACAAAATAAGAAAAAGAACAACAGAAGAATCACAGGGTGGTTCGTAACAGATTCGGGCTAATTCGTCACTAATTATTTTGCCACACTCTCCTGTAGGTGGCGCCGCATGGAGCCGAGCAGTGTCGCCAAAGAAGGACTGTGAGCAAAGCTTCAACCAAGAGCCTTCATCCGAACATGCGACAAGCGCTAGCGAATACCACCGAGAGAGGAGCGTCGGTTCGGAAGCGATTGCGATCCCCTCCAAACGTTTGCCACTCGTGGTATTTCCTGGTCACGTTTAACGACCGCGAGTTTGCGCTGTTGACTGTGGTTTAGCTTAGCTTAGCTTAGCTTTAGCTTTCCACTCCTCCACGTGCTTCATGTCATGCTCACGCACCTGATGAATATATGCGACGTCTGGGAACGAGACGCTAGTGTTCTCTGAAGAAGACCAACACTTGCTACACAAGTTGGTTTGAAAGCGGACGCACGATACGGGTTCGCATGTTGACGACGGACAGATGCCACGCCAAATAGCTTGCAGCCATCTCGATAGCGTTCCCTCCGCTAAACGACAAGGCCAAGGCTGTTATTCCCGCAAACGGCGCCCTCGCGAACGGGAGACCCGGTAAGACCGCAGGGAATACCAAATTATCATCGCTGTCGTTAGGGTACGTACAAACCAGGTGCGGTGGTTCTCGAACGACGTGTTTCGCGCTATCGACACATACCATACACATACCAGCCTCAGAACATCAATTGTTTCATGTTCAACTGATACCGCTTGCGTCGTTCCCGTCGTATGAATTGTGTGTATGAGTGAGAAAAACATGTAAGAGTGAAAGGGGGATGAGTGAGAGAGAGTGGCTGGTTTGTCCCCTCCGATGACGCTTAGCTCAATTGGTAGAGCCCTGGACCATTAATCCAGAAGATGTGGGTTCGAGTCCTACAGCTGGCTAACCTTTTCAGTGCCTTACATCTTTCATCATCAAAGAAATACCTACTTTTAGCCCCGATTTTCAAAAAGCATGAGATCCGAAAACAAAATGGTCTAATTACAAATCATGTCCCTAGGTTACGTGAAAGAAATTGCCCGGAACTGCATGGACGTGTATGATCTCGTATGCGCATTTCATTATATGTCAATAAATATAGAGATGAAGGAGGACTTTACACTTTTTCCATTACCCAAAGCTTACAATACTTAAAAAATATATCAAAATACATAGCTCCGTACAGTTCGAATATATACGTAGTTTCTTTTATTTTTCGTATACATGTATAGTCTGCGTTATATCAGTCGAGCCGCCGAGCATTTGAAATGCTCTTTTTGTACTTCAGAGCCCTATATGAAGACACCATAAAAAGCACTTGAATAAAAATAACGTGCAAACAAAAGACTAATTCTACCTTCATCTGTGCTTCATTAATAAACCAAGGTACATTCATTATCAGAATGGAAGGCCCGAGTTTTTGTGACGATCTCACGACGCACGGCACTCACGGAATTTCCTACATAAGCAGGGAACAACGTAATTAGCAACTGCTACGTGTCTTTTCCTTAATCTTCAGTTTGAAGCTTGCTAATCGTATGCACGCGAAAGGTGCGAATTTATCCTCGCTTGAAAACTCCCAGCAGGAAAAGCATCGGCAAAAGAGATGGTAGAGAGACTTAATCTCGTTGACGGTTTTTACGTTCAGAGTTCCTGATGACTTGCTAAAGGGATTACTCCGTTGCTTCACGCCGTTATGATATCCGCGTGTTGATGAAATTTGATAAAAAGAAATCAGGCAACAAATATCGACAAACTAATCTAGGGTTGAACGGTTTTTTGTTAATGCATTCGGCGTACTGAATACAATTATCAATGCTGATATAATGGGAATACTTAGTGCACCCGAGACGAAAGTGTCCACCACAAGATACATGCCTCGTAACAGCAAGAGTGACCTCTTATCCGCGCATCAACAGGTATTGTGATTTATCTGGGGGAGGGGATATGTTAGATTATATAAAAAGAAGAGGAGGGAAAGGTTAGCCACCGCTATGGCGGCTTGCTATTTAACTTGGGCTTTCTTACGGTGAGTGTGGTGGACTACATACTGTGACGGTGAAACACCCCATCTCATCGTCATCATTTATTGTTGTTGTTGTTGTAGTATACACGGTGAGCTTCGCGGAACGTGGTGTTGGCTAGTGACGACCAGAAACACGTTGCACATCGTTTAGATGTTCGGGGAAATAATAAAATCAAAATAATCACAACGTGACAACAACTTTATTTTAACGATGATAAATAGAGAACTTCGTCACTAGGGGCGATACTCTACCCCATTGCTGTCGGTAGTGTGGTGAAATGTAACAATGAGCATCGCCTCACAGCGAGGACCGAAGTCCTACGGTGTCCAAAAAGTTTACAAGTGCTTTTAGGACAGAGCGTTGCGCAGGAATACGACATAACTGCCCGGTACAGGTCAAGAAAGACTGTCTTAGACTGTCACTTAGACGCCGATGTATTATCCCGCAGTCAGTCATGTTTTCGGTCCCTCGTCTTGTACTTCCTCCCGTATCGTTGTTATTTCTCCACTCCGCTTTGAGCATATATAGGTGAAGATCAACGTACGGACCACGCGGTAGCCCCATTTTTCCAAGGCCAAATCGAGACATCTCCTTCCTGCAATGGCCAACTATTTGCGGTCGTCGACGGCGTACTGTACAGGCATATTATGAGAGGAGACAGTGAGGCGCGGCTCCTCATCGTTCCTCGTGCTTTGCAGCTGTCAGTTATCAGCGCCACCCATGACGATCCTACGTCTGGACAACTTGTCCTTTTCGAGACGTACGTACGCTCGTCGACGGAGGTCATGTGCAGCATGGCAAGCCAGGAAGGTACCAACAACCTCCATCTGACCTCCTGCAACCTGTCTGCACCCCTTTACATCAAAGTTTGAGAAGATCGGTACCGATCTTGTTGGGACCATTTCCTGAGCTTCTTCCAGCAACAGGTGGGTAATTACATCCGTTGCCTGCTTGACCAACACTCTTAGAAATGAACTTCGCCACATGTAATTACATCCGTTGCCTGCTTGACCAACACTCTTAGAAATGAACTTCACCACATAGCACGCTCCTAGCCAACCATCATCCCGAATGACAACGTTCTCGCCCCTAATTTGCTGAAAACGGGAGGAGGAGCCTATTTTGTGCCGGCACAAAATAGGCTCCTCCTCCCGTTTTCAACAAATCAGGGGCGAGAACGTTGTCATTCGGGATGATGGTTGGCTAGGAGAGTGCTATGTGGTGAAGTTCATTTTTAAGAGTGAAGTATGCCGACACAAAAGCAGTGCCTTCGTCCGCTGCGTCCGATGTGGCATTCTTTCTTTTACAGAATATTATCCTTCGACATAGTGCTCCGAAAAGGCTTATTAGGGACAGAGGACTGTGCTTTCTCCCGGGGGGGGGGCGGATATGTTTATTATATAAGAAAATAGGAGGAGGTTAGCCTCCGCTACGGCGGCTTGCTATTTCCAGGAAACCCCTTTCTTCCGGAAACTGTGCAGAACATGCTTAGACTTCATAATAGGATCCACTGTGCCACCACACCTCACCACATGGAGACAAATGTCCTAACAGATCGCGTAAACCGCACCATCAGCGAAATTATGTCTGTACGTTTTACCTATACTCACGATAATTGGGACCTAGTGCTATCGTACGTCACCTATCTATACAATACCGCATGCCAAGCAACAACTGCCTTTTCTGCCTTTTTGTTCTTCTTTATGTACGGGCGCGAAGGCGTGTCCCTTCTGGGCTGTTTAATGCCACAGTCTGGCGACGTCCTCTGGGCTTCACTTCAGCTCGTCCTGTCTGTAACGCCGAAGAAGCCAGACAGCTAGCCCGATACTGCATCATGCATGGGATCACAGGACAATCGATCCCAACGATACAACGCAACGCACCGCGCTGTGTCGTACACACCGAGAGAACTGGTATGGATGCGGGCACCAACCCGACGTGTCGGGCGCTCCGAGAAACTCTTACCGCGCTACTCCGGACCATACCACATCGTGCGACGCTTCTCTGATTTGAACTAAGAAGTTCAACCCTTCTTCAACCCTGTTGAACCCTGTGCGCTATCTCCCGACCAAAGGGCCACCGCCCTTCAGCTGACTCGATCATGTCCTGCGCCTCAAACCTCACGCGCCATGAGGTATTGACCTTTGTTGAGTTGCACTTGTAAGATCTTCAGTAGATGAGCTTCCGGACGAAGGACGGAAGAACAAGCACGAACGATGCTACGATTATATTAGATGCTTACTTTACCTTAGACACGTTTGCTACCCGGGCCGATGATGGAACATGGTGGAATATCGTGGAACTGTTCATGAATCTGTTCATTTTGTGTTGGTGTCAACGTAACAGTATCTATCATTCCGCAAGGAGAGATTTTTGAACTTTAGAGCCCCTTTAAGGGACCTACACTGCACTGAACAGGAATCTGTTCAACGAATATAACCCAGCGGGAGAAACCGACGGGCTTGCATTCTGTTCAGGTCTCCCTTGGTCTATAGCTGGTCACTTTCGTGCATTTATAACAGATTTTGCGAAAAGAATGAACGGGAACCGATCGTGTTTATAAAAACTCAATGTGGTTATGAAAACTGGAATAACATTGATTTTTTTGTCTTTTTCTCGCGTGGGAGCACTTACCAGGACCCTTTATCAATGTCAATTCGAGAAAGCACTTCACATCTTCTCAACAATGATATCCTCTGTCTCGGGAATTGGATACAGGTACAGATCAGTCCGTTTGTTGAGACACTATACGCTCTAAGAAAACACACACACACACAACGGGTAAATTAGGGTGTAATCACGGAGCTCTTAGTCCCCAGATATTGCTTGGTCCACAGTCAACTGCAGTCCACCAGCACTGTGCACTCAACGCACTACTAAACTTTTTGGACGCCGTAGTATGTTGGTCCTCACTGTGAGAAGACTCATTATAATATTTCACCACCCCAATGAGTATCGCTCCTGGCGATGAAACTCCCCATTCATCATCATTAAAATAAAGGCGTTGTTGCTGTTTAGCCCCCTGATTGCAATTACTCCCCATTTTAGTCCACTGACCCTCAAATGTAATCCTCATCTCTTCAACTAGTCCCTTACATTTATTCCCGGAAGGGTCTAATGGTTGTGGCAAAGGACTCAAACGGACTAAAAGTATTCTTTTTTTTTTTTTCTAGAGTGGTACACAAGCGACGTGGCCCGTCTTCTGTCGGTACGATTGTTATCGACGACGCTTAGCTGGAGGCGGATGGTCGAAAGATTGTTGCATCTAGCGTACTCTGCAAGTCTTGCAGTGCATTCTGTGTGCCCTTCTCGTCGTGTTAGATGCTTGAAGTGGACCCCGACTTTGGCTTCACCATGCCCTCTCGTGTGCCTCGCCATTTTGCGTCGCTGATGCACAGGCTTTGTCTCTGGGTTCCATTCACCCCCCATTTCAAGCATCTGATCGGCCGCTCCGACTCTACGCTCCGACCTCGCTGTGCTGCTTTGGCGGATACCAAGCATGTGCTCCTCGACTGCCATCTTTACACCTCCCAAAGAGCAGCTCCTGCAGAGTCACCTGCAATCGATCACGGCCGCACCATTCACACTGGCAACCATCCTCGGCCTTTGGTCTAACCAGATCGTCCATCGCCAAGCACTTTAGTACTTCAAGATTTTTCTCCGGGACACTGGTCTCCTCTCTACCCTATGATGTGCCTACGTACCTGTGTGCTGTGTGTGTTTTTTTGTGTGCTGAGGTTTTGCCTACCGTTCTGATGTCTTACTGACACCACTGACTATCGACCCCTATTTAGCATCGTTCATCACCTCATCATCAGGACACATCTCATCCTGCCCATTGTGCCTTGAGGTACTGGGCTGCACCTTATGTGGTGAATTTCCCCATTCATTATCATTCGTTTATTTGTTGTTGTTGTTCACAGTGGTAGCCACAGGACCCTACCCCATTTCACAGAGGTTAAGATGAGAGGATGAACTAATGGTGAGCGCGAAGCGAAGACAGGTCGGAGTTCTGTTTAGAGCCCTTCGAGGAGGCCGGTGGCCAGTGGGAAGCATTCCATGTAACCATCACTTTTCCTTCCTTCATTCATTTATTGTTATTGTTGCTGTCGTTGGAACAACCCTAATTGAATTTAAACAAACAGTACGCTATGTATCTGTGTCAGAGAACGTCTTATTTCCATTCGTTCCAGTGTTACCACATTACTGGAAAGGACAGCAAAAGTAACACGCTTTGCGATTGGTTGTCGACTGGGGGAGAAAGAATTTGAATTATTTTCTTTATTTGCTTCTTTGCCACTGCTCCTACTATAGTTCTGGCACTGAGCAGACGCTTGAACCTTTTCTAGAACCTTTAAATGCTTCAGAATCCCAGGGGAAAGTCTGTTAAGAAGCTCCCTTTCTCCGGGAAGCCCCGAGAACAATAAACAGACGCATCGTTTTCGTAATGTGTGGTGAGAGATATGAGCATAGGCTGCTCTTTTTCAAACGAGGAAAGACGATGTGAGCGTAGGAAACGTTGAGAATGTGGTGATAGCACAGCGAGATGTACTGCGCGCTGGATCCTTTTGTGTGGGAGTTTGTGGAGGGAGGCCAATCCCTGTTACACTTGTGCTGTATCGTTGTTGTTCTACTACTGTATTCTGATTATTATTATCGCTCTGTTCCTCTATTATAATTATGATGATGATGATGATGGCGATGGTGAAAAATATGGAACAGTACAAAAGCCCCACTCAGCGCGTGACCAGCTACACCAGAGCGGTAATGCCAATGGTTACTACATTCACGTGTACTATGCAAGTAGTATATGCATATGTAGAAATTGATGTTCGGAAGCTGGAACACATAGAAAGGACAAATACATACAATGTCTCAAAGTGAAAGGGCTTTCCCGCAGTACACAAACTCTGCTCCTCAGGTTGCAAACAAGAAGTGCTTTCACTAAATCACAATTATTCAAGATTGGCTCTCTAGACTACGCAAACTGGATGTATTGTCAGCAAATTGAAACTATCGAACGCATCGTACTGCATTTCTGTGCATATGCTGCGGTGCGAGAGAAATATTTTGGCAATTGCAGGACCTGTACGGTGGATGATGTCCGACATCCCAGAGGCTCTTTCACGGAAAGACACTCCAAAATTCGCAGCCTCGTCTGCTTTCTCCAGGAACCTGGCCTCGCTCAAAGGCTATGAGTACTGCTCGGACTTAACATCACTGCTCGGACTTCTCGCCAACTGCCCTATATCTTAACTTTCGGCCGTCATCATTCCTTCATCTGTAATCACACCATCTCATCTCATCCTCGCTACAGTCGTGACGCAGCCCACATACGTGAGGCCAACATCGGCGAGCCGGTCTTCGTCACCACCACCACAGCCACCACCACCATCTCATTTTTAAGAGTGTAGGATTGCGCGCTGCAAGCGTGCTTTTGTGGGAAATATGTATCTCATGGCTTGTAATTCTAACTTCTAGTCCTCCTGACATATTTTTGAATAATTGATTGACTATAAAAACAAAAAGTGGAGATTTGGAGCCCTTCCGTACTCCTTTAATGGAATATTCCTACTTCTGCTTCGCACCGTTCGTCAAAACACTTCAACCTCCCTGTATCCGACCTGAAGAAACCACGTAACGCGCACAGAAAGAACCGCACAAAAACACTGCTTGCCTTTTTTTTTCCCCCTGTAGAGTTATACTGGATGTGTGTGGGTACGGAAGTCAATAATAACTCCTATATTCTGCTGCACATACAGGGGACCGCATCTGAGTTGTATGTGTTCTCGTTTCTGCGTTTACGTTGCTATATTCCCGCTCCAGGGTTTGTCTTGTTCGTGTTTTTTTTATTCGGATTCTTTTCTCTCGGCCAACGTTCCTCTTGAGACTGGAGGAAGGACCGCGTCGTTTCGTAAACAAGTAGAACGGCTCCTTTTGCTAACGATCGAAGGCTAAGGCAAATATAAAAAAAGCAGGCTGTCTGCGAAGAAGTATAGCCATAAAAACGTACTGCAAGAAATTAGGAAGCGCAGATAAAAAGGAAGAAAAGTCTGGTCTCCGTGGCACTTCGTTTGTGGTTGGCGAATAGAGACAACGCCCTCTAGAGGGATTTCTTCTGCCACGCAGGCGTGAAACTGCTTCGGTCAATGTAACAATCATGGGATGAACTTCAGTAGGGTCATTTTAACGCTTGCCCTAGTTGATGTCCTGTTTCGTATTTTGTACGCGCGCTTCTCCTGAGAGCGGTGCTTCGCGCGTCTGATTATTTTCTAAATTCAAAATTTTTCTAAATTCCTAGTTAATTTTTCGTTCGAAAGCTGCGCTGCATTTTTGTGTCAGCGGTATGTCCCAATTCGACGTAATGTTGTTTTAACAGCCAGCGCCACCCCTAATGAGGTTTCTTAATTAATGGTGTTAATTAATAACAGTGGATCGGTGGTTTAAATTAGAAAGCTGTAGAGTACAGCGCTGAGGTCTCTAACCGGCAAACATGGAAACCGCAGTGAGCTCATATGGTGCACTATAACAGATGGAAAAACTGTACACTTTAGTTTTATGCGCTGTCGCTTTATGTACCCCATCTCCGCTGTGCTCAATTCCCATCGATGTACTTGCTGCCGTCCTGCGATGCGTGATGTACCTCCGCTCTGTAATGCAATTAATCGAAAGTAGGCCTTATCTCCGATGTCGTTCTCGGAAGTTCTAATTTACAAAGTAGAGCTAGACAACGAAGAAATAAAATGCGATTGCGACACTTTTGTCGACAGTACAAATTGGGAGTGCATCTGCAATTGAGGAACAACCTGCCAGCAAACTGAGAGAGTGGGACAAACCGAGGGGGAGGGGGGGGGGGACATTGGGTGGACGAGAGGTCTGCCTGCCTATGCTGGCGTCATGTTGCTCGGGGGAGAGGGAAAAGGGAAGGAGGGGAGAAAGCGAGGGGAAGGCAAAAAAGCTGCCGCATGTAAAACGGAAATCCGCTCGAGCTGGACGCACGCAGACTTTGCGTTTTCGCCTCTTCCGTTCTGCAGCACAAAAGCTGGGCTTTCTGATTTGTGCGGATTTCAGACCCCGGGGCTCTACTCTACAACTTTCTAATTTAGATCACCCAGCTATTTTTATTATCTATCCAAATTAATTATGAAAGCTCATTAAGGCTGGCACAGGCTGTTAAAACAATATTACGTCGAGGTAGACTGTTCTGCCCCTACAGGCTTGTGTTAGTTATTTGAGTATTTGGTAGCGCCCCCTTCGCGGATTTGTACGCGGTGTGATCTTCTTCTTTCTCATTTGGAACTCGGACTGCTGTGCTGATGCATGGAGCGAGGTCGACGTGGCTCCCGTCTCGCGCATGTTTTTTTTTACCGTACTTTTAGGTATGTATGGTTCAGCCTTCTCATTAAATGTGTGCAACTAACGAACGTCCTCTTTGAGATTACATTATAGGCCATACCGCAAATAGGCATAAGCCGCGCAATTTTTGGAGGAAACATGAACCATAAGTTTTGAAAAATTTTGGCTCACTCCTCAAGAACCACTCTGTATTTCATCTGTATGCACCGCATTAGAGTGCGACACGAATAGTGGTCCGCCCGATCTCACAACCCAGTGGAAGTGGCCAAGATGACGTATCCGTAATTTCACGCGTATTAGCTGCGGCTAATGCGCGATCTTTTTTTTTTTTTTCTCACAAGCGCTCTGCGGTTTATCTACCGGTGCGGCTTATCTGATAACTATTTTTCCCTGGTATTTTCTCTATACGCCGGTTTTAACGAAAGGGCTGACAGTGTCTCTGGAACAGCACCGCCCTGCCAATGCAAGGACAATACGTAGCAGGGGCACGTCCACATGCAAGTAGTAGACTGACCTTCCTGGTGCCTTACCCCAAGCAGCTTTAACGAAAGTGGTGACAGTGATTCATGTCTTCTGGAAGGCCATTGACCCGTCGATCCATGAAAAACACGCAACAAGGGCACAATCCGATCTTGGTAGAACACTCGAACTGACCCCCTTTCTTGTGCACCATGCCGACCCCGGAGTATGGACCACAGGGTTTATGGCCTTCTATATGGTCTCCTTTGTCGCACAAATCAGTCGCGTTGTATTGCCCGCGGCTTATCTGCGAGTGCGGCTTATCTGCCTGAAAATTTTCAAAACGTTCCTAAAAACGGGACCTGCAGATTATCTGCGATGCGGCTGATACGCGTGAAATTACGGTAATAAAGTGAGACATGTGTCTCTCAGTAACGAACCAAGACGGAATAGCGGGGAAGTTGGTTGAGACTTAGCATGATTTCCAAGACGCAAGGTAAAAGAGAGGGACCTGTTTTACCTCGCGCTGTAGAAAGCATGCTAAGTCTCAGCACAGAGTTGCTTCAAATCACCCAACCACACATAACTGGTTACGAGGATGAATGACTAAAGGCCGTCAGAATCAAACTTATACGCAGATAATGAAAGCAAGAGAAGGACCGTAATTTCCTCTGAAAGGTGACTTCTGACGGCCGCTACTGTCCATCGAAAACAGGTTCCCTGGAGGAACACCAAAGGTGTTCCAACTTCCCTTTCCCATTCCACCGTTCTTGTACACCCTTCAAGTAACCCTAGGAAGTTCCGATAGGCTTCCGACAGAGGCTTGGAATCACGCGCACCTCAGCGCACGTACGAGAACAGAAAATCATAGTTTTTTCCCACCACGTTGCACGAAGGAGATTGCAGGAGGTGCTGAAACCACGAGAAAAATAATCTAGATAGGACGTTGAAAAAATGACCTAAAGATGAACGCAACATGAATTACAAGTGACACGAACAGTTAAAGGGGCATCATATGGAGTCAAGTGACAGCGTTTATCTGCCTTTGACTTCGGTTCGGAGGACTGCCGCGTTAAGCCTCACCAACGCCAAGGCAAAGATTAAATGACGGTAATTAACGAACTTTCACCACGCATTTTACATATACCATCCCATTCTCTTTCCTTTTTCTTCTCCACTGCCACACCGTCGCTTGATGTGCTGCAGCCTGTTCCTTTGTTTCATCCAAAACATATAATTTGCCGTTGCAGATCCCATTAAAACATGCGCGGTTATTTTTTGTGACAGTAAATAGATATCCCACTTTGCTTCGGCTTCCTTAGCACAAAGCACATAGTGAAAACAGATGAAGTATCCTATCTATGTTCTAAAGAACCGGCACTATTCTATGACCCTGCCACTTTATGTCGGGCTCAGAACTTTTGAGTCGTACTTCTTATAATCGCAGAGTTGATGTACGCCGGAACGATAACCATTTCAGCTGGGAGTGCGCGATGGGTAAGAGAAAAGACTGCCATATCGGCTGAAAGAAGGCGATCATTTCTTCCTCTTGTCCTCGGTGCCTTGACAGGCACAGGCGACGTTGATGAATTGCACCTTGACGATGAAAAATGCACCCCCTCACATCGTGTACCCGTATGGCATATTGTTGCAATGTTTCTCGGACAACTCCCATGGGCTATGTGCTTCGACGCGGATAATTCATATATATATATATATAATGTTTATAATTTGATCGTGCACTCCCAGCCGAGGGTAGCTGTTTCGCTCTACTTGGAGCTCGTCCTGCACAACTGCGCGGTCTGAATATTTTCTCGAAAGTTACGAAAACTCAGTACACGACGAAACCGTGAGGAACATAATTGAAAATTTAACCGAATCCACGGTACCATTTTCCCGAATACGCATTATTCCACGCACGAGAACCTACCCGCGATTAGTCATTAACTAAAATGAATGTCCATCAATCCGAACCCTTTATGGGTTCCATCCGGGACGCTCATTTCGCGCAATGTGGAAGGAAAACGCTAGCTGAGCAAACTGCTCCAACAGATGTCACCCACGGTGTGTAGCCAGAGAAACTTTGACCGAACTCTTTGTGATTCAAGCCGTCTGGGACATGGAAAGGAAGCGCTGAGCACATAAAATGGAAGAGGAGGAGAGAAATAATAACGTCCGAGACGTTGGGCCGCCGACCATATTTCAAAATAATGTCCCCATAACTCAGGAATAGGTTTTAAAAAAATAAGAAAGGAAATGGCACGAAGGAAAAAAAATCCTCTGTATAGTTCTCAATATTTTTCCCTAGCGCGAGTCCGCATAATGGGCGCTCGTTTTATGCATCACTGTAAGATGCATCGAGTCCATTTAATTTCTTTCTTTTTTCGCTTACCAAGTACAGCGCGGCGCTGGATAAAAGGAGTGTGCCGTGCAAAGACGTGCGTGACGACAGACTGTTACACGTACAATCAACCTTCAATTTATGAACGGCAAGAATTTTGCCGAAATCATTCATAAATCAAGGGAGTCGTAGATCGATGTTTTGGATGAATGGGAGTGCTCGGAAGCGTTATAATCACATGAATACCTTACGGAACACCAGAGGCGGAGAGTTTTCATTTTTCGGGGGTGGGGGTGGGGGGCAAGGGAGTACCGCGCTATAAGTACTCTGGCGGGGGTGGGGTGGGGGGATATGTTTATTAAAAAAAAGAAAGGAAAGGTGAGCCAGATGAATGTCGGCATGTTAAAAAAGGGAAAGGGGGAAGACAAAAAAGGCAAAGAAAAAGCAAGCAAAAGGAAACAAAAAGAAGGAAAGAAAAGGAAAAGAAAAATGAAGAACACAAAACTAAAGCTGAAGAATCACACACTCTGGCGGGATCCTATGATGTATGCAGAACTGGTATAGAAATGAGAGGCAGGAAGAACAGAATAAAAGCAAAAAGAAAAAAACAGAGAGAACGTAAACAGTGAAATATGTGCACAACTGAAGGCATTACGCCTTTGCAAACTAAGTGCAAAGGGAACAAAATGCACTGAATCCTCGCTGTTTGACCCGAAATGCGGGCAATATTATGAATATGGTCAATGAAATGGACAAGCGGGAGTTGAACCCGCTCCCAACGGATATGCGTTCCGAAGATCCTACCGTTACACCTCACTGGCAGCTGCTGGTACCTCTTCGGTTGCTTCGTTTCATTGATCTGATTGCTTTGGGCGAAACTCAGGCTATGTGTTGTGTCATCCTCTGTGTTTCTTCGCCTCGCCTGCTACTGTGATAATGAGTATGGTGGCCGGATACATATTTTACAAATTGCAAGATGCACTTTTGGGGTTCTCTCTTGCGCTCTCGATAAGATGCGCTCTCTTGACCCGGGCGCGCCGAGCACCAAAGGTTCGTGTCAGTCTCTTAGCGGGACTTCCCGGGAGAGGCGGCGCCCCCCCCCCCCTAGTTCATGTTCCGGGGGGGGCAAGGGCCCCCGCGCCCCCCTGCAGTCGGCGCCTATGCGGAACACGGTAAGAAGGCACAGTTTTAAATCATTTAAAACATTGCCTTATCTTGCTCGGGTATAGTCGTTAATATTTTAACGCATGACTTCCACTTTTCTCTTTCTATTTTACACTCGCATTTTTCTGTAATTGTCTACCTTTCTCTCGTCTGCCATATTTTCAATGTAATACATTATAGGCCTGGATGTGGTTCTGTGCAACTAATTCGCTGACACCTTGCAGCTGCGTATCTGAGCAATAGTAGACTTCGGGATTGCTGCAGGTTGTTTCTGCCTTGGCAATTCTTTATTTAGGTATTCCTGCCCTCCTACACGCTGGAACTAAAGGGCGGTATAGGGTCAATTAGACAGTGCAATAGACTATAAGCAACATAAAAATTCCACAAAATTTCTAGACACTATAAAAAAATTCCAGACCAAACAGTTCCAGACTAAAAGTTGCTGCGAGCAAGACGCTTGTGCTGCTTCACTAAGCATACGGCATTACAGAATTGGACTGAAACAGTAGTCAAACAATGCTATAAACGGTAAGGACTAAAAGAAAGAAGAAATAGCACAAACCAGGAAAGAAGTCGCCTCACAGTGAGGATCAAAGGGAGGGAGAAGTGAGGGACGAAGTGAGGACAGAGCGTTGGTGGGCTGGATATGGCCATGAACCAAGCAATTTCCAGAGAGAGAGAGAGGTGGCAGAGTCAAGCTGACTAGGAGACCCTGAAAGTGTAGTTCGAGAAGGTTTTTAGTTCGGGCAATGGAGAAGGATGTGCTCTAGATCTTCCAGATCACTGCAGTGACGTCATCTGGGAGAGTCAACTTGTCTCAAGAGGTGAGCTGTAAGGGCCACATTGAGTCGCATCACATCCCGATGAACTAATGCAGCGTCTTGACGGGAGGTGGTTCGTGGCATCCGGAAAGCGAGTGTTGGATCAGCTCTTGTAAGCATAGGGGGGGGGGGGGGGGGGGGCAGAATGTCATTCGTTCACTTGCGGGAAGCCTGGTGTGCCAGTGGACGTCGAAGAATGGAACGTCGGTGTCCTCTGAGCAGTGCAATACTCGTCCGTTTCTGAGATGAGAAAGCTGCTTCTGCGGTGCTGTCAGCCTGTTCATTCTCCACGACACCACAATGGGCTGTAACCCACTGGAGAACCAGCCTGTGTCCTGCTTCGTGCACATTCTAATAAGCCATTAATACATCTGTCACTAGGGATGTGGACGAGGCTCGTATTCCTGTGTTCTCGATAGCTTGCAGTGCAGCGCCTCCAGATATGGCAAGTTTGCCTCTGCATTTGTAATACCATACCAAGAAGTAGTGCAAGGACGACAGCTTTGGCATCCAACCCCACCAACAGCTGGAGAACTCTATGACATGCTATTCTTTCTGCAGCACATAATTGATTTTACCCCTCGAGAGTAAACCAGGAAAGGAGGGGGGGGGGGGGATGACAAGGTACTTAGAGTAGTATAACCCTCTTGAAACGCAATAAACGCTCGCTCGCTTGAGCTGAATGTTAAAGAAAGCACAGTTTGTGCGCCTCAGTGGAACATGAAAATTTAAGCATTTCAGTACGAAGCAAAAAAAAAAAACACATTTGAACAAGAATAATAAGTCGGATAGATCTTCCTGCGCTCAAGGGAATGTGTACCCAGTGTAGACAGCATGAGTACAATGGAATAATGAAACATTCGGTAGTAATGCAATGCCGCAAACAATTCAAAAAAATTAACAAATTTCCCCTCTGGGTGGTTACAGAAACGTCAGAGTTTACGAATTCCGGACCGCGACCTACGACTCCATTTGTTTTTTCTATATGCATCCATTCATCGAGACCAAACTCTAACTTGCTGCGAACAAGATATTTATATAGCTTCATTAGATATTTAGAATTACAAAATTTTTACATATTCGTGACAAGAAACCTATAGAGCAGGAGGTGTTATGTTTTTTTTTTTTTTCAGCCGAACGTTTTTGATTTGGACGTACTTAAGGGTGCATCTCAAAGTTCAGGAGTTCACAGTTGTTTACCTGTTCTTGCCTTAGAAACCTGAGTCATCCTTCCTGGTACAGAACCGCGCTACATAATCCTGGTACATACTACACAGGGGACCTGAGGTGCTCCGAGGACCTTCGGCTGCGCCAGTGCCGTTTGTGAATCGAGGTCAAAAACACTTTGGGGGGTAGGGTGATATGAAGATTTAATAAAGAAAAAAAGGAAAGGGCCAGTCAGGCAGAGGTCGGCTTGGTATTCAAAAAAAGAAGGAGACGAAGAGGATTAAGGAGGCGAAGGAAGGGAGGAAGAAAAAGAACTGAAATTCACATACACTGTCACACGAACACTTGAGTATTCCTGGTCTGTGTCCGCATAATGTGTTCACAGTTCGGCAACCAGGAATCATAAACTGAGGAAGAAGTACAAGCAAGATGTTTCGTCGCACGAGGTTCCATTCATAAAACGAAGTACGGTTAGCCGTCGATTTATGAACGGCTAACCTTTCTCGAACAATCGTTCAGACATCGAGGGAATTTCGAGATTTGAAAAGCGCTAGAACGATAAATTCATTGCGGAAGTCATCCCCATATCATACTCATCATGTATTTCTCTCTCTCTCTCTCTCTCTCTCTTATTGCGCCATGGGATTACGTCGAGTTTCGAAGATACGGCGTCATATACGCTTTGCGCCATCGTTTTTCCAGTGTCAGTCTTGTTTAGGAGAGACATTCGTAGCCTAATGCTCGACTTGTTGTTCCCGTACTTGAGCAAGCAGCACTCCTCAGCAAGGAGCAAGCGCTCCTGCATTCCTCCCTCGACATGCGTTCATTTCAAAGCTGGGCTCTTAGTGACCGCTCCTTGCCTAGCCTGTCCGTCCTCGCTCCAGAAAAGGTGAATCATACTTTGTAGTAAATAGGTGGCTCAGCTTTTCCTAGTGTGCCCTTTCAAAGTGGAACACGGGACATTTTTGGTTAGGTGAGTAGGACTCTATTGACATGTCATTGAAGTGGACGACTGTGCTTATCCCGTACATCAATCGAGGTCAGAAAGGGAGGAGTCACCAATGTTCTTCTCTGAAACACACGTTTCAACGGTTGGGGAATCTAGCGGGGGGGGGGGGGGGGGATATGAAGATTTATCAAGGAAAAAGAAAAGAAAAGCAATGGAAATCTAGGGTTCATAAACGTAGGTGGGATATCGAACACAGGGGGAGGTATCTTGTCCTATGACGCACCGTTGATAAAGTGAGGGAGCTCGTAAATTTGGGTTTATTAGTCCAGGGTTGATTGGGTATTAGAGTTGTATGTCAGTTTTTTTTTGTTTTTTCTGCCGCCGCGTAGCACCTATAGCTATAGGAGGGCGTTAGGAAGGAGTGAGAGAGACAGAGGGAGGGTATTCGCGATCCGATTTCAGTATTCAATTACTGCATGTGCATTACGATCACGTGCAATTGAACCATCAATAGCAAAAAACAAAAGGCTAGTTCTTGAAAACCGGTTCGAGGCATAATTCGTTCCTTATTACAGCACTTCCAACGCTTCTCTGTATGACCGGTACCGCCATTGCGAAAACGTTGTCGCTTTCCTTTCGAGAGCCCATTTCAGCCATCACTGAATTCTCAAGACGCGAGCAATATTTGTAGTGCATGATAAATATTCATAATAAGCGGTCTTACGAATGTTGTCACTGCTTAATTAATGCTTATTATACGAAGTGCCTGTCCCTTGTCAAGTGCCGTGTTCTCTAATGATCTCATTGAATTGCTAAAACCCAAGTTTCCATATTATACCATCATCACTGCACGCACCGAAAAGAAAGAAAGATGGCCAGAAGGATCAAATAACGAATAACCGTTATCTGTTCTCGTTATTCTCAATAGCTATTCCGATTGGCGGTTACTCACTTACGTGGCTGTCAATAAAGCAGCTCAGTTCCCGAGGGAGCTTTTTTTTCTTCTTCTCTCTCTTTCTTTTTTCGACATCCGTGCTGACAGCCCGTGATGAAACACAGGGGGATTCAACGTCACGGGCAGATTTTTTTTGTTCTTTCATTTCCCATTTGGATGAACGGGAGGGACTTTTTCCAACTGAGACAGATTAGCAGTTAGCTAGATCGATAGCTTGTCGCCATCATGACGTGTCGGACAACCAATGTGGGCTGCATCGCGACAGGGAATGAATATGACCGTTGCTCTTTTTGACAATGAAAGCGGCAGTCCACGACTAACTGTACCATAATAGCGGGTACGAGCTGTAGAGCTGTTTTTCAGCAGGCTCGCGGTAAAGTCAGTGGTCCTGTCATTAGGTGTGTTTTACTGGTAGGCATGGGATATTGCCATGCTAAGAGAGAGACGAACATGCCGCTGCCGCAGAGCAAACCTTCATTGTAAACCCCCTTCTTCCATTACAACCGAATTATCCGCAAGCAACTGCTGTTGCAAGTGCCAGGGACATTGCATTGTCATTGTCAGTTCCATTGTCAAAACGGAGCAGAACTGATCGTGAAAGCAACGGGGAGGCTCCTACACATGATCTCGTGCACTCAGCCAGTTCAAACTTGACTGCAACGTATTTCTTGACACCAGAAAAAGAAAACACACACAACATACGAAAAGGAAACACACAGCTAGGTACAGGGACCCAAACCAGCAGCTGGTTTGAGTCTGTAGGCCGTCCCTTCCTGTGTGTTTTCACTGGTTCTCCTCGTAATCAAGGAATGTGTTGGCTGCAAGTCCGCCACACCAGCTCGCTTGCCTACTGCGTATCAGTTTAGGCCTTCGCAAATACTTGATCGCCTTCTACAAAAATATGCGCCTCAAGACGATTGCAAACACTGAGAAGTAAATGATCCGTTTCGACATTCACCCAAAATGGGCAGTCACGAAGTTTACCCGTCATTGCGGCAATCAGAGTAATAGAACAGAGCAATTGCGCAGTTCACCGTCCACCATGCTTCGTGTGCTTTGCCTTCGTAACCCTTTTCAATTCTGTAGCTGTTTCCCCCAACGAGCGTCCATCGAAACGCGATAGGCACTACACGCGAATAGAATAGAGTTTGATTGCCGTTTATGGGTGACAATTTGAGCGCGCCGAGTGACGCTATAAAAAGGACAAATGAGCTGGCACTTTCATTCCGAGGGCGGCTTATTTTCGTAATGGAAGGAGCTCTGATAAGAGAGAATGTATGGGACGTTACATCAGGGTCCTTCTATATGACCCAGGGAAAATAAACGGTAAAGGAAAAGGCAACTCGGGGAGCTTTGTAACAGATTGCGTCTGTTTATTCTTTCTGTGTTTTCTCTGATTTCGCAATGAGCGCTGGAATGCGGGGTTGCGAAGTCAGAACAGTGGCAATTTAGCGACGCAGGACCTAATGCAGTTGAATGCTAATTTTATTATATTGCTATGGTCTAGTTGCAAGCTGGTACGACTAAATTGTGTGCTATAGGTGCTAAGGTTACCGTTCCGTGTTATCAACCAGTACCGTAGGTCCAGTAACATATCTGCGAGGTGAAATTTATGTATTTCATTGCATTGAATTTTATTGATCCGTTGTGGTGCGTCTCATGAGGTGCGGGGTTGTAAAGGCAAGCAAGTTAAGACGTGTTTTGTAAGTGCGAATAAGCGTAAAAATGACACCCACATTACCACGTGAACAAATTCAAAAACAGAGAGACTAAGACACAGTTATACCACCATGATACGTGTTAGGCGCCCAGGAAGGTGAGAGCAAGGGGGGCCTTCTTCCGGTCTCAGACTCTGGGGGCCTCGCCCCGCTTCAGGCACGGATATCGGGGAAGGTGTCCGTTTCATCGGGTAGTCACATCTATGAATTTTACTCACTGCAGGCAACGCCTTTCTTTTCTTTAATTTGCAAGGAAAAGCTATATCTTCGCGTGGTACCTACCATCGCTAACCTCCAAATATGCCTATCTCTGGTATTCACATAGATATGCTAGCGGTATACGCAGTATACCAACCACTTTCTACTTAACCGAACTCGGTAAGAGAGAGTTCTACACACTTGCACTCGTTTTGCGCTGCGTTTATAGCATGTGTCGTCCTATTACGCCGTCTTTGTGTGCACAGAAACTTCCTAATGTAACCAACCCTCCCCTGTGGAAATGGGCTTCCGACGCCATCGATAAGTGCGAGCTCGAGGAACAAAGTTAAGGATGTAGATGTGCGTAGACATCGATTTTTCTTGGGTTATGGTGGATCTATCTGCTCACATTATCAGAGGGCATGGGCGCCGCCAGGATTTTTTCCGTGGAGGGGTGGGGGGAGGGCATAATGTTTGCGCCCGCAACTACATTGTCTTGGCTCAGAAACCCTATGTTCCAGGAAGCCAGGGGAGGGGCAATGGGCCCCCACCCCCCGTGTCAGAGAGTAACAAAGGGAGACAGTCCTACATCCTGGCACCAGTAGGCCAATAGAGAGTTTTAGCGCACCGTACGGTATCACCTTTGCGTACGCGCAAAACAAGCTTCGCACGATCCGCAGAAACACCCCGCTGTTCCTTACGTACGCAAAGGCGATAGCGTACGTACACTAAAACTCACTATTGTGACTGCATTCCTACATGCTCGTACCGTATAATTACTTTGTGTACTCATGACAATTTTCTGGAGGGGCGCTAAAGTGCGAAAATTTCTTCCCACCGAGTGGAAGATGCGACACAGAAGGAACGGGGTCCACCGGTTGCGCCGTTCGCGACCAATGAGCGAAATACGGTGCCCGACATAATAAGAAGCCCGACAACGCGGGGAAGCGTCGGATTGGTCCCCTGTTGAGAAGGAGGGAAAAAGGGAAATCGTAAATGGCAGGTTCTTTCCCACATAACTCACGAACAACGCAACGTACGTATATCACGTTCCATTTGTGTTCCACACGCAATTACATTCAGTGTACAGAATAACTCACAATTTTCGTAATCAACCCATCTGCTCCGTAATCCAACTGCTGCTGCATAACTCTCTGATCACTGAAGGCAGCGAAGCCGCAGCATACTAGCTCATCCCTTCTTCTGCGTCAACTCTCCATCAGAAGGTCATTCGTCAGGAACTAATTCTCCAAACTTCTTCCACCAAAGCAATGATTACCAAACACATAGGATGCTTATCATTAGCAGCCTAATTATACACACCCTCTCCCCCCACTTCCTTTAAAGCTTATGTTGGCGAGGATTAGAACCCACCCCTCCGTCTCTCTCGGGGTTGTCGTACGAACGCTTGTTTGGCCGCTAATCTTGGCGGCTATCACACGCCGTGCGAGGTGGGGGGTTATTTATTAAAGGCTGGGAGGTGCGTTGTTTCAATGTAAAAGATGGTGGGTTTGCGTATCGTTCGATAAGCGAAGCTTAGAGGACGTCCCCTGTAATGGTTTTCGGGAAGCGATTCTTTGGAGAGAAAATTTGAAGCATGCAGCATCTGTTGTATCAGTTGTATGCAGGGACTCCTCGGATCTTGGTCGAGATTGCCTACGTTCTTCGAGACAACAAAGCTCTAGGAAATACTGCCGCTTACAAAGAGGCATATTATACATTGGTGTGAAAATAAGTAAATAAAAGGAATACCGACCTCGGTGGCTGAGGTGTTAGCGTACGTGTTCGCCTTCTGATCCCAAGGTTGCGGGTTATCGTAAGAACGGGGTTTTCCGAAGACTTTCCAGATGGACGTCGGCACAGTTCCCCCTGAAGTCGACCCAGGACGCACACTGACCCCCCGGTCCGCCACTCCTTTCTGCTGTCCTCTCTCCACCTGTCCACGTCTGTACGCGCGCCGCTCATAGCCATAATTGCTTCGCGGCACTAACACGAAAAAAAAAATTGTAAGAAACAGAAATAATATCCTGTGTTTCCTTTAGTTGTGGTACCTACCCACCCTTGTTGACTTGTTCAGTTTCTGCGGATCTGTGGCCTTCTGGGTGAACTGTGACCAGTTTCGTGTTTGTTTTCCTTTTTGTTTGTTTGTTTGTCTTTCTTTTTTCTTTCCCCTTTCTTTCCTGGAAATAGCAAGCCGCCGTAGTGGTGGCTAACCTTTCTCTCCTATTTCTTTCTTATATAAGAAACAACTCCCCCCCCCTTTTTTTTTAGTCGTACACAGTGAACTTAGTAACTGGCTCCACATAATTTTTAACTCCAATTCAATCGAATAATTATTGCTGAAATCACAGTGTGTTCTGCAAGGACAATTCTTGCCTGGCCATCTTGCGGGATTTTTTTATGTGCGTTTTTACGCCACAGTCGGCACTGTAAGAAAAGGTAAACTATACGCGTGACGTAGATACGTGCCAGCACGTCGAATGTGCAG
This sequence comes from Ornithodoros turicata, assembly GCF_037126465.1. Classification (NCBI taxonomy): domain Eukaryota; kingdom Metazoa; phylum Arthropoda; class Arachnida; order Ixodida; family Argasidae; genus Ornithodoros; species Ornithodoros turicata. Next base: position 69,381,068 of record NC_088205.1, read on the forward strand.
TCAGCAGAATGGGACGTGAAATGTCACCTGGTTTCTCACAGAATTTCGATTCACGATCTAGGCCACAAAACAGTCGCTTTTATTCTCCCACAAAAGGCCCTCTCTTAACTTGCTCTCCTTCCCCGTGTGCCGCCACATCCCAAGGACTATTGAACGGCGCACAACGAACGGCAGGGACTTTAGCGGGGTGACCTTAGCATCAGAGGCGAAAGAGCGTTGCAAATCCTGCGTTGCAAATTGCGTTGCAAATCCTGCAGCCCAAGATCAGAAGTTAGTGAGGCGGATTACCCAAACCCAAGGTAGCGTCCTAATCCCAGCCCCAAACGATCTCAGGCAGTGATCAATGTGCCGCGACCTGTCCAGCCTCTTTTATTATTATTATTATTATTATTATTCCCTCCTGCTTCCTTCCGTATTTATTCTTCGGCCTCTTTTCGCTGCCTGTGTTTCTTCTTGCCTGCTTACGTTCGCCCCTTTCTTTTTCCTCAGTGTATCCTCCCGAAGAGTTCAGGCAATCGATGCTGGCGTATTTAGTAGCCCACAGGATGGACCGGACCGGTTATATCGGCACTCTCTTCACAGGGAAGACGAGTATTTATGTGCACCTTACTTATTCCTTTCTGTATGGCCAGTGAAGCACGAAAGGATTTCTGTGCGGAATAACATATCGCGGGGTGAGGATGTGTATATATGTATTTGCGGACAGGGATTGGCTACGTTTTGCTGGTATACTTACACGATGCATTGAAATAATGTGTGATCTATTGTGAAGGCTGGTACGTGGTAGAATTGTCATGTTCGAATTATAGAGGTGTGAGTGCCTGTGTACATTGATATTGTCTGATGCCGACCCTGGTCTTTTTGCTTCCTACCGCGATATGGCTTTAGAAGAAAAAGCGTTTTGTTGTTACTTTTGCCACACACATAATCTTTATTTTGATAAATTGCAAACAAACATATCTTGTACCCACGATGCGTAAGAAAAACAGACTGTGCAACATAGATAATATATAACCCGCACAAGACGAACTTGTGAAGCAAACAAGGAGAGCACAAGGCATACTTACATGTGAAAAGTACAGTTGTGGGAAAAGGGGACTTGAAAAAGGAAAAAAAGAAATGAAAATACATGATCTTACCAAATGCCTGGGTGGGAGAGGGGGCTCCATCGTAATACACATTTCAGATGACACATACTTCATGATGTGAAGAAACTTCAAGATGACACATCATGTGTGTTCTCACCCAATCACTAACATAGGTGAGAAATGAAATTTCGCCACTCAGTATCTGGTGTATGCCCAATTGTTTCTTTTCTTTTTCGTTTACTGACTTGCTAAGAATATCACTGTGAAGTGTGAACTTGTGTGTGTGCCGGCCTGCTGGCCGGCATCAGCCCCATCTCATCATCGTCTCTTGATGTGTGTGTGATGGCGTAGAGTCAAAGCACGTGCTAGAATAAAGGCCCTGCGTCGGACTATACACAAGTACATATTCCTTTAAAAGGCGCGAACAAAGAGAGCCACGTTCAACAAAAGAGTTGCTCCTGCTTTCATTTCAACTGGAGAGACTAAAACGTATGACATGTGAAAGGACGCCAAACTGCGAACCGAAAGGGCCCCTTTGTAAAAACGCGACATTAATCTGTATCGAACGGATACTGGGCGCTTCGTTAGTGCTGATGGAATGCCGCCAGTGTTTATGGTAATTCGTGTCCGAGTAATTTGCATCCCAATCAAGGGATGCCCTGAAGGATTAATACTGTCCAGCGGCGTTGAGGCGATGACATGGGACGAGGATTTGCACCCTGTTTGCCTCACTAGTTCCCCACGCGATTCATTCCCAAGCGAGGTTTCTCTCACTGCATGGCACCAACAATGGGGTTTTTTGTATAGTACCCATGTGAAATTAGTTCAGTAAATCTCTCCCACACAATGGGGTTTGAATGCGCAGTGTGGGAGGGTTGCCACGCCCGTACTCAGACCCGGTTGGTTTCGGAATGTCATGTGATGTTCTGATGTCCAGAGAGCAAAAATAGTACAGGTATTCACCCTTTCACTGTTCACAAACAGAAGGCACAACCGGAAGTTGTCTAGGGTTCCCAGCGTCAGCGGCTTCATGTGGCGCACGCCGTGTCACTCATTTCAGTTAAAGTAGCACAGAAGTCATTTTTAACACCGTGTTTTCTTCCTATTAAACTGTTAAGTAGGCCAGTAAGATGCACCATGCGAAGTAATTCACACCACAGAGTCATAATTATCGCAGAAATTGAATTTAAAGGACGCCGCAAAAAGCGACCGTGCGCAACGGTTGTGAAGAGCAGTACCAGCATGTGATCTGCCTGGAACCTCGCGCTGACGCTATAAGGAGAACGCTGAGAACGCTCCCCGATTGGTCTAGAGACATGTTGTCTGCTAATCCTCTGTCGTCTGCTACTCGACTGTTCGGGGCTCTGAAAGAGCCTTTCTCCTGGCTCGGTAATGATTCGGCCGCTCCTTCTATCCCCAATTCTCCGGGAGAACTTGCAAAACTGGTTTACGGCGGCAAAGGGACAACACGCTGACCCCCACTGACCGGCGAACCAGAACGAGTTCTCCTTACAACGTCGTCGGTGACGTGGCATCATACCTTCTCCTCCTCGTAATACCCGGAGTGGCGAGTTAAGGGTGAAGGCGCGGACCCATGTTTATGTGAGTTTTTGTCTGGTAAACAAATTGCACACATCAAAACCTTTAGCGCCATTCGGTAAAATGACACACACACTTTCATCAGACGTCTTATTCTGGAAATTGTTTTGGAAGGCCCTCTGTACTCCTTTAAACCCTTTCACTGTTTAGAAATAGAAACTGTTTAGGAGAAATAGTGAAAGGGCTTAACTCAAATGAGTGACACGGCGTGGCGCCACATGCAGCCGCTGATGCTGTAAACCCTAGACAACTTTCAGTGCAACAGTACTGTAAACAGTGCAGGGGTGAATATGGTAGCCCGACAGGATACGTGTGCGCCTGTCTGTTATGTGCAGTACTTCAAATTTCCGTTTCCGTCCGGTAAAAGAACAGAAATAACTTTTTGATGGTGATGGCACAGCAATGATAACAAGAGCGCGGATTTTCATGCAAAAGGCATGTTTTTTTTTTTTATATGGTTTCATATCTGACGAAGAAAACAAAAACACTTTTGGTCTTGGTTTGGGGCCGATCAGAAGAGTGCTATGGTGCATATAAATGCATGTCTTGCACTTTGCAGCATACATGGCATGGAAATGCATAAAAAGTGCATATTTTGCCATATTTTCAGGTGCGAGAGCCCACTGCTTTTTTCATGGATAGTTTTGCTGGTTTCGGTACGGCGTTGGGTCGTCTTTAGCAAAAATTCTGCTTGGAATCGAATATTTTCCATGTTGCCGTAGGGCGACGCGCGGTGTTCAGCCCGTACCCTGACTGCTCCATCATCCACAGCGTGCATGGCTGATAGGCCGTACGTCACCTTCGCCACATTACCGTTACGAAGACGGGCGGCGTTCGGATTTTATTTAGCATGATGCATTGCCGAACACTAAAAACACGAACGTACACGTTTGTTCGTGTCTTTTCTTGTTGCCCACATGCTCATGCTTGTTTCGTCATGGATCTCGTCCACCATCTAGACTGCGTTTATACTATTTTATCAATCACTAACGCAAAGCCTTCAGCTCCATGAGTATCCTTTGTTATTTTCTGCAGAACGAGTGTGTCCTTATTTTACCGTATTATCCCTAACAAAATAATAAATACCCACTTAAAAAAAGGCATTTGGTGCATTGCTTTCGTACCCATGTTTTTCATTGCAGAACAGCGAAAAACATTGCATATATTGAGGATCTTTGCTGCATGCTTCGAAGATTTTCAGTACATAGTTGCATGCATATTTCGGCAGTTTTTAGTGCATATTTATCTGCGATGACCCTCACAGTGAGGACCCAAGTCATATACATTGTCTAGAATGGTTAGTACTGCTGTTAGGGCAGGGCGTTGGAGGTCTGGATTTGACCATGGACAAAGTAATTTTTCCCATGGTGATACGGCGAGAGTTTAGCTCATTTAGAGGCACTATGGACCCGTTTCACCAACACCGGTTAGGAGTTGGTCCGCGATCAAGCGTCCCTTGACTTGAAATTGCGACTGAACCCTCTTTCTCTAACGTTAGCTAAGCGTTACTGGAATTCACCTTGCGTCACTTAAGGCCCTGTTTCACCAACGACGATTAACATGTGAACCGAGATCAACGGTCCCTTAACTTGAATTTAACGCTGAACTCTGCTTCACTAAAGGGTGTTATTGTCCATTAAAACATCCCTTTGGGCTCGTTGGTGACACACTTTCATAACGTAAAAGCGCTAAAAAACAGGATGAACACAAGATAAGTGTTGTGCGTGCCTTGTGTTCGTCCGGTTTTTAGCGCTTTTACGTTATGAAATGAGTTATTGTCACTGAAACATTTAACACGTCGCCAACTAACGTTTGCAAAAAAAAAAAAAAAATATGAGTGTTCACTTCAAGTTTTAGCAACCCTTGATCTCGGTTCAAAGTTAACCCTTACAGGAGGAAACGTCACTTGTTGGCAAACGACTTTGCGCGGATTGACAGCCGACCCCTTGACTTCAGACTCATTTTGGGACCATGGAACAAATGAAAGCGGATGTCCGTCTTGCGACCCTTCATCTAATTCCTTGAAACTACCGGCCTGATCGACTCCCTCTAAGACCCCGTCAACGTCGTCAGCATCATCCTCATCACCATCCTCTCATTTTTCCCCAATAACAATGGGGCAGCATTTTGCTCAATGAGCGGAAGTCATCCCCATATCATCGTCATCATGTATCTCTCTCTCTCTCTCTCTCTCTCAAAGTTAACCAGCGTTGGTGGAACCGGGCCTAATTAATGTTACTAAAAAAGAATTGACAGCTAACTTGAAGTTTAAGAGAAGCTTTATCTTGATTTAAAGTTAACCGGCGTTGGTGTAACCGCTCCTATAAGTGTGGTCCTGAAAGCTTGGGAAAGTCAAATCGCCAGACTGACGGAACCTTGGAGAGACAACTTGGCGCAAGTTGTAAAGCCACTGAGCTGTAAAATCCACATTGAGTCTCGTCCGACGAATTATTGCACCCAGGCCGACGACGCCAGCAACTATAGGTGCTGGGTACTTTCTTATACACGCCATCTTCCGCGAGGGACGTTAAATACGGTGCGCCTCGTGCTGAGATTTCAGTGCACGTTCCTCAGGTGGGCAAAATTAATCCACAGACTGACCGCTGTGGATTCGCTCATGATTACAGTTGTCTCTCGACGTAAAACTGCGAATTATTGAAGACAAAAAACAAAAAAGAGCAGCCCTGAACGGAAATCTGGATGTTCTAGAACCGGGCACTCATTGACTTTTACTTGAACTACTTGAATTTCGTTGTTCTTTAGTTGCTTAGATGTTGTATGTGCTTGTGTCTCCCCTAGATGGCGTTTGCCACGACTCTGTCATTCATTATTTAGCAATTTACTTCCTCTACCTTAGAAATTGTGGCAGCGCTCAAGTTGATGGATTCATGAGGAAAAACCCAAGGCTGAGGAGAACAAGAAAGAAACGCGCACGAGACTCGGGTTTTTCGTTTCAGTTCACATAAATGTGCGCTGAATTGGTACACATTTTTATCATTATAAACCGATGTGATGTGATGTGATGTGATGTGATAAAGAAAACAACGGGAATGTGAGTTTCGACGAAGTCGAACTGGCTACCCCAATACACTTACACACAGGAAGTACAAACAGATGATGAGATGATGCCCAGAGAAGAACAGAGCTGATAATGGAGCGCTGCATTATAAAATAATTAATCGTTTGTGTATGTGTATGTATATTGCGCTTTCTGATGCTGATATGAGTTACTGTTAAGCTTGTTTGTTTACCTCTGCATTTTCTAGTGTAGATATCAATCACTGATCAGTTTTCTTGTCTGGCTATTCGCATATGTACGTATATCATAAAAGTTGTATGCCGCTGATGCTGCCAACAGTTGTGAGGAGCATGGGGCTTGTCAAGCTGTTCTGCGCAGCGTTTTCTCCGCCCTCCTCACATCTAATGCAAGGTAACTACATGTATTTGAATTTGAATTTGAATAAAATGAAATGAAACGAAAATATGCTTTACTGCTGTTTACTGCAACACACAGCATAAGCCTTTTTGCATCTCTAATTTTTGCAACTGCATGCCTCACACAATGCAAAAAAGATTTACTTCCTCACTTAATAAACTGTGGTACAAATGTCGTTACGGAGCCGCTGCGTATGTTGCGCCTTTTTTGTATAAATGCGGGCAAAAAAAAAAAGAAAAAAGAAAGATGCATCACTCACGGATGCATTACGATGTACCAAAGCAACAGCAGCTGCATGATGCTTCATCATCAATCACGGCCGCTTAACTTCGGCGCACTCTATGGAACTTCGTAAACTTGAAAAAAAAAATCTAGCTTGATATATATTAAACTTAAACTTCTGGAAGCGACGTTTCAATACAGTTTATCTCGGAGGACAAGGCAGAGGATGAGAAGGTTAATCAGTGAGCAGCCGCGTCGTTTTCTCGGTCTGCGTGCATGAACACCGAACACGTATTTTGAAGCCGTTTCGCGACTGCAGTCAATAGATTGCATCATTGCATTATATAGGCATCGAAGAGGACATTCATCTTCCTTCCATATTTTTCTTCCTTTTTTAAATCCAATCCAATCCAGGACATTCATGTGCTAATACCATGGCTACACAACATTCTTTGCCACACTGTCATTGTCGATGAAACGCAATGTGCAGGTTAATAAAGGTCCACTGAATTAGTGCGGGACGGTGTACATGACTTGGAAAACTGTCTAAGAACTTGCTAACGCTATATTCTACAAGGTCTGCATTAGTTGAGTCCATCATTCATTATTGAATTGTGGTTGTCAAGGACCTCTTCTAAGGACTTTATGAAGAACCCAAGTGGTTCGAAATGCGGTCAAGCCAAATAACGCTTTGTGATTATTTTAAGCGTCTTTCTTCTTATGTGTGTGCATAGCAATGTTGTCTATAGCCATATTTCCTATATGTAACATTGCTACCGCTGCACTCGGTAGATGCTCTAGAGGAGATCAAATTGAAAGCGGCACTCCGAGGACTTTCCTTGTTCCTTTGTTGCTGGCTACCATTGATGTGAATTCCTCCTGACAACAGGGAAAGCAGAACCCGGAGAAAAACCCATCAGCGGAAGTGCCAGGTGTCATCCCAGCCACTTGATGCCATTCCCTATTCAAGACAGGCGCCTCTGAGTCTTCTCCTCCTGGGAAATGTGAGTAACACTACTACTCAGTCCGATGGCTTTTGTCTCGCAGCTCTTCCATTGTTTCCTCTCTGCCAGCCGTATCTCGTAGGCTTAGCGATTTTGAGAGAAAGGTTAAGCCACGTGGCATGGTGTGAAGGCATCTTTTGCCACCGTGTTTCGGAAGTGATTTCGATGCCATATCCTGGAGGTGCCTTTAAAAAATAATTCAACTCAATTCGATGATTTAATGAGTTATGAGTATGATGAGTTAATTTAACTCTGCATCAAATTCGTTCCATGAAATTTCCTAAGTCTCAACCACATGAGCGATCGGGAAGACCAAAAACCAGTGGCATGGCTCGGTGACTAAAAGGCATCTGCTCCAGGGTTGTGCTGAGGACTGAGACGTGGTGGGTTCGCATCCTACCACCGGCTGTGCTGTCCGAGGTTTTCCCTCGGCTTCCCGGCAGACTTTCCAGACGGTTTTCGGCACAGTTTCCCCAAGAAGTCGGCCCAGGAGGCATGCTAACACCCTGCCCCCACTCCTTCCTGTTATCCTCTTTCCAGCTGTCCACGTCTGTACACCTCGCTCATAGCCACGGTTGCTTCGCGGCGCTAGCACGGATTCAAAACAAAAGAACGTCAATTCTACGTCCAAACAAAAACAAAATGTCCTCCTCGGAAGCGCAATATCCGTTGCCTATCCCCAATATTTTACACCAGCGGAGCAACAATGACAAGTACGTATCCTACACAGGAAACAAAACCAACACCGCTGCGCAAAGTCCCACTTGAATGAAACGCCACAAATCTCGGGCACAAAAAATACACGGGGCTTCTGTTCGGGCTCAAAACAACATTCTGGGGACGAGGCGAAACGAACAAAGCACTCTCTTAGTGCAAAGAAAGAAAAAAACAAGAACAAGGCGATGGCAATGGCGGCTAAAATAGATATGGCCGCTCATCGTACGTAACGAAGTCTCTTTTGCTTTCGTCATCTCTGTCCCAACAGCCCTTGGAAAGATAGAAAGAATGAACGGAAATGTCCTTTTCCTGCTTCAAATGTGTGTCGATAAGGAAAGCCGTAGTTTTCGGGAATGCCGTATCGGCGATCTTCTTCCCAATGCGCGCGATATCGGACACACAAAAAAACACACAAGTGCTCTCCACGGAAATGATGCATCAGCTGCCGTAGGATTCTTGTGGATCAGTCCACGTTGGCAATTTGTTGCCTGCTTAAAGAAAGGAAGAGATAGCGGCGATAAGGAATGAAACGGGTGTGCGTTGATGGTGGAGGGTGTGATGACACGAATGAATGGGAGAAGGGCGACGACTAAGCCCGGGCTTTTTCTGGAGAGGCTGTTTGTTGTGTTTGGTTGGTGGCAAGGGCTGATGTGGTGTTGTACTTTCACACTCCGAAATAAAAACGTGCCTATACTTAGAGGCGTGCGCGGGTGAGGTTAAATTCGCATGACATCCTCATTGAAGATGGAAACTGAGTGTTTGTTTTAAAATCCGTGCGGGGGGGGGGGGGAATTAACTGGCAGAAAAAAAAAGAAAAAGAAAAACGAAAAGGGAAAGGTCAGCCAGGCAGCACGCCGGCTTGCTATTTTATAAACAAAAAAAAACGAAAAAATAGAAACGAGAAAGAAAAAGAAATAACAAAAAGATAAATAAATAAACAAATAGATAAAAACAAGAAAAAAAATGACACAGACACTCGGCTCACAGGGAGCCCAGGAGGCCCGTATCACGCAGAAAGCGGAGCACCGCTTTTGTGCGGGCACAAAAGCGTGCCTTCGCGGATCGCACGAATACACACGCCAGCAAACGCAAGTCAGCAATAGTGCCTCTGCCGACGTCCCCAAGGTGGAGCCACAGTCGAGAGTACTCATTGAATCCGAAATTGCGAAGAAGTCCATGGGTGACATAATATTCCTGACTAGCTTGTATGATAAAAAAAAAAAAAAGTGTGTCACGTAACATTTTAGTCACGTAAGTTGTATTCCCAATGCAACGATCGCGGATCTGCGGGTATACTAAATATCCGCGTGACTGCGGAACACATTTATTTCATGTAGCACGTTTGCGGACCTGACAAAGGCGGATACTATGCGGATGCGATAGTTTCAATGTTACAACACGAACAATAAATGATGACGATGAGATGGGGTGTTTCACCGCGGTGGTGCGGTACCCTACCCCATTGCACGTGAAACATTATGTGAATGATAATTGGGTGTTTACGTCGCGAGACAACTGAAATCGCATTATGTGAAGATGATGAAGGAAGGATGAATACACAAAAAAGAACTAAAGGCGTCTGGAGCAATCCAGTGGACGACAGGAAGTCCATGAACAGGTGAAGAACCCGACGATGTAGCACAGGATCTTCATAGGGGCCAATGAGTGCAGCTAATGTGAGAGGCCTCTTGCTGATACGGGCAACAACAACAATATCCGCCATCACACAATATCCGCCTTTGCGGGCAGTGAAGTGAACATTCCATAAGAATGCGCTGTGTGGTCACCACGACACCGCAGGTGGAGCAGAGGCCCGTGTCACAGCGACTGATCATGCACTTGAATTGCGGGGTGAAAGCCACATCGAGCCGGAATCTACGCTGGAGGGAGGTAAAATGGTGCAACAGACGGGCAGGGAAACAAAACGACAAATTTGGGCCTACCGAATGCATGAGGGATTGAGCCGTGATGTCCCGGCGCCATTGCTGCAGAGCCAAGGGTTGAAACCATGCAGTTAGTAGGGCCCTTCTGTCATCTCTCGACAGCACAATGGGCACGGCTGTCGGGGACTCGTGTGCAGCCGCTGCTACTCTGTCAGCCTCCTCATTGCCTCTTAGACCGCAGTGACCTGGAATCCACTGCAGGGATATATGATGACCATCATGTAGACGCTGAACTTGGTGGAGAATGTCTACTACGGTGGAGGCTAGACCAACGGAGCCCCATGGTTGCCACACATTGCAGAGCAGCCCGCGAAATGGTGTAGACCACCCAGGCACGCGGAGGAAGTTGGGAGATCCGCTGCAGAAACAGAAGAATGCTATACAGCTCCGCCGATGTTGATGACGTACGATGTGACAGACGATATCCACGTGCGACTGCATTAGATGGGACAACAAAAGCAGACGACGAACCATCCCGTGTGGAAGATCCATCAGTGAAGACAGCAGTGTGGTCAGGATATTTGAGGGGCATCATGTCCGCTGCGAACTGCTGAGTTTCACGCTCAGCACTACCTATAATAGTGCAATACAAGCGTTCCTGAAACTCGTAAGTAGAGGGTCGCCGTAAACGACGTGTTCCGCAGCTGAGGAAATCAACATCGCAGCAGTAATACATGCCCAGCAATTCGGGACAAAACGTAAAGCGGGCTTCACCTGATACTGCTCCCATAGAAGCCATGTTTTTAGGAATAGAAAAGCGCGTGTAGCACGTTCCTTTGTTACCGCTTTGCATTCGTTCTCTAGTGGGACGTTCTCTGTGTCATAGCGAAACATATGGCGCAAGTTTCGTTAACGAATATTGGGGTCTTCGAGGTTCCATTTTGGTTCCAAATTTCTGACCTGTAAAGTAGGCTTCACCAGATGCACTGAAGCGCTGGTTGAAGCCCTCTACCTGGTGAGTAGTGGTGGCAAATACTCCATGTACTTTGCAAGAAACGCGTGAGCAATTGAATGCTCTGTACGGCATCTCAAACACTCTGCAAGACAGATAAGTTCGCATAATTTGTTGCGCATGCAAACAAGAAAAAAAAAAATCTCTTGCTCTCACGAGGCTCTTGCTTCGATGCACGGAGCTTGTGAGGAGGTCTTAGGCCAGTGGCGCGCGCAGGCAAAGAATATCGTGGTATGAGCGGTGGTAAACAAGCACAGAGGCAGATAGTAGAGCAACTTTTGCGGTGCGCTCGCACCTTCTGTGGTGCGATCGTACCGTTTCTTTTGTTGTGGGGTAGCAGAATTCGCTTGCGCGAATTCAACCTACCCTTGTTATTTAACCAACCAACAACAACAAGTTGATTCCTTTCGCATGGTAATAAGCAGGCATCATCTACCTACCGCCGCGGGATGCGCGTATTGAAAATCAAAGAGCGCGTGTAGTGTTGTTTTTGTTATGGTGATGCTTGTAAATGCATATTTGTGGGTGAATATGGTCAGGTTCTTTTGGGGTCTCTCCTGCGTCGACTCCTTCTCAATGTGGCTTTCACCCCACAATTCAAGTGCATGATCAAGTGCTGGCACACAAGCCTCTGCTTAACGTGCGGTGTCGTTGTGAACTCTCAGCACATTCTTATGGAATGTGCACTCTACTGCCCGCAAAGAACATACTGTGCGATGAGGTAGCCCCTATCAACAAGAGACCACTCAATTTAGCTGCATTCATTGTCCCCATGAAGATCCTGTGCTCCATCCATCTCGGGTTCTTCACCTGGTCATGGACTTCCCGTCTTCCATTGAATGGACGCTCTTATTCTTTCCCGTATTTTCATCCTTCCTTCATCAGCTTCATATAATGTTCCACGTGCAATGGGTTAGGGTACTAAACCACCGCGGTGAAACACCCCGTCATCATCTATTGTTGGTGTTGTCCTTTGAGGTTCCAAACTGTTCCGCTCGGTTTGTTGAGGGAGCTTCACTTGGGAGCCCCAATGTGTGTGTGTGGGGGGGGGGGGGGCGATTTTCTCTGCATACTTCCGCATATACTTCGCGTGCTCAACATTCCGCTTGCATGGATTCGAAATAAGGAACAGATCCAATGCTCCTACAACCCGAAGTCCTAAGTAGGCTGTGAAAAGAACAATGAAAATCAGGTGAGAAGATGGTGATATTCAGAGGGCGATGGTAACATCCCCTTTCTTTTTCTTTTTTTTTCTGCCAATAAATCCCCCCCCCCCCGCAACGAATATCTGTTTTGAAAGTCCCGAACGTACACACTCATCCTGGCCTCCTTTAATGTTCTCTATGATTAGTCCTTCAAGGAGCCATATTTGCGTATGAATGTCTTTATGTTTGCGCTACTTGGCTACGCGCGTTTCGGATCGTTTTTCCTCTGTTTGGTTGGTAACATGTGTCATGGTAACATCTATTTCTGTCATTTGTCATCCATTGTACATTCTCCCGTCTAATTTTGTACAAGCCAGACATTCTGCTGCTGCACGGAAAAGAAAAGAAACGGAAGAAGCAAAGCTTTTCAGACATAGTATGCGGAAGCAGAATTGGCACTAGCGGAAGACCAGCTGTCCAGCACCGGATCAGAATCCGTAACAGTGAAGCACAATTCACTTTGTTGAGTATGAGGTCATCGTAGTGCAGCGCACAGTTCAAGCAATTCCAAACAGTTCTAGCAATTCGTCGAAACATTTATCTACATAGAGGTGACATCACGGGCTTTTACAGCACCCTGCTGTGTGTGATCAAGAAACTCCAAGAGCGTATACAACGTGTTGCGATAGAACCGTGTCACCTTTGGTTCACCAGTAAAATATCAATGAGAAAACATACAACGCCCTCGTACATTTATCGCTTATCGGTGCTCCAGAGAGATGTAAGAGGGAAGCAACGCTGCCTCTGAGACACCCAAAGCGCATAATATCTTCTCTTTTTATCTTCAGATTGATCGAACCACAGTTAAAGCACACGGGTATCAAGCAATGGAAGCTATGTGAGCACCTGCTGTACAACGCCTGCGGTCTGTTTCTCAGCATCGTGATCATACCATGTAAAGGTTTATTTTAAGCTCTGTACAAAGAGCGGCTGGAACTTCCGAGCATATTGCATGATAAGCCAATCGCCCTGTTTCTTTGAAGCGGGTGGCATCACACTGCTAAGCTTGGATATGAGAATTTATTTATCGTATCGTTTTCGTAGAGTTCTTCCGATGTACTAAAACTCGCTATTAGCGAGGTTTAGCGAGAATTCTTCCGGTGTACTAAAACACACGATAACACGCGTTTTAGTGCATCGTACGCTATCGCCTTTGCATACGTAAGGGATAGTGTGGTGGTCCTGCGCAGCTCTCTAATGCGCGAAGCTCTGTTTTCCTCATGCGCAGAACCAACAACGCTATCCTTTACGTGCGCAAAGGAGATACCGTACGATGCACTAAAGCTCACTATCAGATAGTTTTAGTGCATCGTACGCTATCGCCTTTGCGTATGTAACTGATAGCGTTGTTGGTTCTGTGCACGCGTAAAACATAAAGCGATCTACAGAAGATACGCAGCCAGAGCCAAAGGACGACAAACCCGCAACAACTGCATGCTTACTAACAACTGACATAATTTCATGCAACAGAAAACAAGGAAAACACAAGCTGAAGTGATAGGAAAAACTGGCTTGTTAGTCACTATCTTCCTCTTCGGTGGTCTAACAGCGCCTGTCGTACAGGTAGCTAATCTCTTGTGGCGATAAGTCAATTGACCACCGAACAGGAAGGTAATGACTAAGAAGACAACTTTTCTTGTCACTTCTCTTTGGGTTTTACTCGTTTTCTGTTGCATTAAATTCGGTTAGTAAGCAGTTCTTGCGTGAAGTCTGTCGTCCCTTGTCTCTGGCTGCGTATCTTCTACAGCGATATGTTCCAGCAAAAGAGAGCTTCGCGCAGTGCGCATAACCACTACGCTATCCCTTTGCACTAAAACTAGCTGTTGGGGACTCCGGTAAATGGGGTACTTTTTACATTGACGCTTGAATGAATGATAACGAAAAGTAAAGTCAGCAAAAGGAAGAAAGAGCATATAGTGCTGTTTTTGACACCCGGAGAAGTTGGCTAATTCGATTACAAACAGCTGAAGAAATATGTCTTCCACATAACACGAACAGCAATTTACCTGCCGAAGCGTGATGTAGAGTACGATCATGGCTTTTCGCTTTTATTTCTTTTTTTACGTGCGAGTGATCTGAAGCAGTCAGCACCGCATTATTGAGACTCCTCAGTTTGCACTTTGGTTTGATTAGGTAGGAAAACACAGAAATTTCAGTATGCAGAAGGCCACTAAGACAGAAAAGTACAAAAAGTTTCAACAAGAAATGCAGCGGCGGCTCAAGGGCTGTTGCTCAACACACATCGTAATATTTGCCTGAGCTTCCTTCGAGGTGTCACTATGACACCTCGCCTGATTTGCGTCGAGCTCCGCGCGCAGTTCAGCGTACGTCATTGAACCTACGGATATGTGGTTCCATCAACCTGAAGATAAGAAGAAAAAAACGAAGTAAGAAAAACGATATTGTGCGATTTGGGGGCATCAGAGGCAGCGTTGCTTCCCTCTTAGGTGTCTCTGAAGTAGCGATAAGCGATAATTCTACCAGGGCGTTGTATATTTTCTGATTGATATTTTACTGGTGAAGTAAAGATAACGTGGTTCGATCACAACACGTTGCATACACTCGTGGAGCTTCTTCATTGCATACAGCAGGATGCTGTAAAAGCGTCATGATATTACCTTTATGTGCGGAAATGTTTAAACGAAAATTGCTGGAACTGTGCGCTGCAGTGCGATACTCAGCAAAGGGAATTGACGTTCATTTTTACGAATTATGCTCCACTGCTGGACAGTTAGTTGGTTTTCCGCTTGATGTGCAGCTTAGGACACCAGTTCACGGCACACCGTGGTGTTGCATTTCTCCATTGGAGCAACAGCCCAGCAACAAACCAGAGCGGACGCACACACACACTCAAGGAATAGCTGGTCACCCGTTTCTTATTCGATCTTCTCCTGATAGTTAGCAGAGCGCCGCTCCGATGAAGAAATACGTCAGCGCCGTGTTCCGTAAACGTTTATCCCAAGCTGTACCAATAGACCCCCCGCAGCGGCACGTCATACCAAGATATCATGAAACTGGGAAAGAGTGGATCTTTGGCAAAGCAAGCACACGTGGTTGTCGCCGTCGTTTAACGTCGTGGTTTTCGCGTTTTGGTGAGGTGAGGTCAGGGTAGTTCTGCCTCGCACATGAAGTTTTCCTTGGTATCTCCTTCTTGCAATGGCATCCATTATCGGAAACAACTCAAGTGGTCGGCAGCTGCCAACCCACGTCGCTTTATTTTGCCAACGACGGTCGCGACATTTGGCAGTGTGACGTAGACTGTTCGCAAACAGCGGGTAGTCTATTGCGCACATTTTATGTACGAAATGCTCTGCTTCTTTGTTTTCTTTTGCGGGTAGCAGGAGAATTCCCACCTTGTACAAAGAGAGACGCGATGATAAACACTGAACGACAAAGGACACAAACAATTGCTCTTTTTTAAGTTCAGTGTTAGCGCCGCGAAGCAAATGTAGCTATGAGCGGCGTACAGACGTGGACAGATGCAGAGAGGAGCAGGAAGGATGGGGGTTAGTATGCGTCTTCTGCAGATTTCAGCGAGAACTGTGCAGACATTCGTCTGGAAAGTCTGCCCGAAAAGCCAGAGAGAACCTCAGACAACACAGCCGGTGCCAGGTTCTCGAACCCGCGTCACCTCCCAGTCTCTGCGTGGAAATGAGTAATTCTAACCACTACGCCACGATAGCTAGCACAGAAATATATATTGGGTAATGGGGCAAAATGAGACAGAAATTTGCAATTTAACGTGAAATTTTTATTTTTCGTGTTTTTCAAGAAAACTAGCCATGGACACATTCTCCGGGTTCTACAACTTCTGACCTGTAAATGGAGAACGAATGTAGCCGGTCTAATATAATTACAGAACAAGAAATTTAAAAACGCAGATTGTCTCATCTTGCCCCAACCCTCTGGGCAAGACGAGGCATCGCGTGGGGCAAGATGAGACACGCCGTGGTAATGAACTACACAAATTAGTTTTTGCAATTCATGCAGACAAAGTGAAGCCAGTAGACCACTACACAACCCCCTGAGCCCACCATAACCACATATAATGTCCAATAAAACCGCCCCCAACCCGGTGCTATTTTGCTCCACCGTCCTTTACAAACAGGGCACGGCCCGTCTGACGTGTCGCTGGTGACTCGCTTTTGTGTGCGCTTCTGCTTTGCTGGAAATATCCTAGGAAACAGGAAAATTTGCTGGAAAATACTACACAATATGCACAAAAGAAATCCCTGAGGAACAGGCATAAAGCCACCTAATAGTTGACTTATCAGTTTTTAAATCACATGAAATTGAAATTGCATTCAATTAAAATTACATTAAATTGTCGCGTCTTGCCCCGTGCATGTCATCGGACGCATTATTTTTTCTGTTCAACAGTGAATAACCAAGAGTGCCCATATTTTGTATATATCTAGAAGAATGAATAAAAGAACGGGATGTGAACTTCCATTGACAGAAAAGGCTGCGAAACGCTGCCGCACTGATTGCAACAAACGGACTACAGAAAATCGCGCCTTTTTGTCGGGTCTTTACATTCCAGTCAGAAGTAACCGATATTTTTCTCCTAAACGCATACACCAGTACGTACAATTCTCACGTGCAATAAACCGGACATGTAGAGCCGCACATCAGTAAAGTTTCAAGAGCATGCAGCAACGCGTCTCTGAGACAGGCGGCGTCGAGTAAAGAATGTCGCGTCTTGGCCCGTGTCTCATCTTGCCCCACCTTACCCTATATGTTACCAATCAAAGTGAGAAAAAACGACCCGCAACACGCGTAGTCAAGTAGCGCGAACAAAAAATCATCTATACGCAAATATCGCTGCATAAATCAGCTGTTTCAAGGACGAATCATAAAGAAGAAAGATGGCAGATTCTGTACTTTCGAGACTTTCGAATCCGATGTTCGTAACTGGGATGTTACCATTATCGTTTGAATATATTGCATTATTTGCGCATTAAGATTATTAGCGGTATTTGGAGCACGCGAAGTTCATGCGGAATTGTGCAGAGGAACCAGCCAGATTGGGGCTCCCAAGTGAAGCTCCCTCAACAAGCCGAACTGGAAAGTTTGGAACCTCAAGGGACAACAACAACAACAATAAATGATGACGATGAGATGGGGTGTTTCACCGCGGCGGTGCGGTACCCTACCACATTGCACGTGAAACATTATATGAGGAGGATGAATGAAAATACGAGAAAGAATTAGAGCGACTGGAGCAATCCAGTGGACGACAGGAAGTCCATGAACAGGTGAAGAACCCGACGATGGAGCACAGGATCTTCACGGGGACAATGAGTGCAGCTAAATTAAGTGGTGTCTTGCTGATAGGGGCAAGCTCATCACACAGAATCCGCCTTTGCGGGCAGTAGAGTGCACGTTCCATAAGAATGTGCTCAGAGTTCACAACGACACCGCAGGTTGAGCAGAGGCTTGTGTTCCAGCATCTGATCACGCACTGGAATTGTGGGGTGAAAGCCACATTGAGGAGGAGTCGACGCAGGAGAGACCCCAAAGGAACCTGACAATATTCACCCGCAAATATGCATTTAGAAGCATCACTATAAGAAAAACAACGCACTACACGCGCTCTTTGATTTTCAATACGCGCATACCGTGGCGGTAGGTAAATGATGCATGCTTTACCAGGCGAAAGGAATCAACTTAGTGCTCTAATGTTGGCATCTGTTCTTGTTTACCACCGCTCATACCACGATATTCCTTGCCTGCGCGCCACTGGCCTCAGACCTCCTCACAAGCTCCGTGCATCGAAGCAAGAGTCTCGTAACAGCAAGAGATTTTTTGCTTGTTTGCATGCGCAACAAATTATGCGAACTTATCTGTCTTGTAGCGTGTTTGAAATGCCGTACAGAACGTTCAATTGCTCACGCGTTTCTTGCAAAGTACATGGAGTATTTGCGCTAACTCACCAGGTAGAGGGCTTCAACCAGCGCTTCAGTGCATCTGGTGAAGCCTACTTTACAGGTCAGAAATTTGGAACCAAAATGGAACCTCGAAGACCCCAATATTCGTTAACGAAACTTGCACCATATGTTTCGCTATGACACAGACAACGTCCCACTAGAGAACGAATGCAAAGCGGTAAGAACGGAACGTGCTGCACGCGCTTTTCTATTCCTAATACATGGCTTCTATGGGAGCAGTATCAGGTGAAGCCTGCTTTACGTTTTGTCCCGAATTGCTGGGCATGAGCAGATTAATAGCACAACATGAACAATGTGCACACGCAGCGTCACAACAGCAGTCGCCATGGTAGTGTGTGTTCATGTTTCTGATGTGGACATGATGCTATTGACACTTTGTGTGGAGGACACTTTCTTCTCGGCGTCGTACGAATATTAAAGTAACGTGTGCGATATAGCTAATTGTTGGCCATGATTGATTGATTGAAAGAAAGAGAATTGTTGGCCATGGATTTGAGGTCTGTCACAGACTAAATACGTAGGTATGTTTATTAGAGAGATATGTTTTAAAACTAATAGTTTTATTTGTCACATTTATCAAACAAGTCGGCTGGTACAGATACCGACAAAAGTACAAAAGCTCATGGAACACCGGAGTAGCGTATATGTTCATCGGAAGGACACCCTTGCAGCAAATGGGAGTATATACATTTACAGACAGGTGGCTGGGTATTCCACGCACCTCTCAGTAACTGTGTCCACTACCCCTGTTTGCTGCTAGAGTGTCCGTCCGATCAAGAAATAAGTCGCTCTCGTGTTCCGTTAACTTTTGTCGGGACCTGTTCCATCAGATCGGAACATTGCCCTAGAAAGCTGCCGCGGTGGCGGCATACGGAATGCTCAAAGACAATTGCTCAAAGTCGATTCTTAACCCAGTAATATGCATTGCTTTTAACCGTCTCAGATCAATGTGTGCGTTTCGTACACATTCCATACTTTCGGTCAACCTGCAGAGCTGCATTCGAACTCTAATCTGCCTGTGACACTCAATTCCCTGTGTACATTGCCATTTTGTAAACAGATGCTTCCTCTTTCCTTTAATTAATCATATGACTGAACACATGTCAGGAATTGAGACGCCGTATCACATGGAGAAGCGATAGATGAGATGAGCTACTTTCGCAATTGAACACTGGCATTGGGGTGTACCAGTAAGGGTTGTAAATGTGAGGTGAAATCGCTACCAAGTAAGGAAACGTAATTAATGTGTAAACATTATACGCAAATTTGCGTCACAGCGTCATACATATTATCAGGAGTCATATAGTTCAACGTGTTCTTTATTTACTTGAACTTTAGTCCCTCCTTGCCTGTTAATCTACTCTTTCATCTAACAAAATGGAGTACTATAGAGTTTTAATATTGCGTACGCAAGGAAATGGCGGGTGGACACTCCGTATGCTGCCAACACCACCTAGAGACGAAGACTGGTAGTGGTGGTGCTAATGAAAGAGCACGCCGTTGTGGACCACAAAGAGGGGGACAACGTCACGACTAACTAGAGTAGCTTGATGGGCTTGTTGGTACATGACTCGGAGAACAAGGAGCAGTCAAAACAGGGACAAAAACACAAGTAAAAACTTGTTGATAGTGGAGCCTCTGTTTGTGTGTCTTCTTGTGTTTTTGTCCCTGTTTTGACTGCTCCTTGTTCTCCGAGTCACGACTAACGCTCTGGGGGAATGTGCGTCCTGTGCCGACTTCTAAGGGAACTGTGCCCACATACGTTTAACAGCGGTTGAGGAAAACCCCCCAAAAAACCCCAGACACCACAGTCGGCACCGGGATTCGAACCCTGGTACCTCCCAGTCTCGAAGTGACATGACCTGATCGTTTGAGCTGCGTGACGTAACAATTAGTAGTCCGCCAAAGACGACGTTGCTTTCAGCGGCAGTAGCTATGGAAACGAGCCACCATCAGTCGCATGAGCGGCCACTGGTAGCCAGAGAAAGCCTGGGTTTCAAACTCGCCTGCGACGATTGGTTGACGTCTTGGCTGGCTGCTTCGATTGGTGGACTTTATATGTCTACGTACGAAGGAGTGAGAGGAGGCATTAAAGGGCTGGTCTCGTACCCCCTGGCCCTCTCATAAAGTGCACCATTCGATTGCCCTTTGTCGGAAATGGAATAGTGCGAATTTACCCGACAAAGCACGCCACGGTTATTAAATAAACGAATTAAATCGATAAGGATTGCACAGCATACCGCGATTTGTGTTGGCAACAACAACAACCGGTACGTCGGCGTGCGGGCACTACGAGAAACTCCGTGATTGGATGTAGAAATCGTCTGCTTTCGCGCGCGCTAGCAGACGACTGTCTGGAGACCGTGGAACCCTCGTACATTTTCTTTCAGCTGCCAAGAGAAAGACGCATATTGTAAGAAGCGGCCTACTTGCTGGGTTAGAGAAACGGTGTCAATCCACCTTTGCGTCCTCATTTCGAGAGCAAAGGGAAGCTGGGATGACTCGACCTAAATAAAATCACTTGGCGCCTTGAGCTTGCCTAGTACACTATCGTTCTGTGTTTCGTGAATTTCTCATCGTTACACCTACGGAACATGCCGAATGGTGGAAACTATTGTAGCGTGCCTGGGTGTAACAACAGGTCTGTTGTCAATGGCAATCTGAGTTTCTATACCCCGAAGGACGAAGCGACGAAGCGTAAATGGGAAGCAACCATCGAGAATCACACACTCGAAGCGTCTTCAACGAAAGTCCTGAATGTGAAACGAGTGTGTTCCGCACATTTCGCTGATGACGCATATATGGTCAGGGATCTTCTGCAAGCGCGGTTCGGGATGGCGCCAAAGAAGATGCGGCTCGATGTAGGAGCCGTCCCCACGATCTTCGGAGCAACTTCTGGCGACAACGGTCTTAACATCAATAACGAATCTGATGTGCATAATTCTGAGGTCAGTATATTTTATATGAGCCCGCGAAACCCCGAACTGTGCCGCGGGCGTACCGCGAATGAGTACTGAACCAACCGCATGTCGTAATTGTTGCGTACATCGCCTTTCCAGGCCTGCCAGGTGCTGTCCCAAACGGAATCGTGTATCGCCGAACCAGCCGAACATCGTGAGTTCCATGCTATGTCTTGACGTCGCACATGCGAAAAATAACCAACGTTTGACTGCTGTTGATCCAGGATATTTTTTCTGAGGGGGGGCTGCCCTGGACAGCATGCTATTCCACTACCAGGGTCAACTGAAACTCTGTGTAACGACTGAAATTGAGTGTGTGTGGAGGGTCACGGCATCCGGATCCCCTCCCCCAGACTCCGTCCCTGGTTGAATAGTATGCTGGTGGGATGGCAACAAGAGCTGTTTCACTTAATTGGCACAACGCGCAAGATCGAAATGTTACGGTTCACACGCTAATATACATATCCTTGCATTTTGGCTGCATTCTATTGTCACAAAACGAGGACTGGATTTTATTATTTTGCGTTTTACTTATTGCACATATCTTGCAACAGCTGTATCTTTCATCTCACTTGATCGTTTTTTTACCCTTTTAGTGACAGACAATTCAGAGGGAGCAAGATGCGAGAGCAGAGGAACTTTCCTTCCTGTGCCACAGTCAATATCTGATGACGGTATGTCACCAGCAGACATGTATAGCAACTCAGTCACATATCTGCTTACCTTTTCGCCCTCATTGATGCGAACATATATGTAGAATATTATATCTATTAACATGCCGTGACAAAGGCAGCTTCAACTGCAACAATGATTAAACTCACTTTGAGAAATTAGTTTAACACTACCATAAATACCACATTTTAATTTTTTTTCCTTTTTATGTTGTTTCCTTTTTCGTTTTTATGTAAGCCGTGAAAATTTCCTACCTGACTGCTTCAGACAAGTTGCTCCTGTATTCATTTGACAAACTACGCACTATTGCATAGGTGATACATGCAAGAACAATGCATGTGTAGCAGATAAATGCAAAAAAAGTGTGTGAGAGAAAGATTTGGAAATTTGCCATGTTCATCAATAGAATCAGTAGCTCCAATCTTATGACATTGCGTGTTTGCGTAAAGCTGTCTATTGGTCATACTGGTATTCTATTGAAGCTTTCCCTATTTGTGGGAATTTCCACAATGTTTTCCTAGAAATGTTGATGCAAAGTAATGAAGATAAGGGCTTGTTCTATGCAGAGGCACAGTCTTTGCTACAGGCATGTGGGATGGCCCTGAAAAGGGCCTTTTTTTCCTTAGACGAGGGGTAAGTGAAGGTCTCGACGTAGATCAGCTTATGTGGATCTTTGTGTCTGTCATCTCCTCCTGGCACAATGACGATGAATGGAATGCCTCTGCCCACCAAGTTGACAACCTTCCAATGCTTCCTGGGGTGGATACCGAGAACAGCATCTTTCAGAAGTCCATCCAAGACCATGTTCTTCCTGCAGTGGTGTTGGCAACAATTTTTTATCCCTGTAACCATTCGGTACCAATTAAATGGTGACAGGCGCATGTGATGCATAGGATGAAGAGCCAAAATGCTGAAATGTTATCTAAGGACTGGGGAACATAACATTCTTGAATGCAAATAAAAAGTTGTGTAACAAAAACAATACATTACCTTTCACGGGAAGTAGCCTGTGTACGTGGCAAATGGGAACAGGTTCCGAATAGTGCGCACAACACAGCCTGGAATCTGACGTCTGTTCCTTGGGCCAAGGTACCCCCATATCCAATTGGTGAAACATGCATATGCTGCATATCTGATGCACCTGTCAAAAGTAGTTGAAATGCAAGTCAATCCTACGTTTTTTTATATGTGTGTGAGAACAAATGTCGCGTGACGGTCTGTTAAACAATCCCTGCAACTCTTGTGCCTTTGTTTCATCCACATATCCCGTATGCCTTCCCGTTCCCAATAATGGAAAATGGATGCGACATACCTGTTGTCGTTCGGATCCAGTGGCCGTAGCTCACGGCTGTGTCGCCGATACGGAGCGCCGTTAACTATCAAAAGTTCCCGGCGTGTACAGAAGTCGGGGAACAACACATGTTGCGTGATGCAGCGAACGCCGGCGCCGTTAACAACAGGCACCACGCGATCGACAGCCATGCAACACACATATTCGTCAACCTCCTGCGGCGAGCAGTGGCTACACATGCACCTGTAATGATTGTGCGAGTTAGAAGTGGTCACGAAACGACTCAATGTGCGCAAAATCGCCCGTATTTACTGTATAACAGTCTTACGTACCTAAAGTCAATCGGTTGAATATCGTCTACAACTTCCACTTGTTGACCACGTTGTTGTGGCAAAGGGTCAGCCTCGTAAGGATCGTCGATATCCTCGTAATTCAGCCGATCGACGTCAATAAAATCATTCTCGTCACCGCTGAGCGACAGGGATTCGTCGCTATTGCTAAATTCGCTGTCAGACATGACTACGTCGTGCGTCAACTACCTACGACCCCAGCTACTTACAATTACCATGGCAACCGCGCCGAATGCACACAGCTGCTTTCTTTTCTGCTCAGCCAATGGGCGCACTACCAGAGCCACCCGCGGGTCGACGTCATACGTGACGTTACATGAGAGGGAAGCGCAGGTTCCGTCGTCTGCTATTACGATGTGTTTCGACAAATTCCTCGAAAACGGCTGCGTTATTCCGAATGAAACTTTCACGGTTGTACTTGTAGAGCACTCGTGAATATAGTTTTGGGTAAGTTTCGGAATCGCCCCGGCTGTACGAGACCGTCCCTTTAAGCACGCCTTTAGCATCTCGCTGGCATGGGTCTAGCGCGTGCGCACAGCAAATACGCATTTTGCTTGCGTATGCACAAGGCTGTTCTGAAAACCTAAGCTTCCACTCAGAAAAAGAATGACTGGCGGCACTGCTCTATAAGACCAGCTTTAATGGACTCCGTCGAACATCGTCCAACAGTAAAAAAAAACAAAAAAATCGAACTGTAAGCAAGCGCACACAAAGACGAAGAAGCTCACGTCGTTTTCTGCATCAACGAGCCATAATGATGAGTAACATCATAATGAGTCCGCAAACCAAATAAAACCACAACAAGGCAGTACACTACGACAGTTTGTCTCTGCGGAGTGGAGAGTGTAATGCTTTGAGGAACCATGTGACAAAGTGCCTGTCCACCCACAAGGCAGCGATAAGGGGGTATTCGTAGGTCGGCATGGGTCTACAGAAGAAACCACGTGCGCATCACCTTGAAATGTTGCCCCATTATTTGGGAGAGGGACCCATGAGGTCGATCCACGGGCGATAGGGGAAAGAGAGAAACTGGGGAGCTCTGCAGATAGCTGACCCACATGCACAGCGTATGGCGTACGTACAACTAAAGGTCTCTAATGGTATGTAAAAAATCACAATCTATAAGAAACTTTTTACCATGTGTGCACCAGAGGCAGTATTGCTGATTCAATAGTGTGACAGCTACGGGAATGCTACCAGACGAGACGGCTGCCAGAGAACAACTGTTTAATATCAGGTAACCAAGATGGCGACCGAACTACGGTCGTGCGCCAACCCGTGACGCTCGCTCCCACGCTCCAGGTATCATCTTCATCCTTCAGCTACTACAAATAGGTATTGCATATGCGTCGCTTTTGCACAGCAGCGACACGTACGTGGTGGATAATAGTGTGGTAACCTTCTTATCAACCCTTCACATGCCGATATCACTGTGATGTTATTTTGTAGGGTGGGCGATCAAAGCGACCATCACTGAATGTTGGGACGAAGTACTACCGTTACATTATCAGGAACTGCGGCCACGAACAAGCAAATTATTTTAATACCAATTACTGGTGACACATGTCGGTGTCAATGAAGTCAGGTTGCAGTCGAGCGGAATCGGTGCATTGCGAAGATGATGGCAGATAGAAACCAAGACTTGAATTTGAAATACGAAGACTTGAGACAGTGGGGCTCAGCGTTTGAAAGGAGGCCTGGAAAATAGATGTAGAGCTGGTCAAGAACGCCTGAGACGGGTGACATCGGACGTCCGATGTGAGCAGCCTGTCGGGACCAAGGCCCCCCTCGTCTGCCACATAATATCTTCTCGAGGATCGGTGCACGCTCTTTGCCGCCTTGATGCACGTATCGCTCCCGCTGACCGACTTAGCCGCACTGACACCCGACGCTGAACTCGTGACAATCACACAGAGAAATAACCGCTCTTCGAGAGCTCTTCATGATGCAAGAACATCTGAAGAAAGAATATCTGAACCTTTCCTGTCTTCAGGAACGGAAGAGTGGCTAGGGCTTCCTGATGTTCGGGTGTCCTGCTGGGCAAGCTGAAGAAAGTACTTTCTCGAACGTTTGCTTTTCTGTGTGTACGGGAACATGTTGTTCGGGGCACTATGCGCCCTGGCCCGACTTCTTAGGGACTATGCCGACATTCACCGCTGTGCGTCTAAGGAAACCCAGAAGTCGCTAATCCTACCAACGCATGCAACACACACACACACGCACACACACACACGCACGCACACACACACACGCACGCACGCACGCACGCACGCATCTCTATGCGCTACATTGTTCTAATAAATAAATAAATATAATAAATTTAATAAAGAATAATAATTGTTGTAATAAATTTTCTTTATCTATATTGTTCTAATTGCCAGCCGCCACGTGTAGCAATCATTCATTTACTAGAGCAAGCAGTATTACTAGAATAAAAAAATAACTAGTTCCGGAGCATGGAGCACGTGCTGGTCTCCTGCCGATACTTCGACTCTAGTTGGTGAACACTGAAGAACGCCCTCGCGAAACTTGACAACCGACCTTTTAGTGTTGAGAAGGTACTGGGGAGCTGGCCAAGGCAGCACCAGCAATCTGCGCTGTGTGCACTGACGAACTACTTCAGGGAGATATGTGCTGAAATAATCTTTTAAATCATTCAGTGCTTTCACACGCCAAGCGTCCTCGAACAGCTGGTCGCACCAGTGCTATCTACGTTTCCATTTTTTTTCTCTATTTCTATATATATAGTTTCGAGTTTACAACCAATGTTCCGGACTTGCATGCTATCTCCACACACTCTAAATACACTTTGTTCATTCTGTTGTGAAGTTACTCAGAACACGTGAACACACACACACAAACACACACATATATTTCTTCCAGCTACGAAGAAATAGTTTCTGTCGCTTTTATAGTACTTCCCTGCACGTTTGCTTTATGCATCTTTCTTTTCATTGGGCCAGGCAGTTCATGCAGACTATTTTCTCGGGGACGCGCCGTCTACGAGAAATGGCATTCGAAAGAAATAAAGTGAGGACTGGGCTATAAAAACACTAGGTCGCGCCACAGGGCGGTTACGGCACGACAGTTCCAAGTAACGGCGCTGTCGCTTCAGTGAAAATGCGCAAAAACGATGTGCGGGAACATTACTACTTCCGGCCCCGGTTTGAGTACGATGCACCAGCTCGCTTTGTCGTCCCCGATCAGCAGTAAAGACAGCGACCGTTTAATTACTAACGCGTCAGCGGGGTTAAGGCGCATTGTAAATGTCGGGGCCTGTTATTGACTGGTCGCTGTGTGCGCAATATGACGTTTAGATAGTCGTGATTTACTTACCCAGACGACCTGCGACCTTTACTGTCGTGGGCCGAGGACGTCGACGAATGGCCTTAGTATTAGAGAGACCGACCTTCGATATACGTGAACTGTATCTGCCGCTCTCGGTTAACACACGAGACTGAGTCACGACCGCTGCTATTGCTTCCGGTATTGGCCTCGAGAACCGACAGAGCCTCCCCTCGCGACAGCGTCAATAGTGAGGATAGACCCGACGTTTTCATGTGGTTACGCTGCGGTACCGGACAGAACCACACCATGATTCTCTCTTGTTCTAGAACCACACCATGCTTTCAGTAACGTAATTACAACAGGAAAAAGTACGTAGGGCGTCCGAATGCACTCCGAACGCTTCGCGCGTTCCCTTATCCCTCACCATTTGGGCGATCGACGCGACACCTACAGCTTGTTCTCGAGACCATATTGGTGCAGTAACCTCATAGTAACGTTATCAACGGCCTATGCTAAAACTGAGTGTTACCTTCACGGTGTCAAAGCATCGGAGTATTTAACATGGATATGCATCAACATCTGATAGTCGTAAAATATTTTCGCGATAAAATATCGATGTCAGCTCTAACCACGGGTAACTGGAACTCACGCATTGAGGCTTGGCAAGAACGACCAATATCATCTGTCGACGTCTATGTCACAGCTGCTTCGCTGTGTTTGAACTAAAAAATAAAATTGAAAATCCGCCCAGCGTTTATTCGTATGGAAAACTAATGAAGCTGGTGACTCATGTGGACTCCCAACGTATGGGGCCGATGGTACATGACATAATGAAGCGACCACCACTAAACACGGGCCAAACTTCCACACGTCGTGGAGACTGAGACATGGAGACGAAGAAGACAGCACAACAAATTCTCCGTCTGAAACCCGAAACCTTTGGCAGTGACGGACGGGGTGACACAGAGGGAAAAGGGTACCGTAGTTTTCGCTAATTTTGATCCCGTAAAACTCGCGCAGCAACGGTTTTGGTTGCTCTCTTTCGCTGAAACCTAGGCCACCTGGATGTCATGCTTCGACAGCCCAGAGTTGCCGGATGCGAAATCGATGCTGGACTTTCTAAAAGACACAAAGCAAGGGACTCAAGCAAATAGCGTTATACATATATATACGTTATATATATATATATATATCTGTGACACGGACAAACTTGATGTCACTTTCAAGGAATGACACTTTCCGTTGATGTTATTCCTGTGGTGTCACGCTTAATGACACCCGCCAGAAAGCAAACTAACGACTAGGTGAGTTCACGAGATCCACTTCACTCACTCCGACAGAGCAAGTGCGTAGCCGCGACAGCAGTGTCTTAAGGACAAGTAAATATATTGGGAAGAAGAAGAAACTGCGTTAACTATATTTTTAGCAGGCATTTTTATGTGTGCTTCTGTCTTATTTCAATACAATGCAACATTTTGCTGAGGCACAGGTAGCTGCTCGTGTGTACAGCATGCTGTACAGTTCGCAATTCCGTCAATTTGTGACGGCCATATTTGTTGTGGTCGACTTGCGGACGAATGAAGTGTTTCTGTATCAAATAAAATTATTCTTGCGAAGGCATCATGGCACATGCGACATGCCTTACTGTTTCGCCGGCGTACAGTCATAGCCATCATAGCATAGTGACACTTACTTATGCCGTGCAGCAAGCGTGTAGTGAATGTGACATTCGGCGGGGTCACATTCAGACGTTCGTCTGACGAGGGCATTACTTTCACAATCAACATACTTTTATATCAACTACATGTTACTATTAACTACATACCTACTGTATCAAGAATGAACTACGTTTTGTGGTCTGTGTCACACTGATAATGAATATGATCAAGCGTCGACAATCGGGAAACAACAACAGATAAATTGATGATGATGAATGGGGAAATTCGAAAGGCGAAAAGCGTTTCAAAGAACAGCTTGAACACGGAACTTTCTAGCAACAGCAAGAGTGTCACGGCAATTTGGTCACGAGACCAAGTGAACCGTGGACGCTCGATTTTTTTTCATCCGGTACCGAATTCCTTTCACGATCATTTTTGCGTCAGAAATAATCACCGAGATTTGAGTCGCAGATGATATTTTAATCCAGATAGTGAGGCGCGCCATAGTGAGTGCGTAAGAAAGCAGTAAAAAAAAAAGAAAAAAAATTCAATCAAGCGGTGGATGCCGATAAGAACAGGGTACCGAGGATAAGAGAAAAACGGTTCTCAATTTTCCGAGAACGCACGAGGAGTGAGAACCGAAAGAAAATTAAAAATAAATGGTCCGCAGGCGAAGCGAGGAAATACGATGACGTTCGTGAACAAAAACAGACGCGCAATAATCGATGTGAAATACAGCAAAAGAGAGAAAAAATACAGACAGATAGATGAGAAGGAAATAAACAAACAACAGTTTCCCGGTCGCTTTGGATGATTGCTTCCATTCGGTGTTTTCGTAGGCATTACCGGAGAAGGGAACGTCCAAAGAACCGGATAGCGGAAATCAGAGCACGTTTCGTTCGGAGCTTTCAGGGCTTCCAATGTGCGTCGACGAAGGAAAATATTCTCGGCAAGGCTTTGTTTCTTGGCCGTCGTGCAGGCATCGATGGTACGGTCTTCTGCAGGCGCCATATGGGCTCATGGTTGTCCGCAAGTGTTCATGATAGCATAAGTTTCGAACGGTAGACGGGAAATCCGCCGGAAATCGAGCATTCTGTACCGCGACGCATTCCAAAAGTTTTTGGATCACAAAGGGGAAAGACTCTACACTCATAGAAGAGTGTGCGAAAACTATGAACGTGCGCGCTCCTAAGAGAGGATCTTTGGCTTCTACGTCCGTCAGAAACATTGATCACTAGGAAATGGAGAGAGGCTCAGAACTGTTAGGGTGACTATACTGTACTCCTCGAGATATCCCTGTAAGTACAATACTGATATGTAATATACCTGGGACGTAGAAATAGAGAACGACCGCAATGCTCGACGTCTTCCTTGCTGAAGCCGGTTTTGCAGCACGACAGGCCATGTGGTGGTCCGATTATTGTATACTACGAACGCATATTTGCGCAAGCAATTGGAAATGTTAACATAGAATATTGCGGACGTTCTTTAACGTAGAATATTGAACATCTCATATCCATCGTGCATATGTCAGTTTTCGGACGTTCTGAGGACGTCGTACTACATTAGGAACCCCTTGCTCCAGGCGACGTTCTTGTGCTGTATATGGCTGATTAGGTTATGGGCAAACAGCAGAGACAGTTTGGGAAGACGTTGTTTAAGATCTCCATCTTGAAAATCCACCGACCTGGGGAGGGTGGATTGAAGCACAAACCTCAGGTTAAAAGCCTCAGGGATTCCGAACAGAGCCTGTTCAGTAGAAGCCCAGCTGAAGAACAGTCTGTGTAAGAAGTATCGGCTGCTCACGACCTGAGGCTTCTGTTAGGACTATTCGAGGTCTTCAAGAAGTGAAAGCGTCAAGCGGTCCGCTTCTTAGCAGACCCGTCTCATCCCGAAATACGTAGATTCAGGTCTCGTAACGTTTTGCTCTCTCAGTGTAACACTCAGAGGGGGGTAGCGTGTCACGTTATCTGCGCTAAAAGGCTTGTCACACCATTAAAATGACAACAACATCAATAAATGAAGGAGAAGTGATGCGCGGAGGAGAAGTGATGGGATGGGACGTGGGATGTTTTTCCGTGCTGACCACAAGACCCTACCCCACTTCACAGAGGTTAATATGAGGGGATGAATTATGGTGGGCGCGAAGCGACGACAGGTTGGAGTTCTGTTTAGAGCTCTTTGAGGAGACCAGTGGCTTGCATGAAAGCAAAAAGGAATCGAAGAGCCTGGCACTGATGCATAGGGGAGCTCCATGGGCCAAGTAGTTTGGACAAGCTGAATGGCCTATGGTCATTAAAATGTCGGGAAAGAGGTACAGACATGATTTGCTCGCGTTTACAGTGCTCTTCCATTCATCAAAAGACGTTCGTCAAAGAAGCTTCGTTAGTATCTCGTGATTTTGTCGATGTCGATGGGCTTGAATTCATTCTCTTTTCTAAGCTAATTACTGCTTGGTGTTATCTAATAGTGGTGTGTCACCATTTCACCTCGCCACAAGTAGCTGATCTGCTCAGCTTTCTTCATGCAAGAGAAAGGAGAATTATATTTACTTGACATGACCTCGGGTGGAGAGGTTCATGCAGTAGGTTTTTGGCGCGGGCCGCGAAACTAATCTTGCGCCCGCGTATACCACAGCGTTTGCTATTTCACTGTTTAGTTATACCTACGAAGATCAATGGTGTAACGGCACTTGTCGACGATGAGTGGGGTGCACAGTACATGACGTTATACTTAGCACCACCGTTGGTGACTCCATTAGTTGGAGCGGGAAGCTAACAACGACTGTAGCGCCTCATGTTATGAAAGTAGCCTGCACATGGTTGGTTGGTTGTTGCTTGTGGTGCTTTATTACGGAGCGGTCTTGCGACCCTTTAGAACCATGATGAGTAGCACTGTACCCGCATCATTAATACGCTTTAGTTGAACTCTGTATGCTCAAACGTTACACACTCCAGAAACAAGCCGAAAGGCAAAATAAATTTACCCTCATCAATGTCACAAGAACAGTGGAGTACGAGTAGGAATAAGAAACGTTTGCATTGAGGCTTTAATTATGAATTCATCTGCGCCCATCATCACTTTCCGATTGGCTCTGGCTGTCAACAGCTGTTCGCACTTTCCGGCAGCCAACCAACATTTATCTTTTCCAAGCTTCACAGCACTGGCTGATCAGCGCAGTTTGCGTGTTGAGAATCTAGCTCACATATCGCAATTCATGAAACGGTTCTATCGCAGTATTGATGGGGTCTTTGGGTATACTAATAAACGTCTAATTGCGAAGCGAGATGCGAGTAATTTAGGTAAGAATTGCCGGAAGTCCATTCCTTGTCCGAGAATAATTAGCGTCCCAGCGCTACGGCCGTGCTTGTACTCTCGCATTGCCCGTTTCCGAAGGGGTTCCATAAGTAGACCACATACGTCTCAGCAGCTGTACCGAGTTATTTTAGCAGCAGCTTAGAGCGTCTGCCCGCGAGGCTGTTGTTTGCTCGTTTGGAAGCACTGTAGCTCTGCGAAGCGGCATGAGGGAGATTGCAAAGTCTTTCGAAGTAGCGCTTACGAGGCTCTTATGGTGCACTATGAGGCTGCAGTCTGGCAACAGTTACGCAGACGCTAATACTGTGAGCACAATTGTATTTTCACCGCTCCGTACGTTGTGCTGTCTAGAGTGTGTAATAATGTGGCGTTAATTCAAGAGCGCCTGAGGTTACAATTAGATACGCGTTGGGAAAACAAACACAGTGCGAACACCGAGGACACTAGCCGTTTGTTTGATATGTACGTTTACCTTCTATCGCATGCTGCTACGGTTTGACGGGCACGATATCATGTCTGAGGGCGGAATGTCATGCAGTCAGTCTTGTGTAGAACCAAAGGAGCATGACTGTATGCAAGACCTTACTTCAGAGGAGGAAGAACAAAATGATAGGAGATCGTTTCCTTCTCCACAAAAGAACAACAAAATGGGGGGCTCTCTGGTGCCGCGAACACGCAATTCGAGGACACTGATCAACAAACAGAACAAGACAATATAGGAAGAACGCTGAGGCCACTAGTGGGGTTGTATCTCTCAGTACTTCCAGCATGCTGGCGTCTCTACGTAGAAGCCTGGACGGCATTTTGAAAAGTACAAGATCCATCGGTCCAGTGATGGTAGACTGCAGTAAATGTCTCAGATCTGGAACCACCGTAATTTCGAACAAATACTGTTCGTCTACTGGATACCTGGATTGGCCAGCAGCCACGGACCATGCATATATTGAATGACGTACCCTCCACTCTTCCAATGCCTCACTGGACACGCCGACAGTTTGTCTCGTATCCTAGGTGTAGATGCTCCTGTTGTTGCTTAATCTTCAAGCTCGTAGCCTGCGCACTTGCTTGGGAGTCCCGAAGACCACGGAAACCTTCTCTGCTATCGCCGAAGCTCGCGTTCCTCCCGTGCTTATCATCCGGGACACGGCAACCCTCCAAATTTACACACGCTGTCTTGTACGGCACCCATGTCACCACTTTCGTGATGTTACGCAGCATTGCCCTGCTTCTGCGTACGGCGAAGCTGTTCTGCGCCTACAAGGACAAATCCCACCATCCCATACCTTGGTCTCCTATACGGAGCCGCTGTGGACTTTAAGTCTGCCTCCGTGCACGCATCCGTTCCTGGTCTTCCGAAAAAGCCATGTCCCAGCTGTTGTGGCATGCCAACTAACGCTGCAACATCTCTGCTCCCTGCAGTCGAATCGAATGGAGATTTACACTGACGGCTCGGTGGCATCCGATGGATCATCATCTTCATTTTATATTCCTGAGGAGCATACGAGCGCGGTTTCAAGCTGCTGCCCGCGCTGTCATCAAGCGAAGCAGAAGCCTTTGCTATCTTATCTGCTCCGCGGTACATCTCTTCGTCGACATCAAGAGCATGGACTATTCTTTCGGATAGTAAGTCAGCCTTGGAGGCCCTGGCATCGTATCCGCCCGAAGTTATCAACGACATCTACACGGAGATCCTTTGCCTGCACATCATACTGTCGTCTCTAGGTCACAGTGTGTGGTTCCAGTGGATTCCGGGCCACGTTGGTATCTCGGGGAATGCCCTCGCCGATTCTCCGGCCAGGTGTGCTCGTGCAGCTGGGTCTGTCACTTCCGTTCCGCTTAACCCGTCTGTCTGCCGCTGCCCGAGGGAGGAAGATTCCTTGCTCCAGAGGCTTCGACTGAATGTGGCGCGGACTCCACTGCTCCTCTTTAAGAGAGGCCATCTTTCGTCACCCAACTGCCAGTAAAGGTTGGTTCTTTTCTCCTCTCTCTTGAATCCCGGTGGCTTGCCAGTTGTCGTGGATGATGACGGTTGAGTTGCAGGTACTCGACAGCAGACGATATTCAATAGTTGGTAACAGGTTTATTTACAGCAATAGATTTTAAGTGGACAAAATTTACATGATACGGCAAAGTCACTCCTAGCCTCCGAGCAGGTCCGTTTGCTACGGAGTCCGCAGGCCAAGTCCCTCTATCTTCTAAAACTCTCCCGCTCCCTGCGTTGTGTTTCTTCCGCCCGATGCCCCCCTTTCACGCGTCTCATGTTACGCCTCGGCAAAATAGAGCAAAACAAAACACCCCTCGCACAACAGTTAGCCCGGCTGACCAAACGTCTTCGACCCCACAATTTATGACCTCCTGTCATCCGCTATACGGACACGTGCGTAGCACTCCTCACAGGAACCCTGTCCTCTGTGTTTTGGCGCCAGAATCTGGTGGCTGTTTCCAGACCACATGTGTGGGAGGAACGACGGCAAATCCTCAAAGTGGCCAGTCGTTTTCTACGAAAGCGCAGGAAAAAGTAAAACCGCAAAATAACGAGCCCTTCTGTCGCACAGCAAGTTTACACTTTACACTGCCCCACCTGTCGTGTTGAAGGAGACATCCCGCACTTGCTGCTCCACTGCACCCGTTATCGCTAACATCGTCTTCTCCTACGGTCGCGCATCGTTCGCTTCAGGATTTCGGACCTTTCCCCAGCTACGCTGCTAGGCCCCACACAACATAGTCAGGTGACAAAGGCATTTGTTCAGTTCCTGCGGATCTGTGGCCTTCTCGGTGAACTGTGATCAATTTCGTGTTTGTTTTCCTTTTTGTTTGTCTTTCTTTTTTCTGTTTTTTTCCTTTCTTTCCTTGGAATAGCAAGCCGCCGTAGTGCAGGCTAAACTTTCCCCCTTTTTTTTATATAATAAACATATCCCCCCCCCCCCCCCGCACCGGCCAAGCTTTTGCGATACGGCTTTCTTCGGCGTGTACTGCCGTAATTACACACTGACTACCCTCTTTAGTGTTGACCGATTTCGAACAACTACGTAACACGTGAGCCTTTTCCCCACAGCGTTTTGGTTACCAATAAACCAATGCAGCATCCACAGCTGCAAGCAGCGGCCGTTTTGTCCTCGGGCTACGTGGCAGCGACGCGCAAACTGATTTGCACGTAAATAGCCTATTTCCGCGCGAATGAACCGAGCTCAACTGATTTCGAACTATTGGGCAAACAAATACAGTGACAAGGGGGCAAAATTCAATGCAAGGAGCAATGCTGTCAAGTTCCTCTTACTACAAAATGCACCCTAAAAAATCAGCGACGCAAAAAGCACAGTGAAGCCTCATCCCTGGGGCTGTTGACCCTGCTGGTTCATGCGGGTGAGCGAACGGACTGTAAAATTTCGAGGCAAGAAGCAAATGCATGCTCCACCTTTTCCCATGGGCTTTCGTTTAACCAGAAGCGGTTACGATGCGCTCCTCGAGTTATTTACTGTAGCCTTCCCATGCATTATGCAATGCCTTCTTCAGAGAAACTCGAGTCTCGATACAGACAGAATATTTCCCTTGTTCTGCCGTGAATTGTATCATCGAATAACATTAAAAGGTAGTTGAATTGTGACATTTCCTTTCTTTTTTTTTTTCATTTACTCTCTGGACTTCGTGATCTCGAGGGCGTCTTAGCGTCATGTGGTGGACTTTTGTCCAATTCTACGTAACAGTACTAATGCGATTCTGAGAGGTTTTAAACTCAACTACATTTAGACGGTGCCCAGAAGAAGAACAGTCTCTGTTCGAAATATCGGCGACTTCTGTCCTGAGGCAACTCCCTTCCTACATCTCTACCGGTTCGCTGGATTTCTACCCATCTACATTTAGACAGTGCTTCACGTGCCACGATCACGTTCACAGTCGAGACGGGCGGAGCCAGTATCATGTACTTGTGAAAGTACGTGCACCTTACATACCAGGCGATGCACGATAAATAAGAATATCATAGCCCACGCAGAAAAAAAAATCGCATGCTCGCAGTGGGCTCCTTATGTTGTTTTTGGTGTCACGTCGCCCCAGCAAACGACAGGGAGCTGCGGTATACTGGTGCGGCGCGACGCGGCGCCCCCTTCCGTCACGTGACCCGGTGCGGACCGCACCCCCAGCACCCCGTAGTGGTGCCACCGGTGTCGCCTATTGATGACAACTTGTCTTTTGATGCCACTGAATGTCGATATGTAATCTAGTCAGGAAGTGACACGTTGAACGTACCCCCAACAATAGTGAGTTTTAGTGCATCGTACGCTATCGCCTTTGCGTGCGTAAGGGATAGCGTAGTGGTTCTGCGCAATGCGCGAAGCTCTCTTTATGTTTTGCACGTGCGCAGAACCACCAACGCTATTCCTTACGTATGCAAAGGCGGTAGGATACAATGCACTAAAACTAATAATAGGGCACCCATTATTGGGGGGAAGGGGGGGTATGAGCTCCGGCGCCTGCTGACGCATGCCCTAGTGACGCCACTGGCCGACCGACAAGCTCCTCTCACTGCTAGGACGGTTGCTGTTGTTTTTATTAAGTGTTGAGAGAGGTTGGACGGTATGCAAGCGTGAGCCAATGGTTATCTCTTAACGTCACGGTAACAAGAAAGCCTGTAAGATGAGATAGGGAAGTCAACAAATGAGGGCCTCGAATCCTTCGGCACACACCTTGTGTCAAACACTTTATCGTGCCATTATTCACTGTAAATTTTTCGTCTATGTTTTTTGGGGATGCTATTTTTTATTGTAAGCGTTTTAATGTGCTATGAAATCGTTTGACACATTTATTTATTTATTTCCAATTTTTTTAACTGCGGCACTTCACAATTTTAGCGTACCGCGAACACAAGGTGCGTTCTTTTCGCTTGCACCTCCTGCACCAGATCTGAACTGGGTTATTTGCGTGCTGCACTTTCCTGTTGAAAAGAGAGGCATTAGTAATAAAGTTCCTTTAAGCTGGAAAGTGCAGCTCCCGAAAACCCGTCTTGCCTGGAGTCCAAGGTAGTGCTGTCCAGTGCAAGTGAAAAGAATGCGCTTACAGTCTGGCAGTCACGAGGTGGTGGTAGGTGAGGTGACATTGCCACGTGGTAGGTCACTTGGCCCTCCAGTGCCACGAACGGACATACACTGTGGTTGGCACTATAAAGTATGTGTTATGGAGCGAACCAGAATGGTGTAGTCAGTAGATTGCATCCACTGTGGGCGGACGCCAAAAGCATTCATCAACTGACTCGATTAAAAACCATCCTACCTACAGACACATAAAAATACCGCTATCCCTTCAACTGCCAAGTTTGGTGACCGTAATGATGTGAATAATTACTTTGCAATTTTGCGAAAGTGTTTGAAACCGTTGTGCACGAACGACTCTATGGATTTTTTTTCGTCTCGAAATAAGTAATGCACGGCATGGGTTCATGAGAGGTAGATCCGTTTATAATAATTTGTGCTCGTTTTTGAACTGCTGTACTCCGATTGTTTCTAATGGTGCACGGTCAGGTTGATGTGACATATTGTGATATGTCTAAGGCATTTGACAGAGTGATTCATCGTCAGCTTCTGGAGAAATTGCCTGGCTATGGCGTGACTCTCGGGTATTCTAGATGGATTTAAGACTACCCAGGGAACTGCATAAATACTGCACGTATGGGCAACCAACTCTGTATCCTTTGTGTACAAGTCATGTTGTGGGGTCCCACAGAGCTTTAATTTAGGCCCATTGTATGGGATTCAGTATGCCGATGACAGTAAGCTGTTTCGTAAAGTCAGCACCGTAGAAGATTGCAGACTGCTTCAGAGGGATGTTGATTCTGTATGTAAATGGTGCACTGTGAATCGCCTCTCCTTCAACGCTAGAAAGGCATAAGTCATGACGCCGAGTAAAAAAAAATGAAGGAAAGAAAACGGAAGGCAATATGTTATAGCAACAAGAACAAATAATAATGAATGGGGACATTCGCCACGTAAGTTGCGGCCCACTACCCCAAGGCACAATGGGGCAGGATGAGATGTGTCCTGATGATGAGGTGATGAACGATGCTAAATGGGGTCGATAGTCAGTGGAGTCAGTAAGACCTCAGAACGGTAGGCAAAACCACAGCACACAAAAACACACACACACACGTACGCAGGCAGATCATAGGGTAGAGAGGAGACCCGTGTCCCGGAGAAAAATCTTGAAGTACTAAAGACCTTGGCGATGGACGATCTGGTTAGACCAAAGGCCGAGGATGGTTGCCAATGTGAATGGTGCGGCCGTGATCGACTGTAGGCGACACTGCAGAGCTGCTCTTTGGGAGGTGTAAAGATGGCAGTCGAGGAACACATGCTTGGTATCCGCCAAAACAGCACAGCGAGAGCAGAGCATGGAGTCGGAGCGGCAGATCAGATGCTTGAAATGGGGGGTGAATGCAACCCCAAGACGAAGCCTGTGTATCAGCGACGCAAAATGGCGAGGCACACGAGAAGGCATGGTGAAGCCAAAGCCAGGGTCCACTTCACGCATCAGAACTCTTGACGGAACGTCCCGAGACCATTGCGCATGTGCTAGAGGCATCACCACATCATTTAGGAAGGTCCGCCTGTCGCCTTTGTGGAGGGTAATCCGCACGCTTGGCCGGGAATGATACGCAGCTGCTGCAGCCTCGTCAGCCTCTTCTTTGCCGCGGATGCTGCAGCGTGCAGGAACCCACTGCACTATAAAAAAAGGAGTACTTTTACTCCTTTTGAGGACTAAATGCATTGCCACAAAAAATAGTCCATTTCGAGAGTAAATGCACGGAAGAAAATGAATGTCACAGAGTGGAGACTGCATTTCAAGCGCTGTTGTAGGAGTCCCAGGTACATAATTCGTGTGCATGCATGAAAATACTTTGAAGCAAACCGTCAACCGTGATATATCGAGTGATAGAAAACCTTACATACATAGGGCACAATTTGCGAAGAAGGATGCGCTAACTGTTTCGTACTCTGTGTGGCTGGAAAATTGCTACGTTGTCTGAGTTATACAGCCGTATGTCGTTCAAATTGACCAAGGGCACATATTTACGTAAACTGTTGCATTCAGGAGACCATTCGCGAAGTTTAGTGACAATCTGCAGTCCTGGAGAGTAAATGTCGGAACTAAACGTCGTGTTAGGGGACTAAAATGGGGAGTGATCGCAGACTAGGGGAGTAGAAGCTGCAATTACTCCCCGTTTTACTCCTTTTTTTTCTTAGAGTGTGGAAGTAGATAAAGTGCCCGCTGATCTCAAGACGGCTTAGTTCCTCCAGTATGTCCACCACCACTGGCGCAAGTGATCCACGAATACCAATGTTCGCTATACACTGGAGAGCTGCCTTAGAATCGCAGTATATCACCCAGCTGCTGATAGCGGCAGATGGAATGTGCTTGAGGAAGAACAAAATGTCATGCAACTCTGCAGACGGGGATGATGTTCGGTGCGAGAGACGGTATGCGTGGCACGACGACATAGTCGGAATTGTAAAGGCAGCAGTGGAGCAGTGTAAGTTGGTTGACCCATCTGTGAATACTGCAGTGTGCGAAGGGTAACGGCACTGCATCATGTCTAGCTCAAGTTGTTTCAACACGGGTGCTGCAACGTGATCCCTCTTGCTCTTGAGCCCAAGAATGGTAGTAGAGATCGAAGGTATCGAAAAGAACCACGGTGGGACCTGGAGACGACTGATCTTCCAACAAAAGCCGGTAGCAAGGGCTTTACAGCAGCGATGCAGCGAGAAATGTTGCTCTGCCTCCGCCTTTTGAGCTTCGAAACCAAGGGGTGACGGCAGTGTTCCGCGACGAGTCGTAGATAATGGCGCACAGTTTCTCTGCGACGTAAGACCTCTACTGGCAGCTCGCGGGCCTCTGCCACCACCATTCGCGTTTCAGCGGCGCGGGGTACACCGAGGCAGGTCCTCAAGCTTCTGGCCAACATACACCGGAGCCTCTGTTCAGAAGTTCTTGAGATGCCATGTAAGACCGGGAGGCTGTAGAGAATGGTTCCCCGAACCAATGCCCCATGAATCGATAGGAGCGCTTCCTGATCAATCCCCCATGTAGCGCCAGCGAAGTGAGAAATGACATTGGTCCAGCGTTGAACTTTCGCTTCCGGGTACGTGATATGGGTGCTCCGCGAGAGATTGGCATCCAACATAACACCCAGGAATTTGTGGCACTTCACTTGGCTGAGTGTGTATTGCCGAGAGAAAGAGCGAAGGCGCTCATGCGTTTCCGCGTGAACGGGAACACAACTGTCTTCTCAACCGAGATGCCCATGCAGGACTTGGTGAAGTAATGCTGAACGGCATCCAACGAGTTTTGAAAGCGGCGTTGAATCGCTGGCCTTGATTTACCGGTGGTCCAAACGCACACATCGTCTGCATACACAGAGAGCTGAACTTTGCGATGAACGCAACGCTTGATATCCTCCATAACCAAATTGAAGAGGACACTTCCTTGAGGAACGCCTTGGGTCAAAACTGTTCTTTGCGTGTCACCGTCCCGAGTGCGGACGAACATGGTTCTGTTGGACAAGAAGTCAGCTACCCAGACAAAGAGCCTGCGAGACACTCTAGCCCGGAGGAGGGTGTGCAATACATACGTATGACTGACCGTATCATAGGCACGTTTGACATCAAGGAAAACAGCCTCGACAATCCTCTTGCAGCTCTTGGCGACTTCAACAGCAGTCACAAGGTCCATAAGGGAGTCAACTGAGCTACGGTGCCGACGGAAACCCGCCATCGCATCAGGGAAAACGTGATTCCTTTCCAACCACCACTCCAGCCTGTGTAAAACCATCCGCTCCATCACCTTGCCAGCACAACTGGTAAAGCTAACTGGACGGAAAGAGGACAGGTGCGACGGAAGCTTGCGAGGCTTACACAATGCGACCACCATAGCTTCCTTCCAGCTTGCAGGTACCTGGCAGGATCTCCTTGAGCTGTTGCATATAAACAGCAAGGTTCGAAGGCCCTCAGCGCCAAGATTTCGAAGAGCTGAATATGTGATCCCGTCTGCACCAGGGGACGATTTGGTTCGGGACAAACGAAAGGCAGTTTTAAGCTCTGGCAGCAGAATATCCGCATCCAGATGTGCGTTCGACGGGAGTATTATACGCTCAAGATCCTCGCAAAGTTCAACCATGTAGGTATGAAACACTGCAGTTCCCGCAGCTTCCGCAGCCGCCGCCACAGTTCCGCAGAAGTCGAGAGCTACGTCTACCTCAGACTTGTTCAGGATCAGAGCAAGTGACCCAGTGGATTGGTGCGTGGAAGGCCATCGCGCAGGCTACGCGCAACTTGCCAAATCCTGGCGGGTCTGCTGAAGGGCGAAAGCGTCTGACAAAACCGGCGCCAACGCTGTCGATCAAGGGCTCTCAACCTATGTTGCACAGCTCTAACTGAATGATGCGCTGCGACAATATCGGAAAGTAAACCCGTGCGTCGAGCTCTTCGCTCAGCTCTTCTGCGGCAAGCACGTAGCAGTTCCACCTGGGGACTAGAGCCCGTATGTCCTGCTGCAACAGGTACGCGTTTCGAGGACTCACGAAGAGAAGTTGTCAACACCTCGGAGAAGTGGTCTGCGATCATCTCCCGCTGTGATGACGCCTCACATCGCTCCCGAAACACCTTCCAGTTAACCAGACGAACGGACGTACTGCCACGTTGCATGGTGCATCCACGGATCGCCATGTATATCGGAAGGTGATCACTTCCTCAACCATCACAATCTGTAGTCCATGACGCCTTTCTAAAGACATCTTTCGAGCAGTTAGAGACATCGAGGACATCCGTGGTGAAGTCCCTACGCATAAATGTGGAGGAGCCACCGTTCAGCAAGCACACATCGAGTTCGTCAATGACGTCGCTCCATATTCTCCCTTTGGCGTCCGTTTTCCGACTTCCCCACAATGGGTGATGTGCGTTGATATCACCTACGAGAATGAATGGAGGAGGCAAGTTTTCCAGAAGATGCTTCACCTCACGTTTCGTAAGGGCTGACGAGGGTGGAACGTAGAGGCCAACCACAGTGAGCAAAACGGTGAGCAATATGTTGTAAGTATGTGGCCAGAGAAGCTAAACTTGAACATGTTCTTTCTGTTCGTGATCTTGGTGTAATAATGGATGGCGCATTTTCCTTTAAGTCTCATATAACATGCGTGGTTAATATATGCATCGTTGGAGATATTGAGAATCATAACTCGATTGACAAAGGGGCTTACTAGCCCTGCTTCACTTCTAACTTTATATGCAAGTTACGTACGTATGAAACTTGACGTTTATAGTGTTTCTTGGAATTGTCTCACAAAATCTGTGTCCAGTCGAATACAGCGTGTGCAGCGTAGAGTTATTCGGATTATTTATTATAGATATTTTGGTAAGAAAATCTATTTTGGTTGTGTGGAGATTCTTGGACATTCTTGAAAGCCTTGGGCTGACACCGCTGTCTGAACGTAGGCGTAGGCTCGATATGCGATTTTTGTGAAGAGTTCTTCTCAGCGTCGTGAGCCGCGCAGAACTACTTGCGTCTGTGAATTTCTTGTGCTCACCGAAGAAGAGGTCTAGAGACCTTATCGAATATCAGCTTTCTGATGTCGCGTTTGCAGTGCTCCTATAATGGCAGTGCTAACGATTGTGCTTCGTAACTCGTATGAGTTGTAGTCTGATCAACTTATGTTTTAATGGTTTAGCGCTTCTTACGTCTGATGTGCGTCATGACTTCTTTTTTATCTTTAATTATTATTATTATTTTTTTGCTTTCTGTGTGAATGGTGACGGTGTGCCACCAAAAAGGCTTTTGGTTGTTGATGGACGCTTGAGAAACAAACGTACAAAAGAAAAAAAAAAGATTTGCGGAGTTTTTTAATGTATCTTCCTGCTTACGAGGGTGCGGATTTGAAATGGTGCTTTCTCACAAATATTTTACGCATCGCGGAACAAGTTGATTGCCCCTCGTCGCAGGGCACGAAAACACTACAGCGGTGGATAAAAGGAAACTTGAACTCTTTTCGCAACGAGATGGTCCAACGTAGATAACGCAGTTTGTGAGATTCGAGCCACTAGGGAGAGAAAAAGAAAAAGCACACTTTTAGGATTTTGCTTTTTCCCACGCTCTTTTCGGGCCCCGAGCCGGGATTTCATTTGTGGTGTTTTTCCAGCAGCTACTCGAAAGCAGGCGGAGCGAAAATTCCAGCGGAGATGCCGCGAAAAGTCACGTTCTAACCGAAGCACACACAGACAAATTGTGCGAAACCTGATTATGATGAAGCTCGAAGGGCGTACTTGTTGACGTGCCGCACACAGCGCTACAGACATGTGAGCCGCGTTCGTTATAGAGGCAACCTACGCAACGACTATATTTGGTGGGTTCGAGTGAGTTTCTCAAAAAGGAGGGCAGAGAACAGGTCACAAGCTGGCAGTCAATTACGTCCTTCTAAAATAGAAGCATCCAATAGTTCCTAGGTCAACTGATTAAAGGAGCATTGAAACACTCGAGAACAAATATGTCGAGAGAACTAGAAATTAGGATTACTAGCCATGGGACACACATTCGCACAAAAACTGCAGGTGTAGCGCGTAATCCTGGAGCTCTGGCAACGCCTCTAAGAGCTGGGGTGCACGAACGTTTCCCTCGCAACACTCCTTGGCCTCGTGCAGCTAGATAGCCAGTGGAGTGCCACACAGGCGGTGCGCCGCTTTCTGCGTGATACGGGCCTCCTGGGCTCCCTGTGAGCCGGTTTGTTCTTCATTTAACTTTTTATTTCTTACTTTTTATTTATTTATTTTTATATACATTTCGTTTACGGAATAGCAAGCCGGCGTGCTGCATGGCTGACCTTTCTTCCTTTATCTTTACTTTTCCTTTTTTTTTCTACCAAAAAAATCCCCCCCCCCCCCACTCCCCATGTGCTGATGTCCTGATCTGGTGGCCAGTCCAACCGCTTTCCGGCCCAGAAAAGCCTCCGTCGGTAAAGGCGATGCGCTCCTGAGGCGCGCTGCTTTGGTTTCGGCTGATTTGCATAGCGAAATTCAGCGATAGATATTTCACGACAAGCGCTAATTTCAGGATAAAAAAAAATACAATGGCTTCCAACGACGATAATCTCCCATCCTGCTATATCAGTTTTGCCCGAAATTGTCTAATTAAAGAGTTAATTAATGAATTTTAGGTAATTATAGTCACCTTGTAATTACATACTCTCTTCGAGAGGATGTCCGCATGACCGTGTAGCTCAACTGCGAAAACGACTCTCATATAGCTTTGGTATAAAAAAATCTCTAAAGGATAAAAACAAACGCCCGGTATAACATAAAAAAAAAATCGGATTTGAAAGTTACATTTGGACTTCGAGTGCACGTACTCAAAGCTTTAACCCACAAGTGCTTGTCCCTGTGTTTGTGCCTAGAAGTGTCCCTTTACTACGCACAGCAATTCGTTAATAGAGAGGTCTGAATTGTACGGTACACAGTCACCCTGAGTACGCAGTGCTAAGATTCTCTAAGCTCTTATTAACCCTTGTCACGTTTGCACATTGAAGTCTTCACACGTCGTCGCTGTTTCCAAATTAGAACAATGTACTGAAAATCCCTGCGCGTTGGGGCGACTGACAACTCTCACGCACCACAATGCCCTGAAAGTGCGAGCGCGTAGGAACGGACAGTCGTTCTTCTTTTTTTCTGTTTTTTTTTTCTTTGTCATGTTTCTGTTGCGCGAAATGAAGCATTTCACAGATAAGATGCCTGAGAGCCCACCCCTATGCACCTGCGCGTTCAGTACCATGTACTGCTCTGTTTGCGTAAATATAAATACCCGCGGTCACCATCAACACCCTGATCCATTTTTCGTGAGAATCGGGCCACGCGCCGGGGGATCGTATTTCATGTCAGCCTGTCATTAGGTCCTTTGATGGCTTCTCTCGCTCTTCTGTGTGTGTCTCGTCTCTTTACTATGACCTCTTTTTTTTTGG
The DNA here is from genome assembly GCF_037126465.1 of Ornithodoros turicata. NCBI lineage: Eukaryota > Metazoa > Arthropoda > Arachnida > Ixodida > Argasidae > Ornithodoros > Ornithodoros turicata. Next base: position 69,425,704 of record NC_088205.1, read on the forward strand.
GTCCGTCTGGGAGCCGGCCAAACCTCTCCTTTTCTTCTTCTTCTCTTCAACCAGGCTTGAAAAAAGGAAGGCTTATCACATATCCGACAACACTTACCCTTTATCTGGGAAAATAGAACGCAAGAAAGTATGTGATTCAGGTTGCTGCCTTATGCATCGTACTCATCCCCTTGGAACCTTTTCATGGAGCATCCATTCGATGTCTTCCGGTACCACAGGATGATGATTTACGCAGCCAATTATAGCTCAGGGTGCTCCCTTCGCGCTGGCGTGTAAGAAAAAGAAAAAAGAATAAGACTAAGAAAAGAAAACGACCTTGATATAGAGGTTTGAGTCATTCATTCGAACACAAGGACGCCAGAGCAAGACAGATGTAAAATAGGTATTGCCCCCAAGGAGAATTAATGGACATTTGGTGGACATGGAGGCTGGTGGACATTTTCATACTTTTACTTTCGAAATCCTTGCGGAAGGGTAATCGTCGTGGAACGTCAATGCGAGTCTCTGTGTCGAATCGAAAAAAAGAAAAAGTAAAGAGAGTGGAGCGAGTCATGTGTGGGCGGATAAGATTTCCATGGGGTTCCTCAGAAGAACGTCATCAATGTTATCAATGGTATGACTTCCCTCTATGGATTATTATATGTACGAAAACCCCTTAAAAGTGAACGTTTTGATGTTGCTGTATGATCGGTTTGTTTGGAATGTCCTGCATTGGGGTCTCCCAGATTCAAGAACGGCGACTTCGGTGTATGCTTGCGCGAAGCCTGATGATATGTCTTGGTGTTCCGAGAGCCGCGGAAAGTCGAATGGTGATAGCCGAAGCCCGTTAGCGACCGATAGAAATCCTACGGCAGATGGAAACTATTCGCCATTACATGCGCCGTAGAACGCACCACCGTCGTCATCCCCTTCCAGCAAAAATTTATCGCCGAAGCCAAAGTGCTGTCTTCAAGTGTCTAATGAAAGTGAGGCCCAAGCTTCCTCCGTTCACAATTCCGCCAACAGTTCCCACAACCCCTCCGTGGTCGCTTGCGCTCCCTTCACTCTCCCTATCTGTCCCCGGCCTCAAGGTTCCAAAGCATCAAGTGCCACCTTTCGTACTTCAGCACTTGGCAGCGGACATGATGCACCTTAAATATCCTGACCACACCGCCATCTTCGCTGATGGATCTTCCACACGGGAGGGTTCGTCGTGTGCTTTTGTAATCCCATCTAATGCAGTCGCACGTGGATATCGTCTCTCACATCGTACGTCACCAACATCGGCGGAGCTGTATGCCATTCTACTCTTTCTGCAGCAGATATCCCAACTTCCTCCGCGTGCCTGGGTGGTCTACACCGATTCACGGGCTACCCTGTAATGTGTGGCAACCATGGGGCTTCGTGGGTGGCTAGCCTCCACCGTAGTAGACATTCTCCACCAAGTTCAGCGTCTACATGATGGTCATCATATATCCCAGCAGTGGATTCCAGGTCACTGCGGTCTAAGAGGCAATGAGGAGGCTGACGGAGTAGCAACGGCTGCCCACGAGTCCCCGATAGCCGTGCCCATTGTGCTGTATGCATCGTTTCAACCCTTGGCTCTGCAGCAATGGCGCCTGGACATCGCGGCTCAATCTCTCATGTATTCGGTAGACCCAAATTTGTCGTTTTCTTTCCCTACCCGCCTATTACGCCATTTTACCTCCCTCCTGCGTAGACTCCGGCTCAATGTGGCTTTCACCCCGCAATTCAAGAGCATGATCAGATGCTGTGACACAGGCCTCTGTTCCACCTGCGGTGTCGTGGCGACCGCCTAGCACATTCTTATGGAATGTGCACTCTACTGCCCGCAAAGGCGGATATTGTGTGACGAGCTTGCCCGTATCAGGAAGAGGCCGCTCACCTTAGCTGCACTCATTGGCCCCTTTGAAGATCCTGTGCTCCATCGTCGGGTTCTCACCTGTTCACGGACTTCCTGTCGTGCACTGGATTGCTGCAGACGCCTTTAGTTCTTTCTTGTATTTTCGTCCTTCCTTCATCATCTTCACATGATGTTCCACGTGCAATGGGATAGGGTGCCGCACCACCGCGGTGAAACACTCCCTCTCTTCGTCATCATTTATTGTTGTTGTTGTAGCTGTTTGGGGTCTACTGCTCTCCAGCGGTGAATCACCCCATGTCATAGTCACGATTTATTTGTTGTTGTTGTTGTTGTGACTCGTCTCAGAGTAGGATTTTTTTTTCGTGTTAGCGCCGCGAAGCAACTGTGGCTATGAGCGTTGTACAGATGTGGCCACAGCGAGAAGGAGTGAGTGACAGGGGGGTTAGTATGCGTCCTGGGTCGACTTCAGGGGGAACTGTGCCGACATTCATCTGGAAAGTCTTCGGAAAACCCAGGGAAAACTTCAGACAGCACAGCCGGTGGTAGGATTCGAACCTACCAGCCACCCCCTCCCTGTCTACTGCATGACCTTGGCTACCACCAGCGAGCGGGACACCTGAACCCGATCTGCCATGCCGCAGGTGGTAGAATAGAATATCAGTCAGCAGATTTCGAATTGTAGTGCAATAGGAATGACTGCCATAAAAAAGATATAGGTACTTCCCCGTACCACGCGAAGAAGAAAAAGGAGAAGAAGAAGAAAAAAAAAAGAAATCTAGCTAAATTCAGTTGTGATGGTCTCATATATTAACATGCTACGCACGCATGTACTTTGGTGGCGTGGTTAACTGCACAAAATATTTCTTGTTTGGGATATTTAATATAACCAAGTAAACTTATGTAGTACAAGTTCAATACAGTTCCATAATAATGTAGCACAAACTAATTACACAAAATGCTTACACAAGAGAAGTCACACTCTAAGACAAGCTAAAACAAGTGTAATATTCCCAAAGAATCCCACAAAAGAACGCCACTAAGGGAGCCAGTGGCAATTCAAGGAGACACGGCCGCGGCGGACACTAATGTACCGTGTCGACCATCTTCGGAGGAACTCTGTCTCTCCAAGTGTAACAAACTGGGTCTCCAAGAAAATGACTACCTGCTTGTGGAGCGACATGAGGAGAGGATACTGAACGCGAAGACGCCTGCTTTGAGCTACCGCTCTGCATCTGTTCTTCCAGAAGACGTACCTTGCCACTGCAACGAGCAGAAGAACAAACCTGTCCCTGATCCGGTGCCCTAAACGGTAGCGGAACGGGAAAACCCGGCAAACGAGAGTCCAAAACGTCCTTGCTACAACGCAGTCGTCTAACACGTGAGACACTGATTCAATGTTGGGACAATTCGGACAAAGGGAAGTATTGGTAACACCCCACCGGTTTAAGCGATCACGCGTAGGTAGAACTCCCCAGGCCGCCTTCCACAAAAAGTCACAGACTTCGCGTGGGAAATTGTCGGGCCGGATATCACCCCACGATAGCCCCAGGTTTCTCAAGTTATCCGACCGGGGTTCATCCAAGAGACATAGCAGTTCGCAGATACGGGATGCAGGGACCGATCGAGGATCGACCTGAGGGTCCTGAGCCTGTATGTCGCAAAAACGCTCTGCGATACGTCGATAAAACAGAGACGGGGAAGTGGCTTCAGGGTACCTATTCCCTAGTCCGCGAGGAACTAATGCTCTGCGAAAGTGGCCCATCCAGTACAACGCAAACGCACGCGCTGAATGCTCAGTATCGTCAAGAACACGGAGGACAGCCCGAAGGGCAAGCAGTGTACAAAAAGTAGAAATGCACGGGAGGCACACAGCTGTTCTTCCTCCCCAAAAGAAGGAGAATATCACCGAAGAAACCCTAGTGCATACAGCACGGGGCGGTATAGCAACCCGGGAAACGAACCACAGCTTACTACATAGCACATTCTTGATTAGATACGCCCGCTCCTGAAAAGGTAGGTCAAACCTACTGGCTATCGAAACCTTGCGTTCAACGTCCTGAAGCAGGGAATCCCAGTTTTCTCGTGCCACGCCCCGTTGGTCAAACACTACCCCCAGGATTCGAAGGGATAAGCACTGTTCTATACCGCCTAAGAAGTTGCCACTAAAACCAGCAACTGGCAATGCCTTACTTTTTGTATTGTTAAGCCGAGCACCGGAAACACGCGAATACTCGCCAAAAATCTGAAGTGCTTCGCACAGGCTATCACTGTCCCTGAGAAAGAGTATAATGTCATCTGCATACGCAGATACCACCACAGAACCGCCGCAGGGGAGCGGAAACCCACGAATACGAGGGCAAGCAGCAAGCCTACGTAACAGCGGGTCTATGCACAACACGAACAGCATTGGGGATAACGGGCACCCCTGACGAACCCCACGTGTTATTGGAAACGGCTGCGCTATGTTGCTGCTAACGACGAGGTCGCTTGTCAAGCCTGAGTACAACGACCGAAGCAGCGAGATGAAGGCTACGGGAAAGCCAAACATACGCAGAACACCAAAAAGATAAAAATGCTCCACGCGGTCAAAGGCCTTGGCCTGATCAAACGAGACGACTGAACCAGGCTGGTGAGAGCTGTGGGCATATTCAATGGCATCTCGTGTCAATAGCAAGGACGAGAAGATAGTTCTGCCCAAAACTGAGCAGGTTTGAAATGGAGATACGAGGTAGGGAAGTGCATTCCTCAAACGTGTTGCGATAAGTGAAGCAAGGATCTTGTAATCACTATTCAGCAAGGTAATAGGAAGCCAGGATTGTGGTGAGTTGCTATCGCCACCCTTCGCAATAAGGACAATGCGACCATGCTTGAAAGAAGGCGGAAGACGGTGCTCTTGTAGAAATCTAGTGAACAACGCGACCATAGACGGACCCAGGGCTGTCCAAAAGCATTTGTAGAACGGCACAGGCAGCCCGTCTGGGCCCGGAGCAGAAGAGACTTTTTGTTCAGCAAGGACGGCTTTAACTTCTGATAAGGTCACAGAACAACACAACGCCGATCCCAAATCATCTGGCAGTTCGGGCAACGAAGCCAGGAAACGTAACATCTCTTCGCTAACCTCGCTTTCCTGGCTTTCAGAAGAGAACAATTGTGCAAAGAAAGTGCGAAATACTTGAACGATGTCTGATGGGGCAGAGGAGACAGACCCATCCGCCAAGCATACTTGTTCGACATGACTCTGTCGAGGTTGCCTAATGTCGGAGTTACGCATGTAGCGCAATACGTCGGGGTCCAAGAGAGGACGGTTGCGGTTGAACATAACTGCCGCAGTCCGGGACGAAAAGCGCAAAGCTCGGTAATAGCGCTCTTTCAGGATGTCCAGATACTCTTGCATGAACAACGTAAGGGGCCCTCCACGTTTCACTATGAGCATTCGACGACGAAGTTCATTTAAATGTTCAGTGAGAGCAACCTTCCTGCGTCTACCAGCTGCGATCAAAAGCTCTGACCAGTGCCGCTTAAGGGTGTCCCAGACGACCGTGTCGAAGTCTGTCTCACGCAAAGAGTCACGGATTGCCACCTCTACTTCAGAAGTAACTTCGGGATCGTGTAATATTGCGCTATCTAGCCTCCACCAGCCGGGCCCTCGAGTTTCAAAAGTCGAGAGATCCAGCGCGACGAAAAAAGGTACATGATCTGAAATATATCCCACTGAGACAAGAAACGGTGACGTTCGGCATTGAACAATGCAGTCAGCGTATTCATTAGGCACATATGCTCTGTCCAGACGACTAAACGAGTTCCCACGGGACCAAGTGTAATTGAACTAGTTGCCATACAAATGGACCCAGGCGTCAGTTAAGGAATACTGCTGCACTATTCGCCTCAGTTCACGCGCGTTCCACGTAGGCCGGCCGAAACCTGGACCAGATACATCCCTGCGAGAATCTAAAACACAGTTAAAATCCCCTATTAATATAAGTGGATGCGGTTCAAGCATGAACGAATGCAAGTTTTGAAAGAAAGCGTTAGATAACCCGGGACGAGCGGGCCCGTACACGTTAAGAACACGAACTTTACAGTTTGCAATGTAAATATCAAGACACACTACGCGGCCCGCAGCGTCATAACAACAAATACAATCACGAAGCAGCGACGGTCGGAGGAAAACTACACCGACTCCCTCCGACCGCGCAGGCCCCAACGAGAAGAAACAGTTAACAGAAAACCGCCTACGAAAATCACATACGTCTTTGGGCGAACTAAAGTTCGTTTCCTGGAGGAGCAATAGGTCACAAGAGGACACCCGAGCAAGGTGCAGTATCTCACGCTGCTTATCCGGGCATTTAAATCCCTGGGCATTCAGAGTGAGAAGGCTTAGTCGCATGAAGAATAAAAGGCTCATCATCATTCCTGGGAAGATCCGGAGTCCGTACTAAGCTCCATTACGTGGTCGCTGTCAACTCGCTTCTTCTTCTTTTTCACTTCCTTGGGGCTACTCGTTGAGCGCATTATTCTCTTGGAATCTGGCCGACTACAGTCCGCCTGAACAGTATCCACAGGTGACCCATTCGTTGAGGATGCAGCAGCTGGCGGACCAGCGCATGGCGGAGGAGACACGAAGTTCTCGTCGGCAGGTACGTTGTCAACTGGAGGGCTAGAAGTCAAGGGAGGCTCACCTTCGGAATCAATTTTCTGATCCAGCGATGCATCCTCTGATTCGTAGCAAACCGTGTTGAAGTCTTCAGATGAAACTTCAGCAACACGAAAAGTGTTGGTGTTAGAATTTAATTTAAAAATAAAAAAGCAGAGTCGTTCGTGACCCGCTGGGACCCACCGATTTACTGCAGTTTCCCGCGGGTGTCTGGTCCAATTTGCGGTATCGTGCGGGTAGCAGGACGGCTGCGGGTGTAATCTCTGACACCAGCACGGGGAACTGGTTGGGGGGGGGTGAGGCATTTTCCAAAAAAAAAAAAAAAAAAAGAGGTAGAGAAAGGACTTCATGTGTCGTCCAAGTCACACGCGGTCAACGAGTATAACAAACCTTACACCCACATAACCCGTTACATACAGCCTCTGCCAGGACCCGCAGCTAACGCCTGCGTTTTTTCTCGGGTGTGGTCCGGTCCGGGTGTGAGTTTGAAAACAACGTGCGGGTTGTAGAGTGGATGTGGAAAGTGCGCGAATATTAAGTTATGTTTAGCAACACCCCAAATTTTTGTCCTGTGTACCACTGTTACAGTGTAACTGCACCCCGAATTTTTTTGCACCCCCCCCCCCCCCTTTACCAAGCTTGTTCTGAATAAACTACTGGTCCGACAACAAAGTGCTCTGATGACCGCTTACTTCGGTTTCCCTATTCTCGTCCCCCTTCTGACATTTTCGTAGCATGCAACAAGCATCGAAAAAGCAAGAATCGCATACATCCAGGAACTAAATACCCTTAACAGGCATGTACTGTACATGTGGTTTGCATGTTTGTTTGTGGTTTGTAGTTTGCCTCGGCTCTTGGTCTAACCAGATCCACCATCGCCATCGCTCTCGCTCTCGAGTCCTTCAAGATTTTTCTCTGGGACACCGGTCTCCTCTCTATCCTATGATGTGCTTGCGTACCTGTGTGCTGTGTGTGTGTGTTTTGTGTGTTTTGCCTACCGTTCTGTTGGTGTCTGATTGAGTACACTGACTATCAACCCCTATTTAGCATCGTTCATCGCCTCATCATCAGGACACATATCATCCTGTCCATTGTGCCTTGGGGTAGTGCGCCGCACCTCATGCGGCGAATTTCCCCACTCATTATCATTAATTTGTGTGTTGTTGCGCTGTCCTTAACCCTAGCTGTAGTTTCTTCTAATAACACCAAACTACACACCCCCACTCTTTCGTATTCGGAGACTTACGTATACCCGTCTTGCAAAACGCGATGACGGGAGACAATAACATCCCCTGCTTCGTTCCATTCCTTTGTGTGTTTTCTTAGCCTAGTCTCGTATTAGGCGCGTTATTGTTTTGATATGGAGAGACGGGGGTGTATCTGGGGCCCAGTAATAGAAAAACAGCGTCAGTTGGTAACGCGCGCTCGGCAACGGTCGGGTAATAAGGGCCCCTCGTAACGCTCGCCATCAGACGTTACCCGGCAGGCACTAACGGCGGCTCCTTCTTTTTCTGCCTTCGTGCAGTTGGCACTCGGGCCAAGCTGTGGCCTTTGTTTTAGTTAATGTCCCCATTTCTGAGTGCCCCTTCTGGAATTCGAGTGAATGGCGTTTGTGTTTAGACACTCGCGCTTTTCGGGTTCCATGTTTTCTGAAAATCGGGGAGGGCAGAGATCTGATTTTATGGGGTTTTATTTTGTTAACGATAATTCGTGGGTTTACGTCGCGAGACAACGATGATCATGTCTCATAAGTGAAGCAACAGTTGTCGGTCTGTGGATTAATTTTGCCCACCTGATGGATCTTTAACGTTCGCCGAGAGCTCCAGCGTACGGCACACGCGGAAGACGGCGTGACTATGCAACTTGTAGCATGCCATCAAGTGGCGGGCGTCCTCGGTCGGAATCAGGGTTGCGGAGTTGCCACTGCGGGGTTGGAATGATTCCGGAATCATTCCAGATTTATCAGTGCCCGGAATGGAATTAGAGTGGAATGGCGGAAACTGTCCTAGGAATGGAATGGGAATGAAATTAGGCACTTTTTCGCAGGCGGAATGGAACTGCAATGGAATGGTCTGGGTGCCCCGGTGGTAGTTTTGCTTTGAACACGCTGGTTTTTGCCCTCGCGCCCTTTGCACGCACTCACCGCACCTGCACACGGTCAAGGGCGAAATAACCTTGTCTTTGTACTTTTTCCGCGTTGGGTAATGTCAATCTCCTCTAGCAGTGCAGGGCTAGTCAGTACGGTTACCGGTCCCCTTTATTTTATCGGTGAAATTAAAGGAATGGAATGGGGTTGCCAAGCCATTCCAAAGTGGGAATTGACCGTACCTTTTCATTCCGAGGAATTGAAAGGAATGGAATTATCACAAATCTCCATTCCCCGGAATGAAATTGGAATGGAATGGGTGACCCCATTCCGCAACCCTGGTCGGGATTGAACCCGCAACCTCGGGATCAGTAGGCGAACACGGTACCAACTGCTTCGCCGAGGCCTGTTTTATTATTATGAAAATCTGGTCGCGCAGCAGTGCTGAATGTGCAGTGGCTAGAGTCCTCCAGTGGCTCTCTTGGCTGAATTTGCACTTGCGTTGTCGGGCTCTTTTCTGGTTTTACCCAAGGTGACCATAATGGAAATAGCGGGTAAAACGGGTATTACTGATCGAGTTTAACCAAGGCAACATGACACCACCACCTACTCTCTACTTTACTCCGTTCACCCCACATTGTCCCTTACTCTCCCCCGCCGAATGCCACGTTCCTTTACCACAGTCTTTATCCACATGAGACTTAATGTGGCTTTTACACCGGCTTTCAAATACTTCCTCGGTGTCGGCGCATCCAGCCTCTGTTCCACGTGGGGTGTGCGCGGTGACCTCCATCACATCGTCCTGATCTGCGGACAGTACGTTCGCGAGCGCGCCCTCGTGGAAACTAGTCTGCAACGCGTCGATCAACGCCAGTTCGACTTGGCCAAAATTCTCGGGCCATGGTCGGATCCCTCACATCAGATGCAAGGTCGACGAGTTGTTGATGAGTTCCTCTCCATCACTCGACTAATGGACGAACTCTAAGAGGTCACCTTGCCATCATCATCATTTTCTCATCCCTTCCACAAGTGCTATGGGGCAGTGTACCGCCATAACGGCGATGAATGACCCACCACATCATCATCCCATTTATGTGTGTGTGTGTGTTAACGAAGGAGATATCATTATCACCATAAAGGAGCTGTTTGTACCTAACGCTACCTGTATCAAGCAGGCCCTGCTTTATTGTACAGGTTAACACAAAAGTTTACGGAACACGAGAGCGGCGTACTTTTTCTTGGGTGCGACACCTTAGCGGCCGCCGGAAGCGGGTGAGTTCACTGTTTCGGAAGGGTGCGCTGTTAGCGACACGCAGCGGTAGCTTCCACTTCCAGACACACTGAAGCGGCACCAGAACTGCCACTGTGTGTCGCTAACAGCGCACCCTTCCACCCCTCCGAAGCAGTGAACTCACCCGCTTCCGCCAGCCGCTAGGGTGTCGCACCGAGGAGAAGGTACGACGCTCGCGTGTTCCGTAAACTTTTGTCCCAACCTGTACCGCTCAATCACTTGTTTATACTGTCTGTGGCGTGAAGGCCGACATCCCACATCTACTCTTGTATTGTCAGCAGCACCTTCCCCATAGGAACACCCTCCGTTGCCGTCTGCTTCAACTTGGCTGTAACCACTTTTCTTTGGCTGCTCTCCTTGGCCCCGTCCTGCACCCCAAGCAGTGGGCTGTCAGTGCCGCTCTCCTCAGTTTCCTCAAAGCCTCAGGACTCATGAGCTGCATGTGACGTTGTTATAGTGTCCCTTTTCCTCTTACTTTCTTTCCTTCTTTTCCTTGTTCTTCTTTTCCGTTTGTTTTTTTTGTGTGTGCTTTTCCGTCCTTTTTTTCTTACCCCCTGTTTTCGTGTGGCATAGCAAGCCGGGCCTTTGCCTGGCTAACCTTTCCTTTCTTTTTTTCTTAATCACTATACCCCCCCCCCCCCCCTCCTATACTCTGAACTGGCAAAAGGGGGCTACAACGGTGCGCTTGTCGTCTTGCGCAGTTCCGCCAAGAATCAATTTTTTTGTTTGTTTGCCTCTGACACCGTTGGCGATTCCACTTGTTTCGACCCTGCCCTTCGGCTGTACGAGGTCCTTACTTGTCATAAAGAAAAGCACGGTATTATAATAAACTTTTGGAGAATATAATACGTCATCCTGCCCACAGGAAGGCGTTTCGCGACATGTCGGCGGGGCGAGAGATTCACGTGAGCTAACAATAAGGCGGTTAAAAAAGTAATGGGGAAATGCAGCAGAAAAAGAAAATCCGATATGTAAGCTGCGTCAACATGGATGCCGACTACGCCACAATGTTTAAAGCTGCTTGCGTAGGTAAAGTGTTGTCAATATAACTGAAGAAAGATATACATGTAAGGGAAACTGCGGTCATTTCCAGGTACCGAAAACAAACGGGTGCAAACGTACTTAAAGAAAAAAGAAACCAAACACAATGAGTGAATATCCTTCGTCGTCCTTGATATCTGCAAGAAATGATATCAAAGTATCCAGTGCACACCCTCCAAGGAGTGAAGGCAAAGCGTCCAAGACCATCACGAATATTAAATACTAAATGGGCTGCTATACCGGCGTCACGAGTAAAGACTGCAGGTGACTGCGAATGATGACATAAGAATACATTCTGTGACCTCGACTGCGTCAAACTCCGAAGAGTTAGGAGACCGCACTTTCCCTATCTTATGGAGCAGCCGGCCACTATATATAGGGGACGTTGAGTCCAATCCGGTGAATGAGGGACTATATTGATCGGGGGACAGAGGAAGTAACGCGGAAGGTATTGACCCAAGTATACAACGGCACGTGGTATCTACCAGTGTTGGGCAAAGTACCACAAAAAGTACTTCAAGTACAGTACTAGGTGCTTGCAGTAATATGTAGTTTAAGTACAGTTAGAAGTCCTACAGTACGTTAAGTACTTTAAGTAAAGTATAAAGTAGTGAGAAAGGTACTTGGAGTACTTATTAAGTAACCTCAAGTACGACATGTTTGACAGAAGTGAAAACGCGCAGACGACGTGGTGCATACTGAGCACTGAAAGAGCAGGGGAGAGGAGAAACTGTGTGAGTAATCCCTCGCCCATACCCCCTTCTCCCCTTCGGAGGTCTTGGGGGATATAAGGGCTCTGTTCATAATAAACATCGGCTGCGCCAGAGAAAATTTTTTATTATATCTATTATTTATATTCTTCCGTGTCTCCGGTTCCAGCCCTCAGTACGACATGCTGTTTTTTATTTCACGCCTTTCACGGAGTCTAATATATGCACATGCATACATTCACATGCAAATCTCTCGGGCAAACTGCGCACAGGCGCCATACATGCATAAGCAAACAACGTGAAGGAAACGACCTTGAGGCATGCCACTTTATCGGCTCCGGTCGGATTGCGAACTGGCTAGATTAAGCAATGGCGCAGTGTTGAGAATATTTGTGAACACCACAGTGCACACCGCTGTGGCGGGCTGAATGCAGTGCCAGCTGTCGTGCAGTAAGCTTTGGCTCACAGAAAGACACTTCAAGTACTTCAACGGAAAGTACTGCATAATGCACTTAAAGTAAAGTAGAAAGTATTACTCAGCAGAACTACTTGAAGTAAAGTAAATGCACGTACTCCAAAATTACTTTAAGTACTACGTAGGTACCGAGTACTTCCAAGTACTGCCCATCACTGTCTACTATACGAGACGAGCGTCGAAATGCGGGGCAGTTGGTAACAGTGTGGGTGACCTGTGAGCAGTGGCGTATCTAGAGCTACCTGCGCCCATGGCAACATGATTAACATGACGTCCTTGGGGATGCGTTTTCGTGTGGTCTGGACTAGGTTTCACACTACAACCTCTCTAATGGCGGTTGATTTAGATCATATACGAATGTGCCAAGTTGAGTGCCCGACCTGGCACATTCACACCCGACCACATAATGGCGCCCCTGTTCACCTGGCGCCCATGGCACCTGTCCACACCTGCCACACCCTAGATACGCCACTGCCTGTGAGTGCTCCCCGCCATTTAGTGATACCACAATCGAGGGTGTGTTCAAAGCGCGCGTTGCTAGAGAAGTTCTAGAGACCTTCTTTATCACTACGTCAGAGGAAGATCACTGTGTGAGCACACCTTCTTTGTCTCTCTTATCAGCCGAAATGGAACATCTTAAGTGCACAGATCGCAACCATCGTGTGTTGAGCATCTAGTTTTTGTTTTCCTGTTGTGATAAGGTTTTGTTGTCACATTCCTTGTGTCTTGTCTTGTATTTTAACCTGCGTAGCAAGTAAACTTCTGTTAGTGGAGAATCAGCAGGCCATTTGTGCGCTTCCTTATCCTTGTCCCTGGCTGGTTTGCGTTTATCATTATACGTACTATACAGGAATTTGCTGGTAACACTCTTCAGGATTCACCTGCCGACACGTGTTCAAGTCAGAAGGCGTTAGCTGATTTAGTACAACAAACATGATGACAGCCGAGGCTGTTCCAGCAGGGCGCAAAGCCCCGTATACTTTGCTGTATGGTTCTCATACGTAGCAGACAACGAACATATTTTACATAAAGCTGGACGTCTTTCAATAACATGGCATTCCGAAATGCGAGGGAATATGGCATGTACCTGTGCATTAACACTACAAGAACTGCTGCATGGTGCATCCCTACTCCACTTCTCCGTCAGCAATTTAGCCATTCGTATGTCACGCAAAGTTAGGGCCGGTTACTTTGTAATTTGTTCACTTCGAAATCTAATTTTGAAATACATCAAAAGGATGAAATACATCACTTTATCGGCGTTTGAAAGTGGGGTAACGCTTGCTTCATGGAACCGCTCTCTCAGGATATCGTTGGTCATGAGTGGAGAGAGCGGATTTCCAGGCATATATGCCTTTTCGTTGGGAGGCGTACAGAGGATGCCTTTTGATGTTCTAAGCACGAATCAAGTCGAAAGGGACCCATTAGCACCCTAATGTTAATGCCTTTTTGCCTGCTTCTTTATTTATTTTCTTTTTTTTTTTCGATTAGTGCCGTTTTTGAAAATATGCGCCGATAAGTGCCTAAATGGGCGCTTTATTGCGGGTTCGTGTTTATTTCATAGTTTTTCTATGGTTTTTGCAACGAAAACACGAGGACACGCTTCGCCACGCTACATCACAGAATGCAAGTGCCTCCCCCTGTGGCAGAAAGTAGATTATTTTTCGCCTGTATTTCTTGTACCCGGTGCTCGTCTGTCCTTACAGCTGTGCTTAGTGGTGATCAGGACTGTATAAGCTACCCGCAAAGTGTAATTAAGTTAGAGCTACATGACCCTAAAAGTAACGAAGTTACAGGAAAAATTACTTGCACAGAAACGCACTTCAGTTAGTTACAGTTACTCGTGAAATGTTATTGAGTTACTTCTCAGTTACTTCCAGTTACTCATTTTCAAGGTGACCATATGCAAAACTTTGACACACAGTGTATCAATACTTGTTGAAAACTAACTTCTAAAACAACCCACAACGTGCTTGCCAGTCAAGCTGATAATTGTTAAATTTTTAAACATTATCATTGGAATCACTCTGTAACGTTCAACCCCAGCACCTAACACTCGCATGGAAATTCGATTGAAGACGTAACTTTCCTCAGAGTACTAGATACTCGAAAAAGTAATTAAATCACAGTTGCGAATACACGTTTCAGAAAGTAGTTGGTTACAGTAATTAGTCACAGAAAAGGTAATTGCTTACAGTAACTCAAGTATACCTTTAAAGAGTTACTTTATACCTCTGGTGGTAACGCTCCTTCTGTTCCCGACGATATCCCTCACGAGTACTAGTGTTGGTACCGGCATCGGAATTTATAGACGAAACTTTTCCTAAAACCATGATATCCGCCATTATGCCCTCGTTGGGCTGCCACCCGCTGCGTTTGACGGAGAACGCTAGGCGTTACTGATAGTTTTGAACACGTGCTACACTCCGCACTCCACTTAGTCGAAAACTGCCGAGTTTAAACACACGACCACTGCCAAACACGCCAGCAACAATAGATCGTAGCAGACCAGAACAAAAGAAAAAGCCCACGTGTTACCGGGGGCACGGAAACACAGTTTGACGGTATAGGCTAGAAAGGTCTATAATAGAAGCATACTTTTTCTGAGCAGCAATTGTCACCGAAGTGCACGCGACAAAGTGGTATGTTACCGTAAAGCAACCAATGCTGGGTCATCGCTCGTAGTGCCGGTAGTGCAATATTGACCGTGCAATTTCCGAGAAAATTTATGCGTTTTGGGGCTTTTTTAGTGGCTTTTTAGGCACCTAAAACGCATGTTTTTAGTGCCTTAAAATCCGCTCTCTAGTTATGACATAGAACATAGACGGGCTCGAATGTAAGGAACGTCATTGCGTATTCAATAATTATGAGCCTTGCCGTCAGAAATGCGAAATACAGCAGTTTGATTGGTACATCCACCTTTGCTGCTTGGTAGACGTCGCACAAAAAAGACCAGGGACATGAGGGTAGGGTTCCGCCCACATCACACGGCTCGATTCAGACTGCTTGTTGGCCTGTCGAGCAGTTTTTAAACAGCTGAATAGCCATCCCCTTTCCCCGTTCCCTTTTTCAATGTTGATGCCCTGTCGCAGAGTTTCATCTTTTCTTTTTTTTTTCATCCACAACTAACATCATTAAACCTCTGGAACCGGTCTAAAGAGAAAACTAAAATAAAAATGTGTTCTAGAAACATTGATTTTCCAGTGTAAGGACAAATAAAGCAAACTTCAGTACAACTTCTTTCAATACGCGTCATCCGCAAAAATATTTGTGTTTATTTGCAAAAGTTGTCGTGGCTTCAAAACGTAATATGTCTTCTTCTCTTAGATATTGGTTCGACCCAAAGAAATTCGCAGTGCGACGTAATGACAGGAGGCACAGAAGCTTATGCGCTCTACAAAGTAAGCAAATACATCTCACTTCTCGAAGTTGAAAGCAAAAAGAAAAAAAAAACGTGTTCTTTTTTTCATCGCACTGCCTCGAAGCGCTCGTTGTAGGCACGTAACTTAATTACTGCTTTTCAACAGCACACCACGCTGGCAGCTTCCTCGAATGCACATTTTACCAACGCCGCCCTCCGATCAACAAATGTGTCCTCACCCTGCTGCAAGTGTCGCGGAAAAAGTTTAATAACGTGCTTTCAAAATGCGCTCTGGGAGAACTGATATTAGAACCGCGTCCCTCTGGCCTTTCTCAGACGTAACACTGAAGTTTAGAGGAGTCTAGTGGAGTTTAACTTTGCAAGGAATTCGTTTGACTGAATTCGCCGCAGATATTTTCCTTGGATGGTTCTCTTTATCCTTTCTTTCTTTACTAAACTGTCTGAAGCGAGGAGTTGCAGTTTTCGGAACGTGGGGTGAAATGACAATGGCTTGTTTTCCAACGGATTCCATCCCCAATCGGACATTAAGAAGTACCAAAAGCCCAGTCACGCCGCCCCATACATTCAGGGGATGTATGTGATAAACCTAGCCACGTTCCCAGCTGCTTTACCCCCTTTGAAAATGAGTCTTTTAGTTTAATCTTCCAGCCGGGACGTCACTGCATCTTTTACTCCATTGTCGCTTGAGGCATGCTGTCAACAGAGAAATTTCTTCAAACGTCGAAACAAGGAATAAGGAAACCAGGTCAAGAAGGTAGAATGGGTGGCTTGTACTCCGATACAACGTAACCGCTACAGTCACAGAGGTATATATCTCCGCCAGTTGGTAATGTAGTCGTTGAAAGTGACGCATACGAGAATGTGGCAGGCGCAGGTCAGACGGGGAAGCTGACTTAACGTGTTTTGTAACGAGCATTCTAGAAGTGATTGCCTTAAAAGCAAGAGATTGTGCTCTAAGTATGCCAGAAAGTGTCTTCTTCTTTCTCTCTCACCCTTCTTTTCCTTGATTTGTTCAATGAATAGTGAGCCCCAATTAAGGCGTCCTGGAGTAACCAGTCCCGACTATTTTGGGACTAAAATGTACATATTTTTTCCTTTCCCAATGAATCAATCAACCAACCTGGTCTTGTGGTTTATGCCTCTGCAACCTAGATGTATCGCAGTATATTCTCCCAAAATATTGTTTCTATACCCGTCCCTTCACACGAGCGACATCTCCACGGAATATTCTAGTGGAAGAAAACGAAAAAAAAAAAAAAAAATGCGCACAGAGCGGAAATTTCGCCGCGTCTTATGTTGAGCACTCGTACGATGCCGGAATATCGAGAGCGTCGTACGGCCCACTTCGCAGAAGACACCATCGGCCCTGTCGTCTGCTACGGAATACCTTGTGACTGAGCCGCAGGATATTCCCCATGGTTGAAACGCACAAAAGCGCAGAAAGGTATGACGTTCAGTGCATCTTCCGCTGGAATATCCCGAATAATGTCGCTCGTGTGAATACACGGTATGTGAAGCGGAGGTATATCACAAACTGAATTTCCAGTTTTGAAAAATATGACGCCACGTGGTGCGCAATCTATAATGCGTCCGGCAACGTTGTTCCCCAATGGTCAAACGGATAAAATGAACATGCAAGGTTGCTCCGCATGAAGGCATCACACAGTTTCTGACCTGGAATGGTACAGACGTTTCTGTTCTCCTGCTGTCGAGGATTTATCCTCCTACTATTATTTGATTTTCCATGGCTGATATCCTATCCACTTTTTCCACGTCATCTTCGTCGTTCCGTGTGTTCTCCAGCTCCCTGTTTGGATACCCAGCGGACAAGCAAGAGAGGGCGAAAAAGCTTCAGTCTTGAAAATTGTTTAGGCCCTTCTCATCCTTTTTTCCCGTTCTGTCAGGAGGAAATTTTAAAAGAAAGGTTTTTCTTTCTTTTTTTAAAAGAGGCTGCCAAACCTCTCTTTCTGTCTTTTCGCTTTTCCTCGTGTGTATATTGAAGGGAACGGATTGACTTGAAGCGGTACCGAAAGAAAGGAGGAAAGTTCGTGAAGGACTAGAGTGCTTTTTTGAATTGTTATTGTTGTATCTTCGCGCGAAGGAAAGAGCTGAAGGAAGTTGAATGGCACCTGAAGAAGGAGAAAGCCCAAGCAATAGCGATTGCAACGTCTGCATTGAAGTCTGCACAGAAGAGAGAGGTGAACACGCACGCCGCGAGGTCTCATCAAAAGTAAACCACATATAAATACGTGCATTATGACGCGATATGCGTCACGCCTGTGGTCTCGTGCAATGTTCTGTGGTCCCGTGCCAGCAATTGTCGACGGTATACATATGTCTGCTGAACGAGAGCAAGGATATGATTTTGGGTACTGCTGAGGATGCAAGCAGAGAGGTGACATGGTGGTTTGAGGCACACTTTGAAAGACGTTAAAGCCTCTCTAACCATTGGGGCAGAATCCTCCCAGCAAGTCGGGTTACCCAAGAAAGGTTATAATAGAACGGGAACTTTGTGTTCGGGCCCTCATGAGGCAATGAACAAAAAGGAGAAAGAGGGTTTCGCTCGGAAGTGGAGCTGTAACACGATACACACACGGCACTGCATGGGAAGTGTGACTTCAAGCGGCCTGCACCATACACACACATTTGGCATTTCTTCTGTAAATAATCTTCAGTGCGTGTTCACGCCAAAAAAAAAAAAAAAAAAAAAAAGATGTCCAGAATTAGAGCTTGCGGTTTCGTCAGTCCTCGCGAGCGAAGACCGCATTTGGGGCAGCACGCAGCAATACAGTTTCAGGTCTTTCTTTTCCACGCAGCGGTTATTTTATAATTTCCGCAACAACACGGTAAGCGTCGATCGCGTGCCGGGGTATTGTTCGCACGCGACAGCCTGGAGGTGGTGGTGCTAACGAAAGAGTTAGCTGTTATCGGCCTCACAGAGGTGGGCAACGTCACGACAAACGCTCTGGCGGAATGCGCGTCCTGGGCCTACTTCTAACCGAACTGTGCCGGCATATGTCTGAAAGCATCTGAGGAAAACCCAGGAAAAACCCCAGACAGCACAGCTGGCACCGGGATTAGAACCCGCTTACCTCTCAGTCTCGACGTGACATGGCCAGTACGCTATAAACACTCAGCCACGCGAGCTGGTCGTGCGCGATAGCCTTTGCGGTCACTATTACGACAAATGTCAACAGCCAATGGCTGCCCGGATTCAAGCCTCATTTTGAGCACATTTCGATACGCGAATACGTTCAGCTAACTTGTTAACGTCTAGTTCAAGTTTGCACGTTTATATCAAAGTTCATATGTTATGTACGTATCATACCGAAACAGAAGTTTCCGTCAGGTCGAGCTGAGAAGGTCACAGGGTCCGTTAAAGAGCGCAAGTTGACACGCAGATTTATCGAGCATGGTTTGCAAGCGTTACACCTGTGCTTAACTCCATATTTCTACGTGGCTCAATCCGTAGCACCGGTGCTATAGTTATTTAGGTTATTTCATGATCTATTTATTTCATTCGTCCTTTCACGCAGATGTTAACATGGTTCGTGCGCAGAAGATTTGTAGTGTCATTTGTTTGTTTAATTTGATCATCGGTTGACTACATCCTGTGCATATGAATGAGAAAAATGACATGTCTGTCAGGCAGGGTTGTACAGCTCGAGGCATGCTTAACAATAACGGGGTTTTATCAGCCAATGCTGGAGCAGGGCCGCCCTCTCGGCGCTTGGGAAAGCTGGATTGCTTCTTTTTGGTGTTACATTACTTTTGTTTGAAGAGTCATGCGTATATATGTAAACAGGATCTTTTTCATGTTATGCATGGTATATAAGAAGGGCTGTAGTATGTACAATGTCCGTGAATTGCGCAATGACGTACAACATTACAATCTACAGCACTAAGTTCTAACAATATAACGCAGTAAGACCAAATATCACCACCGCGAGTGAGAACGAGTTCTTCTGTATAAATTATCGCTTTAGGATACGCTAAAAGAACTCTACATATTTCGAACGCTGGATATACACGCTTTGTGTCACGGAGAGCTGCAAAGTGGATATTGTTTACGGTGCAGGAATATTCCATAAACGTCGCTACTTAGGTTGAAGCGTTTTGCGCTGCCTCGAACATCAGAATGGCTGGCGTTGTCGAACAGGTGCGGTTAGGAAATGCCGGAAGTTCCTGTCGTGCGTAATAGACTTTGTTGACACGTCGCTTATACGCTTGAAGTGTTTACGGTTATGGGCCTGCACTGGGTTTACAAATAGGCGCGTGTGTGCGACGATTGTTGCCTTCGTTGCCGAGGTGTATACGAAGTGCTGCAAGCAGCTTTTGTAGAGTCCTGCACACGTCGATCGAATATATTTGTGTGGTATTTTTTATTACAAATGAATTTATGGCGAGTGGTATAACGTTCCGTTGTCCTTGCAGAGTCGCTAGTCCCATGATTTTACTGCCACGAGTTTCTTCTTGTTCCGACAAACGCGGAAAACATTGAAAGATTGATGATTCGACGGAGTAGAAGAGATTCAAGCCAACGCGATGAGCACGATTAAAGTCTGTTACAAAGACTTATTACTTATTTCACATATGTATATTAGGTATCTAATAAACGACAGATATAAACGTACTGTATACATTTTATGTATATACAGGGTGTCTATTTTTATCCCTTACATCATTTTTAAATAAGAAAGCTGTGACAGCAGCATAGATGCAGTTTTCGTATAGGTAGGTGTCATGTCATGTCGATACGGCTCCCTTAGAAGTCGGCCCAGCACGTACATTCACCCAGGGCGTCAGTCGTGACGTTGCCCACATCTGTGAGGCCGGCAACGGCGAACCCTTTCACCATCACCACCGTTCCAAAGTTGCGCGAAGAAAATGAATCCCAAAGCACGCGCTGCGCGAGGTGGCCAGGGCGTGTGACACAAACACAAATGGCCATGCGACTAATACCCAATAGTAGTACGTTATATCGCCAGGAAGGCATTCTGCCGTATGCACTATGCATCTGCTATATCACTAGTCACCTATAATTAATTAAATAGCTTAATTGGATGTTTTCCGGAAACTGTTAATAGAAGAATTTGAACCAGTTATTATTTGAAGCCACCCTATTTTTTAAAACAAGTCCTGAAACAAGCAACTACCTTCAAATATCTATCGCAAAATTTTGCTAATGTAAATCAGCCGAAACCGAAACCGAAACTACGCGCACCAGGACCACAGGAAAAGACAGGACCTTCCCCTCCCGCAACTTATCTGGGCCGCAAAGCGGTTTGTCTGGCCAGCAGGTCAGGGCCTATACTCCAATCAGGCTCATCACTCCAAAGCGCGTGGTCCTCCCACATCGAATGAACGTTCTGCCTGCGCTCCAGACCCGCTTGTTTCAGTTTCGGCTCATTTGTATAGCAAAATTTGGTGATGGATTTTTCCGCATATTTGCTTCTTTCAGGGTTCTTAAAAGACGGGGTGGCTTTAGAATATGAATGACACCAATTGTGCTATCTCACCTTTACCCGAAAACCTCTAATTCAAAAGTTAATGAGATTTAGGTAAATCGTGATCTTGCAGTTTCATACTGTACTAGGTGGAATTTCCTGGGGGCTTAATCGCTTGCACGCGTTACGAGCTAACGAGGGGCGGGGCACTCGTCGAGAAGGGCACGTCATAAAACACGCGCACGGTGCTCTTCGCGTGATACGCGAAGGGCGTGGTATACGTCACGCGCAATGTGTCACTAAAGCATCCATTTGGGCTTGTTGGTACATTTCATTGACGATAAAAGCGCTAAAAGAGACGAACACAGACGACACAGCATAAAGCACTTGACAGGGACAGAGACTTGACAGGGATTTGCAGTGTTCTATGTTGTGTCGTGTGTTCTCTTTTAGCGCTTTTATCGTCAATGCAATGTGTCACGTGCCCATCTTTTTGAATTTCCCGCCACTCGTTAGTTCGTAATGACCGTAACGACGATGAAGCGATTAAGCCCCCTGGAGTAGCCTGTGTCAAGTAGTTTGGGACTAATATCTCCATTTTTTTCTGCCTGGCCCTATAACCCACGTGCAAAAAATGATGTGTACTGCTGTCATAGCCTTTTTATATTTAAAAAAAATCTGTAACAGATGAAAATAAACAACCACTTTTTTCTGATTACTTAGAAAAACTGTTACAAGAGATTCCCAGACGTGCTTTTAGCAGAGTACTTCGAAAGAGATCTGCTAGCCGGTAAGCCTAGCCACTTACGACAAGAAAATATTTGAAGAAAAATCTTTCCAGAAATAACACCGCAAAGGGTGCTGCCCCGACGACCGTTTAATAGGCCCGCTTGTTAACCCTATCTTGCCTATTTCTGTCCCTGAGTCAACAACTGAGACTATATAATATGATGGATTATATTATCTCGCGCAGGAGGGAGCGTGACCTCTCTGTGTCCAGCCATCATATCTGCGGTGCAGTAATATTTTGAGAGCTGACGGACTATATTTCTTTTCCTTCTTGAGTTAGTCGAAGAAAGAAAGCGAGTGAGAGAGAAGAAGAGAAAGATGAAACGGAGGAGAAACTCCAGCTGGAATAGGGAGAATAAGGATAACCACCGAGACAGTACGGTTTTCTATGCCGCCATACGCACTCTCCTTCCTCGTGGCCGAACCTCTCGCACACAAAAAGGATTTCCCGCGCACTCTGGTGCGATAATAACAGCTCGAGACCCCACGGGACAGCTCGAATGAATTACCCACTATTCCGCCTCCCCACATACCCGCGTGCGAATGCACTGGAAGATAGATGTCATTTGTTGAGGTGTAGGAAGAAAGCGTGCGTTTTCCGCGGGAATTGATGACAGCGATCGCGGCGAATGTGTTACAATGGCTTTCTCCGATCCCCAAATCCCCGCACAAATCGTAGCTGTCGACATGGATGGTCAATGGAACACCTCTCCCTACCTTCGGAACCGCGGTTTTATTCGCCTTATTCGGAAGCTCCGTATACTTTGGCGTAAAGATAGGTCATTTCTCAACCAGCCGCGTAGTTGGGAGGATGCATGTGTTCTAAAAGAAGGCGTTGCTGCGCGTGCGCGTAATTCTCATAATACTATTCTACCCGAAATATGTACAGTCGACCCTGAACGGTGCCCTTTTTTGGGGACAAGACATTTCTCCTTCCTCGTTCCAAGCCTCCAAATCAAACGTCGATTTACGAACGATTTTTTTCAGGAATGTTAACCGTTCATACAGATCGAGGGTTGACTGCATTTCTTAATACACTTGGGCAGCTTAATATTGTTGATTCTGGAACCAACTCCGTCATGGGTTCGTGTCGTGTTATTTTCTATTCTACAGGGTGTTACCCTATAAAAGTCTACCCGCGCTGGCACTCCATGCTTTGCAAATACACAGTGCACACGCAGCATTGTACTGCCTGCATGTAAAGCTCTTAGGGACAATCAACCATGCTAAATTTCCACGCGATTGAGCCCCGTGATGCGAAGTTATTACGCGAAACGTCTGATTGCCGTAGTCAAAACAACCAAGATGGCGGTTTGTCAGAGGGCAGTTAAGATGCTGCTCCCCAGACGGTATACCTCAAAAAGGTTAATTTGCACATAACGCTTTCCAAACAAGGAAGCGGAATTGAAACGACAAGCAGGTTATGAGGAACCGCAGTTCCACATGGCTAGCTGCGTGGTGTTGTGCGACTCATCGCCGTCTGGGAAGCAGCGTTGGCAACATCCGAAGTGCTCTTCGCAACACCGCCATCTTGGTTGTTTTGACTACGGGAATCGCACATTTCGCGTTATAACTTCACACAGCGCAGCTCAATCGCGCTGAAATTTAGCATGGTTGATTGTCCTTAAGAGCTTTACATGTAGACAACATAATGTTGCGCGTGCATTGAGTATTTGCAAAGCACGGCATGCCGGCGCTGGTAGACTTTTACTGGGTAACGCCCTGTATATTTGTCTTTCTATCCGTGTCGTCTTAGGCATTGCTTCGAATAGGTCAGAATAGAAGAATAGGTCACTTTAAACAACAGTTTGCTACACAGAACAGAGAACGCAGACTTTCGTTGAAGACAGTCTTGGGATTTCCTCGTAGACTTTCACGCACGTGCGTGTAGGATAACAGCTTTATTGCGCCATCAGAAACAGCGTGACCAACGCGCATGTAACGTTATGGGACCCTCACGCTTCTGAAGGTCAGATAGCGTATTACCCGTCTGGTCCTCCCACCCAGGTGCACTCTAATTTGTGTTGTACGCGAACAGCAAAAAACATGACGTATGAACGCGAAGATTGTGGATGGGGCTGATGACTGCCAAATCGAAACGTCAAACGAAATAAATAAATCGTTAACCAAATAACGAAATCGGAGGTAGGGTTTTATTGAGCAACACCAGTTTCGGAACTCCACATTTTTTTCACACATCACGACTACTTGACGCGGCTATGGCAAAAGCAGGCTGCGTTCAGGAACGTAAACTCGGTCACGAAACGTGCACTTCGCACTTGTCTACCCCATGGTAGTTTTCTTTTTTTTTTTTTTTTGTTCTTCTAACTGTTAGAGAAACACCACAGTGCACGGTGAAACGCGGCCAAATTCCGCCGTGGATGCCAAGTATGCGTTTTTTTAAATAAACCATGAAAATGTGCTCCACGCTTCTATGCATCTGCTTCGAAAGGTAGCATAGCTGACATTTGGGGGGGGGGATAGGAGAGTAGCATTGTTTCCCTTTTTCTTTGCTGCCTTTCTTGAGGAAACGAAACACGAAGAAACAACTCTCCTTGAGCCAATGCCAGTGTACTACGCCGTCACATCACTCAGGCTTATGGCGATCATGTCTGGATGCAGTACCTGTAGCTTACAGCGTGGCTGTGAGCCCGGTGGTTCATTACGGCAGCAATGCCATGGCCCTGCCAAACATGCGGAATAAGGATGGCGGTGGCTGTGCTCGGGGTCACATCCGTTTTGGGATTGATGTACACCCTTAAAGATGAACTTCACTGCATAGCACGCTTCTAGCAAACCACAATCTCCAATGATGTCGTTATCAGCCCTGATTTGTTGAAAACCTGATTTGTTGTGACACTTATGCCGTCTTCATAATTGTCACAAAAAAGGCGTACGCCACCCGTTTTCAACAAATCAGGGAAGATAACGCAATCATTCGAGATGATGGTTGGCAAGGAGCATGCTGTGCAGTGAAGTTCATTTCTAAGAGTGTATACCTATATGGACATGTTTTCCGTGACGGTTGAAGTCATTTTGACTCGTTTTGCAGCTGCAACGCTAAACGTCGACGGCTTTGATGATGTAATGTCGCGATTTAAGAAAAACAATAATAATAAAAAAAACAACACAAAGGTTGTGAAACATACTGCGATAAGGGTTCGCCTGAATCGCGCATGACGTTTTCGTTGGTAAATAAAGAAAGCGACAACATACGTGCTTATAGCGCGCGCGCTCAGCCCACTCTGCGCGGGACGGTTGAATAAACCATTCTTGTTCTACCGTCACTGGAATTGCTTTTCTCCGATCCCAGGACACGGTTCCACTGTTTGCTGAAGGAGAAGATATGTCTGACTCAAGCAAGTTCGCGGTGGCCAAGTTGGTGGACGGAAACTACCAGGCGCGGAAATTTAAAATGCTTCTCATCCGTGTAGAAACCTGGAAGTATGTCACCGAGGCAGCACCGGAGCGTCTTCCCAGTACGTGGATGGCAGGAGACCGTAAGGCGCAAAGCACGATCTGTCTCAGCATTGATGACAGTCAGATTATTCGTGTGTGCAATTGTTCCTCGGCAGGGCAAATGTGGGAAGAGCTGAGAAAGATCCACGAGAGGGCAAACCTCACGAATAAGCTCTACCTTTTGAGAAAACTCTATCAGTGGAAGCCGGATAAGGATGAAGACATGCAGGCATATATCAGGCGCGTTCTGGAACTGGTGGAACGTCTCAGAGGGATTGGTCAAGACGTCACAGATTTCTAAGTGGCTGCCCTTCTTCTGAGTGGACTTCCGGACAGCTACGAAGCACTTGTTACAGCACTCGATACTCGCCCTGATAACGATCTCACATTGGAATATGTGAAAGGGAAATTGGCCGACGAGTACAAGAGGAGACAAGAGATGACGGCTTCAACGTCTGATACGGAAACTGCGCTTCGTGCTCAAGGTCAGGGCACCGCATGGAATTCTCGGGACAGTCGGGAATGTTTCTTCTGCAAGAAGATTGGCCATATTCGGCGAAATTGTACAGCATGGCAAGCCCAGAGGAGGAACCTTCAGCGTGGGAGGCAGAGAGTCAGGACGGCAGCGTCCGAACGATCGTCATTGACAGAGATAGCCTTCTCTTCGGGAGGTGATTCTTCTCTGAGGAACTGGTGCATCGACTCTGGAGCCACTAGCCACATGTGTAATGACCGCAGCTTCTTCACGAAGAATTACAAGGATAAGACGGAACTTGTCACCGTGGCTAATGGACAGCATGTCACCTCTCAAGGCATAGCAGATGGAATCCTTTATTGCCAAGTATCCCAATCCACAGTCAAGAGGATTCAAGTCAGAAACGTCCTTTATGTGCCTGCTCTAGAAACGAACCTTCTCTCTGTGAAGCGGCTAACAGTTTGGGCACGTGGTGACACTTGAGAACGACCGTTGCATCATTACCAGGACTGGTACAGTGGTAGCTACAGGAAGAATTCAGGGAGATTTATACCGGTTAGGTACCGTACAAACAGTACAGAAGGTGCCTACGTCACGCGAGTTTCGAGCCACAGGAACTGCATTCATGTCTGGCACCATCGTTTGGGACATTTCAGACAGTTCAGAGGCAGTTAAACGGCTACACGGCGAAGCCTTAGCAGAGGGAATTCACATCCAAGACTGTGACCATATGCATAAATGCACAAGTTGCATCAAAGGCAAGATGAAGCTGGTTTGCTTTGTGGACGCAGACTGGGCTGGCAACCTCTCAGACCGAAAATCAACGAGTGGGCATTTTATCGAACTGGGAGGGAGTCCCATTGCTTGGTCCACCAAGAAGCAGTTGACGGTGGCCTTGTCTTCCACCGAAGCGGAATACGTGTCTGCGGCTTACGCGTCACAAGAAGTCGTGTGGCTACAAGAACTGTTGCATGAATTTGGCCACAGCAAGTGCGAGCCCACGTGCATCTATGAAGATAATCAGAGTTGCATAAAGCTTGCACTCTACGAGGGTCTTTCGGCAAGAACCCAACACATAGATGTTCGACACCATTATCTGCGAGACTTAATTCATCGCGGGTTGTTTGACATGCAGTATTGCTAATCAGCCGACATGATCGCAGAGGTCCTTACCAAGCCTCTGCCACGACAGCGACTGGAAACCTTCACAGGATGCTTAGGTCTTGTCAAGGGGGGGGGGGGGGGGTTGTCGTAGTTGTCGAGGGGAGGTGTTGGCAAATAAAGAAAGCGACAACATACGTGCTTATAGCCCGCGCGCTCAACCCAGTCTGCGCGGGACGGTTGAATAAACTGTAGCAGCAGCGTCATAATCATCGCCAGCACCGCCATCGGTTACGCGCAGCACTGCGCGTGACCCGAGCTTTCGTTTTCGGTTCATCGCCATTAACCGTCATTAAACCCATCAACCTCAGTAGAGCCTGGTCGCCTCATTTCTCGCTCTACAACTGGTGACCCGAACGTGATCCAACGTTCCACCATCATGAACGGCGACCAGCACTCCACCAGCTCTTCGCCTCCCGGCCGGCCACCGCCACTTCCACCGCTTGAGGCTTCTGTGGCACCGCTCCGCCTGCCGCCTTTCTCCATCTCCGACCCTCAGCTGTGGTTTGCGCAGGCGGAGGTTCTCTTCGACGGACGCCGCGTCACTTCTCAAGCCTCAAGGTTTGGCTATGCCATCGCAAACCTTCCTCCCGAAGCTGCGGCGGAAGTCCGTGACCTAATAATCCACCCTCACCCCGAGTTGCCCTACGACACCTTACGGGACGAGTTAATTCGCCGTACATCTGCTTCGGGGGAGCGGCGATTGCAGCAGCTTCTGAACAGGGAAGAGCTCGGCGATCGACGGCCCACACAGCTCCTACGCCGCATGCGCGTATATCCTATCCTATCCTATATCGCGTATATCCTCCACTCGCTGTCCCACCCTGGCGTGCGCGGCACGCAAAAGATCGTCGCAGAGCGCTACATATGGCCTCGCATGAATGCCGATGTCCGTGACTGGGCGCGGGCCTGCCTGGCCTGCCAGCGGTCCAAAATCTACCGCCACACCATCTCGCCTCCATCGCGGTTCCTTCCGCCAGATGCCCGTTTCGACCAGGTCCACATCGACTTGGTCGGCCCGCTTCCTCTGGCCAAAGGCTACCGCTACCTGCTCTCGTGCATCGACCGCTTTACCCGCTGGCCGGAGGTAACGCCGATTCCTGACATCACGGCGGAGACGGTGGCCCACGCATTCCTCTTCTCCTGGGTTTCCCGATTCGGCGTCCCGTCCACTGTAACCACGGACAGAGGACGCCAGTTTGAATCGGCCCTCTTCCATCACCTGTGCAGCGCCCTCGGAACCCATCACATCCGAACCACGGCCTACCATCCGGCTGCCAACGGCCTGGTCGAGCGCCTTCATCGGCAGCTCAAGGCTTCCCTCCGCGCCACTGACCACGGCGACACAACCTGGCCCGAGCGTCTACCCTTCGTCCTGCTTGGCCTTCGCGCCGCGATCCGCCAGGATGACTGCAGCGCGGCCCACATGGTCTACGGCTGCCCGCTCCGCCTTCCCGGATCATTCTTCACCCCCTCGGCCCCGCTCGTGCACGACCCTTCCTCCTACATCGACCGTCTCCGCCAGCTCTTCCGGGACCTCAAGCCCACGCCTACCCGCTCCGGTCCCGCAACACGCGTGTTCGTGAGCCCCGACCTTAATCAAGCCACCCACGTCTTCGTCCGCCGGGACTCTGTGCGCTCCAGCTTGCAGCCTCCCTATGACGGCCCCTACAGGGTCATCTCGCGAGCCGCGAAGTTTTTCCGCCTCGATCTTCCACGGGGACCTGACACTGTGGCCATCGACAGGCTTAAGCCCGCATTCCTGGAGTCTGCACCTCTGGTATCGCCCGACCCGCCCTACCTACGTCCGTGCTCAGCTCCTGTCTCCAGCATTCCTTCCCCTCCACGTCGGGTGCATTGGGCGCCGCAGCTCGCACACTACGAACCGCCCGCCGCCTCGGGTCCGGCTCCTGCACTCCTTGGCCTCGGCGCCCGACCTTTCCGCCAACCTCGGCCCTCCTCGCCAGCCTTGTCATCCGCCACGGGGGGGAGCCCTGTAGCAGCAGCGTCATAATCATCGCCAGCACCGCCATCGGTTACGCGCAGCACTGCGCGTGACCCGAGCTTTCGTTTTCGGTTCATCGCCATTAACCGTCATTAAACCCATCAACCTCAGTAGAGCCTGGTCGCCTCATTTCTCGCTCTACAAAACCATTCTTGTTCTACCGTCACTGGATTGCTTTTCTCCGATCCACATCAGTTTTTCTGTTGCAGCAGACTGCGGAGGTGAACTAGGTCTGTAGCGTGCGCCGCGATTACTTTTGTGCTTCATCAGAGGTTCGAGCGGATCATGTGGCGATCAGGCTTTAATGTCGCGATTGCAATGTGCTCCCTGAAGTCAATAATGAAAAAGTTGATTAATATATATCTGTTAATTAGTCCCGTAATTGAGAAAAAATACGGTTTCCTTAGCAGCCCCGTCGAGTAAGGCAACGTCATAAGGCAACTCATCTTTTTATGGAAATTTGTTGCAGCTAAAAAGAAACACCATGTATATATTACATATACATAGGCATCCATATTGTATAATACATATGCCAATCTGTTACTCCTGTAATGGCTGCACAATGTAAGATGATGGAAGAGCCGTTGTCGAGCCTGACTGACTTTTTGATCTTCCTCCCATTAGCTTTAGCCATTTTAGAAAGTGTTGCGCACTCGGTGTAATTATGGGCACATTCGTGCCCACAATTGCGCGAGAGAACCTCTCCCCTTTCTTTTCGTGCTATAGTCGGTGACGCGTGCGTCATCACATGAAACTTTTTATTCGTTATTTATACAACGACACCGCATCCATTGCGATGAAATTACGAGCGTTTAGAAGTATACCTCCAATTGCGGCCCGGGCGCCAGTCATAACACCCCTTACGAACCGCTAAGAAATATATGAAGTTCTGCGTCAAACGGAGAAAGACAGCGGTATGGCGACAGGCATGGACAGTTTCATTGCTGATAATCTAAACAACACACTTTATTGTGATGAACTGATGATGATGCATTTTATTGCCACAGGCGGTAAGGCGATAGAGGCGGCAAGCCGCTTCCAACACTTTCAGCACCACCATCACGACCAGACGATAATTACCAAAAAAGAAACAAAGAGAACTGTCAGCACATGTGGGAAACGCGTGGGATGCTTGATTCATTGTTTACTGTGCCGCGGAGTGACCAATAAATGTATGCATAGTATTTGACTTATGGAGCATACGATAGCGACATATGGCGATCACTGGCGGATCACTGAATTGTCCCTCCATAAATTCCTTGCTGCTGTTCTTGCCGACGAGAGCAGCTGACCTGTAGCGCCCGAGAGGGACCTCTGCACACCTCCTAGAAATCCTCCGCTCTGTCAAAGAGTTTGTAAGTGAGCGAGGGAAGTCAACATAATTTTGTGACGTTCGCGGTCCCGATGGGAGCGTAGAACAACGGACTCTTGACGCTTCCGAAGCGCCATAGAAGAGGCAGGCGATGGCAGCTGAAAGCTTACGACTGCCCCCCACGCAGGCTTACTGACGTCACACGTAAACAGCTGGCCGGGAAGATGATTGCTTCCTCAGGGCGTTCTTTGTACATTTGATTGTGCAGTGACAATATACCGCGCAACTCCTGGTGGACTGCTTCATGAATGAAACAGAGGCTTCGAACCATGATAAACGTCACTTCCTTGGTCCTTCAATGGATTATTGCGTACGGTATTGAGAAACAAAGGTGCAGAATGGTTTAGCGTTTCCTTCCTGCAATGTCTGTGACCTCCTTACGCCAACCTGATTTTGGTTTATAAATAAAGTTTCATTAGCTGGTTCGTGAGCCTCCTGCATACTTCGTTCCTCAAGCTCAAGGTGATGTTTCCCACTTCAACATTACACCAGCTCGTTTGTGTCGTTTTCCTTTCGTCATCTGTTTCCTATTCTGCCTGCTGTATGCGAATTACGGTTGACCTTCTCTTGACTTCACAGGACTGTTATTGTCTAAACGTTTCACCGTAGAAACCAATCGTGGCCATTTATAATTAAGCACATTTTATTCATATGCATTCATTGCTACAACGTAAAGGAAACGTTATAATTACAACATTGTTGATAGTTATTTTCTGTCATATTTTTAAATGGAGGTTATCACATGGCAAGGGCTTCAGGTTTTTGGTCTATGCGAACGTGAGTATTTTTTTTTTTTTTGTGCAATTAGTGAGAAACAAAGAAATATTATTATTCTCTTATCTGGATGGT
This sequence comes from Ornithodoros turicata, assembly GCF_037126465.1. NCBI lineage: Eukaryota > Metazoa > Arthropoda > Arachnida > Ixodida > Argasidae > Ornithodoros > Ornithodoros turicata. Next base: position 69,456,764 of record NC_088205.1, read on the forward strand.
TGCTGAGCTATGTGGTGACTCATAAGTCACCTGCAGCTCCATTTCTTGTACACTCTTAAAAATGAACTTCACTGCATAGCACGCTCCTAGCCAACCATCATCTCGAATGATATCGTTGTCTGCCCCGATTTGTTGAAAACGTGCACCTTTTTTCTGACAATTATGAAGTGATGGTGGTGATGAATGTCCCTGCTTGCCGTATTTTGCCACGCCAGAGCGGGCAACGGACAATTATGAACAGCATAAGTGTCACAAAAAAAGGCGTACGCCTCCCGTTTTCAACAAATCGGGGCAGATAACGCTATCATTCGAGATAATGGTTGGCTAGGAGCGTGCTGTGCGGTGAAGTTCATTTTTAAGAGTGTAGGTGGTATAGATGGTGATATCCACAGAAAATTCTTTAGCGTGTGTCACTCTGGAGTGAATGACACGTGATACTTTTGGTTTTGGGTCTCATGTTTTTGAATCCAGGTTTAGGAACGGTCTGCGATGCCGCTTTCTTTAAGAAAAACGAAGAGGGTTTTCTCCGCTTTCTTTTGCAATTGAGAGCAGGGTCCTTTACCCAGCAGCTTACAAAAACTGTAGAAACGCGGGTTGAGCTTACTTAGGGCAGCTTCGAGTCTTTCTCTGTGCTGTTTGAAGGCTTGCTATTGGATGATCATGTGGAGCGTATCTTCCCGTGTCTTACATGCGCATAGTGCCGATGCTGATCTCCTCATTCGGTATAGAGTCGCCTGAGTGTAGAGTTGTCCCAGGCGAATTCTGTGGACAGCTGTTTAGATAGAACTATGTTGTTGATTTCTAAGCATGACACCATTTAGGTTACCATTTAGTCCGAGGTTCCTTTTGCACTGGTGTACCGATCGTTGTGCTGTCCGTTGTCGGCTATATAATTTCGCGTCAGCTTTTCTGAAAGGAATTCCACTGAGGTTTCTCTTGGCAAGCGCTTCTCTGGCTGTTTCGTCCGCAGCCTCGTTCCCTTGGATTCCACAGTGGGAAGGAACCCACTGAAAGGCTACACTGCGTCCTGCTTGGTTGACGTCGGTGACAGTAGTAAGGATTTTGTACGGCGAGGTGTGCGTCACTCCCTACACTCTTAGAAATGAACTTCACCGCATAGCACGCTCCTAGCCAACCGTAATCTCGAATGACAACGTTCTCGTCCCTGATTTGTTGAAAACGTGGGGCGGAACCTATTTTGTGACACTTATGCTGTTCATAATTGTCACAAAAAAGGCGTACGCCTCCCGTTTTCAGCAAATTAGGGAAGATAACGATATCATTCGAGATTACGGTTGGCTAGGAGCGTGCTATGCGGTGAAGTTCATTTCTAAGAGTGTAGATTGATCATGTGGAGGGAGGACAAGGAGTCGCTGTAGAAGATCCATTCTTTTGGTATAGATTTTCTGATATGGCACAGGGCTTTGAAGACCCCATGCAATTCGGCCATAGTCGACGATGTGCCATGGGAGAGCCGGTATACTACAATAATACAACAACAGATCTCTCTGTCTCTCTCTCTCTCTCTTTCTCTTTACATTCTGTCTATCCACGAGCACACGACACGTCATAGCGGATTCTCCAGGTACAATAGCGTAACGCTACAAAATGAAGAACGCGCACTTCCATTTTGGCGCATCGAGGAAAGCCCACCGTGTTTGCATCTTCTCGTGGAATTCTTGGAGAAAAGATGGATTCTTTCCAGTGGAAGACAATCACTCTTCATTCAAAAGGAAGCCAGTACCCGAGTATACACACATGACAGGCAACCCGTCGTCTCGAGAGGTATGAAGCTTTTTACAGCCGAAGCATGCAAGCGAGCTGAGTGCCAGTTGCAGAAGATAGGTTGCTCCGCCATTGGCTCATACGCATGTAAAAAGAAAGGAAAGGCCTGGTGTAAGCAACGGGATTTAGCCGAGGTAGACTACATTGATGGACAAACACGAACCAGTAAGCCTCCAACGCCCAAGATGAAATGAAATCAGATACTGTAAACCTATTTTTAGTCGCGATATATTAAATTTCGCGAATCGCGCATTCAGTATTTTGCGAAGTTTCTTCGCGAGTATTTAATTTCGCGACTCCAGGGCTGTTTCCTTTGGCGGGATAAGCGTCGAGCTGCGTTCGCGAGTACATTTTTTCGCGATTTGTTAGCGGTCTCGAGATTCGCGAAAATTAATACGTTGCGAATAAAAAGTACATTTGTAACTCAGGAAAAAGGTGCACCTTTTTGCTGAGTTATTTGATTTCGCTAGATATGTGGCGATATGTTCGTAGGAACGTATTGGCGGGATTTGTTGACGAATATAATATCGGAGTGCGAGAATGTGTAGCGCATGTTGGTTAGCACTGAACATGGTGGAGAGCTGATAAAATGGCGTAGATGGACTCAGGCTTTTGCATTGTGGTGGAGAACGCACAGGGACAAGGAGAACGCTTCCGTGTGTGTCGTCCTTGTTCCCTGTGCGTTCTCCACCATTTTCAGAAAATAATATCGTTCCCGATACTGCTTCCAGTACCTGAAAACCGGACTTTCTGTTTCTGGTTCAGTTTCGGAGCGATTTTCCGTTAAGGTTTTCGCTTCTGTTTCCCAGCTATTTTCGATGCCGGTTCCAGCTTCTGTTTCTTCGAGATCGTTCTGTCTGTTCTCACGGTTTTACAAGGAGGTATGCGGAGCTGTGTGTATTCGACGTTGCCATTTCTGCGCACGCTTCACGCTGTTCTATCTACTACCATATACATGTTTTCTGGACTGTCAACAAATGCTAACCTTACAAGAAATAACGTTTACCTTGCTTCACTGCCTCGCGATGCATGTACAAAAAAGAAAGCGGTCTTTCCTGACCACGAATGCTCGAACTTGGGCACAAACACGAGCACAGTCATGCACCGTTTTTTTTTCTTTTTCTTTTTTTTATCTGAGAATAGCAAGCTGCCGTATCGCAGGCTACTCTCCCTCCTTTTTTTTTTCTCAGATCAACAGTTACGGTTTCCTGCGGTGTGGATCGTTTAGAAGTCGGTTTTGCTAAAAAAGCGCCGCTTCCGTGGACTTGTCGCCAGCCCCCTATGAGATATCTCTGCCCGTGTCACTCGCACGGTCGGTATGTATTTCGTCGTCATGTTAAGGTGATGAGTTATGAATGGGAGAATAAGTATATGTATATATATTAAATTAATAAATTTAATTGAAGCAGACGGAGAAGGAGGGGTGGATATCAAAGTTTATTAAATGAAAATGAAAGGTCAGTCAGACAAAGGTGGCTTGCTATTCGAAAGAAGAAGAAGAAGAAAAAAAGAGGGAAATAAAAGAAAACGATGAGAAACCAGATAAATCACAGTCACAGAGTGTTCACAATCAGAGAGTGTTCATAAGGCCCGAATCTTGGAGAAAGCGGGGGAGGGTAGTAGTGGTGACGGCCCACTGGGTAGGCCGGAGAACGGGACCCATGGGAGATTGCGTTCTGTGAATTCAGTTTCCGTTATCGTCACCGGCCTTGAATTTCGTTTCGGTTTCTGGTAATGCAAATGAAAATATATTTCGTTCTGTTTGTATTTTCGTTACCTGCAAAATTTCGTTACCATTCGCGCTAACTAACCCTGCGCATTAGTCCCATGATGCGCACCTTTACGCGCAGTGTCACCTTTACGTGCAACGTCAGTTCGCGTCGTCCCAGCACAGTCTATATAACCTCCAAAACAGTAGGAGTAAGTTGGCGAGAAATTACAGCTCCTAATCCTCTGTATATATAATTACTCGCGATTGTAGTTCCCTCAGCCTGAAATGCACTGCTCGCGACACGGTTGCCTGAAATCGCCTGCCAGTAATTTCTTCAGCCCATATTTTTCTTGATTACCCTCGAAAATGTTGCATTTCAATATGGTATTTAAAGGCGGACCAGACGCTGCACGTGTTTCTTACTCGAAATAAATGATCTTGCAACACCTCGAGATTTGAGATGGGATCAAGCACGTGGTGCTGATTTCAGACAATCGTGTCCCCACTCGCAAGCAGCACTCCCCAGCACGCAGATAGCCTCGGAACACCGCATAAACTTGCATGCATATAGTCTAGGTCAAGGGTCAAATGGTTGTTGCAATGCATCTAGTCCCAAAAAGGCTTTAAAAAAAAGTTACTCTTTTTTTTCCCCTACACTCTTAAAAATGAACTTCACCGCACAACACGCTCCTAGCCAATCATCATCTCGAATGATATCGTTATCTGCCCTGATTTGTTGAAAACGAGAGGCGTACACCTTTTTGTGACACTTATGCTGTTCATAATTGTCACAGAAAAGGCGTACGCCCCTCGTTTTCAACAAATCAGGGCAGATAACGATATCATTCGAGACGATGGTTGGCTAGGAACGTGCTATGCGGTGAAGTTCATTTTTAAGAGTGTAGAATGTCGGAGTCGTTGCACGCGGTCTTCCCCATTTTCCCTCTACACTCTAAGAAAAAAAGGGCGTGAAAAGGTGGTAACCTCTATCACGGTGTATGCTTCTATATTTACCACCTGGGTCAACATACACTCTTAAAAATGAACTTCACCGCATAGCACGCTCTTAGCCAACCATAATCTGGAATGATATCGTTATCTGCCCTGATTTGTTGAAAATGGGAGGCGTACGCCTTTTTGTGACACTTATGCTGTTCATAATTGTCACAAAAAAGGCGTACGCCTCCCGTTTTCAACAAATCAGTGCAGATAACGATATCATTCCAGATTATGGTTGGCTAAGAGCGTGCTATGAGGTGAAGTTCATTTTTAAGAGTGTAGTTTCTGATAAAGCGTGTAACAGGGCGGTAAAAGTAATTATCATATGTATTCCAAATTGCTACAAAAAGGCGTACGCCCCCTCGCTCACCGAATCAGAAGCGGTAACCCTATCATTCGTAGGTAGCAGGTAGAATTTTGCAACTTTTTAGGCACAACATATGCGACGACTATTACCTCCTAAAAGGAGTGACTGGTCCACCCTTTTTTTTCTAAGAATGTACTTCAACATTACGCACCAAAATTCGCAGGCTATATCAATAACGAGTAAACTCGTATATTGGTACAGCCAGAAGGTGTTCGCGTTTTATTTAACACTTTTTTTATTCCGTGTTAGGGCCGCTAAGCAACTGTGGCTATGAGCGGCGTACAGACGTGGACAGATGGAGAGAGAGCAGCAGGAAGGACTGGGGGACAGGAGGGTTAGTATGCGTCCTGGGCCGACTTCAGGGGGAACTGTGCCGACATTCGTCTGGAAAGTCTTCGGAAAACCCAGGGAAAACTTCAGACAGCACAGCCGGTGACAGCATTCGAACCCGTGTCACCTCCCAGTCTCGGCGTGGAAGGCGATCATCCTAACCACTATGCCACGGGAGCTGGTGTTTTATTTAACGCGAGACGCAGCAAAGTATTGCAAGACAAAGGAGGGTAGTCTAAGGCAGGCTAAGCAGCTCTTGAGCGTCCCTGCCGGCGCGCAGGGATTTTCGCGAACGGATGATATTTGCATGCAGCGTCCTGCATTGTGCGGTCTCCCAGGGGAATTTCATCGCACGCGCGCGCGAGTCAATATTGACGCAGCACTTTAACGTAATGAGTGACCATGGCTCGCAAGAATCCTACGAGGCCCTCGAAAAACAATAGACCACCTGCTTCCATAGCAGTGGATATTCATTTCGCTGTTCGTTTTTCCTTTTTGGCGCGAAAATGCTAGATGATGATGTCGATTACGACTCTGGCTTGATCCTCAGAGCTCATTTTGCTTTGAAGTTTCCGTTGGTAGATGTGTTCTTGAACTGCGAAACGGGCGCTTGAATTGAAGAGCCTTAAAGCTTTTAAAAGGACACTTTGAGTCTGCGCAATATATTCGATGTATGCCTTACTGATTGATTGTTCTACGTTTGGAGTATAAAATAGTATAGCTTATACAACGAATAGACTTCGATTGTGCCAGTCTCTTAAGACGGTGCTCTTTTTTTCTTTTTCTTTTTTCCCCGCGAGATATTGATCTACAATACGATTGCGATACGTTGTACGCTGCAATATGTGAACGTTCTTGCATCTGTAACTTATACTGACATCCCACACTCTTAAAAATGAACTTCACCGCATAGCACGCTGCTAGCCAACCATTATCTCGTATGATAACGTTATCTGACCTGATTTGTTAAGAACGGGAGGCGTACGCCTTTTCTGTGACAATTATGATCAGCATAAGTGTCACAAAAAAGGCGTACGCCTCCGGTTTTCAACCAATCAGGTCAGATAACGATATCATTCGAGATTATGGTTGGCTAAGAGCGTGCTATGCGGTGAAGTTCATTTTTAAGAGTGCAACGTCTAAATATACTTTGAAAATATAGCTACCACCTGTTATTACTCGCGGTCAAAGTGTTATATTCCGTATGTGATAAATGTAACAGCAGGAGTAGACTGAGTTTGTATCTACAGCGCCTCGAGTGGCGTTCTTGCACCGAGCACTAATATTGACGAAGCGTTTTTGACATCTGACAAAGTCCGAGAGCCAGTCAAGCCAACATGTTGCCATCAGTACCTATACGAACCAGTATGACCACCTCAAGGCCCACGATCGCCATAACGTCTGTAGGTCTGAAAAAGGGCGCGTCAAGTACAGACCCTGAATTGCTGCAACCACCCCCTTCTTCGCTTCTGTCGCGAACCCAAAGTCCCTAAATTCTTTTCGCACTTCCTCGTTCTAGCTTCCACTATAGAGCAAAGCACGCACAGCGTAACTCCCAGCTAATCCTTCCACTCTGCCGTCCTCTTAACCCGTGGTCGAAACCCTTCCTCAGCTTCTAATCCACCTAAGGCGCGCTCCTTTACTCCCTTCGTGGCGCCCGACGGCCTAAACGGGCTCCCGGACTCGCAAACACCTTGCTGTACCGTTCCTTACTTTTATCTTACTCGAGTCGCATAGGTACTTCTTCATTAGGGAAAGTAATTAAGATAGCTAGCTCCTCTACTCCCCCGTCTTGCATGCCGCCGTCGTTTGCAGGAGCCAAACGTTTTCTTTCCTAATTAACTTCTAGCCCTCCTTCGATACCCGTTCGTCTCTCCTACAGGGATGGCGTCTCTCTACTGCGCGTAGCCAACCGTGCAGCACAAGGGTAATCGTCGAGAAAAGGCCCTCTGTTTGTAATGAGAATCCCGAGTAATTGCTGCCCACCCCCAGTGTTGTAAAAGTGCAGTGAGATGTCAAGACATTGCGCATGCATTGCCTCGTGGAAACGTGGTATTTCTGAGTGCGCCCCTGTGAGTGTAGAGATTAGGAGAACACACAGATGCTTTGTCGAAGCAAAAGCATCAGGTCGGGACCTGCTGGTGTACTTCGAACAAACACTGTTCCTCTATAGCAATGGTCGGGAACCATTGCAATCCTAAGGGCCACATTTCAAACCCCCTCGTCGATTTTGTTACAGGGGCAGCAGAACATATTTGAAACTATTTGAACGTATTTGAAACATTAGTTTAAGAGAACTATGTGGATCAATTTATTATTAATTTACGCGTGGAACAATTTAATTGAAACATGTACCAACCAGCCCAAACACTCGCTCTGTTACTGTGTGGAAACTCGTCATCTGCACAGCACAGCAACTGCTCTTACTTCTTACCTTTCCTACTTCTTTATTTACCTTCTCTTTGTGCATCCATGCTTAACAGCTTCACTTTACGATTACAACCATATGTGATTTCAGATTTTTTTTTTCATCATATTCCTAACTTCGTGTACCCTTACACAAATCCAGCTTCACAGTTTAGACACAGTATATGTATATCCTGTTCAGCGTTATATTGTTTCGATCCTAACCTCCCAGACAAGCACACTGAACAGCTCCTCTAATTGTCCCGCTGGTTTAAAGGGAAAAGGGAAAGAAATGGAAACAACTGCCCGGAATTCATTTAAAGGCGGTACCTTCTTTTTCATCGACCTTTGACATCTCCCTCTCTCTCTCTCTCCCATTTTCTTTTCTTGTCGGGTCGGGGGGGGGGGGGGGTTCCTTTTAAGCTGTCTTATCGAATGACCTACTTCTCATTTTGTCCCTTTTTTCAGCCATGACAAACAAACTTGAACGGAAAAGAAGAGAAGAATAATAAAAAAAGGAAAAGGGCATCAACAAAAAGTCAATTTAGATCCTTCGGTGGCGTTTACCATTTGCGGCCTTCGTTGCGGGTAATTAATCAAATTAATTGTTGACTCGGGAGCCATCAGAGGAGCCTCACATCCTTGCCTCTCCGTCTTCCTTCTGTTCGGGCTATGGCCCTCATGAGAGGGCGATGTGTTTGGTCGTTCGTCGTTCGCATTCTTCTTCGGTGAGCGTTGAGTTTCGGCAAGGCTTTATACACGACACCGTTGTGGTTTAAACTTCGCAAATTTTGCGTGTTTGGGGCGGCACCTGCACAGCTAAAAGACTACACTCTTAAAAATGAACTTCACCACATAGCACGCTCCTAGCCAACCATAATCTCAAATGATATCGTTATCTGCCCTGGGGGCTTAATCACTTCCATCGTTCGCGAGCCAACGAGGGGCGGAGCTCTCGTTAACACGAACACGTGACACGTTTCACGTGACGCGTGACGCGCTTTTTTCGTTAACGGGACAAAGGCGTAATCTCTTGCTCGCGCAACGACCGACGGTGTCGTTTGCCTAACGAATGTGTTCACGTGCTCACAGGCTTCATTGCCTACATGGCTCATGATCTAACGAGGCGCGAGGCACTCGGGACCTCGAGCACGTGGTGTATGACGCGCTTTTTTCGTTAAAGTGACAGGGGCGTAATCTCTCGGTCCAGTTACGATCAAATTAGGTCGTTTGCCTAACGAGTGGGTCTACCCACTCGTTAGAATGTGAAACATCTTCATTTGGAGATTTGCAGAAACGGAATTTCTGCAGAAAAGAACATGTATTGCTCCACGACTGTGTACAAAATGACATGTTCCCCCTTCCATCGTATTTACACCAGTGGTTACATGAGGGCTGTCAGATATTCTCGAGAAGATGCAGATGAAGACGAGAAAGAAGACGAAGAAGTGACAACGACAAGCCATAGACAAACCATAGACAAACCATGCGAGCAATCCAAACAAAATTAAACAACCTCATTGGTCGACAAGATTACAGCCTCGTTGGCAGCTGTAGTTGGTTCAGGGCGGTGACATCACAACACGTAACGGCTCGTTACGAGCACGATAGCCTCAACGAAGAAGCTAAACGAGGAGCAGGGATTGTGCCACAGCAGGGCGTCGATAAGTTTCTTCGTTTCGTTATTCGTAACGACACGCTGACGTTGAAGCTGTCCAAGAAAGATGGCGGAGTGATTCTTCGCTTGGGCGATCACACAAGCAGCGAACTGTGCCCCATGGACGTGATGGCGTCAGGATGCCTTTCAACTGGACGAGACAGATTCTGTAAAGTTCTTCCGTCCGCCAAGAAAAGCTCTCCGCACCGTTTGTGAGGACTTGTGACCGTGTACTTCAATCCGTCTTGATAGCTACGGATGTTGTGATGAACAACAAAGGCGAAATGGATGCATATAGTCGTGTCTCTTTAATAGTACATTGCGGACATAGTGTTGATGTAGCAATGAAAGGAAGAGCAAAGGATTCTGTGGATTTTCTGAGGTCGATTGTCTTGAATAGTTTCATAACATTCTCTTGCTTCGCGCTGCTAAGATGGAATTAAAACTGTTCACTGACGTTCTGTTCAAGCTCACTAGAAAACTGTTGCACTGCGAATTTATTTTATTTTAGGCGTCAGGATGCCTTTCAACTGGACCAGATAGATTTTGTAAAGTTGTTCCGTCCGGGAAGAAATGCTGTTCGCACTGTTTATGAAGCCTGACTGTAAGGTTGCGCGTTGTACTTCCATGCTTGAAGAAAAAGTTACATAAAGTTAATGAAATAAGTGTACACGTTGAGGAGAACGGGCGGCCTCCTCCTCTTTCTTCTTTTGATACTTCTGATACCACTACGTCTTTCCTTTCTGGTCTCGGACTCCCACGTGAACTAGAACTCAGCACACACTAGTTCTCGTATCATACTTAAGACAATTCTCACCCGACACCATCGTCAGGGTATGAAAATGATTTACATTTTTTTGCGTGTAGCTCGACGATTATCCTTACAGTGATGTACATGTTTGTTAATTATTTTCACACGACTAGCGAGCCATATATTGAGACGGGAAGAAAAAGAAGATGACGAACGAGCCTGGGAACGAACATTGGAACGCAATGAGCATGTATGAGAGCACGAGAATGCGAGCTATCGGAACAAATGAAACAGTCCTATTGGTCAGCGAAGATGCAGCCTCGCTGCCAGCCTGCTCTTCGCTCAATGCGATGACATCACAACACGTGAGCACTCGCAACGTGCAAAATAACCACAAAGAAGAAGCTTCACGAGGAGCAGAGATTGCGACCACGCAAAGCATCGATAAAGTCGCTCGTTTCGTTAGCCTGAACGACTCGTTCAGCTGTCTCGTGCCGTTAAGTTGAACGTGTGAAACGATTAAGCCCCCTGGTTCGTTGAAAACGGGAGGCGTACGCCTTTTTTTGTGACAATTATGAACCGCATAAGTGTCACAAAAAAAGGCGTACGCCTCCCGTTTTTGACAAATCAGGGAAGATAACGATATCATTCGAGATAGTGGTTGGCTAGGAGCGTGCTATGAGGTGAAGTTCATTTTTAAGAGTGTACTTCCACGTTTTGTGGAACGCGCAGTTCGAGCAGGTGACCTTGCAGTCCAAGCTTACCAGCTCCCGTGGCATAGTAGTTAAGATGATCGCTTTCCACGCCGAGACTGGGAGGTGACACAGGTTCGAATCCTGTCATCAGCTGTGTTGTGATGGGATGTGATGTGATGTGATAAAGAAAAAAATGGGGATGTGAGTTTCGACGAAGTCGAACTGGCTACCCCAGTACAGTCGGCTGTGTTGTCTGAGGTTTTCCCTGGGGTTTCCGAAGACTTTCCAGACGAATGTCGGCTCAGTTCCCCCTGAAGTCGGCCCAGGACGCATACTAATCCCCCTGTCCCCCACTGTTTTCTGCTGTCCTCTCTCCATCTGTCCACGTCTGTACGCCGCTCATAGCAACAGTTGCTCCGCGGCGCTATCAACGCATTGAAAAAAAGTCCAAGGTTACTTGCTTAAGGTGAACCCACTTCTTAAGAAAGTCTATGGGGAATTTTAGTTCACAGGGTTCTGGTAAACCTCGCTAGATTTCTACACGAAACAGGTAGAGGCATGTTCCTCTCGAATTTATCTAGGGAATGACACATTTTTGAAGGCCTCAAGCGATCCACTGATTTTTGGCGAATTAAAGTTTGTCAAATTTTCAATAGATGGGGGTCTATGGGAAATGCAACAAAGTCGCTCCCTCTCGCCATGCACGGCCACGATAGCTGGGCCAAAATGATGCCATTCTCTACAGCAACAGTCTAGGAATTGATTGCAATCAAGAAATTCGACACATTTACTGCAGTTTTCCAGATCCCTGCGTATGAAAATAATGGTGTTGTCGTTTGCTAGCATGTTCTGCACGCTGGCACCGATTACATCACTTCCTTACAGCGCAGGGGGAAAGCAAAACAAAGAAAACAATTTCCCGACGGGGCCGCCATCCCTCGCCGGACACGAACGTAACTACAGGGTTATTCTAGCAAACGTTACACATTTCGGTCGCACCGTAAAAATAGAAGACTAGGTTTGACCCATCCCAAACTTTGCAGACTGATAGCCATTTATCTGAAGTTTCATTCGAATTTTTTGTAAGCGCTATAGTCATGTAGAAAGAAAATTAAAAATAAAGAAAAATCTCACCCCATGCATTTTCAATGGCCTATCCCACACAAACACCGCCATTTTTTCTTGTGTCTGCTCCACGTTCACATCACTTCACACAGGTAATGCTGCCTACAATGATCTGACAGGCCAATTCTGACGTTATGCACCAGTCCTCATGTTCCAGTCTGGTTCTGTATGCTGGTGCCACCTGTGTGTGGTGAAATGAAAATGAAGCGCACACAGCAGAAAATGTCGGCTTTTGAGTGAGATAGGCCATAGAAAATCCATAGAGTGAAATTTTGCTCGATTTTTAATTTTTCTTCTACAGAACCATAATGCCCACAAAAAATTCCAACAAAACTTCAGACAAATGGCTACGAGTCTGCAAAGTTTGGTGTTAGGTAAACCCAGTCTTCTATTTTTACGATGCGATCAAAATGTGTAACGTTTGCGAGACTAACCCTGTAGATGGCATGAGTCCGCCTTAAAGCTCGCACAAGATAGAAGGTTACATGGTCGACAGAATCTTGGAAAGAGTCATCTTATTAAAACGGGCATAATTAAAATACACTGTAGTTGTAGCTTTGCTTTGCAACTGTCTGCTTCATTGTTCGTGAGACGATTAATCTGATTGATATTGCTCTTAATTATTTTTTCATTCAAGGTACCTATGAAGATACATTTAAGGTATTATACTCTACTCATATTTTGTGTATATATACTCCCCTTAGAAAGTATATATACCGATGATTTAAATAAAATTTTTAAACAAAGTATTTTGTATTTATGTGTAGATACATGAAAAATGTATTTCTGCATATCCGTGCGCTTGACGGTGGCCTGTCTCACTAAAATCATAAATAGGTTGTTGTAGTGGTGTATCGTTGAAAGTACGAACGTCATACGAATGTCATAAATAAGCAAATGCATAAAAACGAGAAGCAGGACATTACGAAGTACGGTATAAGAAACCAAAGAGCAAAGCGTTACCCCAACCACATGTAGCCGTGTTCTATCTCTCTCAAAGTAGCATCCGTTCAGAAGGAAATATTAAACGGGTTTACGTACGACTATCCCATGCGACAGCCTGTGTCAAACGAAATCATAAAATCTCTAATTAAACAAATCAATATTTTCGCAGTGCTTCGCGCAGTGTTTTTTCGGAGTACACGACCTTTGAGAAGATACAGACGAGCTGCAGCCCTACACTCTTAAAAATGAACTTCACCACATAGCACGCTCCTAGCCAACCATCATCCCGAATGACAACGTTCTCGCCCCTGATTTGTTGAAAACAGGAGGAGGAGCCTATTTTGTGCCGTGCATAATGGCACAAAATAGGATCCTCCTCCCGTTTTCAGCAAATCAGGGGTGAGAACGTTGTCATTCGGGATGATGGTTGGCTAGGAGCGTGCTATGTGGTGAAGTTCATTTTTAAGAGTGTACGCTCTTAGAAATGAACTTCACCGCATAGCATGCTCCTAACCAACCATCATCTCGAGTGATATCGTTATCTGCTCTGATTTGTTGAAAACGGGAGGCATACGCCTTTTTTGTGACAATTATGAACAGCATAAGTGTCACAAAAATTGCGTACGCCTCCCGTTTTCAACAAATCAGAGCAGATAACGATACCATTCGACATGATAGTTGGCTAGGAGTATGCTATGCGGTGAAGTTCATTTTTAAGAGTGTACCTCATTGATTACGTAACGCCACCGCGCAAGGCATGCTGGTGGGCTCTATCAGCCTTATCAGCCTATCAGCCGGCGCGTTTTTCCCGCTTCTTGCCAACCACAGCGAAATATAACTTCGAACCGGTCTTCTCGGGACGCAGCATGTTTGGAAACACTATACTCTAGTAGCTGAACGACAAAGGCGACACCTGGATCGTGGGAGCGAGCGTCACGGTTCTGCGTTCACAGATTCAAACATTGAGGTAACGTGGAAAGAAAAATTTCATCCAAGACGTAGTTCTTGACTCAATGCTTTTCAATGCGTTCCTTGTGTGTTCCGCAGCGGCATTCACTGCAGCTTCTGTGCGCAAAATATATGCGTAAGCATGTACATTCTTATTGCAGCGCAACTTGAAAACAAGGAGAAAGATGAGACGCAGGTAACACTGGATTTGAATTATTTATTGTGTCCCTCGATCTTCTTTGTCCGTGTTTTCAACTTGCAATGGAATAGTGTTCTCGGCTTCGTGTCGTAATGCCATCCTGCTCGTGAATGCGGGGTAATGCCATGCCGTCCGGTATGCGCAGAACAGCGTATACCAGTCATCAATAACCCCCTCCCGTGGAAACTGTGAAAGTGCGCTGAAGTGTGCCCTTGGCTATATCGATCATGTCCACCCCAACAGAACCCAAAGAGCCTCCCACAGCGGCACTTCGTGTTCAAAGGCAGGTAGGGTACCTCTCCATCCGATCACTCCATCATTGCGACCTACTTGGTCAACTGATGACGGGGAGCGAGCACTCAGACATATCACGGAGCATCAGCGAGTCTGAGTCTCACATCGTCTACATAAGATTGAGCCATACAAACCTGTGCCACCAATGTGGCGAGCACTTGGTCTCTTCGGCAGTCGGATGCGACTCTTCGTACCCTGAACATATTGTGACAGAAATTAACTTTCATACCTGGTAATAGCTGGATCGATCGAAAGCCAATGGCCACAGTTCACATACTTTCTACGTCAGACGTCCTACAGATTTCTACAGACCCCTCATCTACGCCCACATCTACTATGTACGAGCGTCCTGGCCTAGTTGATAGCAAATACTCGTTTCTAAGCTGACTAAAAAGGATATGATAAGACTGGGAGCTCTTGGGGTCTAGTCTTGCTGTTGTCTGCGGTTCTCCCTGTATTTTCAATCAATGTGATCACCAGTAGCTGGCGATCACCATTTTGCCTCGTACATGTGGGAGAAAAGATAGATGTTTGTGTGTGTATGTTTGTGAAATCCGTATCCCCCTCCCCCCCATTGAGGTCCCAGTCCCCCACGAAAAAAAAAAAAAATCTGGGTACGCCCTTGTTCCGAACGTAAACCTTTCCCCAGGGGTAATGTGATGGCATGTCAGCAGAAGCAGCGCTCTGTCTTTCCACAACTACTCGACTCTCCCAAACAAGGTATTCAATGTCTGCCATTCGTAATATAGAATACATTCTACACTGAGGGTGTCCGTTCGGCGTTCGCCCCCGTCCCTGCGCTCTCCTGTGAAGCGTGCTTTCACTGCACAGGCCTGGTGTACGCAGGAGACGCAGCCAAGTCTCCACCAGCTTTCGTAGCGGCGATATGTGACGCAACGCGTTTTTTTTTTAAATATATTTATTTATTAACAAAACCCTACAGTTTCACCGAGGTGACATTGTGTGGGGGAGAGCTAGAGTACATGCAATCGACAGTTTATGCAAAAGAAGAAGAAAAAAAAAGGAGAGAGAGAACAGGGAAGGTTCATCAAGTTGTAGAAGCCTGAGCTTGGGCAGTATGGAGTTTATCTACCAGCTTGCGTGCACTTATCTTGTATTATCTAAGGTACATCAAGGTCACTCAGAAGGAAACGCACATAACTTGTATGAAAATGTAACACGATGGCAACATTTCGATGAAGGTGATTCCTTTCCGTTACTGATTGGACAAACCAAGAACCTTTGAAGATAGTTGTACTTTGCGATTGTAATGGAGTGTGATTACAGCCCCCCCCCCCCCCCCCGAAGTGGTCCCTTCAGGCTCACCTAGATAAACACTTCGGGAAGGCAGTAGTGCACTGTAGTATGAATGAAAGACCGTCGGAAGAAAGTGAGCAAGACAGCGACTCAATTAAGAGGGCGAGGCATGAATCCGTGTACGGCAGATGATGATCATAGGATGATGATGATGACGATGATGATCACAGTACATTAAGTAGGTGAAGATAACTTGACGATGATGATGATAATGGTGGGAACAAGGAAAGAAAATGGGGACCAAAGTGGCGACATTGTCAGCATGGTTCCAGTACCCCTGCTTTAGGTTACCACATGAGAGGAAAATAATATTAAAAAATAAGATTGAAAACACGTAGAAGGAAATAAATTAGAGAACAGTGAGGAGGGCAACCCAACTGATAAGAACCACGGGGGCGGGGAGGGGGAGTATGTGCACTGCACGACACTTGCACGAGTGATGGCACTCATTTAAGTCTATCCGGCGAGATTCCGCAAGGAAACGCTCCAGTACTTGCAATACATCACCATGCTTCAGTGTCGGAACCCCATTCAATGTACCATCACGTCCAACACCACCAAATTACTTCGGCGTCGATTGTGATGTGGTGTGTGGTGATTTTGGCGTCATCCAAATCACGCCTACAGATTCTGCCATAATTTAAATCCATTTACGTTGACATTTGACCCCGCACGCGTACACAGTTTTGTCGCAGTACTCACGACACGAATCTGCCTGTACACGCTACAGGCAAGAGTGAGACTCGACTCTGTGAGGTGAGGAAGAAGCTGAGGGATGGGTCTTCGGCTACGGATCTGACCAGTTTGTCGTCGAATCTCACATGGAACTTGGTCCGCGCAAAGCGTTCCTTGTGAATCACGACATTTTAAGCGATCTCATATGTAGACGGCCACTACATGCTGAAGCCGACAGCTACAAATCTATCTTCCTATCGACGCCGTCACCGAGTTGTCTAGTCCGGACAATCGTCAGTTTTTTCTTGGTTTCTCTGGTTTTCAGTGTCCTCGGAACTCCTACAAAGAGCACGTAGAAGAAACTGCGACCTAAAAGAAATAAGAAGAAAAAAAGGAGGGGGGGGATTGCAAAAATCTTTCACATTGTCTGCGCACTTTTGCTTCCATCAAGTCCACTCAGTCTTTTTTTTTTTTCTCTTTTTTTTCTATACAACTACTGCATACAAAATGAACTAGTGCCACATCTTTCTCTGTCAAGATCTTTCTGACGACATATCGCATTTGTCATATTGTACAAACAAGTCTTTTGAGAGCCGCGACAAATTCGCGAACTCAAAAGTAATATCGTGGTCGTGTATACGCATACATCAAGATAGAAAAGCAGAAAACCTCTTCACATCTTTTGCAGGCCAGAGTTATGGACTGAAAACATAACAGTGCAAGGATAATTTCATGCGCGCGAGGCACATTTTGCGTGAGGCGCCTTAAAAAAAAGCACGAAAATGCATTATGGAATAAACTACGGGGAAGACCCATTAGAGCTGCGTGACCCAGTATAATATTTTTATCGGGGTCGGTCACAGAAAGCACATTAGGACGCGATATTGATCTTTATGGTGAAAAATGCGTTCTTAAAAGGATATATTATTCGTCGTTGCAAGTTTCAATACATGTGTATGGTCGATACGTTGGAGGAGCTTTGCAAATTTGATTAGCTTTTATGCGTGTTTGTGTACGTATTATGACGCGTGCGGTTTTTGTAGCCGTGTTAAGAAAAAGGACGGCTGACTGAACGTTAAGTGCTCTCAGCTGAAGGCATGCTTGCTTCCAGTGGGAGCTTCGTTTTGTGCGTGGCTGCTGCTGCTGCTCTGCGACTCTTAATCACAAATGAATGGGCGTGAAGGAGGTATTGATAATTGTTTGTAAAGAGCTGCAATGAAATTCTCTGCGTTTTTTCCTCCTTGCAAGTGCTGTGTATACGTGAATTTTATGTAATTGTGGAACGAACTAGAAGGAATGATTTTTATTTTATTTTTCAAAAATTATTGATGAATCTCGTGAAATTCACAGGTAGGAATTTCTTTGTCACAATCCATTTCGTTGCATTCTTTTTCGTTTAAAGTGGTAGCCAATTACAGTGTAGGTCCATCAGTGGCTTTATAGAACCAACCACACCCACATCCCATGACCACGTGACGTGGCCACGTCATGCGGCCGCGCATGCGTGCGTGTATGTCGCCATTAGGGTGAAGCCACCCAGCAGCGCTTTCCAACACTTGCATGAATTTTGGGAGAGGGGGGGGGCGTAAATGGACACGTACATTATCACAAACATGGGCCGGCTCTGTGTGTCTGGAGTTAGAATGCGCAAACAGCCCTCGCCACGGTCGCTTAAACATGACGTCACCGTCACATTAACTGTAAACAACAACAGTAAACTGTAAACAACTGTACACCAACAAACTGTAAACAAATCTGCTGCAATACCGTTTCGGACCCTTTAGCGCCGTTAACGTCCTCAGAGTGTTCGCTTCGAGTTCATAACATAAACATAGCCAGCCAAGAATGACTCCATCGAAAGCATTATGGCCGTCAGGAAAAAGTGCATCAAAGTAGCTGCAAGACAGAAATTTCGAAGAGGTGGAGGAACGCAGGCTCGAGGAGGAGAGGAAGGGGGTGAACGAAAGGGGAAGCATGACAGGGAAGCGAAGCTGGGGACGAAGCAGCGACCCGTACTAGAAGCGGACAGGAGACCGGAAGGCAATTACGCAGTAGCTATCCGCCGGCTGGCTGAAGCTTTTCCATCACTGTCAGCTGCACCAGCGGTGTTCCTACGCCAGGTCAACCACTTCCTTCGCTCATACTTCGCTAGTCGCTAGCTTGTACACGTTGAAACGTCGACAGTGAATTAAGTAGCTGCATACTCGGCCGCCGTATCAATTGAGAGGTCGTGACAGGGTACCCGCTTTAAGGTTCTCTCACAACAACACTGAACCTTACACTGTAAAGCAGTAAGGCTGTAGTGGCGCCACATATTACGCCATCCTTTTGTATGAGTAAACTATGCCAAAATATGAAACAACAATAACGAGAGATGTTGTGCGTGACGACGATGACACGCCGTCAACTGCAGAAGGGCTACAGGGCGCAGGCGAACTCCGTACATGGCAACAGGAAGAGTAATGCCCCTGTCACGCGGCAAACTCAATGACATTCCCAGCGAATGTCGTTCGCACCGGATGTCATTCGTTTGTTTTCCATCGAGCTACACGAAGAAAAGAGAATGCCATTCGCAAATGATGTCACTGTCGATAATAAAGATACCAGGCTCGAACATACGAAGCCATTATACAGGTACCGCTTGCGAGCGACACGCTTGTCTGAAATCACCACCCTGTGGTTCATCCCATCTCAGTTCTCCAGGTGTTGCAAGATAATTTAATTCGAGTAATAAGCACGCGCAGCATATAGTCTCTTCAAATACAATACTGGAACAACATTTGCGAGGGCAAGCAAGGAAATATGTGCT
The DNA here is from genome assembly GCF_037126465.1 of Ornithodoros turicata. Lineage (NCBI taxonomy): Eukaryota > Metazoa > Arthropoda > Arachnida > Ixodida > Argasidae > Ornithodoros > Ornithodoros turicata. The sequence continues at coordinate 69,475,777 of NC_088205.1, forward strand.
ACAGAACTACTGACAGGCGATTCTAGACAATCGTGTCGCAAGTAGCACATTACTTATATTTCTATTTCTAACGAGCGACGACTATTAAGCGAGTGAAACGTAGATGTCTCAAAATTACTTGGTCTCTGGCCACATCCAGCCCACCAACGCTCGGCCCTCAAAGCTTGACCTGTTTGGGCACCATAGGACTTTGATCCTTATTGTGAAGGGGCTCATTATTTCATTCCCCACATCACCACCAACAATGGGGTAGAGTATCGCTCCTGGCGATGAAACATCCCATTCATCATCTCGCAATAAAGTTGTTGTTGTTGAAACGCAGATGTAAAAATTTTTTACCTACAAAGTTTTTACCTTACGTTTTACGATTTGCCTTTTAGATTGCCTTCCACGAAGATATTGTTCGGTGATGTCTTACTGATCTAAGACATTAAATAATATATTATGTATCGTTTTTCGTGTATGTGTACGACACGTGTTTCATCAACCGGGAAGGAAGTTGTAGAAAGGCGGAAAACCCAGCGAACCGATTAGAAAATCGGCCCTTTGTGTAACGGGCAGAAAGTTCGGCTTGTTGGTACTACATGGAGACTTACAGAAAGCGCGGATTCAGGAAAGGGACACAAGCAGAGCCAGCGCATGTCCACATGCGTCTCTCCCTGTGCCTCTGTTTCGAATTCGCGCTTTCTATGAGTTGTCTGGCGTTTTACATTGCTTTAAAGTTTGGGTTCATTAAAGGCGCTTTTGTAGGAGGTTAAAGGCTTTAAGGGACTTAAACCACACTTATGCCTCATCCCGGTCCTTTAGACACCTCGGTTATTTAACTTATGTAGCGATCCTACTAATCCACGCATCTTGAATTTTATCGAGTCAGTTTTATTCTTCCACTCTAAGAAAAAATGGGGTGAAAAGGGAGATTTCATAGTTACCACCTAGGTGAACATAGCGTCTGGTAAGGGCTGTAAAATGGTGGTAAAATCAATTATTATATATCCAAATTGCTACAAAAAGGCGTACGCCCCCCTCGCTCACCGAATCAGAAGCGGTAACCCTACCATTCTAAGGTGGCAGGTAAAACTTTGCAACCTTTTAAGCACAACATATGCGAAAACTATTACCTCCAAACTGTGTAACTGCTCCACCTTTTTTTTCTAAGAGTGCAGGGTAGCACTGACTGAGCCAACTAAAAAAAAGAAAAAAGAAAAGAAAAAGAATAACTGCGTGCTTGAAGCACTCCTCACATGTCCTCATTTGCTCCTTGTTAACATCTTTCCTCGCACTTTCATGTTGCTTCGTTTCTCAGTGCGACGTAAAAAATAATTCCCCGTCTCATTGGAACCCACCTTGTCTGTTCTACCTTTCCTTCTGTTGCAGGCCTGTCAGAGCTAGTTCTTTGCCAACCCTGCGAGAGATATATACCACACCCTTCCCCATGACAGGGACATGGTTCTGCCTAATGAATCCTTTATTTCTTTGCTATTTTCCACTGCGTGTCGTATCAATCACACGGGCGACCTCGTTTGTCACGACAGCAGCGAAAGGAACACATGCCAACTGAGAAAGACAGCAGGGGCGAATAACAAAAGGATGTGCCAGACACAAACGCCGAGGCTAGTGGAGCGTTCACATATGGATAAACTTGGAACCAATTCAGCTTACGTAATCCAGCCTACATTGCTCTTTTGTCATGACCAACTGTGTGAAATGTGCAGCTGTTTTTTTTTTTTTTTTTTTTTGTGCTGAAGCTTTTTGTAAGCCATCTTCCACCAGAAAATTTGAAGCGTCGATTCATTTCAAGAGGTTCGCTTTCCTAACAATCGAATTGACATCAGTAGTTTTTTTAGGCCGCATAGTAACTAAAAGGGAGTCTTTAAAGGAACACTGAGGTGACCCAATTTTTTCTTTTTCTTTTTAGTTTTCCGGTGCAGAGTGTTCTCCAACGAATCAAATGAGTTGGAACGATGAGCATACGTGACCTACAGAGCGAGCGCGAGGGCTCTGTTCAGCAAACCTCTGAAAAATCCTTCTCCTCGTGAAAAGAGCGCACAGCAGAACGAGAGGACGTCCTGATGTATGCTACTCCCCTCACGTGACCAGTGACGTACAGCGGCCCAGCTCATGCATGCATAAGCGGCGCATGAGCTGCAAAAAACAAAAAAGAAACAAGGAACCCAGGTACGGACCCTTCACCACGTCACGAGAGCATCGCGTCGGTCTTCCACGGCTGCTTTCTGAGACCGTTTCTTTCTTTTCTTTCCTTTTTTTTTTCAATTCGATTGCGCAGCTATAACGCACCGCAGAGCGAAAATATTTTGCATGGCGACTCCAGGTGGACAGCGTGACAGACGAGGCAGGATTTCGAGCGACGTTAAGCGTCACCTCTTTTTCTCCTTTAATGTCACGTGTATGACATTGATTGGGTGAGAGGCACGTTGTCTCTCTTGCGCGCTTGCTATGGTCTGACTCACTATGGACTCGAACTTGAATCAGGTTCGAATTGTGGCAGCGGCTCTGCCGTTTGGGGGTTTTCCCTTGGTTTTCTTGAGACACCCAAGGGAAAACGTCGGCTGCGTGTCTGTCTGCCCAGAACGCACGACACCCCGGAAGAAGCCTGCCGCCTGCAAACAGCTGCTCAAATAACGACATCTCCACCGGCATCTTCCTATCTGATCGTTTTTCTTGGAGTGCACAAAATGCGGTTGCTACTGCTCTCAGACCAATATTGCTTCTTTCAGCTAGCGCCGGTGGCGCAGTCGGTAGTGTGTTCGCCTGCTGCTCCCAAGACCGCGGGTTCAAACCCGACTGAGGGCGGCGGCAACTTGGTGGCAGGGTACAAGTTGCTCAGACACGCCGTCTTCCGCGAGGGACGTTAAATATGGTGTGCCTGGTGTTTAGATTTCGGCGCACGTTAAAGAACCCTCAGGTGGGCAAAATTAATCCACTGTGGCGTCGCGTCGCCCATGATCGCAGCTGTATCACGACCTAAAAAGCCCCGAATTATTAATGCTTAATTCAGATCAAAGACATCTGTTTACAACGCACGCAAAAATTAATGAAAGGGACTAGAAAAGCACTTCGCCCCTCCCCAGATCCTCACGCATTTCCGAAAGACAGGGAGAAAAACAGTTCGGTGACTGGGAGGGGTGATGTGTTTCTATTTTCACCTTTTCATCTTTTCAGTTTTCTTTCTCCTTTCATTCATTTCATTTCCTTTGTGGGAGTAGCAGAATTCGTCAGTGACGAATTCAATATCTTCCGGTTATTATTTTTTTTCCTATAATCACACTCAAACTCAAACAGCGAAGAAGAACGAGAGCGATGGAACCTTTCTAGCAATGATGATGATGATGAGGACAAAGACAAGAAAAATATGGATTCGAGCGTTTGAACGTGTCTCAACAACTACGCCGTCTCGGTGTTGCCGCTCATGCACTGTTCCGCAGCTGCTCTTACTCAGCGATAGTAAGGAGTCGGTGTCTCGCCACATATGGCCGCTTACTCAGCGACGCAAGACGCTCTAAGACGGGTGCGTACGCGGGAAACCGAAGTTAGAAGAATACGTGCCGCAGGAAGAAGAAGAAAAAAATTGTTTGCGGAAAAAGAAGCGCATTAGCAGAGAAGGAGCGCGTCGCATTAGGAATGCATATAGCCAGTTCCCTTTTATGAAAAACGTCCATTTCTCTGCGAAGCCAGGAAATGTAAGGAGCGTCTCCTAATGGTTCACCAGTGAGGAGTGTCTCATTGTATATGCAAAAGGCAAAGACATATTTACCCCACCGCCTTTGAATCCTTCGAGTGTCGTAGATTCTCAAGCCGTATGCATATTAGAAAAGGGCATACATTTAGCTTTGCTGCACACGATGCCTCAAATTTTTGTTGCTTATTCTTTTTTTTATTTTTCCTGGTCTTTGTTATTCGTCTCCATGCCATTAGTGCAAAGTACTACAGTAAGATAAATGTAAAAAAAAGAGGTGGAGATGCGAGAAAACACTGAAATTTGCGTGTCCTCTAGATCTGATTTTGTCGTCTCGAAATAAATATATACGGAGTGCGTCTTCGGGTCCTACTTCAGTTTGTCGGTATCTATATTTGGGAAGGTGATGTTCGGTGGAAAGAATTCCGTAAGACACCGAGACGAATGAGACACTATCTCGCATTTCTGTTATATTTTAACTTGTCGCGTGTATATATGCACCAAGATTCCGTTCCATGAAGCTGTTATCTTTATTTATGGCTAAGAATAAATACACATTCATCTTGTAGTATTGAACCACACTAAAACATTGCAGCTGCGTTGTTGTTCTTGCTGTTGATGGGGATGATGATGTCTGGTAGCTGGCAGTACAGGCCCGTTTTCCTTTTTCTTTTTTCTTCTTCTTTTTTGTGCTATTAGAACCCATATCATCAGCGTGTACTGGCTGATACAGTGTTTTACTTTTTACTTCCTGGGAAGTCAGTCAACAATAACAACAGTTGCATGGAAGTGTGCTTAGCCATCCTAGCCAATGGCTTAAATCCACAACCAGATATCTGCTACTGCTCTATCTACGTGGTGGTGGTGGTAGAGGAAATGGTGGTGATGATGGTGATGGTGATAAAACTGCTTGCCGTAGTCGGCCACGCTCAGGCGGACAACGCCGCTAGGTGGATCACTACTCATCATTGTATAGCCAATCCTGGCCAAAGCCGCTCTCAGATGCCTCAATACTTACTCCCTCTGTGTGCACAGAGGGAGCTAGTATCCAGGTACCCCCCCCCCCGTCCCTCCTGTACCATAAGACACTATTCATCATAATCATCAATTTTTCCCTCAGTGGTGAGGACTTAGTCCGTGGAGCGCCTAGGAAAGGAATCGCGTCTCGGTCGCATCTTTGAAGGCCTTGGGTGCATCAGGGTAAACACTTACAAGCCTTGGTATATGCCTTGAGGACATACTGACTCAAAATAGGAGATGACATTTGAAGAATTTGCCTCTGTTTGTCGAAAACTCATAGTCAACATGAACCCTGCGCAAAAATCGACGAAATCCTCATGGACGCAATGCATTAAAGTTCATTTGACTAGGGTGCACTAGAATTAAAACATGTTGGGGCCTTTCATGTTTCCAGAAGTTCTTTACATGGTGTTCTTCCGTGTTAGACGATGACATCTTAAAATTTTTATTCCCTTTCGCTGTTAATTGGCATAAGCGCAATTTTTCACTGCAAGGCCGTCTTCCTGCAGAGCAGCGTAGCGCGCCGACGGGACGGGTGACCGCGAATGCTGCGAACGATCGATGAAAACAAATGCTTTTGCAGATATCGTTCATCCCATATATGACATAGTACCTAGAAACTACCAAGCGTCCTCAGCTTTTAGCAGTGTTGCTCACAATACCTAAACCCTCCTATAGCTGTATAAGATAGCAACGGTAGCTAATATCACAGTCAAGCTCGATTCAGATTCTGCACCTTTAAGAATCCCCAGAGTGCAAGAACTTATCTCGTAGTCTGAACACGGGCGGAACCCAGTTCTCCCAATTGGATTTATAATTGGCAGCGCCACGGAAAGCGTTAATTTGTCCCGATCCCCTGATTTTCCCAGAGGCAATTGCGGGGAGCCCAAGACTGGCCAAATCACTGCCGTGATCGAGAGAGCTAAGAGGGAACATTTGGACTCCAACCTTCGTCCAACTTTCCTAGTCGTGACCGTGAATCCTAATGAAAGCAAACACGAGGGGGTTCTTCGCTCGGCCGAAATGAGGAATGGACGCCCGCTCCTTGAGACTGTACACACAATTACGGATGGTGGGAGGTCCCATACTTTATATCAACTTGTGTTCGTTATGAAATGAATGAATGGGACACGGAGGAAAGATACAAAGTTGAGTCTACGCTATATTTGAAGAGGAAGTGACAGAGATAAAAGTTGATACGTCGATAATAAACGAAATACAAATAGATTGAAGAGGAAGTGAATTGATTTGATTTGATCTGAAGGAAAAATACAATGGATATTTTGGCTTCACTAGTGCGAGTGAGTGAGTGAGTGAAAAAGAAAGAAAAAAGTGGAGAAAATTGGCACCACCAACGTGGAAGCCGGCTCCTCCATACCACGTAGACAACTCAGAAAACATACCAATAGTCACACAAAGTCCCGCCGAGGCCCGCGACTCCACATCACTTGCACCAGTTATTTGGTGGAAAACTCCTAGAATGATGATACCAATGGAGAGGATGACGATGGCGGTGATGATGATTAGTGGAGCTGGTGATTCTGACAGAAAACAATTGCAAACACACACTGAGTTGTCACGGAACACACAAACACGCAACACGCAAACAGCCGAACAGAAAAAGAGAGAGAGAGAGAAAAAAAGAACCAAACACTCACAGGCTCAAAACTTGTAGTCTGCGTCGATGTCCCGGAAAATTTTCGCTACGGCGGAGAATGCCCGGTGTCTTGACATTTGGGCCTCAGTACTTTTCAAGCACTGTGCGGACGTCCGTCCACTTCTGCCAGCTCCGACAGCTGTAGAAGGCGACGTTCCGTCGTTTGGACATCGTTTCGGTTGGAAATGTGAATATAGAATTCCATGTTCGATTCGGAATTGGGACCGTGTACACAATTATTCGTTTCGATACTCGAAACGTTCGCATAGCCGTAAATTTTCACTTGCCTATGCCAAGCCTAAGCAATTACGCTCAAACAGTATACTAAAAGTCATCGTACAGTCGTGTCCACATCGAAAATACATATGTGCAGAAAAAGGAGGCTATGACCCCTACACGTAGGTAGGAGAAAAAGCAGCGAGGAAAGAAAAATGGGATGGAAGAAATCGAGTTTCCCGTGGGGCCAGCTTCATGCGTAGAAGGTTGTTAGGCTGATGTTGTAACGGGTGCTGAACCAAGATAAATTGAGCTCATTTGAATGCGAACTCACGCGGCTGAGAGCTCTTCCTTCTTCAGTGATGCCGAGAGCAGGTTCAGCATCTCGTTTGCATAAATAACTGTGTGGGTTAAGAAAACAAATGTCTTTCCCCTGTTTCCCGATCCCCGCTTCGCTTTGCCCCGTGGCAGCGATTCAACGAACCCTGTTCCAAATTCATGAATAGCAGTTAGCTTTCTCTTGCGTCAGTCAGGTTTATCTGACGTCCAAATGCCTAAACTAATTCGCGAGCTGACGCTGGGATGTCCATGAAAAATGATTCCCTCTACCGGTACCTCGGTCGCCATTATGATGTAACGAGCCGATATCTCAAGCAATTGCAATCAGAAAAGCAATTGGTTCAGCTGATCGCGTTATGCGCAATACACATTAGGAGCACACATACTCGTACATTACAGTGTTTACATTATAACCACTTTGTCTTTGACACGCAGTATTGCAGTTTCAATAGGCGTGTATTCCTGCCATGAACAGACTAAATGCAAATCTCGAAGCCTTTGTAGAAAGCGTCTATTTATTAGCAGGCGTTCTTAGGGCAGCCACCTAGCTCCAATACAGGGATGGGCAGAAATACATTTTTTTAGTATCTAAATCTAAATACAAAATACTTTGTTGAAAGGGGTATTTAAATACTCTTCATATGAAAATACAATATCAAAATACTTTTCAATATCAATATTTAAATACAAAATATAAATACAGTATTTAAATACCGTAACTACTACAATAAATAATGTAAGGAAGATGTCATCTGAAATTACAGAAATAACCATAACAACAAATCAGCAAGAAACAATACCATTTATTTGTTAGATTATTAGGGCGATTTTAATATTAGAAGTTTTTCGAAGACGTCTTCTGTTCAACCGTACAATCAGATTCGCAAAGGAGAACAGGTATTTACAAGAATAAATACCCGAAAAAATTTATTTAAATATAATTATCAATAAATTTTCAAGTCTGTATTTAATTACAAAATATAAACACATGTATTTATATTTTAGATAGTATTTTAATTACAATGTATTTAAATACTGCCCATCCCTGCCCCAAAACACCATAACCCAGTTAAACTTATCTCATCTGTTTATAAAATTCGAAGCCATACGTAGAAACATTTAACGGCATCACTACACACATAATCTGATATAAGCACTCAGAATGACAGCAATGATGCTGGTTATGAGAGAGAGAGAGATACATGATGACGATGATATGGGGATGATGGGGATAAGAATCTCTCTAGCAGATGCTGGTTTATGGTCACTACAGAGTGTCGGTACCGACACTTCTCCTCTGTGCTGTAGATTAATGACGGTTCTGCTCACTTGCAGCGACTGGTTGTTGTTATTTTTATTTTTCCAGAAGTGAAAAAATAAAAAGGAATTTTCATGTGCATCCCATAAAAGTTTAGGGGTACTCTTACCCTGTGATTGTGTTAATTGGCATGAATTCATTTTTGCGTCGGCCTGCTTAATCACTAGATAGCATGGTTGGCTGCTTTGGACACATTAATGGGCTTCGCGAACAGCGTCACAACCGCCACCACTTGCCACGTATTTGAAAGTGTCATGGCACATGCTGTGTTATTTCAACGAAGAACGCTTCGATGCTTTTGCTAATGTAATAAATACTTCAGCTTCAGTAATTTATTTCGTTTACATATCGTGGGCGTGCGTGCAGATTTATGTCGCGCTAGCGGCAGACAGCACGCAGCGCACGTAACCGAAATACAAAACGTGTTGAATATAATTTGTCCCCCTCGTGTTGAATATAATTTGGGGAAAACCATATCAAACTTAATAACTGCGTTGCAGAAAACATTGCCATATAAGTCCACTATAACCCTCGTGTCTATCCCGAGGGAACAACAACAAAGAAAAAAAAAACCTTCAAGATCTATAAGGCTGCAGTACCCTGTAGACAACCAAAATAAGATACTGCATTCGAGAAAGCTGTCCGCTTTCACGGGATCTCTCTTTCGGTTTCCTTAACACACTACTCTCTTTGCATTGCAGCGATGCCGTGTTAGTAAAGACGCGTCTCCCAGTAGACTGGCCAATGCTTCTTCTGGATTCTCTAAGCCACGGGGGAAATCAGGATAAGAGCACAGATGAAAGATCACAGAAACGCGCCACACTTTCACAGCTCTCTAGGACCGTTTTCTTCGTCGCCACGTCGAACGCGATTGGCTGGCTGTCGCTCCCCTGTTTCCTTATTTCATTTCCTCTGCAGCTTTTTTTTTGTCTTCAGGATTTTTATTGAATCTTTCCGTACTTCGTTTATATCGATATATATGTGTTTGCTATGATTAGTGATCAATGTAACGGAAAGCGACAACGTGTACCCTCCTGCGAGGTGTGTCTCTCTGTTTTCTGCGACGCGCTGGAATATTAGATGTGTATGCTGGGTAGTTTTATACATCCCCACGTGTACGTTGCTGTTTCTTATGCATTGGTGCCGGGATGCGTGTGCGAAGTTTGTTTGTTTGTTTGTAAAGAAGAGAAAAAGAGGACAAATTGAACTCGTCCCCCGACTTGTTCTGCTACTCCTAACTTAATTCCTCACCCCAGCCCTCACCCGCCCAAAATTTGCAAGTTCGCTATTCATTATTCACATGTTTACTAGAAGGTAACTTCTCCCAGTTATCCACTATTCACAATTATCTCAAGATCATGCACAGAGAAGATTATGCGAACATGCCAGAGATCATGTGTGCGAAATTTGTTTGTTTGTTTGTAAGGAAAAAAGGGGAAATTGAACTCGTCTCCCGACTTGTTCTGCTACTCTTAACATATATTCTTTTTTAGGGAATAGCAAGCCGTTGTCCTGCATGGCTGACCTTTCCTTTTTCTGTTAATAAATCCCCCACCTCCCCAAAATACTTCGCATGTGCTCATGCGTGCGAAGTTGTTTGTTTGTTTGTAAAAAAAGAAGAAGTGTTGTAAGCGCGTCAATGAAATTGCTCGGTTTAACACGCATCAATAGATAGCACGTGGACAGCACACACGCATATACGTTGGACGATGATGAGGTGGGCGACTCAGCGCCGCTGTGGCGGTACACTGCCCCATTGCTTGTGGGAACGAACGAAGAGATGATGATGGAAAAGGTACTTTTAAAAGCCTGTCGCCTGCATTTTGGAGAGTAAGAACTCCGCAAGAACGCGAAGGCCTTGGACCTGGTGGGTGAAGTTCCCCCGCGGTCTAAGAATCCTGGCGAGGTCGAACGGCCGTTGGTCGATACGTTTCCATCAGTTTCCATGAGGCAGATCAGTTTCTATGGGTATGTGCTCTTTGTGATGCTACCACCACGCCAGGATGATGTGGCGGAGGTCGCCGCGGACAGCCTTAGAGGGAGAACACTTGAAAGTCCGGTCCCTGCGGATCTGTGGCCTTCTGGGTGAACTGTGATCAATTTCGTGGTATACGTTGTTTTCCTTTTTGTTTGTTTGTTTGTTTTCTTTTCCTTTTATTTCTTTCTTTGCTGGGAATGATCGATTTCGTGGTATACGTTGTTTTCCTTTTTGTTTGTTTGTTTTTCTTTTTCTTTTCTTTCTTTCTTTGCTGGGAATAGCAAGCCGCCGTATCGCACGCTAACCTTTCCCTTCTTTTTTTTATAATACACATATCCCCCCCCCCGGATTCTTAACGTAAGCTTCTTGTCCGAATGCGTGTAATTTCAAGTAGTAATCAGGTAGTAAAATTTAGCGAAATTACAAGAGCAACAGGAAACTAGGTCTCTTCTGCATTTTTTTTTCTTTTAAAACTCAATCAATCAATCTGTTGAGTACAACTTTGATGTGCGTAGAATGAGCTACTGATTTTGACACTTCGAGCTATGACAGAGCTCTTGGAACAAGCTTTTCGACCAAGCACACTGCAATGTCTATCTCTGAGTAATTATGCAGGAAGGCTGCACCCCCGCACAGCTTCTTTTTGAAACATGCGTTTTTGCAAAACAGGAGTTCGTTCCGAAGGTGTAGGATGCAGCTGGAGAAACATTGTCCCGATCGGAATACAATAAGCTAGCTCACGCCACACTGACTCGCTTGATGTGGGTGCGCGAGAGTCGCACTCTGATAGACGCAACCGGGGACTTGTAACCACGTTTTCCCAATCCTAAAACTATTCAACGCCGGCGTTTTGTTGTTTTTCTTTTGAGCGTCACAAGGGTGTGCACCGAGCCTTTCTAGTCCGCATAGTCCTCATAGTCGTCAACATCTCCTCGTATTTTAACTTTACTTATCCCGTCGTTCAGTATTGTGCATTGATTGGAGCAAAAACCTGACGCGCAAGGTCGTTGTACGCTCGGGATATAAGCAAACGTCATACAGGTGCCCTGGCTCATTTGCTAACAACCTATGACAGCAGAGAAGCTTGTCGTAGTTTCTTTTTTTTTCTTTTTTTTTATCAGCCTCTCTGCTTAACCCTTTGTACCGCCCCTTCCTCGCCCCCGCCTCTTCCTCGCTCCCCACTTCCCAAGCAATGAACGTACCGTCCCCTTCACAGTGCAAAATTATTTCTTTTGGGATCAAAAAAAAAAAAGGCGAAGAGGAGAAGCTAGCACGCATAGTCACACGAAGAATTGCAGACCTTGTCACTATAAAGGTTGTTCAAAATTAAGCTTTCACTAGCACTTTATAAATAGGCGAACAAAAGAAAACTGGTGCTACTTTTCCTGTTCCTTGAGTAAGAAACAAGTGCTACATAATTAGCAGCACCTGTTTCTTACACAAGTAGCGTAAAGTTATCATTCGGTTTCCTGTCATCGCTGTGTTTGCGTAGCGCTCGTGAAAGCTTAATTTTGAACACCCTGTATAAGCAGTGCCGTAGAATGTGTCTGTATGTGTTCTCTACATGTTTCATAAATTCCCTTGTTATAAAAGTCCTCAGACAAAGGCATCACTCAGATTACGCAGCAAAGGTTTATTCCCGACCACATCTTGCACCGCACCCCACCCCGCGCCGCAAAGGAGAATTATCTATAATCTGCACAGATGCCGCTACCAAGGCCAACTACAGACATACCGTGCAGCTGAGCGTTCCCGTTATTCATGACCCAAACTCAGAGGCATACAAGCCCCAGTACATGGGGCACGCAACAAAACAAGTACGCGGACCAAACTTAGCGTCCTTGACGCACTATCGGTTAAATTTGATTAGTTTCGAGTGAAGGGACATTCATTGCTAGTTAATCTTGCGTCCCCATATTCCACACGCGATATATACGAAGCGTGTAACCAAAGTAGATGATAACATTAATTAGTGCTCGGGGTGGACTAAAACCGAAACCGTGTTATTCATTAATTATGGGGACATAGGCGTGGCTATGTCTTACGTTGCGTGAGCTAGCGCGTTTGCTTCGGCAAGATGAGCTTTCAATCAAAGCCGCGCGTGACCAACGATTAAACTGTTGGAATGAGGAATTTTGTGACGATAATGCACTAGGTGAATATTCCTAAGTGGACCGACTCGTGCGTGAAAATTGTGAAGATAGCCAAGTTCTTCTGAAGCTTAGTGAATAAATTTCTGGTAGGACAATAATCCGGATTTTATGCGTGTTCATCGTTCGTGAAAAGATGTCTATCTAGTCTACAAATTATTGTCGGTAGGTCGTGATCCTCAGTGACGTCACAGAAAAAAAGAAAGAATTAGGTAAACAGCTGGACGGGTAGCATTTGTGCACACCAATGTCTGGAGGAGCAAAGAGACCAGATAAGATAAGATATGCAGTAAATAGGAGAACATAACAAACGTAATCACTGCAGGGTAAGGTAACCATGTGAAAATAAAATATTCAATTGAAATCAAAAATATGCAGCTTAACGTACATACATCAAAAATACTAGTGTATGACTGTCTACAAACATATTTCCTGAGAAACAGTCGACAATAGAGAGCTTCTAAAAAGGCAACGTTGTGAATAACGTCATAACGTTGTGTAGGATGTAGGACAACTTTTACTGTCATCATCATCACCATTATCCGTTTAGGCGATCATGTTTAAATCTTTTCGGATAAATGGCCACGAGGGTTCTTTCTTATTTCCGCTTCTTTTTTTTTTTTTTTTCAAAATTATCGACTAGCGCCAGTCGATGATTTTGAAAAAAAAAAGAACGGAAAAACGGTCGGCAGCACACTAAGCTTCCCGTCTCAGTCCTATAATATGCACATTTACCGAGAAGCAAATATACCGGAGAAGAGACATAACCTGTGCATTATCAGAACCCAATAACAGGGCGTGAGGCAATGGGGGGGGGGGGGTTGATATATGTTTGTTCGGAGAAAGGGATGAAAGTGAATGGGTCAACGCAAGTTGTGTGCAGCAGAATATCATTCTATTACTGCCTCTACCCGCAGATATTTCATGGATGAAATTGTACATATGAATATTTATTTATTATCGGCAACTTACATGCTACTTGCCTTGAAAGAAGGTAATATGGGGGGGGGGGGATATGTTTATTGAGAAAGAAAAGTAAGGAAAGGTGTGTCAGGCAAAGACCGACTTGCTATTCCTCGAAAAAAAAAGAAAGGGAACGAAAAGACAGAAAGAAAACGAAAAAAGGAAATATTGGGCTAGACAGTATACCCTCTCGTTACCTTTTTTCATACTGACAGATATTTCCGGAAACTCTGCTTGTAGAGTTGGCTTCACCTGTAGCATCGTGTTTATGCAGGCAAAGCACGCTTCGCATGCGAACAAACCGTGGTGGTAGTGACTGCGGAGTGATAAGCCGCTGTTGGGGCCTCATGCTTGTAGGAAGCTTCACGACTGAAGTCGAGATAAGATCAAAAGTAGGTATGAAGGTTCAAAATGGATGCGGCTAAAGGAAAACTAGACACTCAAAGCTGTACTTAATGTACACTACCGAGTGCCATACTCGAAATATACTTAACGTAATACCAGACAAAGTACCACTCTAAAATACTTGCCAAGCCCATGGCAAATTTAGCTTCTATCATTCCCCGTTTCACAGTTTCGTGGCCGCAAAAATATAGAAAGTAATTATGTTTTGTCGCTTTAGGGACAATTTTTGTCAAGTGCTGATGTTGATGAAGAAAAATACTAGGGAGAAAGTGCTGTTTATGAACTGCTGCTAGCTTTCTGCTTATTGGTGAACCTGAACCGAACCCGATTGCATAATTTGTATATATTTACTTGTCGTAAGGTGAGATGTAAGGAAGATTCCACTTACGTGCCTACAGTCAGTCACCTGTGGCAGCGCAAAGCATAATTATCATTTCTATCCAGTGTTCTGGTGCTTTCAGGTAAAGATCTGAATCGGGTTCATCACAGCGGCAAGCGAACATGTTGCCAACTCAGAGCGGTTTCATCGTAAAATGCTTACGTAAGGAGCAATTTTTTAATCCGAAGCGCAATATCTCATATTTCTGAAGGCCGGTGTCTAAGATGGGCCAAGCGATGGAAACGGACGTGGAAGGAAAAATAGTTGATGGAGACGAATCGCCCATTTTTCATTCACTGTAAATTTGATGTCAACGCCAGTGGCGCCCCCTTCATGAAAGCTACCAATTGCAGCCATCCGGAAGTTTCCTTTTAGAGCAGGAGCTGGCGGCATCGAGGATTCTTACCTCTGAATTTTGGCATAGGAATAGTAAAGGGTGAGAAATAAATACTGCTAAGAACGAAAGGGCTTGCTGTACTAGTTACAGAAATCGAAATTCCCGTGTTCCAAACTTGTTCTTGTTTTCTACGTTTTGACGTTTGTTGTCGTTGGTCTTAATATGCGTCACCAAGGCGGTAGTCGAGCATACAATGAAATTCGTCACAAAATACAAAATCGGCACTGGTCACTAGAAGCGATAGTCGTCGGACGTTACGAATTAGATTGGAATGAATTGGATTGGATTGGAAATAATACGTTATAGAAGCAGCGAACATATTAGGCGGTGGCTTGTAACATGTGTCTGCGTAGTTCTCGAGAACCGTCGTCTGCACTAATGAAGCCGTAAGTACACTTTGAAACACAAAAGGGGGGAAATGACGTCACTTTCCACAATTAAAGTCTGCTACAGACACGCGAACCTTATTATAATGCCGATGTTGCCAGCATAAACCCAGATAAAATTACCGGCACATCAATGAATAATGAGATAGCCAAGAGAAACGAGTAACTTTCCCTGTTCCAGTTTTATCCTCCATGCTCATTTATCTGAACTGCTGTTGGTCGCTGTCACAGACGCTCCAGTTGAGCAGAGATTAGCTCCATGCTCGGGAGTGTGTGCGCTCCCTCTTCCGCCCTAACATTTCGAAGGAGGCGGTGGCTATCAATTGCGTAGATTCCAGAGTGTCTCCACCGCTGGGTACAGCCAGTCACATCATTACGGGCAGCAACGACCGAGGAGAACCTGGCAATTATCCGTTACGCATTAATTCCCATGGTCCCGCTCTCGGAGGGTTATTTATTATTTCCTCCGGTATTCCCGATTCAGATAAGGAGGTCCGTATCGCGGCTTGAGTGTGCAGCGTCTCCGGAATGTCATTTATTCACTGAAACGGGGTTTAAAAAACGCTGCGAGTGGAATGACCTAATGTTTTCATGAGAAATCCAGGATAAACATTGCAAGACAAAACGAAAACACACAAAAAAAGCTAATGGGAAGTCTTAAAGGCAAGATCTGGCCATCGTATGATTTTTAGATCACAGTAGTATTCGATCGCGGGCAATGTGCAGGTGTTATACGCAGAATTTGATTCATTCATTGAATGGGAAATAAAATATAGAGAAATGTGAGACCCGATAAAGTCGCATAATTTGGTCAAACAGAACCTCGCAAAAAAATAATAGCATGTTCATATCTGGTTAAGATTTTACGTTGACGTAGGCATGAGCTACCGGAACTTGGCAGACGTCACAAAGGTGTGCGATAAGGATAAAGGCGATTAAGGACTGTTTTGATACGCGACAAAATGTAATCAGCATGTTTTGGATGAAATCGTTGGCTGAATCGTTTTTTTTAAGGAGTAGCAAGCCGGCACTTGCCTGGCTGACATCTCCTTTTGTGTGAATAAACATATACCCCCCCCCTCCCCCGGTAGAAGTCCAGCTAGCTCATTTCGAACGAGGGCGTCACATTAGGGTCGAAGGGCATGAATGACTTCGACTTACTATAAATTTCCACTGTAAATGAAAGAAAAAGAAGGCATGTGACAATGTTTTGTTTGGCTTTAGATTCAATCTGGGCTGTCGCATTAATGACATTTGACTTGTGACCAGTTGACATTTCTCACTTCACGTTAATTTACGGTTGTAGTTGTCCTTGGTGCACGCTGTATTATAACGTAATGACGTAAAGGTCACGTTGTGTGCGGCTATAGTGCATAAAAATAATATTATTGTCCCGCGTTGCTTTGCTAATGGTAATAATAATCCGTAGCTTTAACGTCGCGAGACAACTATATGATAATGAGCGACGCCACAGTGGTCTGTCTGTATGAATTAATTTTGCTCACTCGAAAGTTCTTCTAAGCAACTTGTACCCTGTCACCGAGTTGTTGACGTTCACAGCCGGGGATGAAACCGCAACCTTACATCAGTTAGGCAGACACGCTACCAACTGATCCACCAAGGATCGTAAGCCAGTTCCCTCAGAAGTCGGCCCAGGACGCATACTAACCCCCCGTGTCCCCCACTCCTTCTTGCTGTCCTTTCTCAATCGTTCCACATCTGTACGCCGCTCATAGCGACAGCTGCTTCGCGGCGCTAACACGAAATTAAAAAAAAAAGGATCGTAGGCGTAGCTTTGTAATGACGTATGTAGCAACGGTATGAATGGCAGAGTTCACTAGAGCGTTCTGACGCCACGACTACTTCAAGCCTCGCCAATACTTAGTGGTTGTCCTGCTTTAACCTCGTCGTGATTTTACGTAACGGTACTTTACGTTCTTTCACGACGACACGTTTTTTTTTCTTTGTATTCTTATTCCCGTACGCCCTTTCGTTGAATAAAAGGGTTCGACAACACCCTTGCACAGACACAGAATAGGTTCTGTTCACGTACACGGTAAAAAAAAAATAATAATAAAAAGACCTTTCCCGTGCCCTAATTTCCCGTTTGCCGATTCAAGGCCTCTTTCATTAGTCTCCCGCTAATTTGTTGCTCGTCCATCCTCCTCTCTCCACTTGTACTTCTCCTCTTAGCACGGTAGCCAATCAGAGAGATGATTTCCGTGTCTTCCTGGTTTGAACCTTGGTGACGGTTTGACCCGGATGTGGATACAGACGTCGGAAATTGCGAGCGAATGATTTTCCAGTCCGAATGTAGCCGAGCGTGAATGGGATCCGAAGGACCTGGGCATCGACATGCAAAGGCAGCCTTGAGCTCAAGACGGGTGACGGTGGTTTGACATTAATGCATTTCTTTAAGTTTGTCTTAAGGACATAAAATTGGTGGGATGGACTTTCTCTTTTTGGGGGTGGGGCGTGGGACGGGGTTCTATCTCTGAGTAGCAGAATGCGTCGGGTGACGCGTCCACTTGCTCTTTTTTTTTTTTTTTTTCGTGTACAAATACTATATTTGTACACTAAGTATAGATAAAAAAAATGTATTGTACAGAATAAATATTGTTAGCTAATGATGCACCTTCGAAGTGGGGCATACATATCCATATTTTATAGACTGGCATCATCATCATCGTCATGGAATCAGCTTCGCACGCGTAAAAGCCAATAACTACAGTACATTATGTATTCCTCTGAAAGTTTGAAAATTCAATACAATAGTAACTTTTTAGCAGGAATGAGGAGGAGTTCCGAAGGTTTGCAACCCTGCAACTTGCAGCGGCTGAACCTGGTAGTTCGTAGAGCCACGAAAGAAGTTACGCTTATTTGTCGTATGTGAAGCGTAGCTTATGTAGTGACTCTAGTAGTACGTTCAGTATCATAGAGATTAAGTGAATGCAGGTGTTTTCTTTCTGCGCGTGTCATCTGAAAAGCTGCATAGCTTTTTTGCTTGGGATCCTGCGCATCCTCAAAACATTTTGAAACACAATGAAACTTGCTGTGACGCGACTGCACATGAAGTATTTACCAGTATGAAAAGTAACTGTTGTATAGAGACAGGAGGAAAGTCCGTCATAAAGATTGGTAAATTGACTTCCATGGACAGACCTTGAGGTGTCACTCTTTCATGCGCGTATGATAATGTAAGCATCACGACTATGTCTTCACGTACTCTGTGAAGACAAGTTCTGATTTTTTTCTCCCCAGTTGTGAGACCTACTTTTGCAACAGAAAATCTGTTTTCATTTTCAAAGGCATCTCAACCATTTTCTGTTTCTCACGCATTGTGAAAGGATGTGACTTGGCTTGACTTTATAATTAACACTAAACATCTCTCTGCATGCAACATTTCTTCTTAGAAAAAAAAAAAAAACGCACCCGAGCATTGGCGCGCGCGCGTTCCCGCTCGACTCGCTCTCCGGGGTGTAACAAGGAGGAGGAGGAGGAGGAGTGAAAACTTCACAAGTGATGTCGTTACGGTAACAAGAGTGACCGCGCACCAACAGGGCCGGCACTTTCCGCTTTTTGTTTTTCGTTTCCCTCCCAGTTCTCCCTGCATAGCAGACGATGTTTCTCTAAGCCAATCGGGCGGGCTGTACTGACTAAATTACTTTCTCTGCCTCTTTAAAACCTTATCGAACTCATTCCTTTTCAGAGTTCCTCGCCTCCTGTAAGCCTTTTGCACAAAGCCGTCCGCCATATTATACTGGACACGCCGCAGCTTACATTCTTCATCTCTCCCTCCCATTGATAAAATCCTTCCTTCCCGCAACGGAGAGCCCAACACGTAACCCAGAAACCCAAATCTTTTCAATTGCCCCTCCTCGTTCCCTGCCCGACACATTCTTTTTCGCGACTCCATTTTTCTCTCCCTGTTCGGAAGGCCGCACCCGGAAGCTTGTTTATTGGACAGCATTCGGCGGATCAGCATTCAAAATATCGATTGAGACCCGATGGCGGATAAAAATGAATCCAACACCAGAAGGAGAGAGCGATGAGCACACAGGGAGAGGGAGAAAGTAAAGGTTCTCCTTTCCCTTATCTTCTCGCCTGTCAAAATATTCACAGTTCTTTCTCCCTGTGGGGAAAACGAAAACTGTCAAGTCGTACGCTGCATGCTCGTTACTGATAAGCAGGTCGCAGCCCGAGAGAAAGAGGGAGATGGTGATGGATGGTAGATGTCGGCTGCAGTGGTGGAGCGTAGTTTCGCTTTTATCTGCCAAGGAATTACGCACACACACACACACACACACACACCACGTAGGTGCAGAAGAGTTGGTAGCCGTATACGATGTGTCGCCCTCGTCACTGGATGAGGAAAAGAGATGCAGGCTGCTAGGCCGGAAGCGAGATTAGAGCTAGATCGGAAATGACGTGCCTGGCGTCGTCCTTGTTGGCGGAGGTGATGGTGATGATGAGAAGGAGCGATGGAGAGGGAGGGCAACGGTGGAAAGTAGAGGAGATGTGGACGTGTGATAAGAATGGATTGAGTGAGTGTTTTGTGGCGGGGCGACTGAGATGATGCGGTAGTAGATGTTAGGTTTGTGGGTAGCAGGAGCGAGGTAGTCTTTGCAGAGAGTGGGCACTGTTGGGCTTGTGGGAGCTAGAAAGGGGTGGTCGCCTATAGCGGCATGTCGCGGTTTTGTGCCTATGCGATGATCTTTGTCTCTTTGGTATCCTTCGTAATGTTGTACATCGGAGCGAGCCAACCGTGAGTGAAGAAGTGCTCGATGATAGTGACGTATCACAGATTGAAAAAATGGCTAGGAAGCAAGCGAGCTGGTGAAGATGATGCATAATGTAAAAACCCCGAGTCTAGGGAACACGAAGGGAACACGAAGGGTGTTCCCTAGTCTCAGGGTTTTTACATTATGTATCACAGAAGGTATTCTTGTGTTTCTGCCTGCCCTTTTTACGTATAGCAAATTCAAATTATTTTCATGGTGGAACAATCCGTGAAAGATGTGAATAAGTAATAACGATGAGAAACCGTGACTTTACGTCGCGAGACAACTATGATTATGAGTGGTCGGTCTGTGGATTAATTTTGCACACCTGAGAAACCTCAGCACACAGTACACCGCGTTTAACGTCCCTCGCAGAAGACGGCATGCCTAAGCAACTTGTACCGCTGCCAAGAAGTGATAAACCGAGAATAACACCTTTCGCTAACACATTCGCTGCTAGCTAACATCCGGACAAACATTGTAAAAAAATCATTTTATACTAACTTATTCTCATTTCAGCGTTCCAGTCGAGGTTTGTTCACGTCAACTTAAAAAAAACTGTTGAAAATATCCTCATCGTAGAGAATGAAGAGGTGACTCGACCTGAGACTGGCCTCAGTACGGACTTCATCCTTACGCATTCAATATTGCCAACCAAAGAAGAAAAAAAATCACCTATTTCTCTTCGGTAAACACAGACAGTCGTCTGTTATCGTAAACTACCGGTGGCCCTTCTCAACTAACCACCATTACGCGACGCTCGGCATACTACAACACGGAGCCCGATAAAGTGTTTTGTGGACGATATCCAGCCATCGCCACACAAGCCATTGCTTCTCAACTGCAATCCGAAGCCCACAAATGCCTCGCTATGTCGCTGTACACGGAACAACATCTATACGACCGGAAGCCTCCAAAGTACCACCCAGCGTTTCCACTGTCGAATAGAGAAGGGGAAAAATTGAAACATGCCTATGGTTCCCTTTCAAAGGACAGCAAAACAGTGGAAGATATCACTTCGCGAAAGCCGTTATATACGTACAATTCCCTTTATATCTCTATTTCACCGTCTCTTTTTTTTTTTTTAACGTAATTTATGTACTTTTCCTCTTGGCTCTGGGACCTTTTCTTTCTTCTTCTTGTTGTTTTTTTTTTCCGCGTGCGGTAAAATATACGTGTACGTATGTATATACCTGTAAGCGTCTTCCTCGCACCGTTATCACATTTCCGCAGCTCCAGGAGCGTGGAAGTTATGCTTCCTCTTCATGTGTCTTTCCTCGCACTGTTGGCTTTTGTGCGTGTTGCATTTCCTATCTCGCTATGTCTCGCGACGCATTTCGAAAAGCACCGTGTTTGCAAGAGGGGGCTCTATGTTGTCTAACGTTGGGTACTGAGAGAGCGGGTTAGTGACGTTTTTTGTTGTCTCATGCAACGCGATCTTTTCCGTGACCCAGAGGAGGAGTCCTGGACAAATAGTGTCTGCGGCTTTCCGTACATCCTCATTATAATAACTAAAAGTCATAGCGCCACAAGGCGATACACTGTACTGCTCGAGGCACACCTAGCAATAACGCAGTTTCGTCGGCTGGAACCTGCGGCACGGCCGAGCCGGTTACGGCGCCCCGCTCGTTGGTGCTAGCCAAGGTCCTGTTGAAGACTGGGAGGTGGTGGGTTCGAATCCTACCCCCGGCTCTGCTGTCTGAGGTTTTCCCTGGGTTTTCCGGAGACTTTCCAGACGAATGTCGGCACACGTCCCAATGAAGTCGGCCCAGGACGCGTCTAACTCCCCTGTTACCCACTCCTTCCTGCTGTCCTCTCTACATCTGTCCACATCTCTACGCCGCTCATGACCACAGTTGCTTCGCGGCGCTAACACAAAATAATAATTAAAAAAACATCGGCTGGAGCTGGAGTAGAACCACCCTAGCAGCGCTTGTTGAAAATAAAGGAAGAGATGGTTTGGGCTAGGCTACTCTTGTTAGAGCGGGGTTTGTCGGTGCTATAATCCCTCCATTCCGAGCCAATGCACCTTGTTCACGACGTACACCCTTCTAACAGGAGTGGCCTCCCCAAAATTCGCACTCTCTCTCTCTCCTCTTCATCTTTCCCAAGCGCCACTGTGGTTGCTCTAGTTCGTGTCGATGAAACGGATGCTATCGGTTCATATGCACAGTGTCTACCAAAAGTAATTCTAATGGTGAAAAGACTTCTGACACCGACCCAAAGTACGTACGGAAAGTTGTTGTTTTTAAGTGTTAAGAGAGGTCAGTACACTTCAAGACGAAAGTACGGAATTCTAGCGTTCAGTTTTCGAAAGCGACCTAGTCGAATCAATTATTTCAGACTCTGGTGACACAAGCCTCTGTTCCACCTGCGGTGTCGTGGCGACCGCCCAGCACATTCTTATGGAATGTGCACTCTACTGCCCGCAAAGGCGGATATTGTGTGATGAGTTTGCCCGTATCCTGCCATCTCATTCTGCCCATTGTGCCTTGGGGTAGTGGGCCGCACCTTATGTGGCGAATTTCCCCATTCATTATTATTAATTTATTTGTTGTTGTTTTTGCCCGTATTAGCAAGAGGCCGCTCACCTAAGCTGCACTCATTGGCCCCTATGAAGATCCTGTGCTCCATCGTCGGGTTCTTCACCTGTTCATGGGCTTCCTGTCGTCCACTGGATTGCTCCAGACGCATTAGTTCTTTCTTGTATTTTCATCCTTCCTTCATCATCTTCACATAATGTTCCACGTGCAGTGGGGTAGGGTACCACACCCCCGCGGTGAAACACTCCATCTCATCGTCATGATTTGTTGTTGTTGTTGTCAACTATTTCATAACATGTGAAAAGTTCCAGATCGTACTAAACTGCCCTAGAGAGACATGAATCCCAATTAGGTGAAATGAGAAACAACAACAACAACAAATAAAAGCCCTCCACAACATATTCGCAGTCATAAATGACAATGAGTTTGGGTTGATACCGTCGTAAACAGCGCCCCACTCCCCATGTCCACTCTTAGAGAGCAGCGAGCATAATAAGATGCAAACAGGGCCAGGCTAGAACAGCGTACCATGCCACTACTTGACAGGAAATCTGTTTCAGTGTCAGTGCACGTTCTTTGAGGACAATATCAAGCATGCACTTCGACAGTACATGTTGTAAATTATGATACTGATGCATACCACTCGAAACACGGTACGTTGAACCACACACATACGCGGTACCAGCGCAGTGGTCTGCTTCAGAAGGCCTCCTTGAGTGATGCGAGGGACACTCTCTTCACCATGCGTACACCTCGTTTGAGGGCAACTGTTCCCGTCACTTCCTCTGGGTGAGGAGGTCCACGGCCCACGGCCCTGGCGCACAGTGACTGTCACAATACTGGACGGTTAGAAACGCTAAAACGAAGAATGCTTCTGTAGTGACAATAAGAGCCATAAGAGTAACAGAGAGTGCCATATGGCAGGGGGAGTAACCGGAGTTGTGAAATGTCCCCATACCTGCACTGGAAATCTCTTTCGGCGTTATTATGACCTTAGGAACGGTAACCAGGCAGGTAACGGTTGAGAGGGTACGTCAGAATGGTACGTGCAACGTGATGTCCTCTTGTCAGGGTGAAAGTCAAAGACAGAGGAACTTTCTCCGTGAGCACGCGTGATAACGATTCAGCCAACATAGCTAGGTTGTCAACGTTAAATGAAGCATCGTGCGTTACGCGACTTTCAGAGCCAGTTTCTGAAACATCACTTGGGCCTAGGCCTCCATGTATTGCACCAGGCCTGAAAGCTTCGCGATTTCCCCATTGAAAGCGTGTGCCGGACTTAGTTCACTTACCTGCCATATATGGCGCTCGCAACAATGGCGATAGCCATTGGGGCCTTACCAGGTTTCGGAACTTCGCGAGCATCCGCACAGTTCTGTGTTCTGGGCTATCGAATGTGTTGTGTGGGAATTTCTCAACAACGATGATTTGGTACAGTGAGTGTGCCTATGTTTTGTGCCTTCTCGGAAGAATGTGAGGGCTATAACTCGCATGTGTGAGGATTTTTGAACAACACGTACGCAATGATGAAAGATGAAAGTCACTGAAAAGGTTAGCCAGCTGTAGGACTCGAACCCACATCTTCTGGATTGCCGGCAATGCAGAAGATGTGGGTTCGAGTCCTACAGCTGGCTAACCTTTTCAGTGACTTTCATCTTTCATCGTTAATTTCTTAGGCAAATTGAGGCTTTGTGTGTATTCGTCCCTTCTATGTTGTTCCAGCCTCAGAACATCAGTTCTTTCATGTTCACGTACGCAATTTTTGCTTGCTTCACGGTGAATTGATTTGGCTTGTGGATCTTGTGCATCATAATGAAGGAAAGGGAAGAGGCACAAGCAAGACTCTTCCCTTTCTTATTATTTCTTTTCATACCTCAAATTCGACTTTTTCTCTCTTTCTCTCTCTGGCGTGAGGAGGCGGCAGGGCTAGCTTATGAGCACTAATTGTCTGCGAAAAATATATTTCCAACTCCGAGAATATTTTGTTAGAAGATTAAGCCCGTGGTTTTGCAGGCTAGGACTCGAAAAAATCAATTTCAGAGATTACTGAACTTTGTCAGCTTTTATAATCGAGAAACTTGTGCGGTAACGGTGGTTGTCGTCTGCTAGCATCGTCTGCTAGTCCCGGAAACGCCGAAATCAATGCTCGTGGTCAAAAGTTTTCTAGATAAACATTTGTTCGAACACACGGGGACAGTAATTCATTCGTGAGTAGACCACACAACCATCACAATCCATGGAGGAAGTTGCTGCGCACTGCACCACGAACTAAGGTGATGGTGTAGTACAGTCTTTCCTCGTTGCGGATCGTGGTCTGCTTAGCAGCCTTTTGAGCCATGTAGGGAGCGCCAATGTGGCAGGTAACCGAACTAAGTGCGGCACAGCTTTTTCTTGGGAGCTTTCAGGCCTGGTGTAATACATGGAGGCCTAGCTTGGGCATAACATGCTGGTGAGCGAGCCAGCAACACGTCCTCGATCCATCCTGTCCCTCTGTTCCTTTCAATTCCTGTTCGGGTCCAATGCCATTTCTGCAGTTGCATGAGAAACTTTACAAACGTAGAAGGTTCAGAACCTGTCGCATGCAGAACCCATGTAAAGCATTCCTTCTTGTAAAGAGCACCGATATCTGATGCAAAATCCCTTTGGTTATGGCCAGCTATTGTAGGATACATTCTCGTTCACTGTAACAGCAGGTCATACTGTTTCCCTTAGCTATAACTCCGCAACGAGGGCTTCTGTTCGGAATTTGATGTCCGTTTCAGGTGACATTCCAGGTGACATATTGACACACATTAATCAACCGCTCGTTCGTTCCCCGTTTCAAATTTAAACCTTTTCGGTTGCCTCGCGTCAGCGGTTGGTGCCGTTCCAAAATGTATTCTGTTCCCTTGGATTTTCGTTATCTTGGCAGCGCATTTATATTATATCACACTTTTTTTCTTCTTAATCTTTGTCTTTGGTTTATCTCTCTTTTAAGAAATATAGGAGTCTCGATTTATTGCTCTAATCTGTACTCTTCGCTGTGTGCCATTTCGCTTTGCTTTTCTGGGTCGTTCATCTCTTCCCTCTCACACCACCTCCCTCTCTTGTGGGTCGTTTATCTTGTCCTGGGGGTTTTGGGCACGAGAAGTTATTCTGGGGCAGCTTAAGATCGATAAAGTGTTCTAGCGAAGACGGCGGCCGCTGTTTGTGGAAAACGTTAAAGAAGGCTAGGGTACACAGTGTGGGAATTTTTGTCACTGTCACTGTTGGGGAAACTTTCGCTGCCTAACATGCTCGAAAGAATGCCTTCTAAGGGCACCGCTAATTGGAGTGTTGGCACCACTTCTCTACTGCTCCGTTAAAATTTCATCTCGCGGAATGAAAGAATCTCGTTACTTCGCAAAAACAGAAAAGGAATGACACTCATTCGTTGTGTCGTTCGTGATTTATTCAATTCAATTCAATTCAATTGTTTTTATTTCCCATTCAGCGATGGGTGGGGCCGGGGAGAAAAGCCGCAAAGTGCAGTTCATGAGCGGAAAAACCTCCGATATACGATTTCGCTCTCTCCTTCTCCTTCTCAAGAATGACGACAATGCGGAGCGAGCTCTCATTGGTCTCCGCAAACGATTTCTTCAATCACCGCGAGACATCGTTTGAGGCGACCAATCCGGAGCCTCTCCGCATTGTCTGGTTTCTTGGGAAGTAGAGGGAGAGGGAAAACGTATATTAGGGTTTCTTCCGCTCATAAACCACGAACGACGCAACGTGTGAATCCCGTTCCTTTTGTGTAGCTGTCAAAGTTACAGCACCTCTTATTCCATGAGGAGAAACTTTTTCTGCGCTTTGGTGCCCCTTTAATAAGGCTAAACACTTTGTCTTGGATGTAAGCTGCCGAATAGCAAAAAGACGAAAGGTACACGGCGTGCACAACAGCCACTCAGAATTTTAGAACACTAAGAACTCTCAGATTTACAGAAAAGGCAGGACATTCAAGTGTAAAATGTGATATCGCGCCCCCATCTAATCGTAACCTACGTATCGTCTTCGAGTTAAGCTTACAATCCGTACTGCATTTGTCTTTTCAGTATTTTTAGTTCTGAGTAGCTGCTGTGCGTCTTTCGTCTGTCCTATACGGCGGCTTACATTCAAGATGAGATTTCACTAACTACTCCGTCTTCATACCGTGGGCTAGACACTTCGCTCAAAACTGTCCCGCGTAAATGCTCTTTGTTTTTAGTTCCGTGTTACCGCCCCGAAGCAACTGTGGCTATGAGCGGTGTACTGGCGTGGAGAGATTGAAAGTGGACAGCAGGAAGGAGTGGGGGACAAGGGGGTTAGCATGCGTCCCGGGCCGACTTCAGAGAGAACTGTACACACATTCGTATGGAAATTCTGCGGAAAAACCCCAGACAGCACAGTCGGTTCGGAGATTCTAACCCGCGTTACCTCTAAGTCTCGGCGTGGAAGGCGGTCATCCTAACGGGAGCTGGTCCCGGATAAACGTAACGGACAGTTATTTGTATCGATGCGAAGCTGTGTTCGAAACTTTGTTGCAAAGGGGACAAGTTACACGCAGAAGATCGGCACCTAAATATACCGAAACTCATCCGCCAGAGAGGCGTCCACCGGAAAGGTCACGTGCTTACTGGAGCCAATAGGAATGATCGGGCCCCTCTTACTCCTGTGACGTCAGAGCTGGACGTAGCAGGTCGTTTTAGGGTTTGTATCTCGCAATCTACGACGCCGAGAAGAACGATTATTTTTTTCCTCAAATCTCTGGTGTACAATATATACAAAGAATGCATGTTGTAAAAAGCAACAAATATCAAGAGGCCACAACCCCTTTAACTGACGCGCTGCAGTAAAAGTTATTCAAATGTTTAAAAGTGTGTAAATGCTGTAAAATATAGTGCAGAAAGGTTTAAGGTTTCTCTTGTTTCTTTAAATTAATCAGTCATCAATAGGTGTAACGATTCGTCGACTTCCTCTGTGTAATTGGTCTATCCTTATTTCCCTTATAATGGTTTCTTTGCTTTCGTGACTCTCTGACCCTGTAGATTAACACCATACTCGAATACCTATATATTGAACCTATTCCTCGCCTTACGCCTATAGCTCGGTTACCTTTTTAATAGCCACAGGTCTACTGGTCGAACTCTAAGCTTTTCTCCTGCTAGACTCGAGTGCGTTCCATGTCAACCCATCGAATCACACCAATACACATGCGCTGGGGTAAGGTCTCGCAATCTTAGCGGTGAAGCACCTCATGACATCAGCATTTATAATTCAAATGCTGCTTTGTTGTTCCGTGAGGGAAAGTGACACAGGAACCTGGTGATAGTCGATGGCAGTTAAACTTGAGCATTGACAGCTCAGCTTACGTTATCGTCCACACTCTAAGAAAAGAAGGAGTAGAATGGGGAGTAATTGCAGCTTCTAGTCCCCTAGACTGCCAGTTACTCCCTATTTTATTCCCCTAATCCCGGCATTTACTCCCCAGGAGTGCAAATTTTCACTGAACTTGGCAAATGGCCTTCCGAATGCAACAGTCTACGTAAATATGTGCTCTTCGTTAATTCGATTCTTGGTCAACATAGCAATTCTTCACCCACTCAGAGGAAGAAACAGTTAGTGCTTCTTTCTTCGCAAATTGTGCCCTCTGTATGTCGCAAGATTTTATGTCACTCGATATATCGCGGTTGTTTAGGGCCGTTGACGGTTGATTCAAAGTGTTTTCATTCATGCACACGAATTATGTACCTAGGACTCTTAGAACGGAGCGTGAAATGCAGTCTCCACACTGTAACATTCATTTACTCCCGGGCATGTGCTCCCGAAAGGGACTATTTTTTGTGGCAACGCGTTTACTCCCCAAAAGGAGTAAAATTACTCTCTCTTTTTTTTTTCTTCTTCTTCTTAGAGTGCAGTAGACGACAACATGAGCTGCGTGAATGAGAGAGCAACTGGGAAAAAGTAGAAAAGGAAAATGTACAGAGGTCGAATATTTGTTCTGAGTATCTGGGCGAACGTTGGTGAAATTTTTAGAAGCTTGGACCGGAAATCGGGAGGGTACAGGCTTGAGTCTCACTGCTAACGGTCTTTTCCTCAACTCTCGTTCTTTAAAGGGCCGTTCGCATACGGAAACCCATCTATGAAACAGATACCAATACGTTCGCCATCGGTGGACAATCTACTTGATTAATTTTTTTTTCGTCCGAAAAGTGCTTAGATATTAAATAAACGAACTTTAAAGGTCAGCGCTGCATCCGCGGCTGCAGAAGCTCCGGCGACGTGACGTCACTCCCCTAGCGGAGGAGTGAGAGGGCGGCGCTGAGTGGAGAAAGGCGCCGTCCATTCGCCCCGCAGCTCTACGAGACGCCCGCACGACCGCGGCATTCCTTTTCTCAAGGTCGCACCCCTCATTGGTTCTTAGGGAGTGACGCTTTCTCGTTTTTCCCGAGAGGGATTTTCGGCGTGCTCTCAACATCCGGCGTCTGTTCTTGTCATCTATTCCATCGAATAATAGGCAAACTATGCCATTCTTTCGCGTGGAATTTTCGATACCGTGGTCAGTGGTGGACCACGAGGAATAAAATAGTTTCGAAATCGACAGGAACGAATGCGACCGTCCCTTAGAGAATAGTTAGAGACTCAACGTACACGTGTTATTTCATCTTCTTTCTTGTAGTATGAGAAAATAATTTCCATCCGTCTTTCTCTCTGACGTCTTTTCTGTTATTCACATAAACTTCTTCGTGAGAGACGTAATTAAAGAACAACACAGAGAGGTAGAGAGAGGGGGGAAAGAGTAGAATCGTGAAAATTCTCGTTTCGCAGAGAACCAGCCTCTCTAATTTTCAGCCATGGTGAACACGAACTGACGGCTACAATGAAGAGAAAAATAGTTTCGAATATTGCGTTATGCTTCTTTTCTAAGATTCAGATCATTTTTCGAACTTCTTCTTCTTCTTTTTTTTTCTGTTGTTCCGACTGTTCTATTTTGTTCCGTTGTTGTACATTTTGAATAGCATTTCTACCGGAGAATGCGAAAACGGAGAAGAAGTACGGATTAAATATAAGGGGAAAAAGAATTTAAAAAATGAGAGGGAGCCAACATAAAAACACCGACGGAAGCCCGTTGCGAATGAGGCTGCCAGAAAAACGTTTCGCAGCGGGCTTTACAGCATAATTGGAAATGAACGCATTAGCATAAAAGACCCTTTGTTCTTATCTTCTGTTAAGAACTGAGGGTGTGCCGTTTCACTTTTGAGTGAGGATAAAGACGAAGTCAGGCGCATGTTTCCTTTCTTTTCTTTTCTTTTTTTAAACACTTTTCTACCCACCATTCTCGTTCATTACTTCCATCTGCCGTCTTAATAACATGCGTGAAGAGGGAGAGAGAGCGCAGCCTGATTATACAACTAGTCCCAAATTTCGAGAAAAATGTTTTGAGGAGTGTGCATAGTCAAAATCTTAATTTAGCTTCAGACTGAATCTGTGAACGTAGTATAATAGGTGGAGTCAAAAGTAAACGCCACGAATAAGTAAGGTAGTTTATGAGAAGCAGTGGGGGACTCGAACCCGATACCTCCGTTTAGCTTTATACCACGCTAGCTTCGTACTACGCGGTAAGCCCTCTCATCAACACGCCAGTCTGAGGTAAACCATGAAGAGCACACTGAGAGAGGAGTACACCGGGCACATGCGATCACCCTTATACCTATACCCTCAGCATACTCTCAACAAATCCTACATTTCCTTTTTCCCTAGTCCTTCCTGTTGTCACTGTGGTGACTTTGTAAAATATAAGACACGTCCTTCTCCATTGTGTACACTACTAACCTGTCAAGACCACACTTACAATGGGCGCGTTAAGTAGCTGCTCTCTTACTCCTTCTCGGGTTCTCCGAGTTTCGTGCTCCTGGAGCAGCTATTAAACGGCACTTGGACGCTTGAACACTATCGCTGTGCTGCCGTTTCTCCCTTTCTCTCTCTCTCTTTGTTTTTTTTTTTACTCTCTCTGCTCTGCTGCCGCCCTACATCCTGCGTTCTCTTTCTTCCCTTTCGTGGAGAGGAGGGAAGAGGTCACGTGACGGAGCACGCTAACCCTTTTTCGTGTACCCTCCAAAAGCTAGGGCGTGAAGAGCGCGTTCGCGTGCGAGACTCGGAGTACGCGCGTAACCGCTTAACGGTAGGAGTGCCAAACACTCGCGCTCAGGAGCAGCCAATTAACGCGCCCAATGTCTCTAAATTCAACTAGACCCTCTCCCTCTCATTATCACAGCATTCCCAAGCCCCGTGGTCAGTGGCGTATCTAGAGCTACCTGCGCCCATGGCAACATGGTTAACATGTTGTCCTTGGGGATGCGCTTTCGTGTGGTCCGCACTAGGTTTCACACTACAACCTCTCTAATGGCGGTTGCTTTAGATCATTTATGAATGTGCCAGGTTGAGTGCCCGACCTGGCACATTCACACCCGACCACATGATGGCGCCCCTGTTCACCTGGCGCCCATGGCACCTGTCCACACCTGCCACACCCTAGATACGCCACTGCCCGTGGTAACAAGTCCCACCCCCCCAACTTCTTTGTTATGACTGTGTGGCTTATCTTTATATTTTCACCAAATTATCCCGAGTAATGGGGTAGAGTGGCGATGGAAAACTCCAGTCATCATCACTGAAATAAACTTGTTTGCTGCCTAGCCATACACGGTCACATCCGCACACACGAACATCGAGGTGGGCTTTCTCAAGTTACGGATGAGTAGTATGATGATGAGGCTTTGTAAAATCGCGCCTATACAATTGCATTGCGTTCTCTCTTCATTAAATGCACAACGCTGCGCAGTAGCGGGCTAGGGACAGTCAATGGCGCCTCTCGTCCTCAGTGGGCGGATTCACAAACGCGATCGTAAGTAACGCTAAGATGCGCTAAGACGTCGTAGCCTGCTAAGACGTCGTCATCGTTACCATAGTGAAAACATAGTCTCGCACCCGTTGCGTGTGACAACTTCCTCTTCCTCGTCAAAGGGGGTACCCTCTCCACTACGATAGCTTTGTGAATCGCGCTTACGACGCCGTCGTACGCGCGTCGCAGGCTACGACGTCTTAGCGCAGCTTAGCGTAACTTACGTTCGCGTTTGTGAATCCGACCCCAGGCTCTTCTGGACGATCAATGTAATATATTCAACACAATAATATATTACGATAATTATGATAAATCAATATAATATTATACTCGTGCTTAATCTAAGAAGGAAATTGCATGCCCTACTGCCTACGGGCTCGATAATCCACTTCTTTCGTTGGTTTGTAGAACTGAACATATTTTGAACGTGATGGGAACATTCATGAAACTTAATGAGCGCACAGGCACATACGCAAGGCAGCACTGTTTACATTTAGACACTGTTTACAATTCCCTATTATGATGGTCCTATATGTATACATCAACACGCGTTTTGGCAACAATATGTATATTTAAACAGTTGTAAGATGCACGGCTATGTGAATGTTCCTTACGGTGTGCCTTACGTACGGTGTATGCAGTGGCGCGCCAGCGACGGTAAATTTAATGGAGTTTATGGCGGTGGCATTCTTACTGAGTGAAAGTGTTGTGACAGGATTCAGCGGTAATATAAGGGTCTTTCCACAGCACAAGACAGCAAGTTCACAGATTCAGCACGCGTTCATAAAGTTAATCGCTTTCGAAAAATCACGTGTTAGAGCAAGAAACGAGAGTCCTGGACATCCAATATTTTCCAGAGGTAAGGGTACTTGTTGCAAGGCCAGAAATTATAGCTTTTTTCAATAGGATACTGAATTATTATGCCATTCCAGGTGACACTTTTGTTAGGAACGACATATTGCATACTTTTTCTTTTTGTTCTCACGCGCACGCATATTAGTGTGCAGGCGCAGAAACCCAAGCTAAAAACGCTATAAAACTTTCTTAAGCTGTTTCACGCCACCGCATTCATTATCAACATATCACCAGAGCTACCCAAACGTCCCGAGCCTTCAGCGATTGGTCATAGCACGTATCTACGAGTACATATACATCGCTTTCCTTGAACTCCATCAACGACATCGCCATATTTTTATTTACAACGCTCGCCTCGTCTGGATTCTGGAAGCGTGCCTTAGGGACCAATCAAGCTGTGATATTTCTCTCGCAGGCGTCGCCTGTAACTATAGCAATTTGATCGTTGTGCGTAGTCGTATAGAAACAGAGCGTGTGCAGAATGAAGGGTGATTGGGAAAGAGATAAGCTGCGCAATGAACTGCGCAGGCGATGCGCTTCCTGAACACAGGATGTTATTTTTCAGGGTGAGGGGTCCCGTTGCAAAGATAAGCTCGTAAAAATACGAGTGTGTTTGAAATGAATGGTGTTTGGTTATCTCACCAGCAGTGTAATTCGTTTGCAGCCATGGTGAGCCCGGTTGTCTCTGTAGTTCCGTTGACGGCGAAGTCTTATGGAAAAGCGTCGTGAGTGCTAGTATCGTGGTCTAGTTACAGTCATGTCTCGCTTATCCTGATTTCAGATATCCGGAAACCTCGTTATCCGGACTACATTACCGGGAACGAACCTGCTACCATTGGATTTAGTCTCGGTTATCCGGAATTCATTATCCGTATCCAGACAGCAAGTACGGGAAACAATCTTCCAGGACCCATGTTATTCTGATTCGCTTATCCGGAAAAGTGTCAACGTCCTCTGTCCCTGGTATGTGCTGTGTTCGAATTATTCCGGAAAAGGGTCACATCTCACGGGGCCATTCTGTAGTGTTTGACCTTCTTTTCTTCTGAGGTCACTCGTTTTTGGTATGTGCGGGCACATGGAGATAGTAGACGATAAGCGAAAGAGGTGCACTGCACCCACGGAGCGCAAGAAATTCACACGTCAATGTGAACGTCAAAGTCCAGGCCGTCTGAATACATCGCCTGTATTTTTGCCTCTGCCAAGGGCATTTGCAAGAAGACAAAAACATATGCGCAGGACCAACTTTCTCAGACATCGCCCTTTATTGAACAGCGGGGTGACGCAGCTGGTGCCGTGGCTGTGACGAAAATACTGTCCCACGCGTGCCTACTAATTTCAAGAAGCTCACTACGCACGAATTTTTCAAGTAGCGATCTTTTCGTTGTTTTCTTTTCTGCAGCTGTAAAGAGCTGTCCCAAATTTTTCGGGTTTCCCCGGAAGTATGCTTGGTCCGGTTATCCGGAAATTCGTTATCCGGACGAAAAGGGACCACTCCCGAGGTGTCCGGATAATCGTGACATGACTGTACAGAGTATGAAAGCTTGGGCGAGCAGTGCGCTGTACAGCCATTCGCAAACAGACGATAACATAATAATTGGTCGCATCTTTGGGCATTGTGCCGAACGCGTTTGGAAGCGGTAGCGCTGTAGTGCCGTTACGTGGCCATACCACGTGACATGGGTTTTCATGAGGCCACGGACGTACCTATACTATGGTTTCCCCTGTAAAACTACCGCTTTAAACCATGGTTGAGCCTGATGTTTTGACCACGCAGTTGTATTGTCGTCATTTCTATCTGAGCATCATAGGTGGCTTTCAGGTTCAGAGGTGGCGCTCCGCATGCTGGGGCTTCGTACTTCCGGTCAAGGCAAAAGTTTATAAAATCTGGCTTAAACGGCAACCAAGATGAGTTCACCT
The DNA here is from genome assembly GCF_037126465.1 of Ornithodoros turicata. Taxonomy (NCBI): domain Eukaryota; kingdom Metazoa; phylum Arthropoda; class Arachnida; order Ixodida; family Argasidae; genus Ornithodoros; species Ornithodoros turicata. The sequence goes on from NC_088205.1 coordinate 69,509,671, forward strand.
GGGAACGCCTGCCCCCAAACAAGTAACTTGCTTCAACAAATGCTTTGTACGCACTTTTCTTGTGGCAAAGTTTAGATTTCGTGACACTTGGTGCATGTTTCGGTTCCGTTTGGTGCGCGCTTTGAAATCGCGATCTTTTGCTGTGCGAAATGTTCCGTTACAGCGCGGTCAATTTGACGCTTCAGTTCAGACGCATCAGTCGCATGTGTTTTCTGTTCTGTGTGTATATTTTATTCATGCGTTATTGAAACGCTTTCAAGAAATGGAGCAGCAGACCCCGCAAGGGTGTCACTCAGTTCCAATGTTTGTAAATAAACAGGTATTATCTCTCTCTCTCTCTCAGATAACAAAGATAACAAGCAGCATTTCATGTATGGTACAACAAAATGTACAGGCAGTATTTTACGCAGCAATCTTCTGCACTTATGCACTATTTATTTCGTTGTTAAGCTTGTTACCTACGAAATAAATAGATGTTTCATCCCTTCTTGTTTTCATTACTTCAATGATATGGTACGACACTTTCGAAAATCCCTCACTAGCTAATACCTCTGGCCGGCTATAATGCGTGCGATGAGTAGTTTGCAACTTCCTGTAACGAGGTAAGGAAAGTTGCAATGTCACGTGGATTTACGCTTCCAGTCCGAAGTTCTGCTGGAGTCGCATAGCGTCAGCGTGTTTTCAACGTAAAAATGGGCAGATTTTCAGCGCATAACTGCACTAATTCTGCGGAAAGAGGACATAATATGTATCGCGTACCCTCGGATCCTGCGCCTTTGGAAAAATGTCATCAGCGAAAAAGACAATTGCACTTAGGGGTGTAGGCACTTGTCACCAAATGACGTTTCCTGAAAACCTGAAAAAATTCCTGAATTTTCCTGAATTCAGGAATTCCAATTTCCTGAAAACATAAATAGATATTTCATTCCTTCTCGTTTTTATTATATCGAAGCTAGACTGTGCCTTTCTTCGTGAGTCAATCTCAATGAAGATACGGGAGGTGGAACAAGACGTCGTTCTTGAGGCACACCGCGCATCCCATATTAAATACGGAAACCCAAGCTTCCTGAACGTACTTGCTTACGACACTGTCATCCTCCTTTCGTACCGATCAATATCCACGTCTTAGCAGCAGGAATATCCAACGTTGTGGGCTCTGCATATTACAAGCACCTTGCTGAAATTACATATGCAGGAACCGAAAGCGCTCACACTTCCCAACGTTGCGCGCGCACACAGAGCAGTACAACTTCGTGCGTTCACGATAAACTACTAATTACACGCTAGCTGCACTTTACCTGCGCAATCTTACAATATCGCCCAACTAACAAAAGCTCCAGAGTGATTACGATGCCTCGAGAACTCATTTGAATAACTGCGAATTAGGCCTTTGCGGAGTAGCGCTTGTCTGCGCGCGCGCGTTGTGCCGGTCAGCTGCACTTCCTCAATGGCCGGAACAAGGTTTGTAGAAGCGGAGCCTCCTCTCTGTGTGTGCGTGTACGAACAAGCCGAGAGAGGGAGAAAAAACGGTGAGGTATGTATTGAGGAGCAGAATGCAAATGTGCACTTAGTGAGCGGTTTAAAGTTGCAGATGCGGACTAAATGAACGTGTTTAGGGCTTGTAGCTTTACTATGAGGGCTTTCCGTTCTTTTCCTTTTTCTTCTTTTTTTCGGTTTCAGCTTAAGCGAAAACTCGCGTGTTTGGGTCTTTTAAGCGCAGCTTTTTCCTTTTCTTTTTGTCAGTAGAGTGGTGTATGTAGCTATTACCAGGTTTTCCTGTGTTACAAGCGTACCTCTTTCATAATGCACGAGAGCAACGACCGCACAAGGGTTTCTCCCTTAGCACATTTTTCGTACGTATCGTATACCACGCAACGCTAACGCTACCGAAAACAGACGGGTCTTTTTAGCTGGGATCAATTAAATGTTTTGCGCACAAACACGAGGTAATAGCTATATAGTTTTAGTGTATCGTACGCTATCGCCTTTGCGTACGTATGGGATAGCGTTGGTGGTTCGCACGCGCAAAACATCAAGAGAGTTTCGTGCAGTACGCAGAACCATCACGCTATCCCTTACGTACGCAAAGGCGATAGCGTACAATGCGCACAACAAGACCGAAAACCACACGCCAGTAACAAAAGTTTTCACTATTCGAATTTAATCGAAAAGCACCGAATAGAAATGAATATACGAGGAAAGATTGGGAGATTAATCGCTGCAATGAGCTTAAATGAGCTCGGGGGGATATGTTTAATGCAAAGTAAAAAAGAGAAGGGAAAGGTTAGCCACGGTGTGGGCTTGCTATTCCCAAAAGCTATCAAGCAAACAAAAGAAGATACAAGCGGCTGAGACACAGAAAATTATGAAAAAATACAGAATAAACAGCTCAGAATGAGCTCTGCTTTAACGATTTAGGCACCACCACTTCGCCGTGGAGTGATAAAGTGTTTTCGTGATGCCTATCACAGGGGCTAATTTTGTATTGCTTTTTGGTTTTAAGACTGCGTTGAGAAGCCCAGTTCTAAAATTAGGTTGCGATTTATATTCGCCGATAACTGCAGGGTAAACCATGTACACGCAAGAAAAATCAATAAACACCGGATCAATACACCGAATCCGCTGCAAAATAGAAACCGAAAGCTCGGAACCCTAACTCGAACTCACTAATATGAAAACTTTCCGTCCGCCCGCCTAAACCTTCTAAATATAGATATGTCTTCACGGCGCGAAGAATCATCGGATGGCATAGTAATTCCTGCTTTGGAAAAATTTATTACGTTTATTACATTACTCCGTTAGTGATTAGCTTTATATTGGTATTCACCGAAGCGTAAATAGCGTTCACTTGGCAAACGGGCAAATCAGCGGCGTTAGTGCTTGTTTTTGTATTGCTTATGGAACTGTGTATTTCTTACACATTCATATGTGTTTGAAGTGCGTTGCGAGATGGTTGTGGTAGAGTGGCGTGAAGAACTGGGTTCGACTCCAGGAAGGTGCCAAACAAACAAAAGCTTTTACTATAAACGATTCTAGCAGATAAATACAAGTAGCAGGTCAGAGTATCGTCCGCCCTGGGGCGCCACCGGTGGGGAAATATTATCATGCTCGCGTTTGGCGACCCCTCTGTTGGGCACGAGTGCCGTAATAGGGTCCTTCCAACACCACAGTGTTGAAATGGGGTTGTTGGTATCTGGTACACATATTAGTGAAGCACAAGCAGCCAAGGCCCAGGTGACAGACAGCTAGTGGAGGATTCAAGGGGGAGGGGAGCGGTTGGGGCGATCGCCCCTCAAAAAACGTCAGTTTATACATCTGATTTCCCTCTTGCCCCTCCCCTACTACGCGCTCCGAAAAAGAAACCCCCCAAACCGAGGGTCTGGATCCGCCCCTGCAGACAGCGACGGACAATTCTGTGTTGTTGCTGTCTGTCGTCCGCTCCTTGGCTGCATCTGCTTCACTATATGGTCATTCCAGAAGCTGTTATGGAGCATGCCAGTTGAACATAAAGGAAAGTTGGGTGCCTCGGGAATTTATTCCGTCGCGCAAGTCTAACCTGTCGCCAACAAGGCCTGGCAGAATGGCGGCAGAGACGAGTGGCGCTGGTGGTGTTGGCGGTAGCGTATGATCAATAGAGCAACGACAGAGAGTCAATCTTAGCATGGTTAATTCCCGACAGGAATGTTGTCACAACTCGCTGTGCATGCATGGCGAGACTTCGCGAACTGTGTTCACACATGCGTGGAGAGCAACGAGGATGTGAAAGGATTGGCGAGTCTGCACCGCTAAGCGCTTGAATGTGTGGAAGGACTAACTTGCAACTTGCAAAACTTGGCTGCCTCGGAGGAAAGGACTTTGAAACGCTTAAGAGAGGATAGACTGCAACGTGCAGTATAGACGGGGAGGCAGTCTCATTATAAGTTTCGGAATGCTAATCAGAATACTCCACTTAAAAATTTGCCTAATACATGGGAATAGTCGTCTCACTTGAGATGAAATGAGCCTAAAATAAAACGAGTGGACCCGTCCAGTATACAGAAGCGTCACGTTAGCCAGTGAGCCAAGTCTGGACCGTGTTCGTTAACACATTTTTTTTAAATATTTTGTCGGCTCTGCCGTCTTCCTCGGAAGTCGTTTGACGCAAAGGAGTGACATTGCTTTTTTTGTTTGTTTGTTTTTTTTTGCTACGGAAATTGCGACTTTTACAGCTTAATATTATGGGATAATTCGCCGCCTCTTGCATTCGCTCTGTGATATATGACCTCCACTTGTATGTTACCATAATCGTGGCCACTTGATATACTTATTGTTGCTGTAATTTCTTAAATAATGTTCCATGTCGTATTTTTTTTTACCACTCCCCTCTGTATTGCCCGCTTGGGCCTTGAGGGTAAAATAAATAACTAAATGATAGGGGGACGGGCAGTAGCGTCGACCAGGGTTACGGAATGGGATCCACCATTCCATTCCAATTCCATTCCGAGGAATGGAGATTTGTGATAGTTCCATTCCTTTCAATTCCTCGGAATGAAAAGGTATGACCAATTCTCACTCCTGGAATGGCTTGGCAACCCCTTTAAATTCCTTTAATTCCATCAATAAAAGAAAAGGGACCGGTAACCGTGCTGGGCTAGCCCAGCAGTGCTATAGAGGAAATTGACATTACCCATCGCGGAAAAAGCAAAAACACAAGGTTATTTCGCGCTTGACCGTGCGGGACCCAGACCAGTGCATTCCAATTATGATTAAAAGCGTTAAGACCCCAGTGCCGGGGAGCTAAAAAGACAGATGCAGACACATTGCACTGACTGCAGTTGCATTGACCGTCAGTACAGTGTGTCTGTGTCTGTCTTTTTAGCTCCCCGGCACTGGGGTTTTAACGCTTTAATCACGATTCTAGAAAACCGAACAGCCCAATTTTTTAACGCTTTTTGATGTACCATTCCAATTCCATTCCGCCTGCGAAAAAAAAATGCCTATTTGCATTCCATTCTTAGGACAGTTTCTGCCATTCCATTCCAATTCCATTCCGGGCTCTGATAAATCTGGAATGATTCCGGAATCATTCCAACCCCGGAGTGGCAACTCCACAACCCTGGCGTCGACAGAATACATTTTCGGGGGGGGGGGGGCTCTATCAATTTCTATGGGAACCTTACGTGGAGGAAAGGATTTCACCCTCGTGATCCCTCTCTGAAATATACCACAGGTACACTCTTAAAAATGAATTTCACCACATAGCACGCTCCTAGCCAACCATCACTCCGTATGACAACGTTCTCGCCCTAGATTTGTTGAAAACGGGAGGAGGAGCCTATTTGGGCCGTGCATAATGGGAACAAGATAGGCTCCTCCTCCCGTTTTCAACAAATCAGGGCAAGAACGTTGTCATTCGGGATGATGGTTGGCTAGGAGCGTGCTATGTGGGGAAGTTAATTTCTAAGAGTGTACTGAGGGGACACGGTTGTCTGAAATGAGCACCCCGTGGTTTATCTCGTCTCAAATGTCCAGGTGTTGCAAGACTATTTCTTTCGAGTAATAAACACGTGTCCACATGGTCCACTTTCGAATACAATATTGGCACGACACTTTCAAGCGCAACAGAGGTAATATGGGACGGCGAAGTACTGACAGGCGATTTTAGCTAACCGTGCCCCCCAACAGTACAATTACAGGGGTTTGTATCCTCAAACCCAACTCCATCTGGCACTGGGGAGGGGCATACTCTGCGTGACGTTTACGTTAACTTAGCCTATAATCATAGTATCGATATTCATAACAACAAATAATAAGGCTGCGTCTTGGGGGCATTGTGCCATACGCCTTTAAATGCGATCTCTTTCTAGGGTCATCGCTGGCGGTCAGCTTTTGGCGATAAACTCTTCTGGAAATGCTATTAAATTTTTATTGCAAACGATATAATGTTTTGTTGAGTTTGAGTTTGATTATAGAAAAAAAAAAACCGGAAGATATTGAATTCGTGACCTGACGAATTGCTACTCCCATTCTGCTACTCCCACTGCTGTTTTGTGAAATCGTTCAATTCCTATATTGCATCGTTCCTGTGGTGGTTACTGAATTTTTCAGCGCAACGCAAACAGCGCCTGGAAATCACGTGATGGTGGCGCCGTTTGGTTTGGTTTTAAGAAAAAATAAAATGGAGATTTTGGCTTCACTATTTTGAGGCCCGCCATTCCACATCCCTTGCACCAATTACTTTGGTTACCTGTCATGCGGCCCTGCAAAGCTATCGCTTGAAAAGCGCCAGGCAGCTGCCTCAAGTTGCTCTTCGCGCTGCTTTTTTTTTTTCTTCTTCGTTTTCGTATTTCATTAAAGTATCTTGTCTATGTCGAGGTGCTCACAGGGGAGGAGACTTGACACGTACGCGGTTAATATAACACCATCAACCTATATACGCGTGCATGAAGATGGGACAGATAAAAAGTTAAACGACGTATATGGCATGAAACGAAACAAGATCTTGGAACGTCCTTTGTAGCATGTAATAAGCTCGGCCGTGAGAAGAAAGTCCCCTGAGCCGCAACGAGATTCCTTGAGCAAAAGATGGGACCGCATAGTGGCGTCTCCGGGGACCGTAACGAGATTAGCCTGTTAGCGGTTTTGTTGACGGAAACACCGCCAAAACCATCAGACAAAATGGCTACTGCCCAAAATGCGCCTTATTAAACGACCGTGCTACCGGTGGATTACGCCACCCCGCGTCAACTTGTCGACAGTAACGATAATTAAGTTTTGGGCTCCTCATGTTGTTGTTCGTATAAAGTCTTGTGGCACCGACGCGCAGGAGCGCGCGTCGCGGTCTCAAAAGACGACCCGTGTTATGTTCTCTGTGTAACGCGACCTAGAACATTACATGTTTTTTTTTCTTTTCTTGCGCGCAATTTTGTACGACGGGGCAATGACAGGAGAGGATAGTGTAAAATTTGATGTCCCGTATCGTGTTTGCCCAGAGAAAACTTCTGTGGAAGCATAGTTTAATGTAATATTGTACTCTTGAAACTGAGTACACATAGTTGGGATCCGTTTCCCAGTCTCTATGGCGGCCCATTAGAAAGGTGAGCTCCACTCAAAGCTGCGACAGTTCTTGGCTGTTCAGGAGTTGTATTTCAGTCATTTCATGTTATAACGTTTATACGTTTATCACGTATAGCATCATGTTTTGAAATAGCATAAGCCATATTTAATTTATTCTTTCGATATTCGATATTCTTTTGATATTTCACCAGATTAATAATCGGACTGAAGTCGTGCTTCGAGTCCAGACAAGTCTTATGGTGTTACTTGCTACACACATTCAAAGATAAAAAATTCATGAAGAATAAAAAAGAAATGGACCGTGCCAAACGTGGAATGTGTGCTTCAGGAACATTCGCGTGACTGCAGTTTAGACGGTGTGTATGAGTGTAGCGCGACCACGTGCAAGCAGACAACCGTATAACACGTGGTCGAGGATAAACATAACTCTTTTTGTTACTTCAGTTTCTTCAGTAACCCTCACATTTGCTTGTATACCTTGAACCGTGTCGATACTCGTGATACAATATTTGAAGGCGGAATGGATGAGCTTCACGGCGCCGTAAACAGTACACTCTTAACTCCGTACCCTTTAGTAAAGGGTAAAAAATCGCAATATTTTACCCTCTATTTCAGAAGCTACCAGGTACCCTCTGAGCGACCCCTTTTATAAAAGTTACAAGGAAACCCACTAATTAGAGGTTACGGCCTTCAATCCAGCACCTGCCCGTAAAGGTTACGCCAACGTGCGGCTTTTTATACAGGATGTTCATTTTTATTCGCAGCAGAGTAGCGCTCATTTGGCAGGTGGGTTATGTGAATCTTTGCTAATTAGTCGATCCGTAGTTACAAACACATGCGTCAGGAAATGTCGAAAATGTTTGTAACTACGGATGGGTTAATTTGCGAAAATTAACATAACCCACCTGTCAAATGAGCGCTGGTGTGATGCGAATAAAAACAAACACCCTGTGCGTGGGATATGGACAGACATTTACAGAACACACCAAGGTACCAAAATGAACCAGCAGAAAAGGAGATCTTGAACATATGTATATTACAAAAACAGAAGTCTGTCGAGAGGTGACACATTGTGCACAAGTGCGATTCTGGTGTGAGGAGAAACCATGGTCGCTTTACCATGTATGTGGAAAAAAGAACTATCTTCTAAGTGAGAAGCAATGCATAAAAGTGCGAGGAAGCTAGCGAGTCAAAACAACTGACCTATGTTTGCTAAGCTGAACACACCCAACGAAATGGAGAACTGCAGCAGAAAAAAAATTTATTCCACATTCGTGTTGCAGAGGTGAGCGCAAATGGCAATACAGTATTACATAAAACGCACACAACCTTGAGGAATATGAGTGTACAGTAACGCAGGAGACACTACATTACTGCGTTATCAGCGTTGGAGGCGCTCTGGGACGAGTTTGTGAGGTATTGCATTGCGCTGGTGACGGTATGTGAACTTGCATGTGAGATCCTGGGAACAAAAGTTTGGGCAATGAGAGTAACATTTACGGAACCATTCAAATCCGTACAAAGCACAAGGTACAAAGCAGCATAAATGCGGGAAGGCGTTCACTCCGCGATTGACTCTTAGAATATCGTAAGAATACAACAAGTAGGAAGCTGCGAATTATATATCTCGATGCATATATCCGCAGCTCGCAAAATGCACGCCGGTGTATTGACTTGGCGACCAAGTAAGAGCAGAAAAGTAGCAAGCGTAAGTGGCGTTCATATGCAGGACCGCAAAACGCTTGCCATAATCACAACAATCCTGCGCTAAGAGCTCTTGCTATCAAAATAACGCACGTACCTAGCACAAAATGTACACTTACCCAGTGTATGAAGTGTGTGAATTAGGGCTGCAGTAGTGACTTTCGTTTTCGGTTATATATTCTTTGCAATCTTCGCACTCACTACACTTTCCCCTGAGAACACCGAAAATATACTTGTTTGCTAGCGACATCTAGCTTTTCCGTTGTTCCTGACGATACTATGATAAACGCGAGGAAAACCACTGATTAAAACAGATTACACTTGTTAACGGACGGACGACGAGCGTTAAGCGTTTCAAGGAAACCACTCTCAGTGTGGATAGACCTAGACCAGGCTCGGCTACGCAGCGAAATCGGAAATCTTGGTGGTTGCGGCATTGACAACTGTTTCCCACCCTTTAGAAAGAAACGTACTATCAGTATTTCAGACTGCGAACATATAATCTGTGTTCATACATTGATAACATGTAGTTGACGTATAGGTGACGCTGAAACAGATAAAAAATAACAGCGTACATTCGCAACTGTCGTCTCGAATGGGAGGCAGAAACGCGGCATTATGCTGAAAAACAAAAGGAAAAGAAACGATAAGAAACTAACAAAGAGATTATCGTTGGAGATTTCGCTTAGAAGTTACAGTGTCGGAGTAGAGGGTACATTTATAAGTTACAACAAGCTGTTTTTGTTTTTTCCGAGATGTAACTTCTATTGGTGTTGTAAAGACATGACCTTGGTCGCTTTTAACCTCTAAATATACGTTACAGTGGTGTAACCTATAAGAAATCTCGAAATCTACGTCTATATAGAAGTTACATGTTTCTAAAAGTTACAATAAAAGGTACGGGTTTAAGAGTGTAGGTAGCCGGCAACTTTTCGATGCCTGCTTTGCCACCGTTTTATAGGGCCTTAGGCCTGCTTGGTTCACGTAGTCGGAAATATGGAGTGGTGCACACCTGTGGGCGCATTCGAGGCTGAGCTTTATGGTTATGCCCATCAATGACAAGGAAATATGGCTGCGCAACCAGCCCCCAAAGCCACAAGAAAACAGTTTGAAACTACATTGAGAAGCGTGGTGATGGTGGTAGTGATGGTAACAGCTGGCCGTTTTTGCATCTCACAGCTCACGACTGTAGCTGTAGCTGAAGATGTTGATGAGACGATGACCACCAGAAGACATTGAGGATTTTGCCCATTGAAGGAGGAAACACAACACAACATTGAGAAGAGTAGCAGGCACTAAACCGAATCGGGGGCCTCTCGGTATGCTGGAGCGGCATGCTGTGAAAGTGCTGTTGCATCGCGCTGCACCTCCGTCGTCACCAACCTGCGGCATGTGCGCCTGACCTTCTCAACATCACTACTCCCTCTTTTCTTCGAGATCATCGTCGGAGCCGAGCCTTATCTAGGAACAACTATCACCCGCAATAAGTAGGTTTTGACTTTTGTGCCTCTGTTTCCGTTTCTTTTTCTCTTTGTGACCATTGTAATTTTGTGTGAGTCTTCGTATCTGTGTGTTTGCACTCCAAGTGCCTATGTACGTTCATGTGCTCCCAGTTGTTTATGTGGTATGGAGTAGCCAGCTTCACGTTGGTGATGCCAATTTTATCCGTTTTTTTTTTCTTTTTTTTTCTGTTTCACTCACTCGCTGACTCACTCACTCACCCGCAAACACTTCTGTTGCCGCAGAGCGTTCATTATTCATTCTCGCTATCTCTGTGTGCGCAATGTCGCGCGTATAGCATAGGGTATAGTGATCCACATATGTTGCATAATGTAAAAAAACCCGAGACTAGGGAACACGAAGGGACAGACACAAACACGAAGTTTGTGTGTGTCTGTCCCTTCGTGTTCCCTAGTCTCGGGGTTTTTTACATTATGCATCATCTTCACCAGCTCGCTTGCTTCCTAGCCATTTTTTCATTGCCACATATGTTGTTTCAAAAATGGCGACAGCTTGGTTGTTTGGCTTTACGTCGCCAGAGAACTATGATCACGTGATGATGACGCCACAGTGGCCGGTCTCTGGATTTATTTTGCTCGCCTGAGGGTTCTTTAACGTGTGACGACACCTAAGGAGGGGGGGGGGGGCACTGCACACCGTGTTTAACGTCCCTTGCCGAAGTTGGCGTGCCTGAGCAACTTGTACCCTGCCATCAGGTTGCTGGCGTCCTCGACCGGGATCGAACCCGTAACCTGCAGACGAGTGATGACACCATACTGAACAGCTACGACAAGACGTGCTACGAACTCCCGTGCTTAGGATGATCGCTTTCTCCACCGAGAGGTGATGCGGGCTCGAATCCCCGCACCGCCTGTGCACAGTTCCCGGTGAAGTCCGCCCAGGACACACACTTGCCCACTCCTTCCCTCTGTCCTCTCTCCATCTGTCCATGTCTGTCTACCGCTCCCAACCACAGTTCCTTCGCGGCGCTCACACGGAATTAAAAACAAAAAAAGAGGTACAGTCTTCAAGACAGGTTAACAGAAAAGGATCCCAGCCATGCTTTCTTACCATTGGTCACACCTTCACATTACCGTAACTATATAGGCACAGCTAGATAAGGTACACACGTACTTCGTCGACGCGCAATCAATGTCTTCCGGCCCCTTTCGTCAGACATTTGTTCACGTACAAATCGATATGAACGTATTCATGGCGGTTACAATGATGTGTCGCGACGTGTTTGCAGTCATGCTGTATATCACCAATAACTACTAACCGTGTCGAGAAGCTTGACTGTACCAGTTCCGCGACAATGCAAGACAAACATGCACCCTTTGAAACCCTCACGCACGCGATACCCAGCCCCGTCGCGAAGCCCATTTATCACAACCCGCACTGTTGGGAACTTCCACATATTTTCTTCCTATGTATGTATGCATTTTCTTTTCGTCGCTCGCTAGATGTGCTCGCTTTTTATAGTTTACACCCTCACCTCCGAATTGAATAGGAGCTGCAACGAAGATTGTAAATGCAGCGACATACATCACTTTATCGAAAGGCGCATTTCCTGCCAAGTTACTTCGTTATGTAGTCTATCACGGGCGCAAAAATAAATGCGAAGCCGATACAGTGCGTTGAAAAATCTTCTCGTTTCCCGCCATCGTAAACAGGCTACGCAGTCGCGTGCCTTATTTATGGTGCCGTTTAGAAAGGCTAGATAGGGCCTAAAATTCCCCGAGGATATTTGCTACTGCCTGCATCCGTGGCGGCGGGCGTGTTAAGCCCAACGCGTTCGTGCAGGAGATGTCCACTGCCATCCTTGTAGCAGACGCTTGGCTGGATGTATAATATATGTCACGCACGTATTTTTTTTTTCTCCCTCCCATTTCTTTCTTTTTTCTTTTTTTGCCGCTGGTGTCCCAAAAATGTGCTTTCCGGCGAGTTAGCGATCTGTCGATTGAGTGCAACGGATATTGCGGATGTTAACACCGTCGCGTGGAAGAGATGATGAAGACGAGGAGTGTACATGCACGGTAATCGAGTTCTTACACTGTGTGTAGAGCGGTTCTTGGACGGGCAGCATACTGTACTCGTGTTCAACTTAACAAGGAAAGGGAATCTAGTCCTCTAGATAAGGAGACGCCGTAGCGCGCAACGAGAAATACTACAGCGCTACCACGCAGCGTGGTGGTCGTGGTGATGGTGATGGGACTTGCCGTTGTCGGCCTCACAGAGGTGGGCAACGTCACGACTGGCGGCATGGGGAATGTGCGTTCTGGGCCGACTACCACCCACACAGCGTAGTGTCATGTGGCCGGTCTTAACAGGCAATACGGAAACAGAGCGAGTATGATGGATTAGATTATCTGACGGAGGAGCGAGCGCGACCTCTCTGTGTCCAGCCATCCTATATCTGCGGCGCAGTAATATTTTGAGAGCTGACGGACTAGATTTCTTTTCCTCCTTAAGTTGAACACGACCATAGTCAGCGCTGCGGCGTCTGCTATCTTTAGATCGTACGGCGGTCGCCCTGTTGCGAAACACGTTTCTTGATAGGGGACTACGTCGTAACGTTGTTAATGCAGCCAGTGCACTGAAGCAGCAGATGTTCGTGATTTTGAAATGCTGTTCGGAGCCCCAAGACCTGCCACTATACTGCCACGCCAACTCGTTTGCCGCCATCATCGTGGTTCGAAATTCGTGTTGAGCAACCTTGTACTGAATGCGAGACTGCTGTATTCTGCAGAGGACGTGATCCCTGAAAGATCCACTTAGTTGTTTGTACGGGGAGAGGGGGAATATGTTTACCGAAAAAAAAGAAAGGGAGGGGGTTTGTACGGGTTCTGTGCCCTGGCTGTGCACAATTATGTCATTCATTTTAAATTTGCATCGTTGTGCACCAACTGCATCGAAACGCCCTCCAGCCAACTGCCATGCTGTAGCACAACTACGAAAATTTTCGTTACTCTTAGCACGCCCAGCGAGAGAGAGAGGGAGAGAGAGAGGTATAGAAGTAACAAAATTGAAACGTTGGCTGCAACAGCCAGCTACTCCGGCAACTTGGTGGGCGTCAAACCAGGGCGCTAATCATTTTCTTGAGACACAGCGTGCGCTCATGTCTTTGCATAGAATATTCTGCCCGTTCACTCGCTTACACATTATTGCTGTAGTACGTGTTGTGAAGACAAGTTAACAGCACCTCTCGTCCGCTCAGTCTATCGATTTCGCGTGACTCAATTTCGTCGAGAGGTGACAGTCAGCGAACCCAGCTGTCATCCATCAATAGGAATAATGGCTTCCGATACGCCACAAGATGACGAAATTGACTGCAGCCTCGAGAGTAAACCGAACGCCAGAGAAGTCTTGAGGACATAAAAATAAAAAATAAAGAAAGAACCCGCAAGCGCACTCAAAGAACACAGCGCAGTGCGTCTTTGCGCTGTATAATGTAAACCCTAAATCTCGAGAGACCTCATCACATTACAGAAGGAGGCTGTCGACTAACTCCGAAACTTTTATATGCTCACGAAAATCCTTCGAGCCGCGCAGAAACAACACGAACTCGAGAAAACATCACGAAGAGCATAAACACGCTACAAAACAAAGCGTAAAATTCCACCAGTTCTAAACAACCCTCCTCCTCTCAATCCCAACAAAACCCTTTCTTTTGCGGTTGTTAAATCCTCACGGGGAGAGAGAATTCCCTGAGTACAATAGCAACGTGCAGGGCCTGCGACGAAGTACAGTGAAAACGGCGCTGGGGTATCCGATCTTTCTTTCCTACGTTGCTTTCTTCACCGGTGCCTTTAGGTGTGTCACATTTAATTACTCGCCGGAGCAGACGCTAATGCGAGTGACAGTGCAGAAGAGAGAGAGAGAGAGAAAAAAAAGAGAAAGGAACGGAAAGATACAGTACCGCGTCCAGGAGGCGGAGGTCGTTAGCCAGCAGCGCCAGGGAAGACAAAAGGGCATGAGTTAAGGAGCCTTGACACCACTCGGAAAAGGGGAGGACCTCCTATGCGAAAGGGAATGCGCTAAATATGGTAACACTAACCGGGATCCGCAAAATGCACGGTAGCGCGCAACGCGCCTTCGATTTTAAAATCATGGGCACATCAGAGCCAGCGTGAGGTGCGGAAACTAATGTAACGGAATACCGCTACCCACTGTTTCACTGAAAATTAGCACAATACCAACGTCTTGGCATATGCGGCAATACAACGGGACACCGCTACCGCTACCAAGTAAAGGTAACGCAGATACTTTCCGCGGTTCTTTTTCTTTTGTTTGTTTGTTTTTGCGCTATTTAGCACTCTCGGCTTTCAGGCATATCGCTGTCCAATATATGTGAAGACGGTGGTCGATTGAAACTTTATTTATTTCTTTCAGAAATAAATAAATCAATCAATCCTTCAAGTAGCCCGCACGCAGCTTAAAATGCGCCACAAGTTGCAGCCGAGATAATTGATGTCGTAAACGGTGTTTCGCGCGTAATGGAGTAGGGTACTGCTCTCCAACAGTGCACCACCCCATGTCATAGTCACGATTTATCTGTTGTTGTTGTTCTTTGTTTCGCTTGGACCCCAAACCGTATTCGTACCCTATTCTAAAACTACTTATTATGAGCATTGTATTCTTATGTATGTAGCACTGTCCTCACTCTGGCATTGTATGTAGCACTGTTATTCACTGGTTCCATTGTACATACCATCAAATGAATGTAATGAATTTTCTTTATATATATTATGAGCATTTACGCCATCTTTTTTTGCAAGAATGTTGTTCTTCGAGAAATATTTCGTGTTCGAGATATCAACAATTCCCGGACTCAAGCCAGTCCCTTTACTTACTGTCACCCGGTTGATTGTCCTTGTATCTACCTCTGCTAGATATATCGCGTCACGAATTGATTTAAAACAGGTTGATGTCTTGTTTCTCTTCTTCTTTTTGTTTTAAAGAGATATTTACCAACTGTTGGTGCGTAAAACCATTTCTCTCACGTGGCATGCGCAGAGCATACAGAAGTGTACACACGCGACACTTAGAGCCCTCATGCCATACAACAACCAGAGGACGACGATGAGGAGGAGGAGGATGGTGGTGGTGGTGGTGGTGGTAGGAAAAAATATGGAGATGTGAGCCCGCCCACCTAAAGCTGCCAACAACTAAATGAACGAGGGCAGGGCTTACACGTCTCACGCGAAATCATAATTGAGACGTTAGTTGTCCGGGCGCTATAAAAACCCTTATAATAATAATAATCATCATTAATAATAATAATTGAATCACATTCGACGACCAATATCACATAACATTCCTTAACATCGAGAGAAATGTATCACCCACGTCTATTAGACATCATACGAAAAAGAAAAGTACAAACACTCAGGGGAAAACTTTTTCACGTAAAATTACCATGGATGAATTTTGTTGTGTTTCCAATATATACAGTCAACCCTCGATTTATGAACCTTCGATTTATGAATTCCCTCGTTTTATGAACACGAGCACGGGGAACCAAACTTTTTCCATTCATTTTTCACTCGTTTTATGAACCTCGATATTCGAATAATGAACGGAATTTCTGGGAACCAACTAGGAGTTGCCCAGCGTTTTTGCCCTCAATTTATGAACGGATCGTTCCGAGGTCAACAGAAACCTTCAAAGGGATTATTCCGTGGTCTTATGAATGACGCCTGAACGGACAAAACGTTTTCCAGGTATTGCACCCTCGGTTTTTAACCCTTCGACATCCGAACGACAAACGGGTTTTCCGGGGTCGCACAAGGTGCGACCAAGTGTTCCTGGCCTCAGTTGATGGATAAGGTGGTCGCTGTCACCCGGAGATTAATAAACGGAGGTTAAAAATCCCGGAGGAAATCCGAGAGCAGTCCAGTGCGAATGTGGTGACATCTCTTTTTTCCAAGATTGACACAGCGGAAGGCATGGTCCAAAGCAAAATTAAACAATTTAGTATTGCATAATAAACAGAGTGTGAATGCGCTAACGTCTGTTCTTTGTGAGATTGATACAGCAGAAGGCATGGTCAAAAGCAAAATTACACAATATATGGCATTATAAACACAATCCCAACTCGGAAATACTGTTCCATTTGCTCGATAGTACTCAGTTAACGGAATTTTCGATTAATGAATCCCTCGATTTATGAACGATTTTTCGGGGAACCGAGGGTGTTCATAAATCGAGGGTTGACTGTATGTCTATGTTTCTATTTCGGACGGCACAACATACTGCATTAAAATCGATAAACATGGTCTTTACAGACTATATGACTTCAAACTTTTGATGGGAGGGGTGGATACGTAGTTTACCACGACTGCCTGACTGCGTTTTCTCTCTCTCTCTCTCTTTTTTTTTTCCGGTCTTTCTGTAGCACTTTCGTTCTGCAACTGATAAACGGGGTATGAACTAATATTTCGAACAGACTGTTTGTGGCCTGTACATAAGTCGAATTTTAATTGTCCAGTGATTACTAGTTATACGGCAGGGCAGGCATCCTCCCGAAGCGAGTATGCAACTACAAGGTGACTAATTACCCAAAATTCATTAATTATCTCTTTAATTAGGGGCTGTCGTAATTAGGGGCAAAAGTGAAATATCAGGATGGGAAAGAACGCTCGGCGCGGAGTAACCAACGTGCTCGATGTTGTGGTTGCGATTACTTCGTTGCTTCCTTCCCACGTGAACCGACCCACGTGGGCTCTCTGCGTCCAGCTTGTTGTGCTGGGGCGCGGCCAATCATGTGCCGGATTAGGTTACGTCAGAGGCTGAGGGAAAGCGTGGAACTGAGGAGATGCGCGGAAGCGTGACGTACTTGCAGAGCGTAGTGAAGGGAACCGTGCCAGAACTAAGCACATCGACGTACGCCATCATCATTTGAGTGACTTGGGCCCCGATTTTGAATTTTGACATATGTTTCACAGAAATTTCACATATGTTTAAAGTTCGCGCACTCCAAAGTCGCTTTGGTAGGCTCGCGCAAGAGTACGTGGTGAATCACGGGCCGAAGGGAGACTCCGGGACAATCCGAAACTATTATAATGGCTGTGTAAATAAGTTCGATACGTTGTTCTGAAATGAGAAATAAAGTTGGTTTGGCAGTCGGGAGCTCTTTAGTTTCCAAAAGAACTGGGAAGCTCAAAACGAAACCGAAACTTCTGAAGATTCCCTCTCTTACCTCCTGTGCCATGTGTGACGTCACCGGTAGTCTCGTGTGGATCACCGGCTGTTTGTCGGGCACACGTTTTGTGACTTCTTCGTGCCGTATGGATGACCAGTCATCTGGTTCCTGGATTTCGTTCTAAAATATTCGCCAGCGGTGAAAGCAACACCCACAGAAAGCCGTACACGAGGGATATAATTGAGGTGAAGCCCGGTGTTGCTCGACTGCTTTTCCGTGGAGGAGTGCCTAATCGCTCAAAGGAAAATGTCCATTTTCTAATTATCTCTGCCACTTGGGGATACGAAATTGTATTCACTGCGATATCATACGGCACGGATTGTTGTCGCACTGTTACCTCAACACGTTTTTGGGGCGGAGTTTGATGATGCGGAGCGTTATGGGATAACGACCAATTGAATATCAGGCTCTTGGTCGCCCGCAAAGTGGTCAGCCTCCAATATTACCAAAGCAGCGTCATGGCAGACGGCCTGACTAAGCCGCTTCCTGGTCTTCGACACGAAGCCCTCCAGTGCAGATGGGGATGGTTTAAGAGTAGATGTACGGGGCGGGAGTTGGTTAGGTGAGAGGGAGAAAAAATGGGGACGTAAGTCACGACGAAGTCAGACTGGCTACCTGCCATTGCCTGCTTACCATTACCTGCTACTTGCCTGCTAACTGCTCTTTGGCATGCGTAGGATCCTGCAGTGTTCAGCTCGGCCATGAGTCTTTTACACAGACTCGAAGGCTGCTATCCAATGCCTCGCAACAATTGGCATTCGCGGTTCTCTCATGTCCATTGTTGCTGACGTGCTTGAAACTTACAAGGAGCTGCTGGACCTGGCCCACTGCATAGTACTACAGTGGGTACCTGGTCATGTGGGCGTACCCGGCAATAAAGAGGCCGACTAGGCTGCCCTACGGGGTCATCAGATATTTTCAGCCCACTGTATCATCTTGCCCAAAGGTGATCGTCAGGCCCTCGTCCGTGCTCTCCCTGCAGACAAGACAAGGGGCTGCCTTGTCAAGACAGTGGCTGCATGACATTACACCCTACTCTCTGCTCCACGCAGTGGATCCGTCCCTTTTACTATCGCTTCCTCATCGCCTTCCGCGACACTACGCATTCCTTCTTCACCGCATGCGGCTGAATGTTGCATCTACCCCACTTATGAGGCAGCACCTTGGCCGTGCGCCATCGGAACTTTGTGCATCATGCAATGTGCGCGCAGACCTGCACCACCTACATATGGACTGCTCGGACAACCACCGGGAGCGCGAGATCGAGGCAAGGTGCTGTGCCCATGGTCCAGTACCGCCGGTTCGAGTCCAGGTGCCGGCTGTGCTGTGTGGGGTCTTTCCTGGGTTTTCCTCACACGCTTTCAGACATATGTCGGCACAATTCCCTTAGAAGTCGGCCCAGGACGCACATTCCACCAGGGCGTCAGTCGTGACGTTGCCCACCTCTGTGAGGCCCACGACGACGGCGAGCCCTTTCACCACCATCACCACCCACCGCTCATACGCACCAAGGTCTCCGTCACATTTGGGATTTCCTGTCATCAACAGGCCTCTCCACCCTGCTTTGATTACCGGACTCCTCATCATCTCTCATTACGTACAAGTGGCACTGGGGCAGCGCCAAGCCTGCTGGCCGGCATCAGCCTCATTTCATCATCGTATCGTTATGTGTGTGTGGGGGGGGGGGCAGACACTTGTTACACACGAGGAACCAGAAAGTGTCACAAAATGTCAGTCAGATTCGTTTCTTCAAGAAAACGGAGCGCTTTCAATGCAGCCGCTTGATTGAGGTCCAGGGCCAGGAGGTCCATACCCAGGAGTTTCACAAGGTCAAATGGCTGGGCGTCCAGGCGAGCCAGACTTGTTTCTAGTGCCCTGCGAGTGTCTGTATACTTGGGGCACCTGAGGAGGATGTGCTCTGTGTCCCCGACAACATTGCACTCACTGCAGTTTGGAGATGGTGACTTGGTGTTCTTGTCATTAAACCAGTATCGCTAACTCAGGGTAGATGCTTCCGTCTATTGCTGCCGTTCTACAGTAACCCTCGGCTCGATAATTTAAATACAACGCAGATTATGAGGACGGTACCCTATTATAGAAGAGCAATTTCTGTTCGAAATATGGTCTTCACCCGACCGGAGACTGTTGCTGCAATATATTCGCCTTACGTTGATCATACGACAATTATATTCTTCCTTCCACCTAGTAATAGTCACACAGCTGCACAGCACTGGCTGTACTGCTTCTACTTCTCTGCGCGTATCCCGACTGAAACGCGGTGCGCCGTCGCCTACGAGCTCGAGATGGGAATAGCTGTCTTCCGGATCCAATTAGTATGCTAATGACAAAATCACGGCCCCAGGACCACCACCAGTACAAAGCGGAAAACTCGCCAAAAGCGATACGACGCAAGGTTGTTGCCGTTAGCGGCCTGGGTTCCCATAGTGGTATGTGTGGCACGCCGGTATTGCGTCAGCGGTGAGGGAATTGCCTTTTCAACGAGTTACTTCCCCCTGTAAACTGCCGGAAATCACCTCCGCTTTTCGTAAGACCCTGGTTGGGCTGTGCTGTTATCTCTGGTGTGAAAGAGTTGTCTTTGGGTCTCCTATTTACATGCTGTATTGTTGCCTTTGCTTACAGTGTCAAGTTGGAAAAATAAATAGAATAAAAAAGAGAAAGCTGTCTTTATTGACACTGGGTCGTTGGGGGTCTGTTACTTTAATATGACTCCTAAAAAATTTAATTTAACGGCTTTTGTGCATCATTCTTCCCTGCCCAGGTGTATAGGGCGGACGGAAGTGGTGGTTTAATGCTTTGTTGTTGTTGTTGATGTTCTTCTTCTTCTTTTTTTTTTTTTTTTTGTGGGGTCTGTTTATGGGAGTAGCCGAATTCGTCCCGTGATGAATTCCATCTCTCCATTTTATGTTTTTTTGCGAACATCAACATGAACAAATTCCGTGTCCATTTGTTTTCCTCTCTGCCTAAGTCTGTTCCTTTCTAAGTTCACACTGATGACATCCGGATAGGTTGCTGCTTCTATAATATTGTATACTTAGTGTGAGAATTAAGGTGGGCCCATCTTAATCCTCACAGTGGTTACAGCGTTTGTTTACCAACGTGCACGCGAATACCAGGTTGCTGTGACCGTAACTTGTTCGGGTTCATGAGCCACAAGATGTGCTCACGTACGCATGTGTCACCTTACATGACTATGCCGGACAAGGGTAAAAACAGTGCATGGATATCTGGCTTCATTTCCAGTTCCATCTTCGTTTATTTATTTTTTCATACGGCATCTTCCTCCTGTTCGGTGGTCAAGGACCCACATGACAGAGAATACTGATTGCGGGCCGGGCGTTTGAGACCCCTGCGTTAAGGTGCGTCCTCCCTATGCCGATGGGCATAGTGATCTATAGACAAGCAGAACGAGATGAGCCGATCGGCATGGCGTGGACGCACCTTTAGAGATTGTCAGTTTTAATCGGCACATCACATTTTTCTACTACTTGTCTCTGAGTGTACAAAGCTGAGAAGCATTTCTCTGCTTTGTGATAGTTCTGAGCAATGCCCGGTTTTTCTTAGTCTTTACTTTACTACTTTACCCTTTTTTTTATACAGTGCCTCGTCATTCGTCAAACTGAGGCCGTTTTGGTCCGGAGTCCCCGTAGGCTTCTCTTAGCTAACAATAAAGTAAAGTATGGTAAGGTTTAACTACTGGAAGTGGCGCCGCATGGTGGAGGAGCTTTCGCCTTATGTGCTGCGTCCTACGATATTTTTGGAGACCTGAATATGAACACTATCTCTACATTTTTGTGTTAACTAGGACTTATAGAACGCCACTTTCTTGCGCGAAGCCTCCCTGTTGACAGTGACCACAACAGGCGTCACCCCTAGAGCCGATCTTGAATAGTTGGGAGTTGGCGAACGCAGATCCAGTGCGTAGCCTATGGAGCATTGTCCGTATGCCTCGAGGAAAGTTTTTTTATGGGAAGAAGTGGGCGATAATGGTGAATGATGTCCCGTATCCCAGGGTGGCGCAGGTCAACAATCTGTTGAATTTGCCTGTCGGTGTCCTACGGAGTTGGTAAACAAGGGCTGCAGCTCAGGTGTGCCGAGGACGCCAGCTGATCCGCCCTTTCTTTGCCGCCGATACCGACGTACGTGGGACGGGATCCATCGGAAAGCGATGTCTCCTCCGGTTTGTTTATGCTGCGCGCACGATCTTCTGATGCTGAGTGCTAAGATGTTGTCACACATGGGGTTCATCACGTCCCATAGGGCGCTTCTCCAGTGTGTGAGTAGGACTACCCTGGCGAACCCCCGAACCGAATTACCGGACAGGACTAGGCTCAAATCAATGCTTGAACCAATACTCAATGAAGCTTGAATGCATCATGTGCAATGGAGACTATGAGAGCAATTGTGAAAAAAAAGTGTGCCCTTCGGCATCTAGGCGAAACTGAATTTGATGCATGTTGCGTGAATCTCCAGCTTCATTGCTTTTTTGAGCCCAGTCCTGTCCCGTTGTGTTTTGTGTCTCTCTCCCTACGACCTCCTCATGCTAAAAAAATGATACTGTCCACATCGTCGTACCTTGCTCAACCCTACTGAAACCTACGTAGCTGATGGTGGTCGACTAGTCACCTGAAAGCGTAGCGTGAAAATAAGTATTGTAATGACGACTCGAAGACGTGGGCAAGTGCCCGTGAACGCATTCTTCATCCTAATGCACACTCGAGTATCTCAGGTGAACGTTACCCAGATCCACACACCAGTGCGGTAAACATCACCTTCGTTATATACGTATATCCATCTTTAACCACATCGACATTTGCAAGTCCGTATTAGCATTACTCATCTTTGCATTACTCTGACCATTTTGGCATGAGGTGTCTATGTATTGTGAAATCTGGCTCTATAGATGTTACTCCAAATAAATAGTTACCATACACTATGAGAAGTCGTTCAAACTTCAAAATTATACTAATAAGAACCAACTATGGAGCTCTGTCAACAGCTTTCCTTCTCATCCAGGCTCTGGGGCCGGTTTTTCGCTCATCTAGCTTTCTTTGTCCTATCATTTCTAAATAACCTTGGTGCTTTCATAACAAACGCTTCGAGAGTAAACAATCTCAAGAAAACACTGCTTCTCCACCTATTTCTCGTGAATTATAGTTAACCTGGCTCACCAAAACCTGGCTCACTTTGTCTGCTTTATATTGTCGCATATCGTGATTCACAACCTGTTTTGGGATTATCTGTGATTTGGTTCTAAATTGAATTCGTTGTTATTTAGAAACCCATCTACTGTAGTAGGTCCAGGCGCCACGTCATGCTCACACCTTTTGCTCCTCGGTACCTCATTTCGATGTTGTACGAGATGAAATAAATACCTACGTACACATACACGGTCACCCTGACTCTGGTCAGGAGGTCAGGCATTTGGAGGGGAAAGCAATGTACCCATGCACGAGTATATATGCGTTCTTCGTTCTAACGTTCACCAGAGTGCTCTGCAGCCTAACAAAATATATATAAATACAGAGCAATCCCAAATACGTTGCCGCAACTAACGTTCAATACATGTTGCGCACCCGGTCGAAGGGCCAAGACAGTTGCATGAACAGCAGTGAGGGCATGCTTCAACGTAAACAAGCAACGTGAAGCAAGACGAAATAGAGTGACTAGACTGTCCTTCACGCAATACATGTGTGTAACACAGAGCCTTTCACGGGGTCACGCTCTTCGATGTACCTATAGAGTACCCTCCAGCACTTCCTGCGTATTAACTGCTTGTACGTCAAATCCATGATAACTTCAGCACCTCGAGGTGCCCCAGCAAAAGGATGGTGAGCCCATCATCGCTTGAACTCGCCATTTTAATTTTCATTTTAACCAATCCTGTCTTAACTCCAGTAACATTTTAGTTACACGCGCGAACTTGAGCGAGTGTTTGAAGCGTGTCTTTTTAATGTTGCTGGAACCTTTTATTCGCATTAATTGATACACGTTGTGTCCCTTTTATGGTCCTGTCCGTCAAAAGTACAAAAAAGTTCGCACCCGAATGCACATTTTATAGTTAAGAGAAATTATTGTTTCACGCGTTGAACCTTCACGAATTCAGCTGGAATTATGTAAAGCTTATCTATATATGAACTCAATACATCAATACGGTTTCTCTGTATTGCTTTAATACTCTGTGACATCGCCTTATAGCCGCGCCCTCGCTCACCATCTTGCAGGTTGAGGCAGCTTGAATGTTTTCGCTTCTCTTGAAATGCAGAAGTACGGGGTGGAGGAAAAGGACTGCTTAAAAGGAAACACTGAGCCAGGGCGGAAGCAGATGGCAGTGCCATCTGTAGCGAAGGCTGATCAATACTTTATTGACCGCTCCAAGGGGAGGTGAAGGAAGAGTTAGGCGGCCATCTTGGATCCCCGAAATTTCGGCTATTGCGTGCAACTTGCTTTTTACTTCTCTCCGCGTGCTCTGCTCCATATGGATAGGAAAGGATTTGGGGCAACGACTATACCGGACGTCGATATATCGGTGATTTGAGATGCAGCGTGTTAAGCTTCGCGATATATCGAAAGTGTTTTCGCTTCTGAGGAGAGAACAATATCGAGATGTAATTCAATCAGCCAAATTGAGAAGTAACAGAGAGAACCGATCCCTGCAACTCCTATATGCACTCGGATATACTGTCAGTTCTCATCCATCATCTCTTTCACCTCATCGTTTCATATCTCACACTAACCAGTATGCACTTGCAAAGTGAGCTACATATATATATGATATACTGAGCAGCAAATTTCCTCACTCATCGTTCAGTACATGGAGCAACTATAACAGTAACTTTATTTTAATCATGATGATTGGGGTGTTGTAAAAAGAAGACGACGAAGATCATCGGCCATCCCTCACGCGCAAATCTACCATTCAGTCATGTCTCGTTCTACAATCAGTCCATTGAACCCTGCACCTCTCAGACTCCGGTTTCTCAACATTCTCCTCAACATTTGGTGCCGAAACCAGGGAGAAGACCTTCGAGGAAATATGTCAGCTGGACCATGCATTTTGAGTACAGCGCGACAACTTCCGGAGCCTGTCCGAGAGAGGGTCAGGACGCTCACTTCCGTAATATCCGACCTGCTCAACAACCCTTCGTCGACAAGGCTCTTGGAATTCAAGGTAGCCCTTCTTATGCGCAACGCCAATGTTTTGCTGCAATGTTAGAAGCTCGAAAACGACTTGGAGGCATGCGAGGAGATTACAGATCGGGTTATCCTCGCTCTGCTACGCGCTAACAGGAGCCTTGGTTGTCCAACGGATACTTCGATGTTCAGCATCTCGTTCGCTCGCAATCCTCCAAGCTATTCGTTGGGGAAATCTGGAAAAGCAACAGTGGACAACCCAGAGGAACCGCCTCCACATTAGAGTCTCGTGCCTCAGCCTACGAATAGCGAAGCCGATCGCCGGAATCGGAGCTGGGAAGTTCTTGAGCAGGTTACCCTTGGAGAAGCGCGGACCTTGGAATTGTTAGCATCGGTCGCACTCTCATCAGCTCACGTTTCCATGGTTCACCATAATGTGAAGTCGCAGAAGACCATAAGGTCGAACTTCCTGGAAGCCCACCGAGTCACCGTCGTCACGGGGAACCCAAATTACGTCGTATCGACATCCTTGCTGACGGCGCTTCGATTGGCAAGGTGTGCCCAGAGGAAGAGTTCGAACAACAGACATGTGAAGGGCACCTTCAAGTTTCATTTTCATCAGGACGCAATGTTCTCGATGCTGCCTCTGAGTGGGAACATGGTGCTCAGAACTGCAGCCCTGGAGGACAGCAAGCTTCAGAACTGACCAGATCAAGAGAAGCCTCAGGCTTGCCAAGTCGCATCTGTACGGTTCGCAATCTAATCGCGATACCCGATGAACCCGAGGCGGAGTTTCTTTGTGGCATGCCAAGCCGCCTTCGTCACTGGGACCCAACGTCGGATAATCTAGAGTTTCCCGCTGATGAACCATCGAATGGCAGGGTCGACGCAACGTCTACCTCGGATGAAATCGCAACGTCTGCCTCTGTTCGTGCCATCGCACATCACGTTGCCAGGCACATTGTTACACCCGTCCAACATCGCACTTTACTTCGACACATCTTCGCGTAAAGTTTCACGAGGTGACACCCGGTCTCAACTTGGTCTCATGCAGCCAACACCCACTCACGCGGTTTCACAGTGAGGGCCGAAGTCATATGGCGTCCAAAAGTTTCGAAGTGCTTTAGGGCACAGCGTTGATGGACCGGATTTGGCCAAGGACCAAGTAATTTTGATATAGTAAGAGGGCGAAAGTCCAGCTGATTTAGAGCCATTGAAAGTGTGGTTCTGAAAGGTTGGTAGTGCGGGGAATGAAGAAGGATGTGCTCTATATCTTCCATATCTCCGCAGTGACTGCATCTTGAGGAGTCAACGTGTCGCAAGCGGTAACGCCACTGAGCTGTAAAAGCATGGTAGCCAATAGTAAAGTCAGTCACCTTATCAAGTCAAGCAACCTTATCGACGTTCTTCCATTGCTTGTTAGTGGGTACTGGCATTCAACAAGCTATAGTTTTACACATACATGCTGTATGAGCTACACCAAGTAGTGGGTTTCCGAAAATAGCGAGCGAGCGATAAGCAGCAGTTATGATGTGACTCTGATCAGCAGGCGAACTATCGCCGATGATCTTGCCACTTGTACGACTAGACCCGCTAAGGGAACAGACACAGAAAATTATGGAGAAATACAGAAAAAGGCAGCTCCTTCACTAGTTGCTGGGCAGGCAGTCATGTAGGATGTATCTGAGAGTGCCAGAGAGTTTAGTTTCCTGAAGGAATCGTATCAGCGCAGATGTGACTTCAGCGTTGTTAGTAGGGTCAATAGCACCGGGAGGGAAACCTCTCGATAGCCTAGATGAGCGAGACGGCACCGGAGACTGGACCGGTGACCTTCGTACCGCTGGCAGACAAGGAGGATGTGTTGCACGTCTGCTTCTACATAACAGCCATGTTGAGAGTAACCCCCCTTTGGCCGAAAATTCAACTCGAGAGTTGTAACCCTCTGGTCACGTGACGGCTTACCCTCGTACGCCACCTACCGTCGAGGGATACCCGGGTTGAATAAAGAAACGCAGCCGTTCCCTTGTCAATGATTATGCTCAGTTAGGGGCAGTGCGCCAGCTAAGGGGGAATAGAAAGGCAAGAAAACGTCGGGTGGCTTATTGTGAACAGATAACAAGTGGAGATGTTGCATCTGTTGTAGCCGCATTCTTCATATTGCGACAAATACATTGCAGTATAGTACTTATCGTAACCTTGTGACTTAAATACTCATTTTTTTTATTCTATCACATCGCACCACATATCGTAACCGTATTTGACGAGGCAGTCGTCAGTAAAGCACGGTACTTGTGGTAAAGCACAGAGGAGTCCTATGCGTCTATCAGCCAGCCAGTGTCCAAAGCGTCGTGGGTCTACCTGGGCCTGACTCAACCGTCGAAAAGTTAGCAGTTTAGCCGCACACTTCTCCGCACACCTCTGCCCTACTCATGATCCCGGCCCGATACGATGTGAAAGAATGCGGAACACAAACCCTGACCCCAAGTCGGGTCCGAGAATCCTTGCACCTAGCACGAATCTGACCTGTGCTCTAACCTGTAGCCACAGAATCGCTTTCCGAAAACTGTGTTGAAATGGCGTGAGAAAATGTGATCTCCAACGATTTCGTTTCTGCCGATTTCTCGTATTGAAACCGCGCTGCCTCGGTCATCCTGTAAGGTCCCGTAGTGGCCCCTGCCTTGCCTTCGAGGCATAATCCCGTTATACATGTGACTGGACGCCATCCTTATATGATAGCCGATCTCGAACGCGTGGAAACAATCACGGCTAGATTGCAAGGGATGACATTATTCTCCGTCTGACCAAATTTACCCGTACTTTACAATCAATGATTTATCGAGACCCCCTTCACCCACTTAAGCTCCCAAAATGTTTGGCGACAGGTTGTGGGTTCGATTCCGGCCGAGGACGCTATCAATTTCTATCAACGCTATCACTTGGCAGCCGCCCACTGGAGCTCAAGTAACATTTGACGTCTCCCGCTCCTCAGCTGCTCCCAAAATGCTTTGCGACAGAGGGCGCGCTCCGCGGGCGATCGTGTCAGACGGGCAGCCCACCGGGCTCGCAATTGTTAAACAATGTTCCCATCCGTACACCATACTCACGAAATATTCATGACACAATAATTCTACATAAAGTGTTCGCACCTCTTTTGGTCCTTTTCTTGCAATCGCCAAATTCCATTTTTGTTTTTCCTTTAAGCGGTTTGGAAGTCATTAAACGTGGGAGCCAAGATAATCCGTGTTACATCCACTCTGCAAACTCCACGTTACGAACTAGATCTCTTTCGCAGAAACCGTTCCTCACATAGATACACCTGCGCACTCGTCAAATCAGACGGAATTTTGAAAACATTTTTCCTTCGTTTTCATGATGGTGATGGGAAACGATTTTTTTTCTTCTCATTCAAATCTACAGGAAGGTAACTATATACTTTCTCCTCGTGGAAACCTTCGATGGTATCGCGTTGTTTCTGACACACAAAATGAGAAACATCGAAAGAATAATCGGGGGATTTATAAGAGAACGAATCTCTCTCTCGAGTCCGCGGGGAACATTTCCATTCGGAAACGAAATCCTATCATAGCAGTTTTCTCGCTCGTCGTATTGTGCAAATAGCCGGGCGTACCGCTTTTGCTTCCAGGTAATACGGTGCGTCTCTTGCACAACAGTGTGTATTCGAGCAAGGTGGCAGTTACGTGTAATTGAAATTGATTGCTCGCACTTCACGTAATCTCACGCGGGATGTTATTCGGTCCACCAATGGGAACAATACGTTCCTTTTGCTGCGATGCTGGATACGGTTTATCGGTACTAACGCGCAAAGGAGCATAAGACACGGACATGACGGAAGTAGACAACACAACTCTGCTGTATTGTCTACAAGTGCTTTGTTTTCTGGATATGGTTTAGTTCCGCGGTTGCAGGCGTGTTCACGCAGTTCGTCAAAGCGAAGGGCATAAGCTAGTAGTGTATTATGAAAGCTTTGGACCCTATAATGCTGCACTGATATTCCTGCTCCGCATGAAAGTATCAGGGCTGATATAAAGATTCTGAGGCTGAAACACGTAAACTGACAAATTCGATATACGAGCTTCAAGGTGTCTAGGATCATCAAAGATCGAAACATAGCAGTCTCCGAAAAAGCCAGAGCTGGTTTCGACTTTTTCGGGCCCCCAGCTCCCCTGGCGTAGTGGTTAGGGTGGCCGCTTTCCACGCCGAGACTGGGAGGTGACACGGGTTCGAATCCTGTCACCGGCTGTACTGTATGAGGTTTTTCGCTGGGTTTTCCGAAGACTTTCCAGACGAATGTCAGCACAGTTCCCCCTGAAGTCGGCCCAGGACGCATACTATCCCCTCTGTCGCCCATTCCTTCCTGCTGTCCACGCCTGTACGCCGCTCATAGCCACAGTTGCTTCGCGGCGCTAACACGGAATTAAGTTTTCCGTGTCTTTCGTGTCTCCGGTTCCAGCCCTCAGCATGCACCAGCTTGTCCGCGCTCTTTCACTTCTGTCGCTCGTAGAGAACTACAGCGGTTGTCACTTCGAGCTCAAGTTATCGCCCGTTGTACTAATCTGCGACATGATTATGCAGTCTTCACTCTTCAGTTGATATCTCACTTCGCACATTTCACAATACCATACGTCTGAGAAACAAATCTCGCTCATACCAACAGCGAAAAAGGCTGAACCGTTCGTAAATTCGGGTAAATAAATACTGTGTGATGTTCGTTGCATATCCTGAGATGAACCTTGTAGGTATGAATGTACTACAAGGTAGAGTCATTAAGTGACCAGGAAGTTGTCATGGGTCACTAGGAAAGATGTGGCGACGCCTGTGGCAATTGGTTACTGAACGGCTCTTTGGTGATACTGGGGCGTGTTGCTCGTTGGGCGGGAGGAGAATGCTTCCTGAGTTGTCCTCACGACAACCGTTCCGGCATCCACCTGAAGGTGTCTCAGGAAACGCCAGGAAAAAAATTAGCAGTTGGTTAAAGGTTGGTGAAATTTTAAATTCGAATTAAATTAAATGTATTCCTTCATCCGTTTTGCATGCATATGAACGCATATTTTCAAGAGGAAACAATCAGGAGGGAGACTGAGCTCAGCTAAAGGGCCACGTGGTTCGCTATGAAACCACTACATTTCCCCCTTTAATTTAAACGAAATACCTCAATGCGCGTAACGTCTTCACAATACAATCCACTACTTTTCTATCTGTTTTTCTGTGTTTTTACGTTTTAGTTGTACATTTCCTTTTTTAGCCGCAGAATTGGTCCGGTGCCGAATTCAACTTCTTAATTTTTTAAATTTACTTATCAACTTATCAACAACCACCACCGTTCTATCTCTATTTACTGATAATATTAATCCACATAATAGATCCCTCCTTTTATCCCGCACGTTCTACTATAGCTTTCTTCAACAGTTGCAAGACCATAGCAGCGAGTTCCGAGGCACTGAAATGTCCGGGCTTTCAAGAGCATGTTTTGTAGCTACTGCGCGCTATTAACCTAGCTCCTCCATCTTCTGAACCCGGCATGGATGGATTCACTGGATTCACTGGGATTCACGTTTGCAGAGCTCAAGGCGAGGGTCAAGGGTTTGCGTTTTCTCGGAAAGAGTCGTCACCTGATCCGGACTTGGTCACCTGTGCAGCGCTTTGTAACCTGAATGGCACCTGCCTTTTGATCCTCTTCTGGATCTACGACCAGTCATAGAGGGATGGGCAAGTCCCTGCTCAGTGGAAGGAGGCCCTAGTAGTCCCCATGCACAGGCTCGAGTGGTGGCTTGAGGGAAGATCTGTTTTCCCCAGGAAATGTCAGGCTTTCCTAGGATTGGATTCTGTGATGGACTTCGTCAGTGCTGTTAAGGACGCGAAAGCCCGGAGACAAATAGAGATGACTGTCTTCCTGGACGTCAAGTGGGCGTATGACACCGTGAGTCACCCCAGTGTTTTTCATGCCTTGCTCCGGTCTCAAGTGCCTGGGAAAGCGCTGGCGTGACTTTCTCACTTCCTGAGACAAAGGAAAATTTTTGTTAGAACAGGCAAGGGTGACACAGAGAAGACTGCCGTTCCAAAGGGTGTCCCTCAAGGAAGTGTCTTAAGCCCTTTATTGTCATGATTGACTTCAAGCAATGGCTCCCGTGGAGAGTAAATCTCTCCATATATGCGGACGATGTGTGTGTTTTGGACTGTCGTAAACTCCCGGCCGGCAATTCAACGTCAGTTCCAAAGAGCACGGGACGTCATAACTAACTTCTTCTTGAACGTGAGGATGGATATCTCCACCGAAAAAAGCGCTGTCCTTCCTTTTACTCCAGGTGAGATCTGTAGGTTCCAACACTGGATCGGCGACTGCCCCCTCCTACAAGTCAAGTTTCGCAGGTTCCTGTGTGTTATCCTGGACCGCAACCTCTCGTGGAGAAGGCACATTAACTTCATTATCTCAAAGGTTCAGCTCTGGGGGAACGTGATTCGTCACTTTGACGGTGTGCGCTGGGGCTGCACTGAGCGGGATCTTCTCCACGTAACTCTGGTTCGCGGCTCCTCGTTATACAGTTTGCCCGTGTTGCACGGTTTATCAGCCACGTCTGAACGCAAGCTTCGGTGTACACTGGCACGGAGCTTGCGGACGTGCCTTAGTCTCCCGCGCAGCGCTGAGACGCGGATGGTGATCGCCGACGCCGGAGAAATACCTATCGATGTCCTCCGCCGAAGAGAAACAATCCGACACTATTTACGGTTGCTCGCTCACCACCGGTTCTAAGGCTACGTAGGCGGAAGAACAGTAAACACTCGCTATGAGTTAAAGCAGCAACTGGCAACATCCCTGTCTTTACGGTTGCACCGACCGCCCCTTCAGTGGCACCACAGACACTGCCCATTCCCCATAGACAAAGTCCATCCCTCTCGACACACATCCCTGGCCTCTTGGGGCCGAAGAGCCAGATACCCGTTCCGGTTCTCAAGCAATCTACTTTGGAAATGATGGATACAAAGTACAGAGGCCGCAAGGCTGTGTTTACAGATAGTCTTCGTCGGATGGCTCCTCCGCTGCCTTTGTTATACTGGACGAGTTCATATCGTGTGGGTCACATAGTACTTCATCGACCTCTGCGGAGCTGCATACCATCTTGATTTTTCCAATTACGCACCTTTGCGTCACTTGCCAACGCCACCTTTGCCAACGCACCTTTACGTCACTTCTGCGGCGTCTATGCAACTCAACGTCGCTTTTACCCGTGTGTTCCGGGTTAAGCTGGATTACAGTAACACACGGTGCTTCGCTCCCTTTTTGCTTTCCTTCAAGCTACTGGCCTCCTCGAAGAGCTCTAAACAGATGTGATGTGATGTGATAGAAAACCAGAACTTGTGAGCTGCGGCATGGAACTCATATTTTAGGATTTTGTGCGAGTGCCTCGTATCAGTGTGTATCTTTGTAGTGTGTATTTGTAGTGTGTATCTTTGCATTAGTGTGTATCTGTTTCCCTGCATGTTCTAGTGATATTTATTCACTTGCACCTAGTGTACTAACACACGAATTGTTGGGGATGGGGAATGTACTTTGTTTGTTTTTGGTTGTTTGTAGGTTGTTGTTTTGTTTTGGGAGTAGCAGAACTAGTCAGGAGACAAGTTCAATTTCTCCCTGGTTTTCTTTTAAATAATCAATCGATCATCAACAGAACTTCGACCTGTTGGTTTGGTTTGGTTTTAAGAAAAAATTAAACCTGCCTTCGCGCACACCATTAATTCATACTCTCATATTAACCTCTTTGAAGTGGGGTAGGGTCCTGTGGCTACCACGGGGAAACGTCCCATGTCGTCATCACTCTTTCATCATTTATTTATCGTTTTTGTTGTTGTTCTTTAACACAATCTTTCAGTCGCATAAGCTTACGACGTAAATAAACCAACACAATCTATAGCGTGAAAAATTAATGCGGCAACCCCCTTCCCAAACGAGTATACTTATGTCTGCATGAACAGAAGTGGCCTCTTGTAACGGCGTGCTTTGTCTTGCAGAGCGGGGCCCAAGTAAAAGACGTTTTCTTCCTTTTTTCTGGAAGCTTTCAACATTTATGTACATGTATATTAACTTTAATTTTCTGGATTCTCTTACTAGGCTTCTGCCATACCCGTATCTCAGAGCATCTGATGGTAACGCTCAAGTAGCCTGGCAGGCACGATTACTTTAAGTGATGTCGTTCACTTTAACGAAAAACCACTTTAGCGAATGAATTGGGAAGGAAAGGACGAGAAAAACGGGTTGAAGAGGAGCTTTCTTAAATGCACATTCGAGAAGACGTGATGTACGGCTGTTGTGGTGCGTGCCGTACGTACATGGCAAGATTTAATTACATCTGTTTTGTTTCGTTTTTTTTTTATCTGTGGGCGTTGAATATTACGACTAAAGAGTATTTCATTGGTTTTTGATCACACGGTAATTCAAAGGTAATTGGGGCACTACACTTGTGGTGACGACGTGCAAGACGGTGCTTAGTCGATTGGTTTAAAGAAAGAAAAGTATGGAGACGTTGACTCAACTCTATATTGAGTCGACTCCGGACGGTATATTATGGCGTAATATGGTATTTACACAGCGAGTGCGGTACTGTTGGCTATCTGACGTCAACGTCACTGTCACATAGTATGGAGCACAGATATAACTGCGCGTTTTATTTTAGTTACGAGCGCATGGTAAATATTAAAACGGTCGCATCCATTCCAGTCGATTGATTGATTGATTGATTGACTGATTGCAGTCAGTCGGTTTCGAAAGTATAGAGTCATTTTAGTCCTCCCCGACCACTGACCACCGTACCGCGAAATAGTGGCGTAGATCGACTGTTATTCGATGCAATACATGGCAAGAGCAGGCGCCGGATGTTGAGAGTACGTCGGACTACCTTCCCATGAAATACCAGAGAACGTTACTCCCTAGGAACCAACGTGGGCGAGACTTTGAGAAAAGGAACGCCGCGGCCGTGCGGGCGTCTCATATGGGGCGTCTGGACAGCGTCTTTCCTCCTCTGAGCGCCGCGCTTTCACACCTCCGGTTAGGCAGTGACGTCACGCCGCCGGAGCTTCTGCGGCCGCGAAAGCAGCGCTGATCTTTAAAATTCATTCATTTCATATCTAAGCAGTTTTCGGAAGAAAAAAGTTAGCCGGGTAGATCGTCAGCTGATGCCGAGCATATAGTGGTATCCGATTCATGGATGGGTTACTGG
The DNA here is from genome assembly GCF_037126465.1 of Ornithodoros turicata. NCBI lineage: Eukaryota > Metazoa > Arthropoda > Arachnida > Ixodida > Argasidae > Ornithodoros > Ornithodoros turicata. The sequence continues at coordinate 69,543,517 of NC_088205.1, forward strand.
ATGCGACCGTCCTGTTAAGGGAGTTCCTAGACAGTAAGCCATGATCATTGATGGTCCCACACGTAGAGCATTTATAATCATAAGGTTCTAGAATCACAATACATCGCAAAACTCCGGTAAAATTCTAAATATCTGGCGCGATCGCCTTTCTGGGTACGTGAGAGGGTGTATCCATAGGTGACTTGTACCCTTGTACGTTCGGCGGGTATCGAACCCGCAACCTTCGGTCAGTAGGCAGTACCCTCGCGGTACGTAGGTGGGCACGCTAACAGCTTATCCAGTGAGCCCCTGTCCCCACTCTTTCCTGCTATCCTCTCCCCAACTGTCCACGTCTGTACGCCATTCATAGCCACAGTTGCTTCGCGGCGCTGACACGGAAGTAAAAAAAAAAAGATCCACTGAGGCCGATAGTAATGTGAGTGAAATTATATTTTCGAAAGTTGCGACTTAAGCAGTTGAGGCGGTCGGAAGCGAAGTTGTTGGGGAACGGCTGATCAACGGATATGCGATGTCTGCAAGCGACAATTCCGCTGCTTAGAGCAGGTTCGTAGTATCACGTTAACTCGAGTGCTGTGACGTAAGACGACGTCACGTCACGTGATGTGTTGTTTAAAAAGTGCAGAAGGGCGATGAAGTGCCCAAAAAGAAGATGGAAAGAAAGAACGATTAAGAACAAAGAAAAAGAAACCTAAAACACGCGCACGACACGGAAAGATCACATAAGGGAGAGTACAATGCTCACACGTCAAGCTTTGCTCTGTAATTTCTGTAATTTCCCCCTTTCCCGTGAGGGGACACCTACGTGATCACTTTCCCTCATGAGATCTATTAGAATCTGTTAGATCTGTTTTTCGCATTGTCGACACAGGTCCGCTTGGGGTGGATAGCGACTTCAGCAATGGTCCTGGAACGTTCAAAGATGCGTTTTTGTTTCTACACATGGTTTATTTCGAGCGTTTCGCTACTACTACATCACCATATGTTAGTGAAGCGACTCGAAAGACGAGTGTATACTGTGACAAGACACTGAGGTATTCCGCATATGGAACGTTCAAACCGTAGCTCATCCGATCGTCTGCGCAGCACAGTCCGCCACGACAGCTATAACCCGAACCCGCCACCCGAACACTGGAGGCGCATCAACGCAGCTACCATACCTGCACCACTTACAAATACAACATACGGTCGCTGTCTGCAATAACGCGCAACCGTCCTCATAAAATACGTCTCCTGCCACCACTGTTGTGTTCTGTTACAAGAACGCGGGGACCGTCGTCTTTCTAAGTAAGTACCAACATCGATTACTTTCCCCAACCTCCCAGCGTGCTGATATACTACTCAGAGAGCTTCCCTGGCAGTTATCGCCGCCAGGTAAAACTGCGTGGGAGTGTCCCGCAGTGTGGATTAGCCCTGATGATGTCACGGCGAATCCCATCTCCGATCACCGTCGGAGCGCGAGATTATGGGCTAGGGGGCGCTGCTGTTTGCAGACTTCGCAGGTGGGGCGATTGGGGATAATCTGGGACGCCCTCCAGCTACGAGCGGTCACAATGTTTGAGTAAATAGAGTTTCCACTTTGGTGCGTCGCAGCGCCCCCTCGCGCAGGAATGTGTAAAGGTGGTTGAATGAAGGGAGGGAGTTGTTTAAGAAGCAGGCAATATTGATTTATGTGTCTGCGCGAAGTGAACTGAAAGCGTTAAGGTGCTGCCTTATTATGAATGCCTTGTGCGCATGGGAGAAATATGCCTTAGGCATTGAAAATGTACACAGTATATATACTTCTGGTTTCTCGCAGTTATATTTGCTCCTCTTCCCGTTCTGTCTGCGTGCTCGAGCGTCAACATAGTTGGTAGCATGCCATTTTTGCACTTACTTCTTCGCTTCTGCTTGCCACTGCGATGCTACTGAAGCATATATATCTTGCGCGTTACATTAAGTTCGTAATTACGCAGAACACGTTTTAATTGACTCGACCATGAAGTCGAAACGAACTTGATGCATCGGTGTGTGTTCTGCCTTGACATGAGTGGGGTTTCGGAATTCCAAGCCTGTGATTTCGGGATTTCTAGGTGTAGATCCAGGAAGGGATCGGAGATTTTCGTGCATCCGTCACCGCTGCTATTATAAATACCGATACAGTGCACGTTTTCAACCTGCTGATGTGTTTGCTTTTTTCTGTGTTTAGCCCTCAATATTAATTACTGTGTCCTTGTCTTGAGTAGCTGAGTCTAGTATTCTGGAAAGGCTGTCTTCGTCTTTTCTCTTCACTTTCAAATCAAGCTATTGATGAAAATCTAAGGAACAAGAGAGGTATATATATATTTATGTACAGTCAACCCTCGATTTATGAATCTTCGATTTATGAATTCCCTGGTTTTATGAACACTAGCACGAGGAACCAAACTTCTTACATGCATTTTTCCCTCGTTTTATGAACCGCGATATTCGAATAATGAATGGAATTTCTGGGAACCAACTAGGAGTTGCCCAGTGTTTTTGCCCTCAATTTATGAACGGATCGTTCCGAGGCCAACAAAAACCTTCAAAGGGATTATTCGTGGTCTTATGAATGACGCCTGAACAGCCAAAACCTTTTCGAGGTATTGCACCCTTGGTTCTTAACCCCTCGAAATCCGAACAACAAACGGGTTTTTGCAGAAGTGTTCCTGACCTCAATTGACACAGCGGAAGTCATGGTCCAAAGTAAAACTAAACTATTTAGTATTGCATAATAAACAGAGTGTGAATGCGCAAACATCTGTGTTTTGTGAGACTGATACAGCAGAAGGCATGGTCCAAAGCAAAATTACACAATATATTGCATTATAAACACAATATCAACTCGGAAATACTGTTCCATTTGCTCGATAGTACTCACTTAACGGAATTTTCGATTTATGAATCCCTCGATTTATGAACGATTTTTCGGGGAACCGAAGGTGTTCATAAATCGAGGGTTGACTGTATATATATATATATATATATAAGGGGGAAATTAGCCGGAACTCCTTGGCTGCACGTATAGCATATGTTTGTAAGTGCTCAAGCGTCGCCATGCCTCATTGGGCCACCGTCCGCAGTACTCAGGCAGGTAACCTTTGAGCGGATGGCGTCAGAATGTCCCTTCTGAAAGACATAATTGACTGATCTGTCAAAAAGAAAAAAAAGAGTAGAGATGTTAGTTCCGAGCCACGGGGGGGGGGGGGGGGGGCAGACTGGCTACTCCGGGACGCGTTATTTAGAAAAGACCTGAAAAACCTTCTGCCGATGATGTGCGTGCCTTTTTCCCACATAAACAAGTATCACTTTTAACACCAGTTCACATCACATATTCTAACGTTTTCAAAAAATAGACACATCGCGTACATAAACAAATAAACTAACAAGTAGACCTTTCCATTCCTATAGTATTCTTAGAAAAATGGAAGACTTCGAAGCATTTATTCTGCTCTGGGGAGGGTTTAAATCTACACCGATGGACTGGCCGCAATGACGTGCCCCGTAATTTCGGTGCAAAACAGAATTCTGCATCAATACCCAACTGACCATTGTAAAGTTTACAGAACATTTTTAACTCGTTGATCTTTGTACGTTTTTCTAATGTACCTAAAATTCCACTTTATGCCTTAATTCAGTGCTATTTAGTTATTGTTGAATATTAGGATGTGATGTGATGTGATGTGATATTAGAATAATACACATATTGTTCGGTCTATTCGGTTAGTGCTATATCACTTACACGCTAAAACTAATGCCCGTACGTCTGTACATCGCAGTTGAAAAACCACCTATGTTTAGGTCAGAGCATGTTTCATATTATAGCCTCTTTTTTTCCCTTCTTCCTTTTCCTTTTTTTTCTTTTCCATTTTTTTATCCTTTTCCTTTTTTTGAATAGCAAGCCGGCTCTTTGCCTGGCTAGCTTTTCCTTTCTTTTCTTTTTTCTTAATAAATATATACCCCCTTTTTTAAAAGTCATCTTTGTCTTTAATCTATCTCATCCTTCTTTCACCGTTTGTTAGTTTATCCTTTATTTCCTAATTCTTTTGTTTTCTTTTTATTTATTTTGTTCTTCTTTCATTTGTTTTCTTTTTTCTTTGTGATATTGCAATCCGACGTCCCGTTTGGCTACCTTTCCTCCCGTTTTTTTTTCCTTTGTTCTAATAAATATATGCCCCCTTCTCAAAATGTACTGCTTTTCCCTGAAGCGTCCAATGCTCCATAGCTCCACACAAACCTACATCACTGCGTCGCGTCGCTCCAACACCTATAAATACAAGCGCAAATACAAGGGAGATTAAAGGAAGTACGGCGCCATTAAATCCTGAGAAAACGTGAAATCCTCTTTCAACTCCATCTGACAGACAGGCGCAAGACAAAAGCTGTTGCAGCTGCGTCAACTTAGGAACAAACAGCGTGTGCAATTTCATTGCCAGAATGTTTTGCAAAAATATAAATTTAGGAAGAATAGAACGGAGAGGACAATGCAGTCCGTGGCTATTTGGTCGACGGCTCCATTCAGGTGTCTTTTCCTTTCTCTTATTTTCATGCTGCACTGTTGGACTTGGCTTCTTCTTTTTACGCAGACTACTGCGCCTTATGTGCCTTCTTCTTCTGGCTGTGTTGTCTGCTGTTGCCTTACTCACGTTCAACTTTGCAGAACTGGGGAACATAGAGCATGTTGCTGGTGTGTTTTCGTGCGTAGTACTGTAATTAAAAAGTAAACGAATTCTAGCGCGATGGTTATCCCATTGAGGGTGCAGCTTTAAGCATAATAAGCACAATCCCGTCATTGTCTAGCTTTTTCTACGACTGCCCACCTACATTCAGCCCTACCTTCAGGCCCTTGCCCGTGCTACCTCTGCAGACAAGACGAGGTCACAGTGGCTGCATGATATGACATCCTACTCTCTGTTCTATGAAGTGGGATCCATTTGGGGCCTGGCTTCCTCTCTCTCTCTCTCTCTCTGTCGCTTCCTCATCGCCTTCCGCGACACTACGCATCTCTCCTACACCGTGTGCGGCTGAATGTTTCATTTACCCCAGTTTTGAGGCCGTGCGCCATCGGACCTTTGTGCATCGACCAGTGTGCGTGCTGACCTGCACCACCTACTTATGGACTGCCCTGACTACCAGCAGGAGCGCGAGATCTTGCAGCACGGAATGCATGCAATCGACGATACCCCTTTATCATAGGCAAGATGCTGGGCACCCGGTCCAGTAGTGTTCATATGCCCCAAGGTTTCTGTCACTTTTGGGAATTCCTGTCATCAACAGGCCTCTCCACCCTGCTTTGATCACCTGAATCCTCATCTCCATCATCATCATCATCTCTCAATGTCTACGTGTGTCTACGACTGCCATATTTCAATTGTCAAAGCACATTGTAGTTGTTAAAGGAAAATTTATTAAATTGAAGAACGGAATATGAACTGCTACTTCACACCTTAGTTTAGCAGTGGCTGCAAAACGCACTAAATGAAATGAATCCATAGATGCGTTAAACATGACAGTGAATATTGTCGAGCACATGTTTCTTATGCAGATCGGCAGCCACTCATCCAGGCGTTTCCGGGAATAATAATCAAAATAACCAACTAGGCCTACGCGCGAAAGATACATGTTGCACTGCTTCAGACGCACCGTCTTCGCAAGTTAACTTTTACTTTGATCTTGTTTAATCTTTTACTTTTTACATATTCATCGTTCATATTTTCATATTGTTCTTTGATTATTAGTTATTCTTCGGATAGCACAGAAGTACACATTAGTGCACTGCAGATGAGCAAACAAGGATACGTATCGAAAGAAACCCAAGTATGGTCGCCAACGTAAAGCGTGCTTCCCCACATTCGAAGCATTTGAGTGGCAGAGCACAATATACAGGCGCCTAGAGCGACCTCCAAATCATCGTTGACCTTGCATGGCTGTTATGGTACATACGTAATCTGGGCCAACCCTCATGCAAATGGATGTCTGATGCCAGTAATACAAATAATGAGAGCCGCTTCAATCACTCACCTTCGCGTGTATCAATAGCGTCTAAGACCAAAACAGAAAGACTTAAGAAACTTGAGAAAGAGTTGAGAGAAAAGTTGAGAACCTTGAATTGCAAACGGAGAAGAACTAAGAACGTCGTGTCTTCACGTACACTGCTAACCGCGGGGAGTATCCTGCGACACAGTTACTAGATATTCCGTAGCAGACGACAGGAAGAGACGCTGACGGTGTTGTCTGCTAAGTGCCGTCTGCTAAGTGTGCAGTACGCCACCCCCGATATTCCGGCACAGCGTGAATGCTTAGCATAACACGGGACGGAACTTCGGCACTGTGAGCAGTGTTTTTCGCTTTTTCTTCCACTAGAATCTTCGGCGAGGATATCGCTCGTGGGAATACACGATAAGAACAGTGTCCCAGCTTATTGCGGTCTTATCTGCGCATGCATCCAATGCAAACCTGTTCACAGTCATACATTGGCATTCCGCGTGTGTTTTTCTTCTTCCTTGGTCTTGCCTCTTGTGTGTGTACTTGCACGAAAACAAAATTTGAGAGAGATTTTCAAGGAGCTGCACGGCAGTGATTTATTTTTCGTCGAGACGAAACACTCCATCCATTTCGTGTTTGTGCAAATTTTATTGGCTCTGTTACTGCTGTGCAATCTCCAGTGTAGACCATTCGTCTTCTTCTGGATTCTGCAGAACAGGGCTCGCACCGTTATCCAGAAAGGAGGATTCAGAATTCCGCTCAATAGAAAGGATGTGCGCTTTCGAGAGGCAGCTTCATCATTTCTCTTTAGGCTGACCGCCATTATCCTTTCGGTTTCTTTTCCCGGGTAAGAGCTTCTCGATTCTGAATGATGCTGTAGTCGTGGATATCCACTTGCCTATTTCTCTGTTCCCTCCATTTTTCTTTTAGCTTTTATTGAGTTTAAACGACAACAATACGTTCGGAACCGGGTGTTCTTCTTCGTGGCACGTACAACTTTCCACATGACAAAAACTGGCTGCGTTTTTGGGCATTGTGCAAAGCGCGTTGGCTGTACATTTCTGGCGTAACTCTTCTTTTCTTTCTCTTTTTGTTAGTCCAACTAGATTGTTTTATTGACTACACTTTCATATTTTGTGAAATTGTTCTTTTTTGCATTGTTGTTGCTGTTGTTGGAGGTGGTGATGAAACTTTTTTTTTTTGTATTCCGTGTTAGCGCTGCGAAGCAACTGTGGCTATGAGAGGCGTACAGATCTGCATACATGGAGAGAGGACAGCAGGAAGGAGTGGGGGATAAGGGGTTTAGTATGCGTCTTGGGCCAACTTCGGGGGCAACTGTGCCGACATTCGTCTGGAAAGTCTTCGGAAAAACCAGGGAAAACCTCAGAGAGCACACTAGTGGCAGGAGGTGATGGAACTGCTTCCCGTAGTCGGCCACGCTCAGGTGGGCGACGCCACTACTATCGCACGCGGGGATGGTGCTTCCTGGGCCGACTTCACAAGAAACTGTGTCGACAGTTGTCTTAAAGTGTTTGACGAGAACCCAGGTGCTGTCCGTTACGTACAGCGATGGTTGCACGATTTCAAGGTACCGCAAACGCAACTGTTCCAGTCACTGTGCGGTAAAATGACCCACCACATCATCATCCCTTTTGTGTGTGTGTGTGTGTGTTCCAGTCACGTGGTGATGACACTGTCACGTGGTCGTTACAAAGCCATGGACGGATATGCACGGAGACTATGTGACCGCCGAGTAGATACACACACCACCATATCGATCCCATATAAAGTTACCCCTCGAATGTCTGATGAACTTCCCTAATAGCTCAGCTTTTTCCACTGAAGTTTTCCATACTTCGCTTCGCTTGTTCTCGTGTCTCTTCGTATTGTTGACCAGCTAAGAAATATCTATAATCACGGTACTTGATTTTTAATTCCTAGTACCATTAGAGGGTCAACGTCGATGTATTCATGCAACGGATACACTGTACCCGCCATTGGTTCGCTTTATTCGTGATAGCGTAACAGGGGTCTTTCCATTAGTAATATTAATATTCGTTCTCGTAGTGAAAGTTAATGAAGTGTATGGAAAATGTAGTGAAAGCGAAAGTCCGAAGAGATTTGGCAGATCACATGTCGACAGTCGTGTTCAACTTAAGAAGGAAAACAAATCTGGTCCGTCAGCTCTCAAAATATTACTGCGCCGCTGATAGGATGGCTGGACACAAAGCGGCCACCCTCCCTGCTTGCGCCAGATAATGTAATCCATCATAATCACTCTGTTTCTGTATTGGCTGTTAGTGCTGGCCGCATGACACTATACGCTGCGTTGTATCTCCAGAAAAGTCTTAATGCTCGGTTTTCATTCCCCGCCGAAAGTATGTGGGCAAGAGTTTCCCTAATTTTTTAAACAACAGCACTCCCATCCCAAGATGTGAGGCTGGCCGTTATCTTGGCGTCACCATTGACAGCTCTTTAGGCTGGTCTAGGCTAGTGAACCAAACGGTCTGTAAAGGCAATAAGAGTCTTAATTTGCTCCGAAGGATCAGTGGCAAGTCGTGGTGCTGCAGTTCAAGTTCACTGCTCACGCTACACAAAGCCCCCATTCTCTCGCGTATCGAGCACGTGTCACCGTACGTAGATCTGGGACCTTCACAATGGCAGGTTCTTGAGCGGCTCCATCGGACAGGGATAAAAACGGCACTAGGAATACCTAGCTTCTCTGGGATTACCCAGACTTACCGGGGAGCCAAGGAAAAGCCAGTTAGTATTCATTCCGAGCTTAGGGGGCTCCGCTACTTAGACAACTTGGCCACGTCCGGAAGCAAGCACTCTTTTTTCTCTCCTCGTAAAAAGGTCAAACACGTCCCTAGGCCGCTTGGCCAGCGAATACGCTCCTAGTGCCCTGGCCCACAGTGAGCGATCGCCTCAACATCCTGCTGGGTTACCTTCGGTGCCATGGCGGGAGTTTGTACCGGGTGTAATGCTCTACGTTCCGGGCATTGATAAAAAGAGGGAATGTAGCCCCCTGGTTGCTAGAACGGCGGCTAAGAAACTTATAACTGACGTCTACCACTCACATACTCTAGTATTCACTGATGGCTCTATTGACGACTGTACCTACCAAAAGTGCTACTTGTGCCTTCCACATCCCATCAGTGAACGTGGCCTGGCAAGGGAGATCATCGCGTTACCCGATATCCTCCATGACTGCTGAACTCCTGCATCTCCCGCATGCAGCTGCTGCGGTCCAGGTGCGAGGGTTCGCCAGGGTAGTCCCACTCACAGACTCGAGAAGCGCTCTATGGGACATGATGAGCCCCATGTGTGACAACATCTTAGCGCGAAGCATCGGAAGATTGTGCGCTCAGCATAAACAAACCGGAGTCGATATCGTCTTCCAATGTCGGCGGCAACGGAAAGGCGGACCAGCTGGCGTCCCCGGCACACCTGGACTGCAGCCATATTTTGCCAACTCCGGACGACACCGACAGACAGATGGCCGTTCAGCAGCTTGTTGAACTGAGCCACCCTGGGATACGGGACACCATGCACCATCGTCGTCCCCTTCTTCCCATGAAAAACCTTCCTCGAAACATACAGACCATGCTCCATAGGCTCCGCAGTGGGTGTGTGTTCACCAACTCTCAGCTATTCAAGAACGGCTCTAGGGGTGTCGCCTGCTGTGGCCACTGTGCACAACCCGAAACAATCGAACACATCATGCGAGACTGCCGAGCATACATATCACACCTTTTTGAGTGTAAAGTTGGAGTTTGATAACTCACACCAAATTCGGTGTAAGGTCAGTAGGGTGTAAGAGTCTACACCCTTTAGAAGAGTGTAAATTGAAATATTTCTTACACCCCTTGCGGCGTAAAATTGGTGTTTGATAACTTACACCAGTCCTGGTGTAAAAGTAGTGGGGTGTAAGATATTACACCCTTTAGATGCATGGGCCGATGGTGATCTGTGCTTCAACTGCAAGGATGGGTACAGTCAAGAGCTGTCAGAGGAAGCTGTGTTGCATAGCAGGCTACCATTATGCGTGCATCCACCAGAGGACCCACAACCATGCGTCTGGTGGAAGTAAAATGCTAGCATGCATTTTGAATATATTAATTTATTCCTGACTATTCAGGCATGGACATGGAAACATGGACAAATAGAAATGGAAACCGGAAATGGGCACTTTCACTCAGGGGTGGATGGTTGACATAGGCCTCGAATATGAAGTGATAACAGCCACTGGCCGCCCCCTGATCAAGGGGAGAGGTTTTTCGCAGTAGCTTCCAGAAGGGGAGGCCTCTCTGCTGATGACCTCCTGACCTAACCGGCGGCACAGTCTCACGCCCGCACCGCCTAGTGCGTGCCTAAGGGGGGGCGCCCCCCCAGACCCCCCCCCAATCTGTGAAACCCAAACTGACCTAACCTCCCTAAAGTGAGATGAGCCCCTTCTGGAAGCTACTGCAAAAAAACAATACCCTTATCAAGTGGACGTCCATGTTTCGCAGGATGTCGTTCCGCGGAGGGTTGACGCCGCTCGTGCGTTTCCCAAACTTTTGTCTCAGCCGGTACACCATTTTTACACCAAGAAGGGTGTTGCTATTTTGACTGTGGCGTGTAAACTGTACAGTACACCATCTTTGCATCTGGATATGTGTTCTGCTTTTGGCTGTATGGTGTAAATTGAAAAATACATCCCTTCAAACCTAAATGTGCATAAATATCCTTAGTGTGTACCATTCTGCGCGCGAAGCCCATCTCCCTCGCTCCACCTCGGGCACGCTTGCGGACTTCCTCTACCCCGCTGGTTCTTCTGCCGAACGTTCCGCCAAAGCAAGAAACCTCAGTCTCTTTCTGCAGAAGGCTGCCTTGCTCAACGACCCATCTAATACTTTGCTCTCCCCGACGAACTCGTGCACCCTCACTGCATCCCCATCCTTCATCATCTTCTATCCTCCATCTGTCCGTCCTTTCTTTGTGTTTTGTGTTCTTTTTTTTTTGTATAGTCGTGACGACGCCCACTTCTGTGTGGTCAACAACGGCGAGCCTATTCTGCCATCCCCCCCACCCCCACGCTGCAGCAGAAAGTGCGCTCCCCTACTGATGGCGCATGGTGGCGCTGTAGTATTTCTCATGGTGCGCTATAGATGACCTGCGCCCCTACGTCATTGACTACGTATCGACACCGCGCAAAGCATGCTCGTGGGCACTATCAGCTTTATCAGCCTATCAGCCGACCCATTTTTCCCTCTTCTTGCCCCCCACAGCAAAATATAACCTCGAACCGGTCTTCTCGTGACCTCACATGTTTGTGAACAGAAAGTTGTCTATTGCTCCTCCTTATCTCCAACGGTGTATATAGTTGACAGACTGGATTTCTTATCCTTCTTAACTTAAACACGACTATAGATATGCACATACACAGGTGATATTACTGAATAGATTCGCTACACGTATTCGCATGTAACGTAGTAGTAGATGAGGCAATTAATCAAAAACACTCTTTATTTGACGTATTCAGAATTATTTGGTTAACAAATAACCTACATCTTCGAAACGCGTGTGACTTTCTGTATTGCCCTGTGACGCACGTATGCATTCACGGAAGAGGGGGGGGGGGAATATGTTTATTAAGAAAAAAAGGAAGAGTCAGCCAGACGGAGGTCGGCTTGCTATTCCAAAAAAATGGAAAATGGGGAAGAAGGGGAAGACAAAGAAGAAGAGTCCACTGCCTTCACTATATCAGTTTTCAGATTCTTCAGATTTTTGTTCGAGTTTAAATTTGAGTATATATATATAAGCAGGAAAAATCAGAAGAAGACAAAGAGCTTACACGAAAACACGAAGGGGAGTTTATTAACACATATAGGGATAGGGGTCGACGTTTCGGCAGTCAGCGCTGCCTTCGACGGGACTGGGATTTGGTGACAAGAACAAGCTTTATATATGGGAGAGGGTTATGTACAAGGGAAAGAGAGCAGCGCATGCGCTTTTGTCATGGCTAACATAGGTTGGTGACTAAGTGAAAGGGGAATGACCGGGTCTGTGCAGCAGGACCTTGAGGAAATACCCGTGAGCCTGAAAAAGAGACAAAAGAGCGTATGTATTGTGCCGGATTAGGAATGCAGGTTGCGAATAGTAGAAAGGATTCCTGGATCTTCGTTTATCTGACACTGGAATTTATGAATGAGATAAGATTCGCGCTGTTCTCTAAGCCGCTGGGAAGAAAAGCATGACTGCAGGATGAAAATAGATATATTGGTGATTGAGTGTCCTGGTTTACTGAAATGGCGCGACACTGGCAGATTAGGTTTCTTCGCGACGTCAGATTTGTGGTTACTGAATCGCGTTCTAAATGACGTAGCTGTCTGTCCGATATATTGGGCGTTGCATTCATTGCATTGAAGAAGATAGACAACATTGGAAGAATTACAGTTAAAGTCGCCATTAATGTTGTCGTTTTTTGTCCCCTAGTCTCAGGTTTTTAAGTTATGGATCTGGGGGGGGGGGGGGGATAGGTTTATTGAAAAAAGAAAAGGAGCAAAGGTTAGTCAGGCGTAGGCCGACTTACTATTGGAGCTGCTACAGCACGTTGACCGCGAGCCATGATGCGCTACGTTACAGTGGGGCCCACCTAGAGATCAGTTGAAAGAATGGTGCTCTTCCTGTTATCCTTCTCCATCGTGACGCCCCCTGCCGTCCTGTATACCAACTTGGCCACAGCGCTTTCACATTGGCTACCCGACTGGGTCCCGTTCCCCAGCCTACCCATGCTCCAACTATATAACAACGTCTGGACCTCTGGATGCATCCCATCTGATTGGAAACATGCTCGAGTAATACCTGTCCTAAAGCCGGGGAGGCCACCGAGCCAACTGTCCTCCTGCCGTCCCATTGCTCTAACCTCGTGCGTTGGCAAATTATTGGAGCGTATAATTCACAAAAGGCTAGCTTGGGTCCTGGAGCGAGGCAATTGCTTCCCAGATCACATTACAGCATTTCGGAAGGGCTGAAGCGCATCTGACGCAATAGCTGAAGTGGCTACTACCCTGAAGTAAGCGAGAGAGTCCAATGAGTTTGCTCTCGCTTTCTTCATTGATGTGAAGAAGGCATACGAGTCGGTAACGCACTCGGCATGTTTCCCTGCGCTCAAAGCAGCTCGAGTCACTGGCCGCCTGTTGGGATACCTCTGTGACTTTCTATTCAACAGAACGTTTGACGTCTCCGTCCGCGAGTGTATTAGCTCCGTGAAGAAGTTTGAGCGAGGAGTCCCACAAGGCAGTGTTCTATCACCTATACTATTCAACCTAATCATGGCCCGGATTTATCGAGGAATCCGCCCTACACCGTACGCCCTTCATCTCACCATCTACGCGGACGACATCTGTCTCCGCATCGTGGGAACGCACAAGGAGAAAGTTCGTGACACAGCTGATATTGCCTCGAACGGGCTCAATGCAGCGTTGCTTGCGAGGGGCCTGGAAGCGTCGCCAGAGAAGTCAAAATGCATGATCTGCATTCCCCGTGGAAAGTACGTGGGCAAAGACATCCCAAGCCTCAGCATTAACAATACTCCCATCCCAAGATGCGCGTCATGTAAATATATTGGTGTCACCATCGATAGCGCTGGTCTAAGCAAGTGAACGAGACTATCTGCAAAGGAAAGAAAACGCTCAACCTGCTTCGCCGAATCAGCGGTAAATCACGGGGGCTGCAACGGGGTTGGCGGGTCATTGCTCACCCTTCACAAAGCCCTCATTTTGTCAAGCATACGTGGCGCCGTACGTAGACCTCACGCCTACACAGTGGCGGGCCCTTGAGCGCCTTCATCGCGCCGGAATAAGAACTGCGCTTGGTCTCTCAACCTTTTCTAGCGTCACCCAAACGTACCTGGAAGCTAAGGAAAAGCCTGTCAGTGTCCACTCTGAGCTCAAAGGACTCCAGTTTCTGGATAATGCGTCAACATGTATCAACAAGCATTTCCTCTTCACAGACCTCGAACAAAGGACACACACATCCCTAGGACGCCTGGCTAATGCCACTAGCTCTCTAGTCAACGAGGGAGCTCTCCCTCGGCTCCCAGCTAGTCCACCTACGCCGCCATGGTGGGAGCTCGTGCCCGCAACAACGCTTCACATCCTGGGTCTACGGAAGAAGAGCGAGTCCAGCCCCTGGTGGCCAGGATGGCGGCTGAGAACCTGATAAGCGACCTCTATCGCACGCATACTCTGGTGTTCACCGATGGCTCCATTGACCACCGTTCCGAGAGCGCTACCAGTGCGTACTACCTCCCATCAATGAACATGGCCTGGCAAGAGAAATCATGAAATCATCAATCTTTCATCTTTCATCTTTCAAGGGAAATCAGTTCGTTACACAATCTCATCTATGACGGCTGAACTCCTGGCCTTGTTACACGCGGCTGCTGCAGTTCAAGTCACCGGAATAACTAAGGCCGTTTTGCTTACGGACTCCAGAAGTGCGCTCTGCAATGTGATGAACCCCATGTGTGGTAGCATCCTATAGCCCGATGTATAAGGAGGTCGTGTGCTCAGCATAGGCTAACGGGCGGTGAGCTTATGCTCCAATGGATCCCGTCTCATGTCGGCATCAGAGGGAACGAACGAGCGGACCAGCTAGCATCCTCAGCACACCACAGCTGCAGCCCATCCTTACCAGTTCCGGCCGACACTGACAGGCACATGGTCGTCAAACAGCTAGTTGAGGTGCGTCATCCTGGCATACAGGACATCATGTAGAATCACCGACCCTCTCTTCCCACGAAAGATCTTCCCCGTGCTATGCAGACAATGCTCCGTCGATTACGCACGGGATCTGCATTCACGAACTGGCAACTGTTCAATATCGGCTCCAGAGAGGACTCCAGTTGCGGTCATTGTAATCATCCGGAGACTATCGCGCATATCCTGACAGAATGCCGTGCATACCATACTATGCGGGAAACTCATCTTCCCCACGCTAGGCCTGGCATACTGACGGACGTCCTCTTCCCAGAAGGTTCTTATGCGGAACGACTTTCAAAAACTCGCGGCCTCGTGCGCTTTCTTCAAGAAACGGGCCTCGCGGAAAGACCACTCTAGTGCACCTCTCATCTACAGTGTGCCTCCACCCCATCAGTATCGGTCATCCTGCCTATGCATCACTTTGAAATCGTCAGCTCCCCTCCTTTCCTTTTTTTTTTGGCTCTAGTCATGACGATGCCCACTTGGGTGCGGCCAACAACGGCAAGCTACATCGACACCCCCCCCTACCCATGCAGTGGGCCGTCACCACTGCCCTCCGCTTTCACCAGGCTTCTGGCCTTATGAACACCCCATGACTGCCTGTGAGTGATTGAATGCGCTTTGACAATGCATTATCCGTTTTCTTTATTGTTGTCTTTATTATTTCTTATTATTATTATTTTTAGTGTCTGGCTGACTCAGTTGTCTCGCGATGTAAACACCCAATTATTATTAGTGTCTGGCTGACATTATTTCCTTTGTCGTTAAATAAACTTTCATATCCCCCGTTTCCCTTATCCAGAAAAGCCTTCTCTGCTTATCCGATGCTCTGATAAGAACTCGTTTTGGCATCGAATGCAGTGAAGTGCTCAGAGTGCATCGCTGATTTCCAATAGGGCTCCATAGCAGGGGCTACTGCATTACCCAGGCCACGCATGAGCTTAGTTAGGTTATTCATCGTGCTACGGGTGGCAGTGATTGCTCAATCGAAATTCAGATCTCCAGATTGCGGCAGCACCTTGTGACAAAAGACGTACTCGTAGCAAAACAACAACCGAAACTGATGATGATGATGACGATGATGATGATGACGATGATTAGAGTGTTTCATCGGCCAAGCTTCAAATTAAACCAGCTATTTATGCTTATCTACAGGAACTTCACGGCTTCCAGTCTCTCCACGTTTGTCATAATGTGTTCGATTCTAAATTAGGGTAAACAAACAAGACACAGAAATAAGATTTCATAACTCACATAGCTCGGGTGGGTACGTGGCCACACCAGCCAAGTGTTACGGACGAGCATGGGCAGCTTCCACTTGGAACAATTTTATGCAGGGAATCTTCTTCTTTGTTTCTGTCTTTCTTCTTGACATTGTCAAGTTGTTTCACAATCCGCGTCCTGGACGGAACTCAGAAGTATCTACCCAGGAGATGTCTGTTCAGAAGTTATTATTGCCGGACTACATACAAAAGCGCGCGCTTCATGTCTGCAAGGAGCCATTCTTTTCGATCCCTCTCCAATGACGCACTCTCACACAGGAGAAAAGTAGAAACCCCACACTTTTCACATCGATGTCGTTTCTCTAAACGTCGAACTCTATTTACGTGTACCATACAAGGAGCAAAAGGAATCTGCAGCTATCTTTTATAGCTTCATTCTGCTTTGTGAAGCATGACACATACAAACACACACACACAAAAAAAAGGTTTACAAAGAATAAGATATAAAAATCCTTGCGTCAAGCACATTGTTATTGTGGTAGGTGCGCCGTGTGACTCTTATATTCTGTCTCATGTTTTTCTGTATTCCGGCCTTTCGGTGCCCAGGGGAGGCGTTCTTAACGTGAAGTATATAGTGTGTACCTCCTGCGAACGACGATCTAAGCCCGTGGGCTTTGGACACTTTTATGCCCTGTCCTCTTTCTGGACTTTTTTTATACTGTCTTTCGTAGCGCGCCTGATTATAAGTCTGAGTACTAGATTAAATTTTATGAGCCGCTTGGCCCATTTTCTTTTTACTGCGTCACTTTCAGTTTTCCCCTGGAAGAAAAATCTTTTGTCTCCTGGCCTCTGGCAGTGGAAATTGAACGGGATAATATAATGGCACCTTGGGTTTTATAGTTAGTGCCTTGTGTAAACCCCCAGGTAGGGATGACGTTGTAAAATGTGATCGGTTTAATATATAACCGTATTTCCCGAGCGAAGACGCACAACGGGTTCGCTTCAGGTGCGTTTCAGCAGAGCTTTACTACGGCGTGTGCCATCTACATTGTAGTGGACAAATAGAGAATATATACGGATCCCGGCTGTTAATTCCGTTAATTAACTTAATTACGAGCCACGGTGTGCTTGCGTTGCGCAATAGGTGTTCTGTCGTCGAGCCGGCATTGCTTTTCTGACTGCTTGCGTCACCATAATTGTTCTAGTTGTTAAAAGCAGAGTGTCGTCAATGGCCATTGAAACAAAACAATACCAGTCCACTTTGTGCAGCCCAAAGCACGATGAAAGTTGATTTCATTAGAGCTCACGTGATGCCTACACCTCATGCTCCACAGCTCGAATGAATTTGGCAAACACTATTGACCATTGGCAGAAAGTACATTTCCTTGAAGTCAGACGATGAAACAAAAGCTAGAATGCATCTACGGTTGCATGTACGGTGTCATTGCATTGGCATCCTTCGTTCGACCTGCGGAGCGTAAAAATACCCGTGAAGCGCGGTACACCGAGGGACTCAGAGATGCAACTTTTGTCGTTATGTTTTGCTTTAGCTCGCATTGAAATTGTTTTACGTATTCGATATTTATGCACTAACAATGATGTCTGTAATAACTTATCGATAAGTATAGTTATCAGCTGTAAGTGCGTATAGCACCAGTAGCACCAGTAGTATAGGACCAGTAGTATTATAGTAAAATCGTAGTAATATGTACCTTTACTGAATATTTTACGTTATCACGCAGTCCCTTTACGTGCTTTTATTATGTTATCACTTTTTACTTATAGGCAAGCTCAACTGAAAGGCGCGATAACAGTGTTAACAATAGGGCTTACAAAACACCCATCTGAACCAGCGTCTTAAGTGGTATACAACGGGTGGGTTGGGGGATTGTATACCACTTCACCATTTGTTAGTTTATCCTTTATTTCCTAGTTATTTTCTTTGCTTTTTATTTATTTCATTCTTCTTCTGTTTATTTTCCTTTTTTTTTCTTTGCGGAATAGCAAGCCGGCGTCCGATTTGGCTGACCTTTTCCCTTTTTTTTCCCTTTGTTCTAATAAATATCTCTTCCCCCCCCCCCCGTCCCAGTTAGCAGAGACTACTATAAAAACACCCATTTGTACAGTGTCAAACTTACACCACAAAGGTGTCTGTCACCTCATATAGGACAATGCATTTGCACCCGAAGGGTTTACTGTGTGTGACGTAGTCCTATGGCACTCTGTTGTTGCCTCATCGAGCCAGACTCGGCGAGAACCACAAACCAAACCTCCAAGCATCAGGTTGTTTCTCATTTATTTTTTTCAGTCTCGAGAATACGCGACTTCAAAGCCGTTCAGGAAGAAGTTTTGCCCATTATTAACTTCATCGCTAACTTTTACAGCGCAGAAATTCAAGCTTACATATTTAAAATTCTCCAAGTGCTTAACGCTGTTCATTTTAAGGGGCATTTTGCGGCACCGCAAATTCAGGCCAGGTGAACATATGAAAGTTTCCAGTTAATGCCATGCTTAATGCATGATATTGCACGCCCTCTCGAGAGCACAGCATGTGGAAAGAGAGGCTCCGTGCCAGAACTATGCTATTTAAACTTCTAAAAAAAAGACTATGGCGGTGTGAAGGTTTCGTGCCTGTAATCTATAATGCAGCATTCGGAGATCCACGTTTTTCTGAGTCTGTCTTTCAACGTATTCCCAAAACGTTCAGTTTTACGTGTCAACATTGCAACTGTGCTGTGTGTGTGTGTGTCTGCCACAACCCAGGTGCCGAATTTCCCCTGTCATCACCATCAGTGTATATGTCGTTGTTGTTGTGCTTGAGTGCTGTTCCTTTTTTGGTTTACAACGTTGTAACCTGCGTTTTGTTGCCCTCTATCAGAGAGGGAGGACTATTTTGCCGCGTCACGAATGACTTTTCGAAAACACTGGTGATGATTACTATTGTTGTTCGCATCATTGTGTTCCATCAAGAATGAACTATTGACTAACGCGTATTTTCACAGTCGTGTTCCAATTATATTTTTTTTGTTTCATTAAGCAGTTCAGTTTTAAGTTTTTCAAGTGGAGATTTTCCACTTAACTTTTTATTTTTAATTGGAAGGTCTTTCAGAAGGGAGTATGGTTACCGTTGCGTGTATACGAAACGTTTCTTCTAGAAAAACGAGCACTTAGACGAACTGTAAAGTGAATGGGACGCCTCTAGAAATTGTATGGTATTCTGAAAGTTTGTAACTTCGATGCTTCATGAACGTAATACTTCTGCTGTATATATTAAATTATGTCTTAGTGCACATCATCTCAAGATCAAGGTTAATGTGAAATAATGCATCTTGGCAGAAAGTAGTGGTATACCTTAGGCTGCATGCTGGCTACGCGAAGGGGGGGGGGGGGGGTGAGGATATATGTTTAATGCTGATAAAAAAAGAGCGAAAAGAAGAAAGAAAAGGTCAGCCATGATGTATGCTTGCTATTCCCAAAACCAAAACAAACAGGAAGATGAAGCAGCAGAGACACAGAAAATTAACAAGCATAAATACAGAGAAGACAGCTCCTTCACTAGTCGTTGTGCAGCCAGTCATGTAGGAAGTGTCAGAGAGTGTCCAAGGGATTAGCTTCCAGAAGGAATCGTAAACAAGAACATAAATATTGCACCGTCTTTAGACACATTTGGCAACGAGATGCCCACGGTAAGGTGTTGCCTAACGAAGAGTACGGTAGCGGAGGAGTAGCGGAATTGTATTTACTTTACTATTATTTGGTAGCGGTAGCGGTATCAATTTACTCTGTCAAATTTGTAGCGATGCTAGTATTGTGCTACTTTTTTGTCGAGTAGCGGGTAGCGGCATTCTGTTACATCGTTTTGCTAACGGGTACAACACTGGAGCATACACACCACTGACGTGGTGTTTCCCGAGTAAATGTTGTTTGTTGGTTTTGAGTCCTTCAGTGTCGTTCGTTCCTGTTTTTTTTGCCTGAAATCAGGCTTTTTTACAGCATACATTTCCTCCATTTATGCTATTTTATCATGTTTGCATACGGACTCCCGGCAGTGCTTGACCCCGAAAACGGCAGCGCATTCAGAAAGCACTTCGCACTATAGTCGATTACCTGGCGGAACCAGGTATGGATGTCTCGCCGGAGAAGACAGTAGTCCTGCCCTTTGCACGCAAAAGTCTAAAGCCGTGCACCTCACACTTGGAAACCTGTACACTGGACATAGTAAGGCCACACCGCTTTCTGGGGGTAATTCTTGACACTGGCTTCACATAGACGCCGCACATAAAGAAAATCGCTTTGAAAGCCGATGTTTATCGAAACATATCCTGCGTTTCTTGGGTGGCATGAGATGAGGAAGTTCCTGTCAGTCTCTCCTAAGACTGCCAGGTCCTTGGTGCGTCAGACGGTGCTGTACTTTTTGCCAGTCCTTCATGGGCCCTCGAAGGCATCGGAACACATGTTGCAAAGAGTACTTGCCCGAAGCTTACGTGTTGTGTTCGGTTTCCCTGGAGTAGCTGCCGACAGTTGTGTGTTTATGGAAGGAAAGGAACCGCCTGTGCAAGCTTTGTGCGTGCAAGAAACACTGCGCCACTTCCTCGCCATCCGTCAACATCCACTGGTTTGGGTGCTTAGCAGTCGGCGCCATTCCGAGTTTTGTAAGCTGGTCACTCAATGCGAAGATCAGCATCCGGTAGATTTCGTGCCAGCTGCACCACCGCGGTTGCGCCATGGGTATTCCGTTCCCCTGTGGCGCTTCTGGCTGGTGTTTCGCGCATGACAGACCACCCGGCTTCTCTCGTTCAGCTCTTGGGTCCCAGGAATAATGAGCGCAATCAAAAACTAACAATCTCTCTTCTATAACTGTACCTTCCTGAACAAGTCGGGACTAACTAGTGAATTGTGAACAATGAAAGCAAACTGCCCGTGCACTGATTCCGTGCACAAACTGTGTAGGATTTCTGATGGTGTATTGTTCTTTAAATTCGTTATTGGCCCGGAGTAGGTTGTGGTTACGCATCCCTATGAATGGAGCAGGTAGCGCCTCTAATGGCTGTTGAATGCTCCAAGCTTTACTTTACTTTTTTCTTTCCCAATCTATATATATCTGTCTACTACACTGCAACACGTTACGTGAAACAGCTTAACATTTAGTTATAGTTTCGACACCACGACGTTCCAACGTTTGATAACTCTTTCGTACAACTCGCCACGGCTCCGCAACCGGAGCATCTCCAGGCTCCCTGGGCGGTCGCTGCCAAATCCGTTCGCTCCTACGAAGACGAATGGACATAAAGAATTCGGCAGCAAAGTCACGGACATAAACGGCCTTTTCTCGGCTCCGTTTAGCGAAAGAACGGAGGGGGACCGATTCAGGATGCCGAGACGCCGGCCCCGGACGTGACCGGACCTGTTCATCGGTGATTTTAAAGAGACCCCCGCACCCTGTTTCCTCGCGTTTAAACGCTACGGTAGAAGAAGGGTGGGCTATGGGTGATCGGGAGAGACGGTTTTTCTCGCCTCATATTTTCGACGTCTCCGCTTTTCGTCAGGCAGCGCGGTGTGAATCTTAAAGAAGGACATGCAACGCCGATAACGCAGACGTGGTTTTAGACTTGGTGAGAGATAGAGGGGGCCGATGTTTTTGATTTCGTTTGGAATAAGCGGTTGCGATGACCCGTGAACTTTGAAGGGAAGTTGCTAGTCTCGATAAAAGGAGCTTTTGAGGAATTTGTAACTGGGAAGGATTGAGTGGGGGCATATTCGTTGGTTTTATTTTTAAACATTGCCAGGAAGAGCGCACAAAATACCGAGAAATCGACTTATGAAAGCGTGTGATAATAATGTTTTCTTACATCCGGAGTCACGGAACCAGTATCGTTACAGGTCCGTCTAAGCTCATCGTTCTTTCACCGTTTGTTAATCATCTTCTTTTTTTTTGTCATCTTTGTTTTTAATCTACCTCATCCTTCTTTCATCCTTTGTTAGTTTATCCTTTATTTCCTAATTCCTTTTCTTTTCATTTTATTTATTTCTTATTTCTTTCTTTCCGGAATAGCAAGCCGACGTCTCGTTTGGCTGACCTTTCCCCGTTTTCTTCTTCTTTTTTTCCTTTTCATCTTATGAATATATCCCCCCCCCCCCCCCACTCCTGTCTAAGCTGAAAGGTTTGTGTCACCGGGTCCGGGGACCAGCGGCATGACCGCGCTTTTAAAACCAGTCGCTCGTTGGATAAAGCCAAGGTCATGCTCAAGATTGCGAGTTTGTGGGTTCGAATCCTACAGTCGGTTTTGCGGCAGACTTTCCAGACGACTGTGGGCACAGTTCCACTTGAAGTCGGCCCAGGATGCATACTAACCCCCCTCTCCCCCACTCTCTCGCGGCGCTAGCACGGAATAAAGAAGATCACTCTTCCCGGTGGCAGTCAGCGACAACCGTGATGGATTCACATCGTAACATACCGTTGACAATGCTAGAACTATCGCGACGGTTTCTTCAGTTTACAGTTTGAATCAATTCTAGAAAGCTCCACTGGGAGCATGTTGAAAACACGTGGTACATAACAAGCTCTCCCAAGAGCAAAACATCTTGGCCCAATATTGAACCGATATTGGCAATACTGGCCTAATATTGATCCAGTCTTGGTCCAATATTGGACAGGCATTGCCAATATTGGTAAAATATTCGGTCCAAGGTCCAAGATGTAAGGCTGCTTCGGCTACTACACAAGGAAACTTAGCTTGCCAAAAAGGCACAACAAGATTCGAAGTTTTCCTACTAGGCGGTCGATATTCCTTTTGAATATGTGATGGCTTATGCTAACCATCAAAATTGACTTTACATATTCGCTTTGTGAAACTATTCAACTACGGGGGCCTTGTAACTTCTGCTCCCTTTTATCGCATCTGCTACCTACCATGTGTGACGACCCGGCAAGCCCGGCGTATAGGGGCGATTGAGTTATTGAGTTGTTTTACTTCTCTTGGCACATCCCACGGCCTGCACTAGAAATTATGGTAAGTAAAAGGATACTGCCAGAGAAGATAGTCCTACTTTTATTATTATTTTTTATTTCTGCTATCATTATGGCCGTCTGTTAATCATCTTCGGACGACCGACCCGGTTTATGACGTCACCGTCTGTCCCATCCAAACATATTCAGCAGCGAACAATACATGATTTGATCTCCTCCGATTACAACAGATGGGAGGACTGTCACGTGTCACATCCGGCTTTTCTGTTCGCGGCCTCCACATAACGGCAGACGACAAATACCAATCAGCCAGGGCTGGGAGTCGGCAACAAAAAAGTGAACCATCCTCAGTGATCAGACATGATGAAAGACGACAGCTTGCTCGAGCTTCCTTGGTCTGACAACGGTGGAAGAAGGCTGCGGGTGGACCCATAATGCTCTGCGGCATCTCGCTGCTTTATTATCTGCTCAAACAGATCCCGCATTGAAGCGGAAGTGTAGGAATGTACAATCGAATGGCACGGCCCGGTATGCGTGGGCAGCCATGCAGAAGCAGTGCTGCAATCGGTAAAGAAGAAGGAGTCCATCTCCTTTGTTTTCTTCTTCTTTTACCTATCAATCAATCAAGAAGATGTCGCACCACAACAGAGAAGTCAGATCGTGCGCTATCTCACTATGGATGTCAGCAATAACACTTGCTCTATATTGAAAATGCCAGGGGCTGACTAGAATAATATCTGATTTAGTGAGCTAAGTTACGTTTTTCAGCTTAGTACTACACTGGAAGAAACAAAACGACAATATATATTAAGGAGCTGTTACATACTCTAGCCTCTTGCTTCTTATTCTAATTTTGACAGCTTGTGATCGGATTTATTAAAACTTGAAAGATTAACGTACCGAAACTGCTTTAACATTTTTCAAAAAAAAAAAAGAGTAGAAAGAAGTGTACGTAAAGAAAAATCGTTTATAAATTGATCTTTTGAATTAGGAAAAGGACGTCTTGTCCCAAAAGAGGGCGTAAAGTTAGGCAACTGGTAAATCGAGGGTGGACACTAAGTGGCGACCTCTTGCAGCCACATTCTCGTAAATCGAGTTGTGCGTATATATTTAACGTCGCCTGTACCCGGCTCCACAGGAATCCCACATGTCTGCGATATTTCGTTACTGCATTTAATAAACCAGCAACGGCGTGCTCAGTACCTTCCCTGTATAGAAGTTGTCCCCCTGCATATTGACGCAACCGTTTCCATATATTTATTCCGCGCAATATTTGCAATCCGTAGTCTAGTAGACTCCGTTCTCATATGTGTGGCCAATGCCCCGCAGCTGCCGCCAAAGAAACACATCGCCCTGAAAAAAAAAAAAAGAGAGAGAGAGAGAGAAGAAAATTTGAAAACTGGTATATAAAAGGGAAGACATGCTTAGCGTTTGCAAACAGAGTCTGAAGCAACATTCAGCGTCGAACATCTTTGTACATATGTGCATGAATTTGTTGCAATATTTTTTTAGAAGCATCAGAGATGAGAGCAAATTTAATAAAACCCTTTCGTTCTTACTTTGTTGTTGGGGCGATATGTCAAATGAAGCTAATATCTTCCGTCTTGTTGGGGTCTCCCAATTTTCCTTTTGCGTAGCACCTTGTGAATGCGTTTCCTTATATGCTGTTTGATTCTCTGCGAGCGAGAGATTGGGTTTGCCTACCTTCCGCGTGCTATAGACGTCTTCAGAGGCAACTGAAGAGAAACGGAAAAGGGCATCCGATTTCGAGACGACATCAGATGCGCCACGTGTACTCTGTTGAATACAAACGAAACTGTGATGGCGCCGATGTTGTTATTACGGAGCTCTTTCGCTGCCTGATATGGCAGCGTTACTCGCGGGGGATTTCTGCGCGTTCTGGGCCGGCTTCGTAGGGAATTGTGATGGCGTTTACCTGCGACCGTCTGCGGAAAGCCCTAGGAATATTATCTGACCCGTGGTACACTGCTGGACAAAAGTTTACGGAACACGCTCCGGCGCATTCTTTCCTCAGAGTGACACGCTGGCAGCGAATGGTAGCGTACGGACTCGCACACAGGTATATGTATGTAAGTCCGTACGATCCTATTCGCTGCGAGCGTGTTACTCTGAGGAAGGAATGCACCGGAGCCTGTTCCGTAAACTTTTGTCAAGGCACGGCACTACACACTGTTGTTAAGGGCTTCATTCAATGCAATGTACAAGAACTAGTAAATCCAATGTAATTGCTATGTGACACGAAGACCCAGTGGGAAATGCTCCTGGTTGAGGTGTCCACATTAATGATTACAAAATTATTTAATCACCAGGCGGCTTGACATGAGGCCATGTAAGAGAAGAGGAAAAAACACGTTGTGAGCGCGAAGAGGATACTTGTTCATAATACTTTGTTTTTCTAGGGTGCACTTGAAGTCATTCCAGCGGGTCATGGACGACCTGAAGTCGGGTGTGTACGGTTGGCTAATGATAAAGGTTGTAAATTTATTTATGTATCTATTTATTGGTTGATGCCGTAAGGCATCAGGGCAGTTACTGGGAAAGGGTAAGTACCACAAGAATCACACCTGCAAAAGCACGCATTAGACACGCTCTCTCTCTCTCTCATCCCCACACTCGTGAAGAACTACACTGGTATTTAGTGCCATCTTGAAACAATCTGTGCAACTTTCATACTTTTTTTTTTTTTTTTTGCGAAACGCGCGTGCTCGAAACGAGACACACACGAGATAAACATGTGCAAATACCGTAGTTATTATTAGTCAAGCGGAATAATTTAAAAACAACTCACGTAGTACTTACTAACCCCTTTTATGGTGCAGAAGTGGTAAGAAGTGTTGGTGGTATGGTACAGTGGTGGAAAGTCGCGCTTTCTTTTTCTTTTTTTAGTAATGTAGTGCTCGCGATTGCTGTGTATCTGGCGTACACGGACCTTGGAAGATGAACAATTAAACTACAAGGTCTGTTCTAGTAGTTTTCATGCTTCTGCTTGTCTGTAGAGACAGGGGGCATAAGAACCAGAAGGCGTAAATAGCACAAAGGACGAGAGAAGAGAGACATGAGACTACCGCCAGCAAACACCTGAATTTCATTAGAGCACAGTGACGACACACGACAGCTGGAGCACGTGAATAAACCTAGCCGTCTAGAATACTCGGTACTTGAACGCCCATGTGGGTACCTATATGTATATATATATGCATGCGCCGCTAGGCACCAGCTGGCTGACGTTTTCGTATAAAGGAAAGTCCCGTTGCGCGTGCGTAATGTTATGTTACACAGCTTCGCAGAATAATAGCCTGCCTCGTAATGAATCTCCATGTAGGATTAACTCCATTGTTTTACGTCTGAAGCTGGATATTCCTGCTTGCTTCCTGCCATGTCTATTACTGCTTGGATGAAAGATACGAAAATGTTCCTGGATACAAGTCGTCTATTTGAAATCCTGCAGGAATTTCCAGACGAATGTCGCCACAGTTCCCTCTGAAGTCGGCCCACGACGCATACTAACCCCCCCTGCCCCCGGCTCCTCCCTGCTGTCCTCTCTCCATCTGTCCACGTCTGTACGTTGCTCATAGCCACATAGCCACATTTGCTGCGCGGCACTAACATGGAACTAAAAAAAAAATACAAGAAGAAATCCTTCAGATCCCGTTCGGCGTGTTAGTGAGGGTCCCGCTTGAAAGTCCGAAAACTTCAATTGATACCTACTGCCGCACGCGAGTTCAAATATTCTTGCGGAAACAATTTTCCCCTTCAACAACCGACGCGAGAACCGCATGAATTAACGAACAGCTAGAAGCGTTGCCTCGCGTCGCCCCAACTCGAAATTCCACGTCCTTCGAAACAGTCTTCCACACAGACACATTCTTCAGTTTCTGATATTTCGTGCTTAACAGAGGAGCGACGCCCACGACAGTAATGAACCGAAACTCTGAGTTGGTCCGCTTTTGAATTCTTCCGCGAGGGAGGAATATTCAACTCGAGAGCATTTCGTAAATTGCCTCATCGTAGTACCACCTTGAGTGTCATTAGTGGTTCCATGATAAATGATTTCGGCGCGCTGTTCTCCCTTGATATTAATGGATGGCAGTGCAGAACTTTGTTTGAAGCAGTGTCCAACTCTACGCGTGCGCAACGTCTTGTAGGGCTCAAGGCTGAAACGCGCGAGAAGTTTTCTCGGCGTCAAAACGTCGCGTGCACGCCGTGACCTTGCACGCGCGGCAAAGGAAACGCTCGCGAGACGACCACCCGAAACGCGTGCGAAGCGCGTAGGGCGAGCGACGCGAACTCATGCTGTCGTATTCGTCGACCACAAGCGTTTGTTGGAATGTGACGGTGCTGCTGTTCTCTACGGTTTCTGCGTTCATTTCCTTCCAGATATCTTTGAAATATAGAAGTAAATTAGTGTGGTGGAAATTGTCTCAAAAATTTGTGCGAGTAACTCATATGTAACTTCCTCTGTCGCACGGCTGCCGTATCGCTCTGTCCACTACTCCTCGGAAAACGCGCCCAAACGTGCGCGAATGTCTGCAGTCGACAGATTTCGACGCTCACACGCACGTCGCGCTGCGTCGCGCGTCGTGAAATGGTCGGAAAAACATGAGTAAGCGGCAGACAGACTGGTTATGTTGGCAGTGCGGTTTAACAGCTTGTAAGCCCAGCACAACAAGTTGCACATGTGACAGGGAACATAATTTTTTTATTTATTTTTTATTAGCTCACGTGGCGTAGGGGTTAGGATGAGGGGCGTAGGGGCCGCTTTCCACGCCGAGGCTGGGGGGTGACACGGTTCGAATCTTGTCACCGGCTGCGCTGTCTGAGGTTTTCCCTGGGTTTTCCGAAGACTTTCCAGACGAATGTCGGCACAGTTCCCCCTGAAGTCAGCCCAAGACGCATACTAACCCCTCTGTCCCCCACTCCTTCCTGCTGTCCTCTCTCCGTCTGTCCACGTCTGTACGCCGCTCATAGCCACAGTTGCTTCGCGGCGCTAACACGGAATTTATATATATATATATATATATATATATATATATATATATAGGGTATATATATAGGGTGACCCCTGGTTTGCCTAATCCCGAACGATGCGCAGCTACCCAGGGCCGACGAGCCGCAAACACGGCGAAACACGTGTCCTCTGGTGCTGTCGCATCGTTCCATGAGTATCTGTTTTTCTACGTGCAGCCATAGAAGCCATCTTAACTGTAAGTTTGAATTTCAAACACATCTAGCGTCATTTTTCTTATTTTTTAATGGCTTTTTTCCTCTCTTTATATATGTTTATATATATATATATATTAATTGCTAGTAAAATTGCGGTAAAACGGATTGGGGGCGACGTCTGGTAGGGGATGATCCCCAGTTTTTCGGGCAACAGTCATCCATGTTCCCAGCTTGCTTGCTGCTGATGATGATTACGTAGCCGACAAGTAGACATCTTATTTCGTTTCAGACACAGTGTTATGCGCATGCAATGTAGTTTTGCCGCCGTACTTCACGAGCAATGCGCAGTTGGTGGCGACTTGGACAGAGTGGGGCGCGTAATTTTCAATTCTTATTTTCTAAAAGAAACCATGAAACAGTTGTGGCAAAAAATTGTGGCGTAAAAGTACAAAGGGCGCGGGCTGCCGAATACGTAATTTTTCTGCAAACGGCTGCCTGGAAGTGGAAGTCTTCTGGTGAGCGGTTGTTTGCACTCGCACAGCAAACGTTGTGACTTTGAACAGCTGTTCATCGTACCTGAAACGTTTCCTTCAGAGACCTTGGACACAGGAGGAAATTGGAGGGTAGATAGAACGGCTGATGCATACGAAGGATACGGCAAGAGTTCCGCTTTGAGGTTAACAATCACTGTCTCCGCGATGCGCATGCAGGCCAAGAATTAGGACGCTTTCTTTGCGTAACGAGGTTGGCTTGGAGGCTTCTATAATGTCTTGGTCCCGACTCGGCAACTTTGAGTTCGTGACGACCACCGATTCCGCTCACTTGACATCCTCATCTTTCTTTAGCAATCATCGCCTCATCTGCAAGATAACTCCAACATCATCACCACCTCCAAGTTCAGCCACACGATTCCGGCACCGTTTCCCGAATGGCGCTATGAAGCTTCTCATTCAGGGCTTTTGGCACAAGTGTCCTTGTTGACTGTTGTTCACTGAAGCACAGAATGTCTCTTACATAATAAAAGACTAGAGCAATTTGCTTCCCGAGAGTCGCAACGATAACGATCTGCGCGACGACACCTGTTGTGCCACGGCATAAGACGCGTCACATGGCGGAAGCTGTGCCAACTTTTTATATAGGAATAGCTTGCGGCAGTTCTAGAGCGTGACACATATCACCTCGACTTCCCAAAGTACAAGGTTATTCCGCGAATTAACGTTAATGCACAGTGTGTTGGAAGCACTTGTGTTTCGTTTCGTCCGTATAGATCTGACGTGAAAAAGAAATATCGTCTTGACTGCAGCTAATCTTTCACGTCCCGATACCGATCTCCACATCACGTCTCCTTCAATCTGGTTGTCGTTCGGTTCAACGACACGCAATGAGATGCGGCAACACATGTGGCACTATAGATTGTTTGGTACACAGCGAATGAACTACCAAAACTCGCTACCTCGTCCGTTTTCTCCAGGAAACGGGCCTTGTGCAAAAACCCCTCTAGTGCACCTCTTATTCACAGTACACTTCAGTCTCATCGTATTTTACTCAATGACATCAAACTTCCAAAAGAAGTTGCAGGACGGTACGAAATCGTACTATCGATAACACCTATACACACTGAACACGGTATAACGTGGATTCTTATGAAAAAGACATGAGATCGAATGGATGATTTAAATAACTTTGTGGCCCAATGCGAGCTTGAGAAATCGCTATTAAGAGAAATAAATTAATCTCATTATCTTCGCTATTTGCTGGTTTCAAGCTTGCTTTCTTGTTTGTTTGTTTGTTTGTTTGTTTCGCATGTGAAACAACATTCAAAGTGTGTTACTGAAGAGCTATGCATAAGAGCAACGGTACACTACACATTATTAGAACAAGAAAGCAGAGGAGCTGGCGGTAACAATCATCCACGCTTAACCCTGAAACCATAACCATAAAACCCTGAAGGGTGAACCGCATGGCACGAAAAACTGGCCGAAAACTGGCCGAACCGAAATCGGGACCGAACTTTTTTTCTGTGCATCACCGCATGCTACCGAAATGCACCTCGAATTTCGGCCGATGACTTCTTGCCTTGGGGAACATCGCCTTTCAACCATCCAGATCAATGAGATAATCTCTGTATTCATAGGGGTAGAAGTCCCACACAAGGCAACAGTCAACCCGATTGCTACGTCATCGTTGCTATGGTTCTTCTTCCGGCGGAATAGCCATTGGATTCTTCTACTTTCTCGGTAGGCGTCACTTCCCATTTCGGAGGAGAAATCTGGCTTGACCAGATCGGGCCGAATTCGGCACGGAATTCTGTTCTCCGAAACAAGTTCGGGCCCGAATTCGGTTCGGAAAGAATTCGGACGCTTTTCGGGCCATGCGGTTCACGCCTGAGAGTGTGTGTGTGTGTCGGGGGGGGGGGGGGGGGGGGGGGGGGAAGAGACTACACAACGTTCCGGACATGTAAACGAGTTTATGGTATCACAAATGTTTTGCTGCAGTAGGTGACTTGGTAGGGTCATGCGCAGAGAGTTCGGGGGGCGGGGGGCATCGAGAACAGTTAAGAACAGAATGGTGGGTTGCGAAAGGGCTTGTTCTTCTGGAGCAGGCGGCTCTCGAAGGCGGTATAGGAGTTCAATGCCTACGGCATGTCTGTCCCGATTGAAGGTCAATAAACGTTGTTTACTGCGTCTTTCTTAGCGGCGTGACGGACAAGCTCCACCCGTAAAGTGGAAAGTTCTCCCAAAAGGACGTGGCGCTTCGCGTCATGCAAGTCTTGTACCACATCTGAAAGTGTATATCGATATAGAAGAAGAAGAAAAAAATCCTAGATGTCGTGTTTCATGACTACAAACCTTCGAACAAACTTCTGCGTCAAGCTCTGACGTCAGAAAAGCGGGAGCATCCGCCATTCCGATTGGTTCTGCATAGCACGTGACCTCGCCTGAGGCCGGGTCACGTGAGTTTCCAGCATGAGTGAGAGTCACACTCGCACATATGAGTTTCGATATTCGTGATACCAATTTTCTACGCGCCTATCCTTTACCCTTTTTGTGAGAAACTTCGGACGCAGGTTCATATCGATGCATATAGCCGTCTTTTACACTTATAAACTGTATGACATTTTTAAATTTATTACACGGCCTATTAAAGGGCGCATCATACGTTGTATAGCCTGAAGTTAAACAAATTGCGTATTGAACGCTTGTC
Source organism: Ornithodoros turicata (assembly GCF_037126465.1). NCBI lineage: Eukaryota > Metazoa > Arthropoda > Arachnida > Ixodida > Argasidae > Ornithodoros > Ornithodoros turicata. The sequence goes on from NC_088205.1 coordinate 69,574,827, forward strand.
CACCCGAAATTAGAATATTCCTCCCAAGCCCTTGTATCAGAAGCTCTTGTATAATTGATAAAATGGAGGGCGTCCAGAATAGTTCTGTTCGTTTCATCTTTAACCTGCGCGATATTACAGCCATAGCATCATTGCTTTAAAGAAGCGTAATGGTATCGCACTTCTCCGGAACAGACGCCTATATCGCCTAGACGCCTTATCGTTTACGCATTGGCAGTTTCACACAGCTATAGGTTCTCCATGTTTGGAGCCAGCGAGCATTTTATTTGTAGCCGTGTCAATCAGGTTGCAACTGACATTTGGCACAACCGAATATTCCTCTTCGGCGCTATATAGGAGAGTGGAATGCATTGCCTCCCCACTTTACTAGCGTAATTAGCATTGATAACATTGTTGCTTTATCTGAACATGAGTATTTGTTCAACCCCCCTGACGTAACGCCTTCCTGGGCATAACAAGTAAATTTCATTTTTTTTTTTGTCGTCGTCGTTGTTGTTGCTTTTCCTTTTCTTTTTGTTTTCTTTGCTGGGAATAACAAGCCGCCGTACTTCAGGCTAAACTTACCTTCCTTGTTTTTCTTACAATAAACATATAGCCCCCCCCCCCCCCCAGGTAAATGTTTGACATTAAATTAAACTCGGGATGTGGTGTCTCAACCCATTTAGCTCTTATGATATCGGTTACCCATTTTAGCTATTCTCAATCAGCTCAAACTCTGGTCACTTTTTACGTGGTGGTGGTGGTGGTGGTGCGATGTTATAAGGAAGCACTTTTTACGTATTGAAACCATATGTGTTAGCACGTGAAACCAGAAACTTCATTTCAACGTAATTTCACGAGCGCGTCCCGTCCGGCTTTCCACTCCGACTTTCCACTCCACTCATTCATTGCATCGGCTTGCCTTTTCTGCCTCTACAGCCGTGACCCCCAGACTAATGACCTGAGCCTGCCAAGCGACGCGAGCCGCATTGCGCGGTACAGCCAGCAACCTAGTAGTTATGCCGCTGACGTCGCTACCGTCGCTAGATGAATTAGTGACCTTTGTCACCGACTCGCAAAAAAAAAAAAAGAAGAAAAACTGTACTCGCATACAAAGTTGTTGTCTTGCAGCCGCGCGCGTCTCACATGCGATGCGAATGAAGTAGACCTTGATTTTGCGCTCATTTCTATAGGTGATGAAACTAAGACCCCACCCTGCGCGTTCCGATAAACCGTCCTGGGACCTCTTTCTGTACAAACTCACCCAAACTTTGTACCTCTGAACGAGTAAATAAATAAATAAATAAATAAAAAACCGAGTTTACAATTTCTTTTGAGAATTGATCAAGACCACGATTCATTACTCTTGTAGCGTTTCGTCCGCTGTTCACAGTATTCTTTACGCCTGTTAGCATGTAAAAGGGGTGTTTTTGTAAATAAAAATGCTTTTCTACGCTGAAAAGCGTAATAATAATACCGAAAAAGGCGTATGCTCTTTGAAATGGCGCTGCTGAAAGTGTGTTCTACCAAACACACTTTCGTATGGTGTGGAATTTACGCCACACAGGTACGTGCCATGGGACAAGACATTTACGCCTGAAAGGGTTCCGTTTTGCTGTATAGCTGCTAGGTAACAACAACAACAACAACAACTAGTACGTGAATGACGATGCGATGATAGATGCTTTAGGCAATGACGTCCATCAGTCTGCTATTTCTGTGAACGAATAGTATTTTGTCATGATTGTGCTCTCTTTCGGTTGGATTAGACTTTAACTGAAGTTTGTAGTTTGTGAGTTGAGTTTGAGTTTGATTATAGAAAAAAATTTGTAGTTTGTTTTGTGGCCATGTCACAAAGTAGTTCCCATTTCTCACAGGAGTCATAGGTGCATACACGCCCGGAAACCGGCCACTTCACGTGTTTTTGAAAAGGAGTTCAAGTATATATACTCGTAATACGAATCTAGTACGTACACTAAACCAATTCGAATACATACTGCGAACCATCTCTGGCACAATCAGCTTTATGAAATACTACAAAATCTCCTGTGGAACTATAGTGAAATTGTTCCCTTTCTCCATACTTAGGATAGCCGACAGGCTTATAAATGGTTTAAATTCGATTAATCAGTAGTGAATTACTGCTTGAGTGAAATTTTCTCTCTTCTCATTTTCATTTTCTTGTATGTTTACTACAATCGAGTGCTTTTGCTATATTGTTAACAGATGGATGTTTGATAGTACGAATTTTACACAAATGATGTGTGCCGCGCTGCCAAATGTACACAGGGGGTCGGGCCGCGTCAAACTGCACCTCCCCACCAACTTGTTTGGGAAATAAAGAATTGAATTGAAATTGAATTTGCTTGCTGGAAACAGGTCCCCATGATTCAATTCAACCTTCTTCTTCCTTCACCTCTTTGAAATAGGGTACACTGTTAAAACAGAACTTCACCATATAGCAAGCTCCTAGCCAACCGTCATTCCGAATGGTATCATTCTGTGTCCTTATGTGCTGAAAATGGGAGGAGGCGCCTCTCTGGGACACATTATGCTTGTCCCAGATAGGCTCCTCCCCGTGTTTTGAACGAATCATGACTCACAATGATGTCATTCGGTATGTTTGTTGGCTAGGAGCGTGCTATGTGGTGAAGTTCTGTTTTAACAGTGTACCCCAAAGACCTTTCAAAGACCCTCTACGCATCTCCACCCTTCATCCTCTATCCACCATCGTCCGTCCTTCTTTTTTCTTTTGGCTATAGTCGTGACGACGCCCACTTCTGTGTGGCCAACAACGCGATGAGCCGATCCTGCCATGACCCCCCCTCCCACCTCCCCCTCTGTTTTAACAGTGTACACTCTTCAAAATGAACTTCACCGCATAGCACGCTCCTTGCCAACCATAATCTCGAACGATGTCGTTATCTGCCCTGATTTGTTGAAAACGGGTGGCGTACGCCTTTTTTTGTGACACTTATGCTGTTCATAATTGTCACAAAAAGGGCCGTACGCCTCCCGTTTTCAACAAATCAACAGATAACGATATCGTTCGAGATAATGGTTGGCTGAGAGCGTGCTATGCGGTGAAGTTCATTTCTAAGAGGGTAGGGTCCTGTGGCTACCACGGGGAAACGTCCCGCGTCAATCACTTCTCCATCATTTATTGTTGTTGATGTTGTTCGTCTTCTCGATGTCCATCATGCGCCTCCTGTAATCGTCATGCAATGTGAGTTTCTGCAAGAGCAGTTTGCTCAGTTTCAACGGTTTCCAGTGAGTACGACTCTCTCACGCACAACAATTCGAATGCGCTCCATTCGTCCCGCGAGTAACGGAGCCACTGAGCCCTTCGCTTTTCGCGCATGTTTTTGCCCGCTTTATATGGCTATAACGGCAGATCTATGATCTACGATTCACTCCAGAATAGCTGTGATTCGTTTCTCTCTCTCTCTCTCTTTTTTTTTTATTACTTCCGTCAAGAGAGCTGGATCCTTTCTAATGGCCGTCCTGCAGTAAGGCGCTTGTCACACAAGAGTTATTCCACGCGCTACTAAAGGGTCGTGGTGCTCGTGAAGCACTTTACAACAGGCTTTCTGGATCGTTTACATGCCCCTGATTTATGTTTTATTTTTTTCGAGCACCCGTTATTTTTCTGGAGCACAAGGAGTGAACAGTGCGCCGTAAAACCACCTCTCAAGATGGAAATCGATGTTCCGTTATATTTTACAAAACCCGACGGAATTCACATTTCACTGTCACGCAAACAGTTCAATATGTTCCGTATCAAAAATGGATTTGATGCGGCCAAGCGGATATACAATCTCCTGAAGATATTTAAGTGGGCCTTACAACTGGCGGTGGTGATGGTGAGAGGACTTGCCGTTGTCGGCCTCATAGAGGTGGACAACGCCCTGGGGGAATGTGCGTCCTGGGCCGGCTTGTAAGGGAACTGTCCCGATATATATATGTCTGAAACGTTGTCTGAGGAAGACCCCCCCAAAAAAAAACCCAGACAGCACAGCCGTCACTGGGATTCAAACCCGGGTACCTCCCAGTCTCGACGGGACATGGGCGGCACGCTAACCACACTCTTAAAAATGAACTTCACTACATAGCACGCTCCTAGCCAACTGTTGAATACTATGTTGAAGACGACGACTCAGCGCCTGCACGCCCACGCGATTGCTCACGCTTTTTCATTCTTCTCCCAAGCACCATCCAATAAACATCGTCACCTACTTGCTCTCCCTGTACTGTATTCCAAAGTGGTGCCGTGACCAGGATCCAGAACGCAACAAGTACTGACCGGGAAGACTACAGGGAGCTTGAGCGATGGACCGAACTCAGCTGAACAAAAAGCGCAAGATTCTGCGGAACCAGGTGACGACGATCCAGAACGATCTTGACCGACGAACGGCGGGTGAAGAACCTCAGGACATTACCGAATTGGCAGCACGCATCGACAGGCTACAAAGCCTCAACGCCTCTCTCAAAGAAGTCGATAGTCAGATCGAACCTCTTCTTACTGAAGATGAGTTTGACCAGGAGTTCACGAAGCAGCTGGATTATCAAAACAGATTGGAAATGACCCTCTTCATGGCAAAGGCACACGTCGACGCCCGTAGACGTGCTGTGACCACCTCTGATATCCCTGCTATCGCACATCCACAGGGAGATGCCTCCCCTGCGCGGGTACACACCGTTCAAGCAACACAAACGCAAGCCGCTGTTCGCCTTCCCAAACTAGAAATGCTGAAGTTCGACGGCAAACGATGTCACTGGCAGCAATTTTGGAGTCAATTCAATGTGACTATCCACACCAATGCCTCACTCCCTGAGAGTAGCAAGATGCAGTACCTAATGGCTGCACTACAAGGGGAAGCTGCGAACGCCGTGGAAGGTCTACAGTTGACTCCTGGCACTTACGAATCTGCCGTCGAGATTCTCCGCAATCGTTTCGGCAACGATAATCTACTAATTCAAGAACACCTCAAAAGCCTGGCGGATATCGAACCCGTACGTTCGAGCCGACATCTCTACGACTTGCGGAGGCTATATGACACAGTCCAGGCTCACATTCGAGGACTGAACTGCCTTGGCACTACTACAGAGTCTTACTGCTCTATGCTGTACCCGATCTTGCTGAGATCTCTTCCGATGGATATGGCATTGCAATTTAACCGTGTACTTACCGAGAAAACGGTATCAACCGCTTCGACATCAACCGCTTTGACATCAGCCTCTACAGGCACATCGTTTCACAACAACGCGTTGAAGTCATTACTGACCTTCCTAGGAAACGAAGTAAGGCACCGCGAAGAAATCACCCAGCGTACCTTTCAATCTCCTCCCGAACATGACCCCACAAAGACGCCGCACTTTCGCAAATTTAAACCGGCGAATGGTCGTCCAGTGGTCACATTGCAAAACATGGTCAAGGCAGGCAAGGGAAATGAACGCTGCCTCTTTTGCAACATGACAAGCCATGCGATAGCAGATTGTACAAGCACAAAGTCTCTTGCCGAAAAGAAACACGTATTAGCAGAGCAACGCCGATGCTTCAGATGTTGCAAGCCGAATCACGCTGCAAGACATTGTAGAACCCGCCCAAAATGCCACAAATGTGCCGGTCACCACGCAACGACGATGTGCGACCCAGAATATAAGCCTCGGCCATCTGCCCCTGCTCCCGGAACGTCCGCGGCAGTCACTCTGAAGACCACAGTCAATCGCTCCCCCCAACGCATTCTACTTCAGACCGCCACAGCCTGGGCACACGCAACTAAGGAGGAAGTCTTCACGCGCCTAATCTTCGACGGCGGCAGTCAACGCACGTTCATCACTCGTCACTTGTCGAAAGCACTCGGATGTCAGATCGTTCGCACAGAGCACATCTCCATTGGGGCATTCGGAGTTCAACACAATCGTCCAGAAGTACTGGAAGCCGTTGAGCTCAGTTTAAGGACTATGCATGGAAGAGGTGAACATCAAAAGATAACAGCCCTGGTGGTGGAACAGATATGCTCTCAAGTCTTGGACGTTCCACCTGATGTCATCAAAGAGCACATGCAGCAGTACAAGCTGGCAATAGCCGACTGTCGCGACGGTGCCCTGCGTCAACAAATAGAGATTCTGATTGGTGCGGACCACTACTGGGAATTTGTTACCGGGCGCACTCTTCCGGTGTATCAAGGTGTACAAGCCGTCGAAACGACACTTGGCTGGACGCTGCAAGGACCATGCTCTCTACCAAACGTGGTGCGCACAGCAAGCTGTCACACGGTGACTGTGTTGCACGCAAGCCAACATCGCGAAGCGGTGAACGACATGATGGAGCGAATTTGGAACTTGGACAGCATCGGCATACGTTGCGATGAGACAGACGCAGCACAGCATCACTTTGTCCTCGATAACTTCAAGACGTCCATTCAGTTGAAGAACGACAGGTATTCAGTTGCCTTGCCGTGGAAACCAGTTGTGTCAATGCTAGACAACAAGCACATTGCGGAGAAACGTCTTTCACAAGTCACGAGGCGTCTAACCAAGTCACAGGGGTTAATGGCGAGATACGACGCAGCCATACGTGAATATCTTGTCTCTGGAGTAGCAGAAAAGGTTACCCAGGAAATGGATCAGGCCCAAAATGCAGCACACATATACTACATGCCGCATCACGCAGTCATCAGGGAGGATCGAATAACTACAAAGATGAGGATCGTCTTCGACGCATCCTCTCATGAAGCTGGCACCAGCTCGCTCAATGATAATCTGAACGCGGGCCCCAACCTAAATCCGGATATCATGCCACTACTTATGAACTTCCGCCTTTATCCAGTAGCCTTGGTATCGGATGTACAGAAGGCATTCCTACAGATCGCCATACACGAGGATGACAGAGACGCGCTTAGGTTGCTGTGGTACAGCACCACGCCGGTAGACGGCCAGCTACTGCCTAACGTTGAAACGTGGCGCATGACTAGGGTGACTTTCGGCACGGCCCCTAGCACGTTCCTCCTGGCAGCCACGTTACAGCACCATATCCAGCGGCACGCCAGTGAGCATCCGAGACTAGCAAGGATACTTGAAAATTCCATTTACGTGGACGACGTCATTTTTGGTGCGGCGAACGAGGAGGAGGCAGAGGAGATGTACACCGAAACCTTACAGCTGTTTGGAAAGGCTTCCATGAAGCTCCAAAAATGGGGTTCGAACAGTTATGCGATGCGCGAGAAGTTTAAGTCAGAACCGGATGCTGTTTTGATTGGAAACACAACGAAAGTACTTGGCATTCCTTGGAACCAGGAGCAGGATACGCTGTCTCTACCACTTGACTTCCACCGCACATCAGGAGAGTACAACGGCATGACCACGAAACGACAGGTGCTGCGCTCTGTGGCACAAATATATGACCCATTGGGCTTCATCCTTCCGTACACCGTCACCGGAAAGATGCTCCTACAGGAAATCTGGAAGCACGGGTTGGAGTGGGATGCTCCGCTACCAGATGATATCGCTCGTAAATGGGGCGCTTGGCACAACGAGCTCCAGGATCTCAAAGACATTGAAATACCACGTTGTTACTTACCGGACATGAGCACTGAGATCCAGCCACAGCTACACTTTTTCTCTGATGCTAGCCCCGGCGCGTACGGTACCGTTGTTTATCTACGTCTCGGCGGCTGCGCGGACGGATACAAAACACAACTGATCGCAGCAAGATCAAGGATAGCACCAGTGAAGGAGGTTACTCTAGCTCGTATGGAACTACTTGGTGCGCTGATGTCAGCTCGTCTCGCCAGCTACTTGCGGGACAATTTCAAGCTCACCACCTCAGATTTCTTTTGGACAGATTCAATGATTGCTTTGCAATGGATACGAGGGGACGCAAACCGCTGGCCGCAGTTTGTGCGCAACAGAGTCACAGAAATTCAACAGAAGGTAGAGAAAGATCGATGGAGATACGTGGGAACAGAAGCAAATCCAGCCGACTTGTTGACGCGAGGAACAAGTCCCAAGAAATTGCTTCAGTCCAAGCTGTGGTGGAAAGGACCATCATGGCTGGCGCAATCTGATGACAAATGGCCATCTCCTGAAGTCAATGAGATGACACGCACTCACGTTCATAAAGAGCAGGTTGTGCTCCAAACCATCCAATAAACATCGTCACCTACTTGCTCTCCCTGTACTGTATTCCAAAGTGGTGCCGTGACCAGGTTTGCCATCGTCCCAGATCCATCACCAAACCATCGCACCATCGTGCTCGGATCCAGTGATGGATCTGGGACGATTCAGCAATGTCAATAACCTCCATCGTGTAACAGCGTGGATAATTCGATTCACCAAGAACTCCAGAGGAATAGGTCGGATCAACGGTCCCTTAAGCGCTAGTGAGATTCAACAGGCCGAACGCTACTGGGTAAGGCAAGAACAAGAATCTGCATTCGCGGACGAAATCAGCGCACTCGGAAGCAACAATGCACTTAAGCGAACATCGAAGTTGAAAGATCTAAGGCCATTTATTGACGACGACGGCATCCTCAGGCTTGGAGGACGAATGGGTGGTAGTCGTCAAACATTTTCGGAATGTCATCCAATCATACTGCCAACTCACTCGCATTATGCTCGCCTTTTAATTTTACAGTCCCATCGACAAGTTTTCCACTGCGGAGTGCGTGACACTTTAGTGCAGCTACGCGAAAGGTTCTGGATACTCCGAGCACGCCAACAAGTCAAGCGAATACTACGAGGTTGCGTGACATGCAGAAGAAACGACGCAAGGCATCTGACACAACCTGATGGCCAACTTCCACCTGACAGAGTGACGATGAGTCATCCCTTCGAGGTCACCGGCATCGATTTTGCGGGACCAGTAATGTTGAAGCGAAGGAGGAACTACCACAAGGGCTACATTGTCCTCTTCACTTGTGCCGTCACAAGGGCTGTGCACCTAGAGCTGTGCGAGGACATGTCAGCGATCAAGTTCTTGCAAGCCTTCCGAAGATTTACAGCTCGTAGGGGAATCTGCCAAACCATCTACTCGGACAATGCCTTGACGTTCAAAAAGGTCGCAAGAGAAATTCGGGACATACAGAGGATCTTAACGGACCCACTGGTGCAGGACTATTCTTCACGTAACGGAATCCGCTGGAAATTCATACCGGAGCGCGCACCATGGTGGGGTGGCTTTTATGAAAGACTGATAAGATCCGTAAAATCAGCATTGAGGAAAACCCTGTCCAGGAACGTCGTAGACTTCATCGAAATGCAAACTCTGCTGGCTGAGGTGGAGGCGATGATGAACTCAAGACCTATAACCTTTGTTTACAACGAAAACTCCGAGCCGACACCACTCACTCCAGCAACCATGATAATGGGAAGACGTCTACTCGCACCACCATCGACGGAATCCACCACATCGCGGAACACAATCCATGACTCATCGTCCACGAAGATAAGGGAGACATGGAAAAGACAGCTGCACTACCTCAATGCAGTATGGAATAGGTGGCAGCAAGAATACCTCTCGGAACTACGTTCTGCATACCACTCCAAAGGGACAAACGACTGCGACGTTCGAACCGGAGATTTAGTTCTCGTCAAAGAGCCCAACTGTCCCAGGCTTCAATGGAAAATGGCCCTCGTTGAGAAAGTTTTCACAGGTTCAGATGGACGAGTTAGGGTATGTCTGATTAGGACTCCTGGTAGAACGATACTCAGGAGACCCGTCCAGCACCTCTACAAGCTCGAGTCACAAGAAAAATAGTCGAAATCTTGAAACACTACGTCGTTCTCATCTGTGGGTGGCAGGCTGTTGAATACTATGTTGAAGACGACGACTCAGCGCCTGCACGCCCACGCGATTGCTCACGCTTTTTCATTCTTCTCCCAAGCACCATCCAATAAACATCGTCACCTACTTGCTCTCCCTGTACTGTATTCCAAACCAACCATCACCCCGAATGACAACCTTCTCGCCCCTGATTTGTCGAAAACGGGAGGAGGAGCCTATTTTGTGCCGTGCATAATGGCACAAAATAGGCTCCTCCTCCCGTTTTCAACAAATCAGGGGCGAGAACGGTGTCATTCGGGGTGATGGTTGGCTAGGAGCGTGCTATGTGGTGAAGTTCATAGTGCACTGAGCCACGCGAGCTGGGCTACAACTGGGCTATGTCCTGCTGCTCCGTTTGGAGCCTGTTCGCGTCACGCAACGGATGTGGTATACGTGGCGTGTTTTCACGGAGAAGCCTTCAGTCCATGTCGTGGTTGTCTTTATTCTGTGACGCCACCAATGTGACGGAACGGAAAGGGGCGCCCGTTATAGGCACGATTTAAGTGGAGCCCCATGTGGAATGTTGTGACATAAGAGTTTGGACCTTTCTGTAAGCGTTCTAAGCGTTCGCTCAAGAATTTTTACATACCAGATTTCATGAGTCCGCTTGGCGTTTTGAAGATAAGCGCGAAATGAAGCGCGAAAGGAAAATTGTAGAATTAGGGCGGAGTTCCCCTTTACCGTTTGAGAGGGGTGTGAAGACTTTAAAGTGTGTGTCCACATCCTTACCTCCACCCTTGACAACACACTTTCCAGTGGGTACCTGGTCGTGTGGGCGTACCCGGCAGTGAGGAGGCAGACCAGGCTGCCCTACGGGGTCACCAGCTTGCGGCAGCCCACTCCATCATCTTGCCTACCGTGGATCTGGTTCTGGTTCTGATTCTTTTATTCACTAGCTACATGAAGATCAATAGGAAATAAGACTGTGAGGACATGCCCTGTTATACTGTCTTTGCACACTGAACAAAAAACTAGCTACTTTGACCTAGAGTAGGATCTTGACCGTCGAGCCCTTTTCCGTGCTACCTCTGCAGACAAGATCTCAATGGATGCACGACATGACATCCTAGTGATCCTACTCTCTGCTCCACGCCGTGTATCCGTCTCTCTCGCTCAGTTCCTCCTGGCCTTCCTGGACACTACGCATCCCTTCTTCACCACATCCGGCTGAACGTTGCGTCTACCCCAGTTATCAGGAAGCACCTTGGCCACGCACCGTCAGACCTTTGTACCACATGCACTGTGCGCTCTCACCTACACCATCTACTTATGGACTGCCCTGTCTGCCAGCGGGAACGCGAGGCCTTGCAGCACTGGAGGCATGCAGTATGACCACCGCCCTCTTACCTCGGCAAGGTGCTGGGCCCCCCAGGCCCAGTCCCACTTATATGTATCAACGTCTCCGTCACCTTTGGGAGTTGCTCTCATCGACCGGCCTCGGTGGCTCAGGGGGTAGCGTGTTCGACTTCTCATCCCGAGATCGCGGGCTCGAACCTGGCCGAGGACGAGAGCAACTTGGTGGCAGGGTACAAGCAGCTTACGCACGTCGTTTTCCGCGAGGGACGTAAATACGGGGTCCGTGTGCTGAGCTTTCGGCGCACGTTAAAGAACCCTCAGGTGGGCAAAAGCAATCCACACACCAACCCGTGTGGCGTCGCTCATGACCACCGTTTTCTCACGACGTAAACCCCAATTGTTATTATTATTATCAACTGGCCTCTCCACCATGCTTTGATCACCTGAACTGCCATCTCCACCGTCATCTTTCGTTTTCTTCAATTGGCACTGGGGCAGCACCCTGCCTGCTTGCCGGCATCAGCTCTATCTCATCATCATTTCTTTGTGTGTGCGTCTGTGTCTCCTTCCCTCATATAACGACCTTACGAAAATCGTGTTATGGGTTTTACCAGACAATCATTTTCTAATTCATCCAACATCAACAAACACGTTCAGCAAATTGTTATTCGCTGAGATATGGAATTGTTCTCCTGGGTCTTTCTGTATCCCCCCGCAGGCTGTCCTCAATTTCTCTCGGAACTCGCTCGTTTTAAAAGGGCTTTGAAGGAACCGTTTCAAGGCAAATTATTTAGGAGCCCTCTATCGCGCTTACGGGAAGTTTCATTCCAAACACTTATATCCCATTTCCATTTCCTTCAACAGAACCCGCACATGGGAAGCCTCTTGCAAACTCCCACAACTACAGCGAGAGCTTGCGACCATTTTGGCTCTAACGTCCCGGCAGACCATCAAACGCGTAAGTAACTCCGAGTTTTTACATTTTCACGCAGCAAAACACAGAACGCATTGCATAGCTAGACACGAACGTGTTTTTATTTCCTCTCCCTTTTTTTTTTTTTTTCTTTCGCGAGTGTTCGCGTTTTGAATGCGTGTGTGCCAACGCGAGCCACAAAGAAAATGAGAAAAGGAACGAGAGAGAAAGAGTCCGTGGCAGCACAACTTTCATGCGAAAAGACATTCTCGCGGACATACACAACAAATGGCGCCGCTCACGACGGAAGCTTTTCTGAAAACGCAACGAGCGTTCCCGAAAGACTCGCTTCATGTCACCGTGACGACCGATTGCGTTTCAGCACAACGAAAAGGAAGATTTTTCCCTAACCTCGCGCAGGAAGTAATAAATGGCGAAACGCAATTCGGCGCCATCTTTTTTTTTTTACCAGCCGCCGCGGGCTTTTCGTGCTCTGCACCGTACCCCTTTGCGCATGACTGCTCACCCCGATCCCTAAACTCCCTTTTCGCTCTCTTTGCCCCATTTCCGTCTTATCTTCCTCATTTTTGGTACCCTCCTCTTTTCCACACACACCCTTGCCACTCTGCTTGCCACCCCCCCCTCCAAAAGAAAGCAAAGAGATTTCTCCCTACATTCCCGAATTTCGATATCTTCTTCTAGTACAAAAAAAAAAGTTTCGTCTGCTAAAATATGTTTATTGGTTTTGGCTTGGTTTTAGGGATTCTGTATCGTAGCAGTGTGTTCGTATTGGGCTGGAGATCTTGCAGAAAGAAAAAAAAATGAAAAAGAAAGGGTGGGATTGGGGTGGGGGGGTGCTACTTTATTGAGTGGGCGTTTGTCGCGTGAAAAGAGAGGGGATAATGGGAGAGAGAGGAGCATTGCGTCGTCCGCAGAGCATTACGACAGACTCGAAACGTCGCTTTCCGTTGGGCTGGGGATGTGTCTAGGGTGAAAAAAATAAATAAAAAAGGAGAGGGAGAAAGTTAGCAGCTGCGTCTTGTGCAGCACTTTTAGCGAGGTCGTGGGGGGTTACAGATACTGGGGCGGCGGGAAGAAAGAGGGGACAGCGTGATTGAGTAGGGGTGGAGAGAGATATTTTGGGTTCTTGTTATCGAGTGCGCGGGTTTGCTGCGTGGTGTTGATTGAAGATACTCGCATTGTGTCAGCAGTAGCACGCGCGGATATTGTGGTGACGGGAGGGTGGGGATCCGTGGGGAAGTCTGGCCGGACGGCAAACATAGCGTGTGTGTCTATGCCGGCAGTGATTACAAGTTCGTGATAGGAGACAGAGGACGGTGGATTTATCGATGAAATATAACAGTAATGCGGCTAGGCCTTGGTGTGTGGTTCTGCTTCACCATTGCATGGAAGTTGCAATAGAGAAATATGCAAGTTGTAGTTCCGCCAATGTGGATTTATCTGTTCCATAGGAGGAAACGCTGGCTGCCCAGCGAATGCTTCGAATTGAAAGAGACATGAAGGAGACGAATTGAAATGTAAAAACGAAATCACATAAAGATAAGAGGTAAATTGATTTACATTAATCGTTACGTTGCTCAGTTGAAAAGGAGTAACATCATCCGAAACGTAAACAAATAGCATGTTCACGCATTGGACTTTTACGGTTCATGTCCCTTCAACGTAGGCATCTTTATGCCCAGCCACTGAGTGCTGGCAGTCCTCTCAAAAGAGTGAACAATAAACGAAACAATTGAACATCTGCACACTCTAAGAAAAAATAGAGCATACCCATATCTTATGCAGTGTAAAATCTTTGTCACTAAGGTGACTCTCTTTTAGCGTAATGTTCACTCCTATTTTTGAAAGCGCCGGTTACACTCCTTTTGCCCTGGAGTGTAACTTAACCCTGCATGTGAGTAAAAATTACTGTGCGTGGATGCGGAGCAAAATTATGTTACTGTCCTTCACTTACGTTGCTTTATTACTGCTTTTTGTTTACTGATGAACAGTGTCGCTCTAACGTTCATGCCTGACGTCGCCCTGGGCGTGTGCACACTGAGAGGCGTTATATGGACGGACGTACACAGACTTTGAGACATGGATTGACAAAGGATGGCTCACTAATACGCACATACTTTGGCGTACAAGTCGCGATTTTAGAATACAGGTAGTCAATGGACGAGAACCTGCATATTCACCGTGTCTTGGCATCGTCAAAGTCGTCATAGCAGTGTAAAGTGAGTATCGGAAGAGTAAGGCGAGGTGGTCGGAGTAAATTTGGCAGAAAAGAGTACGGAAAGTGTGTAAAAGTAACAGTTACATTGCATTCACTCTTTTTACTCTTTCTTTCTTTCTTTTTTTTTCTCTCTCTCTCTTAGAGTGCAGAAGATTCACGAGCATTTATTACACCAAAACGTTTGCGATTTTCTTAACCGGTTTCGAAGATCATGCTAAACATACGCGAATGATACAGAATTTTCTTCTTAAATATGTATTGATGTGAGAGAGTTAGAGTTAAGATATAGGAATATATTCATATACTGATATGACTACGGTCTCTTTGGAACTCTTTGAGCTGAGCGACATTAAATGGTGACGTTGAAATTGTTTTCGACATACTGAGGGCGTAATGGAAGATTTCATGAATTCACTTTCATCAACCTTCATCAACTGCTGTGGAGCTGTTATTACGAAAGGTAAGTTTCGCAACGTAGTGCATTTGAAACAATAGATGTCGTCGGTGTCATCTGTAAAATAATAGTTGTTATGCGAAAATTGATTATGACGTAGTACACAAGCTGTTTTTCCACACCACGGCGTTGCCCTTCGGAACAGCATTTATTGCACACGCAATGTTATTGACGACCAATGATAAAACCATCAATACTCCGTGATGTCCTCGAAGATTGCCGTCGCTAGCGTGCCGACCAAAATCTTTTTCCGGCTGCCTCAGAGACAAGCGAAGAGAAGTTTCGAAGCACGGAGGTGGCCGTCACACGTTTTTAGCACGCACGCGCCTTGAAGATTGCTAAAGACCCCCGTGCAGGGATAAACAAAAAGGATGGGGGGGGGGGGGTTTATTGGCAGAAAAAAAGAAGAAAGGGGAAAGGTCAGCCATGCAGCACGCCGGATTGCTATTCCTAAAACAAAAAAAGGAGAAGAAAAAGTAAAAAATATAAACAAGATAGAAAAAGAAATAACAAAACGACAAATAAACGAATAAAAACAAGAAGATAAAATGGAAAAGACACTCGGCTCACAGAGAGCCCAGGAGGCCCGTATCACCAGGATGGCAGGGGACAAAGCACTGCTTTTTAACGATTTTAAGTGTCCCGTTATACCAATCTGCTCAAGTTTTAACTAACATTCCCCATTCGAAATATCGACGACTCCCCACCCGAGTACTCTGCTCAAATCTCGCTTTTTCTCCACTTTTTGACAAGAGTATGTAATACACTTTTACGTTTGGGACAACAGACTCTATGAGATGAAGATATGAGTAAGAAGACGTCTTGTTTTCTACACCAGCTGCTGGACACGATGAAAATGCTCTGTTTCCGCGAAGCTCTGCGAATGTATCATTTTCTGTGAATAGAGCGCACGCTCTTTAAACCATAAAATATTGCTTGGGTATAAGCTATGCAATAGAAGCTACCAGCGGCATGGCCGAGTGGGCTAAGGCGTCCGCTCGTTGGTGGTAACCAAGGTCGTGCTGAAGACTGGGAGGTGGTGGGTTCGAATCCTACCGCCGGCTGTGCTGTCTGAGGTTTTCCCTGGGTTTTCCGAAGACTTACCAGACGGATGTCGGCACAGTTCCCCCTGAAGTCGGCCCAGGACGCATACTAACCCCCCTGTCCCCCACTCCTTCCTGCTATCCTCTCTCCGTCTGTCCACATCTGTACGTCGCTCATAGCCACAGTTGCTTCGCGGCGCTAACACCCAATAAAAAAAAAAGCAATAGAAGCTAAGCTAAGCTATGGGAGACCCCTTTCTGTAAAATGTTGCATTCATTTTGTAACAGATGTGTCTCAAAACGTCTGATGAACATGAAATTTGAACTTGAATGTGTAACTCCATGCCGTAGGTAATTTCTGCACACTGTTAAAACAGATGGTGGAGGTAGTTGTGACGATTCCGGCTTGCCGTTGCTCTTAATTAAGACAGAACTTCACCACGTAACACGGTGAGGGCCGAACATTGCACAGAATGAAACCCTCATCGCTCTCGATTTGTGAAAGGCACAGAGCGTACGCCTTCTTATGACGATTAACATAACTGCGTGTCACAAAAAAAAAGTCGTAGGCGTCCAGTTTTCAACAAATCAGAGGTGAGAACGGATGAGAAATCATTCGAGATGGTGGTTCACTATTTAGGATCATGTTACGCAGTGAAGTTTGGTTTTAACTGTGTATAGGACCGTCGTAATCTGAGTCAGCATGGCCCGCATCGCCAGGACTTTGTTATTGAATAAATACACACATTTTCAAGTCCTTCGTAAATAATTATCGCAGAAGACTTGAAGGCCCGCTTGTACACTCATCCAAAATCGCCAAGATTTTGCTATTGAATAAATACCCACATTTTCAAGTCCTTTGTAAACGATTATAGCTGAAGACTGGAAAGCCCGCTTGTACCCTCATTCACTATTTGCTCTTCATTGCGCTATCCATTTCCAAGTTTCTTTCCTCGGGTCTTGACCTCGGCGGCGGATCCTTGGCGATGGAAGCCCAGGCCGAACGGTGCCTGCTTGTTGAAAACTAGGGCATCTCTCATGCGCTTTCACGATTGCACCCATCAACTATCATCAATTTCCCTTTCGCCCCCGCAGAGAGAAGTAAATAAACCGGCAAAAATACGAAAAGCATTTCTTTGCACCGGGATGTACGGCTTCCGCAAAAAAAAGAATGAACAAGCACAAAATGTGTTCCTAATGGTTGTGGACGTATCTGTTTTGCAGACAGTGGCTGCTGTCCTCCTCAGGGTTTCCTTTCTCTCTCTCTCTCTTCCTCGTGTCTTCTGTGTTCTGTTTCTCGCCATGGCCTTCGCTCATTGTGTAAGAGGTACTTTGTGCAAAAAGGATTCGACTAGTTTATGTTGGACCCCTTTTATGATTTTTTCGCGACTTTTTACGATGCGATGTGTTAACTGTTTGAAGCGTGTATTGCACAAAGGCTGCCAACTTTTTCTTTTTATTCTTTTTTTTTGTACTCTTGTATATTAACATTCGTACGCCGTTTTATGTATGCACACTGTAGTTGATAAGCGATGACCTACATCGATTAGTTTTAGAAGGAAATGTTTATATACGCGCCTATATCAGTAGCGAGTTTTGCTATAGATCGGAAGCAGTCTGCGAAAACTCTATACGATAAGAGCGAAGCTGTCAAATCTCAAACTCGGCAATGTGATGCCAGCAACTTCCAAGGAAACACGCGATTGGCTTACCGTGTTTTCGAAACTGTTATCGGTGACATCCGGGCCGAGGCAACACCAGCAACTTGGTGGCAGAGTGCAAGTTGATACACACGCCGTCTTTCGCGAAGGACGTTTAAGGGACCGTCGCATCCTGAAACTCATCTATGAAACCGATAGCACTCTGTTCGGCATCGGCCAACAAACTACCTGGCTAATGTTTCCGTTCCGAAAGTGCTTAGATATTAACGAAACGAATTTTAAAGATCAGCGCTGCCTCCGTGACTGCTGAAGCTCCAGCGGCGTGACGTCACTCCGTAAGCGAAGGAGTGAGAGGGCGGCCTGCAGAGGAACACCCGCACATTGCCTCCTCTTCCTCTTTCGATAAACCGTGTATTCACACGAGCGACATTCCTCCAGAAGCGGAATATGCGAAAAACGTCATAGCTTTCTGCTGTCACGTGAGCGCGAGCGCTCAGCGTCGTGTCGTCACGTACACCGCTAACCACGGAGAATATCCTGCGCCACAGCCACAAGATATTCCGTAGCAGACGACAGGAAAAGACGCTGACGGCGTCGTCTGCTAAGTGTCGTCTGCTAAATGTGCAATACGCCAGTCCCGTAGTCCGCACCGTGTGAATGCTCAACACGTTCGTGATTGGCTACGGCCGTTGAAAACACGATCCTGATTGGCTGACTCTTAATTGTTACGTCACGCCGACGAGTGCGCAGGGTTTCTGTATCTATAGGTGGTGTTGTCCAGACGCGCAGTAACTGTATGAGACGCCCACACGGCCGCGCCATTCCTTTTCTCTCACCAGCTCCCGTGGCATAGCGGTTAGGGTGATCGCTTTCCACGCCGAGACTGGGAGGTGACACGACGCCTGTCACCGGCTGTGCTGTCTGAGGTTTTCCCTGGGTTTTCCGAAGACTTTCCAGGCGAATGTCGGCACAGTTCCCCCTGAAGTCGGCTCAGGACGCATACTAACCCCCTGTCCCCCACACCTTCCTGCTGTTCTCTCTCCATCTGTCCACGTCTTAACACGGAATTTAAAAAAAAATCCTTTTTTCAAAGGCGTGCCATGATTGACCGGTTACAGAATGACGTTTACTCGTTTTTCCTGAGAGGGAATTCCGGCATGTCCTCAATATCCGTCGTCTGCTCTTGTCATGTATTCCGTTGAATAACAGTAGAACTACACCAGTATTTCGCGTGGAATTTTCGACACCGAGTAGAGTGGTCCGGGGCGAGGAATTCAGGGACACTATAGTTTCGAAATTGACTGGAACTGATGCCACCGTCCCTTTAAATACATGGTGTCGTTTTGCTGAGATTTCGATGCACGTTAAAGAGCCTCCAGGTGGGCAAAATTAATCCACAGACTGACTATACTGTGACGTCGCTAATGATCATAGTTGTCTCGCGCCGTAAAACCACGAATTATAATTATCAGTAATATATAATTGGCAGTAGATATACATGTAAGGCGAGTTCGCCCCACATGCTGCACGTGCCGCAAGGTAGGACTGCGGATAATTTCGACCACCTGGGGTTCCTTAACGTGAAAATAATTATCAGTTATCGGTGACACCAGGCTCTTCATATGGTGGCTGCGCTGGTGGTATACTGGTAATGCGTGGGGGATGTATTTATTAGAACAAAAGAAAAAAAAAGGAGGAAAGGTGGTGGTAGTGGAAGGTGGTGGGGGAGGGACGGTTTTAATGGGCCCGCGATATTGAACTTTCACATAGCGCTGCTTATCGTTATATTTAAAGTTCGCGCTCTCCGAAGTCGCTCCGGTAGGCTCGCGCAAGAGCTCGTGGCGAATCACGGGCCGATGCGACAAATTGAAGGTCGGACTCGAATTCGTGTCGGACTTGTGTCGGACTAGGTCGGAAGGTCGGACTCGTGCGATATTCGCAACACAAGTGTGTTTTTGCATGGCGCTTTCCTGAAAAAAAAACCCTGGAAACTCAACATTACTGAGGCAATGAAAAAATGGCTAGGAAGCAAGCGAGCTGGTGAAGATGATGCGTAATGTAAAACCCCAAGACTAGGGAACACAAAGGGACAGACACAACACGAAGTCTCAACTTGAGTCTTCGTGTTGTGTCTGTCCCTTTGTGTTCCCTATAGTCTTGGGGTTTTACATTATGCATTACTAAGGCGCCTACTTTCCGAATTGATTAACCGAAAGCCTTCGCCTTTTTACAGTCTTTGTTCATCCCAGGAAAAACGAAGAAGAACGGATAACTACACTAGCCACACGACAACTATAGGTAGTCTTTCTAGCTCCCCATACGACAACCTTTGCTTTTCTTCTTTCTCATACAGCATATTTCAAGGAACAGAAAACAAGACCTACATCACAAGGCGTTGTTCACCTACCTTTCAAAGTCATTACTCCGAAGCTCCTTCTCTTGATCCCTATATTCAGCGAGCATTTCCGCCAAGTCCTTCTAAGTTCATGACTCTATAGAACATACATCATAGAAACTGAGACGAAGGGTCGAAGCCCTCAAAAACGTGTTTAATTACCGTGTCCTTTGAAGAATGATTCCGTCTTTAAGAAATTGAGCTTTACGCGCACACTGCTGAAGCGATGGTCACCGTTTTTTACTCTCGAAGCTGCAGAAATAACGTTTCAGCAGTGTTCATGAATCCCTATAAGCCGTCCTACATTAAACATTTTAATAAGAACAAACAGCAAATGCATGTGAGATGAATGAGGACATTTTAACGCCAGTCAGGGACGATGTATAGAGCCACTCCAAGACAAGCGCCAATGGTTCTTGGCAAAGCCGAAATGTTTTCTGATTTGTTTCTGCCCCGGTATGTATCTCGTAATGCAAACATGTGCAGATGGATATTGTTAATCATAGCATTTGTCATATAGTACGTCGAAGACCCAACACGTAGAGGCCCGACATGCCTGACTCCACGAAAAAAAAAAGTACAGCACTATGTTCCGGGAGAGTTAAACTATATACACATTCTATATGCTGATGCACAAGCTATAATATATGTAGAGAAAAAAACGCATTTGATCTTGTCCGGTACAAACTCATCTCAATGGAGCATCGTCTGCCTGTCAGTAACCGCAGCCGCCGGTCAGCACCGTTGCAGCCGCAGAAGTCAGCACGCTATCGTGCCCATCAGCATGTGGTAACGGCACTTGCAATCAAAGTGCAATGTCCATAGGCGCCGTCACGGTGGGACTTCAGCAAGTAATCATTGCCGTTGCAACACCCAATCACAAGTTGTGATTCCTTTTTTCGCTCTACGTTCCAGACACGTAGGGTTTCTGAGCCAAGACGATGTAGCTGCGGGCGCAGTTGTCGCACAGAATTAGACGCAGGTACCCCCCCCCCCCCCCCGGAAACAATTCCTGACGACGCCCATGGCATTGTCTATTGGCATCGCTGATGAAAGCCTGTGGCATTCCCTACTCTTTGTCTGTTGCAGGTGACACACCCAATAAGCCAGTGCCATTACCTTTCCTCTGTTTCTTTTTGTTTTAAATGAACATACCCCCCCCCCCCCCCAATGCCATTTCGGTAGCCTGGTGTGCGAAACACCAATTAAACAAACTTGGGGCATAACATAAGCAAGGAACATAACGGTCTGTCCCTCGCAGAAATATATACATTCGAATTTATATAACTGCGGCACTGTGTGAACAAGGGTGCAGACGACGGTTATGTTCTCCTATATATTTCACACAGCTGCGTGCACAAGACGCTATCATAACACGCCATGAACATGATTCTAGTAGAATCATGTTCATGTGAGTTATGTAATCATGTAAATTGTGAGTTATAATCAAGTGTAGTAACCCCTGAGGAGTAGAACCACTGAAGCCGGAGGCCAGGGAACCACTGTGTTTAATTCTGATTTATACGATGGCGGCTCGATTCCTGAGGGCCGTGCCAGGCAGCAGGTGATGCGTGGGTGGCAGGCGCGCTCGTCGTCTTCAGCCCGCTTCAGCGCAAGCAGCTACTACATCAAGGTTGCCAGATTTGACTACTTTGCGCCAAACTGGATACTTTTGGCTGTCGTGACGCCCGAAATTTGGGCAATGGCGACTTGGTTATTTCCCGGCTACTTTTGTAGACGCTTCTTCGCACAACATTTGGGACTCCTCTGCACCTAAATCGGGGTAGTTCTCGTCGTGCACTACATAATGCCGTAGTAGTAGAGTGCCTTCATTCCGTTCCCCTTGACCATCGGCCCTCTCTCAGTAGGTACGATGTCCTTCGGACCGTTTCGTTTATGTGCTGGCGTTTTCGCCAGCGTGCACGCCACGGTGACAGTATACCTGCACGCCACGGGCTAGGGAATGGGCTACTTTTGGCTACTTTCTCGTGGCGTCTTGGCGACTTTTCAGGATTTTGACGTGGCAACTTCGACTTATAATGTACGCCGATTACATTAAAGGGGCACTAAAGTGCAAAACGTTCTCGCCAAATGAAAGATGCCGTTAACTTGACTTGAACACAAAAGGAACGGGATTCAACCGCTCGTATTTTTTATATCTCAATCAATCAATCATCATCCGTTCGTGATTTACAAGCGAAATAAACAACAATTTAGGCTTCCCCTATTTCTCTCGTTCCCTATATAGAAGGCCGAATGCGGAGCGGTATCTCATTGGCCTCCCCAACCGATTTCTCCAACCATGGCGGGGCTGTTGTTTGAGAAGACCAATCTCTCCGCGTTGTCGCGCTTTTTCGAAGGAAAGCGTGCAAATATTGGTACTACAGTGCCCCTTTAATGAATTATAAAAGATGTGCGCAACCGTAGAATGCGCTTTGATGCATCTCGTCCAAAACAACACCATCAGTGGTGAGCTAGAATCGAATACTAAACAGTTAGCTGGACTAGCTGGATTCAACACTTGTGGAGCCACCATCTCCATATTATTTCTAATTGATATTAGCTTAGCATTATTTGTTTTAGTCTTATTAGTAATAATCTTGATATTGATTTGTCTATCATATCATTTAAAGATCTCAAGCAGTCTATGCTAAAGAACCCTTTATCGTTATTTTTTAACCTCTACTCTTTGTTCAGCAAACCATTCCGTAGTCCGTGAGTCTTGGTATGCGATGTTTAGTAATATTTTCGTAAACTTCTTTCGTAAACTTTGTAAACTTCTTTTCAATTTATCTGTGTATTGAACTATGTATGATTGTAATCTAGGTTGCAAGCAGCAATTGCTGCGGTCTGTACAGGTGACGAGGCGTCCTTCAAGCAGTTTCTGCTTTTGGCTTCGACATCCCCCATCGCATGATGGAAATAAATGAAATGAAATGAAATTAATTCAAATCCAATCCCACCCACTACATGCTCGTGATTAGTCGAGAGCAACAACAATAAATGAGTGATGACAATGTAGTGGGATGTTTCGCCGCTGAGGCGGCACCCTATCCCATTGCTTGAGGGGGAGAAGATGGTGAATGATGATGAATGTTCAGAGTTCACACAGAAGCCCTGTTGCTGCTAAAAAGGCGAGAACATAATCCCTTCCCAAAGAACACAGCCATATGTTATTATGACATTCCAGTAAGACTGCATTCCAAATTTCGGTTCACCTTGTAAAGGACGTGCAGGCTGCTGTCTTACGTTTCCAGCGATTTATATTATTAATTGAAAGGTGAGTCAACCTATCTGTGTGCAGTACTGTTCGGCACTATACTACGGCTTCCCACTGTTACCCCACTCTGCCTTCGAGACAAACTGGGTGGCGCTCCTCCAAACCTGCGCTGGGAAACGTCCAACAGTTACCCAAGCAAGGCGTGGTCCAGGTTTGCTCACGGTCTAAGCACCCATAAAACGGGGACTACATTTTCATTGCTGTACGCCCTCTGCCATCTTCGAACGCGTGCCGCTCCGAGTATTGGCAGTCAATACGTTATCACGTCACCACGAATCTCGCTTCGTTACATTATATAAAACCCAACCTAGTTTACACGCAGGCGGTTTTACATCGAGCATAACTTACTCCTAATGTGTGGGGCCGCCATGACAACGACGCTTTTACTGTGGCCTAATTGACGAGCGTGGTTGCCTCCCAACGCATATACACTGTAAAAAATAAATAGAAACGTAAGTGAAAGGGGAAACAAAGGCGGTCCCTCTCTCCACACAAAACGAGTTCGAGCAGGGACGTACATAGACCTGGGCGTAACCGTCACAAAAGCTCGTGGAATTCCCGGTAGAGCGCCACACCCGCGTCAACGAGCGTGCGCCCCCCCCCCCTCCCTTCTTTTCCCTCGTGACACCCACCTGGAGGGTGGGGGTGGGGAGGGTGAAAGGGAGGGCTGGAAAGATCGCCCCAGTGTTGCTGGAAAGATGTAATAAAGATAAAGAGGTCGTTATATGCAGCCCCGCTTAGAGTGAATTAAATTTTGACACCAGCAGCGGGGGCGGTTTACCACTAATGAGACAGACATTGTCGGGTTCATCCGTGCCTCGTCACTTCTACTTCTTTTTTCTTTTAATTTTTTGTTCTCTCGCTTCATGTTTTCTAGGAGAGACACGCTTCGTTTGGAGCATCTCCTCGTTTGAGATTGAAGGCTCATGAGTGAATGGATGGCGAAGGAAATCTCGAAACGTAGAAGTGCATAAGTAAGAAAGACGCCATTTTAGCGTGCGCGCGCTATTGTATCGGGGGAACCTTCATATATGCCCGGCTGTAGCTAATGAGATAGCGCTCAACCACTCAGCTTTCACGACGGTACGATACCAGAACTAATAGCAACCTAACAATTATCGTCCCCAACACTCGGTGGACAACTGCACAATTCTCTGTACAAACACAAAAATCACCGAGCGACGCCCAACACGACCGTGATCTTTATTATGGTTGATAGACGAGTATAGTCAGTGTGGTTATTATCGTTTTATGCAGAATCCTTTTAAAATGTCGAACAACTTTTTATTTTATTTCCTTTTTTTCCCCTTTGCGCGACATGAATCCGTGCAACCTACGTATATTCGCAACCGTCATATCTCCTTTTTAATTATCTATTCGACGTTCGCAGAAGAGGAATATTCCTCGCGTTCGCACAAAGTATCCTAGGTAATTGTTTATGCCTGCTATCCGCAATGCTCATTAAGAGAACGAAACCTGTACAATGTGCAGTGAACAACAACAACAAATACATTATGATGACGATGACATGCACTGTTTAACCGGTGGAAATAGTGGCGCCCTAGCCCATTACATTTGAAATATTACGTAAGTGAGACGGGAAGAAAATGGATGGGTCACGCACATACGTACACCAGACAGGTGAGGCATACACCGTAGGCACTCGCCAATTTTAGTGCTTCAGTAGACCGTTGGAAACGTCAGCGTGAAGCAGACTTGTAAGTATAACTTAAATACTCTGCTCAAGTTACTCTATCCTCAATACTTTTGGGAGTAACTTAGTATATTATGAATACTTTTAAAAGAGAGTATTTGCTATTATAAATTAAATACTTCTTAAGTACCGTTTGTCTTTTTATCCCGATTTTGTTTCTATTCGTTTCACGGTTAATTTCATAAATTGCAACTTGATAGTAATAACAACTACATGAATGGAGATGGGATGAGGTGATTCACCGCAACAATTGCGGTATCATACCTCAGTGCATCTGGGTTAATGTATGAGTGGGATGACGATGAAAAAGATGAGTATGGTATCTTGAAAGCAACGAGTTACTTTTGTGACTGCGTATTTAGTATTCTACTCAAATACTTGTCAAAGTTGAGTACTTAGCACTCTACTCAGTTACATTTTTTGCCTGGTACTCAGTAGCTTAACTTAAATACTTTTTCCAAGCATCTTGTACAAGCCTGCCGTGTAGGTATTGTACCAACCGGAACCAATGTCAGCGTGCATGACTCAGAATCTTATTCGTTCATTGAGTGCTGTAGATATGGTACCTCGAAAGTTGGTGAGGCCGAACACGGCAGGCCGGTTTTCACCGCCACCACCACCACCACCACCACCTCCTCGAAAGCCACATTATCGACGGTTTACTAATACTCTCTAATATAATGGGCGCTCAATTGGGGCTATACATTCTAACTGGTTATCAGCAAGTACAGTTGAGTTCGTGTTATGGGATAGCCGACGATATTTCGAACACGTCTCAGAATTAGATTCCGAAATATCGGCAGCTTTCGTCCTAAGGCACTTGCCTTCGCTGGCCGGATTCTCTATCTTTCTACCGTTGAGCTCAGTTCGAAATAGCGGAAACTCTCCGCAGAATCCCCTGTGAATTGATTTGAACACAGAAAGATACAATCGCGTCGTTGTATCCGGGTTAGTGTTTGAATTGCAGAGTGAAAGCAACATTGAGCTGAAACCTATGCAATGAAGATGCCTACGAGGGAACTGGTCAACCACCCGGAAATATTAGTTCCGCAGAGCACGACCGCAGACGCATGTACCGTAAAATGAAGTCAGCCATGCGCAACATCCTCAGCACAAAGTCTGCTCGCACTCGCACGTCGTCCTTCAGCAAAAAGGGCTACGTCCCGACAACATTTCGTGCATTCCTCTGCGACAAGTCCAGGCAGCAGAAATAAAAAAAGAAAGTAAGTAGAAAGTGCATCCCTGTCTTCTAAAACACAGGAAAGTAAAGAGAGGCAGCTTAAAAGGAAAAAGAGCGGCAGCAACCGATGCAAAAACACGCTATTCGGACGAACGACGAACATATAGGATACGAGCTCGTCGGTGGGCCAGGAAGTTGCACTGTGTACTTGGATCTTGTGCATTCATGCTCCCCGAGGAATTTACAAGAGTCGACTTCTGCTTCTTGACGCTAAGTGCAGAATGCCGTCTTCCATTTCTGCATGTTCCTCTTTTAGACCGCCTCTCCTCTCCTGTATAGCTGTTGCCCCTACTCTCATGTTTCAAAGCGTGTACTATATGCTCGGGCATCGGAAAGTTGAACTTATAGCTTCTCATGTATGAGGCATGCGTATGCTGTCCTCCATTATTAAATCTCAATGAATGAAGTGTGTCATCTTGTTGTTTCATGTTTTTGTTTTTTTAACTCCGAGAAAGAAGGCCGCTACGGTTGTGTTACAGCCAGTGATGGGGAGTACTTGAAGTAACATGTACTCAAGTGCTACTTGGCGTGCCTGAGTACAGCTCGAAGCAGAGTTAACTTGAACGCGCCTCCGACCTTAGGAGCGGGAAGAGAGCCATCCTGCGGCGCTTATGCGAAATGAAGGAAAAGAGTGTTTCGACTGTCCCACTTGTGCTGGGGGGTGTCCGCCTTCCCATGAGCTGTTGACTCGGCATTGCATTACCATTGCATCCCTGCGATATCGGCCTGCATACACCTCTACATAATCGCCCAAAACCAAACAAGCGTCGCGATGATAACAACAGCTGACGTTAATGCGATGCCGAGTCAACAGCTCATGACAGCGCGGACACCCCCACAGCACCACTGGGACACTCAAAACACTCTTTCCCTTTATTTCTCGTAAGCCCCGCTAGGGTGACTCTCTTCCCGCTCCGCAAGTCGGAGGCGCGTTCAAGTTAACTCTGCTTCGAGCTGTACTTGTACTTTGCATTTTATTCTTTGTACTTTGAACTGTACTGAAAATACGTTCTGCTAGTACTTTCCGTCAAGTACTCAAGTACCCAACTGGGACTGTTCTTCCTTGACTTGGGTACTTCTTTCGTGAAATTATGCTTTCTTACATGTTATATCAGATTTTGTGAGATATATATTAGATCCGATTTTCATCGGAACACACTGGGCAGATGGATTGGTCAGAATATAATAATACTTTGCACTAGCATTGCACAGCTGGTCACCTCTGTGCACGTAAATGCAAATTATGACATCTGGTTCAGTTCATATTCACAGGTAAGCAATTAACTAGCAGGGCTTCATAGCAGGGCTTGTCAGAAGCGCTTCCTAAAATTTAGCTAAACCGTCAAGGGGTAATTACGCTCTGTACTTTTTGTAACTACCATTGGCGATGCGTCAAGTGATATCAACTAAATTTTCAATGTACTTGATGAGTGCATTAAAGTTTGCCTGGTACTTTACCTTAAGTACATTTGCAACGTGGTACTTTGTGTTGTACTTAAAGAACCATTGGCGCTCTGTTCTTGGTCCCTTACTTTTAAGTGCAATTATGGAGGTACCTCGCCCATGACTGGTTACAGCTACATGCAGATTTGTATCTGGAGCAGCATGTGCAACACATCTAAATTTGCAGTTCAGCGTCCTCAAGTGTACAACGACGCATAGAAAATATTTTTAGCCGATACATTACAAGCGTGCGCCACATTTACGGACAAGCACATATAGACTTTACCTTTTGCTGTTTCTTCTTTTGTGCTTTTCTTTTCTTTTTTCTCTCAAGGCGAAGACAAAAACGGCAAAGTGACATTTTGTCGAACGGGTTCGCAGCAGTATTTTTAATTAGTTCCGGTTCGGAATCAATTCCAAGATGGCGAAAAAATATTTCGGTTACGATCCGATGAAAAAAAAAAAAAAAAAAGAATGTCGGTTCAGTTTCTGTTCACACTGCGTGCACCACTGGTGTTATAAAATGGCGCGTAATTTTTTCATTCGCCCGCCAGAGCGTTCGGTGAACCCGCTCATTAGGATTCATATGTTTGACTCCGCGTCGAGGGTGCTACTGCGCTGTCGTCGCCATCTGATGTCTCGCTGTATTTTAATTTTTTTAAAGCTTCTACATTTATGCGTCGTTAACCATCGTGATACGCGGGCCGTCGCACGAGCACAAAGGGGCTCGATTGTCGCCCCAGCCTCCCCAACTCTGCTGCAGAGGAGACGCAGTTCGCTTTCATTTTCGAATGTTTGAGTTCGTGCAGAGAGGACAGCTTGTTGTTCTTTTCTCTCTTTTTTTTTTTTTTTTTCGTTACGTATACGAGCTACAGCTTCACTTGTCTCCTGTAGCGTCTGCTAACGTACGGTGGTTTCATTCTTATTCAGGATCAGTGGTGTGACGGAATGAGAGCTTGGAATGACCAGTGATTTCCCCAGACATCGACCTCTGCGCGGGTGCCGAGCTTCCAAAGGGGTGGTATACGTTTATGGGTACATTATTATGGCTATACGTATTGGTTGTCCATAATATTTTATGAACATAATTATCTAATTACACCAGTAACTGCCCAGATTACACTTTGTTTTTAACTAACACAATAACAACGTAAATGTTCTACGTGCAGACTATCGTTAGAATCAAACTGCTAGAGATACGTACAATCTACCATTCGTATGTACACATATCAGGCAAAATTCGACACTGAAAAAAAATATTTACACTATATTTACATAGTCTGAATCCCTTGTTAGAAAACGAGGTTCCTCAGAGCAACGCGCCCATACTTCACGCATATATACCGATTTGGCCGTTGGCGTATTGGAAGCCAAGCTGTACTGGGCAGTCTCAGAAATTTCGAGGAGGTGGGTGTTGCAGAAGATAGAGCATCATACCGCGCGTTTTTTTTTTTTTTTTTTTTTTTTTTTTTCATATCACATTATACCGCGCGAGCCCACAGGCAGACTGAGGTTACTCAGTTTAGTTCTGTGCTCAGTGGTGGTGGGGATGTTGCTTATCGAGCTGTATGTCTGCGTCTGCGCAGCGTCTTGCTTGCTCTAGTCCTCTCATCATCTGCGGGGACTTCAATGCGAGCCACAGTCTCTGAGGTAGTAGGAAAAACTGTAGAAGAAGGAATGCCCTTGCCGATTACCTTTCTACCAGGGACTGACTGCAGCCACCACAGATAACTTGCTTGATGGTATTCAGAACTCCCTGGCGAACAGCTCAAAAGCAATTTTGTACCCGGTCCGTAGACCTGCACCTGATCTTCATTATCTCAGTCTCCGCGCGTAGACGGGCACAGAGGAGGGCTCTGAGGACAGGTCTTCAAGCCGACTGGATCTGTTATAAGCGTGTCTCGGCCGCTCACAGACGATATAGCCTGAAGTTACGGCGGACTCAGTGGTGACAGTTCAGCGAATCCCTCAACGCCCATACGCCGACCACTAGAGTCTGGAGCACCTTGAAAGCTGTTGAAGGCCTTCCCGAGCCCGTAAACCCGCTCGTCACGCTATCGGTCGGGTCTCAACGTGACCCCAAGGTCATAGCTGAAGACTTTGCCAGGGATTAGCGCAGGTCGCCAGTTCCAGTGACTGCCACCCCACACTTCGCCAGTCTGTCGCCGATTATTCTCCGGTGGACGACGATATCACCATGTCGGAACTGAAATACGCCATTCGTAGCCTCAAACGACGGAGCACGGCTGGCCCAGATGGAATCCCCAATCAGGCACTGAAGAATCTGGGTGAAGAGCAGCTGGAGGCTCTCCTCCATCTCTACAATTCTGTCTGGGCCTCTGGAGCCATACCGCCTGACTGGAAGCATGCTAGGGTGATACCAATCCTCAAGAAGGGTAGACCCCCCTCGCAGTTGTCCTCCTACCGTCCTATTGCTCTAACCTCATGTGTCGGCAAGCTATTGGAGCGGATAATTCACAAGAGGCTGTGTTGGGTCCTGGAGCGCGACAATCACTTCCCCGAACACATTACAGCTTTTCGTAAGGGTTTGCTTCTGACGCCATTGCAGAAGTGACTACATCGCTCAAAGAGGCGAGGGAGTCAAATGCATTTGCCCTCGCATTGTTCCTTGATGTAAAGCAGGCCTATGACTCTGTAACTCACGCGGCATGTTTGGCTGCAATACAAGGTGCTTCTATCGAGGGCCGCCTGCTGAGATACCTCTGGGACTTTCTCTCTGCCCGTACGTTTGATGTGTGTGTGTGTCAATGGGCGCATGAGCTCCAAGAAAAAGTTTGAACGTGGGGTCCCACAGGGCAGTGTTATTTCGCCCACTCTATTCAACCTGATCATGGCCGGAGACCACCGCAGGATTCGCCCATCTCCGTATACCCTTCAACTTACCATCTACGCAGACGATATCTGCCTCCGCGTTGTGGGAGACAACAAGGAGAAGCTTCGTGACACCGCCGAAACTGCACTGAACGGCCTCAGTGCGGCTCTTCTTGAAAGGGGGCTAGGGGGCCGCTTGGCTAGTGAATACGCTACTAACGCCCTGGCCCATAGTGAGTGATCGCCTCAACATCCTGCTGGGTTACCTTCGGTGCCATGGCGGGAGTTTGTACCGGATGTAACGCTCTACGTTCCGGGCATTCATAAAAAGGGGAATGTAGCCCGCTGGTTGCATGAACGACAGCTCAAAATCTTATAACTGACGTCTACCACTCACATACTCTAGTATTCACTGATGGCTCAATTGATGACCGCATCAAAAGCGCTACTGGTGCCTTCCACATCCCATCAGTGAAGGTGGCCTGGTAAGGGAGATCATCGCGTTACCCGACATCCTCCACGACTGCTGAACTCCTGGCTCTCCTGCATGCAGCTGCTGCGGTCCAGGTGCGAGGGTTCACCAGGGCAGTCCTACTCACAGACTCCAGAAGCGCTTTATGGGGCGTGATGAACCTCATGTGTGACAACATCTTAGCTCGAACCATCAGAAGATCGTGCGCTCAGCATAAACAAACCGGAGGCGATATCGTCTTCCAATGGATCCCGCTCCACGTCGGTGCCGGCGGCAACGAAAGGGCGGACTGGCTGGCGTCCTCGGCACACCTCGGCTGCAGCAATATTTTGCAACTCCGGACGACACCGACAGGCAAAGGGCCGTTCAGCAGCTTGTTGAACTGCGCCACCCTGGGATACGGGATATCATGCACGATCATCGCCCCCTTCTTCCCATGAAAAACCTTCTTCTTTTCCTGCAACTCGGTTATCATCTTTTCTTTCTTCCTTCCCAATGAATATCTAATCTAATCCACGTGTCACTTCTCTTGCATTTCGAGATGAACAACTTCTTGCTTTTCTCTATTACCATCCATTATATCATAACCATCGGTCTCATAAACTTTCGCATCCATGAAATCCGTGCAGCGATTTGGAACATTGGGTATCTTATACGCTTTTATCAGAATATATGAACACACCCATGTCCCAAATGCATGTGTGCTTGGCGGTACCGCCTTCTTTGCAGCTCCACACACTCCTTGTTGAGGATAATCATTATGGACCGCATCGCACATGCTTATTACAGCGTGCTGTGATATGCAGTACGCCATGCTATAATATGTTATTGCCCAACGTTCATTTCAACGCGTAAACCGATATAAAGGCGGAGAATAATGACATCATGCCAACACCTGAGGCGTGTTGCAACGGTAAGCAATAATTTAGAACTCGCTTATATAGATGTCAGTGTACGCATTACAAAGGTCACGAGGACACTTTGCACATTAATGCGACAACCCTTAATCAGCTAACCTAAGCAAATGTTTTTGCAGGATGCCAAATGATGTGATAGAGTGTGGAATTAGCCACTGAAAACATTTGGTTCCTCCCCATGAAAGATTTCCATGGGTTGGTTGGCGTTTAAGACAACTCTATTTCTTCCTGAGACACCGTAATAGTGGTACGGACACATGCATTCGATGTTAGGAAATGTCAACGTTGTAAGTGTACCATCTGTAAATATCAGTTCGCGCTTGCTTCTATCTTCCTTTTGCCTATATGCTTGTCTAATTGGAAACATGTATCGGAATAGCTACTGATTACCGAGTTTTGGTACATCGGAAGGATTCTACGAAAACGATACGATAAAGGAAGTTATGAAATCCAAGGCGGCGTTCAGTAGCTGCTCTACCCAACCATGGATCGAGAAGTTACCCTTAAAAAAGAACTCGTTACCAGCTAAGTTAGCGTGTGAAAAATGTAACTCAGTTAATAACGAAGCTCTTCAGCCTGAAATGTAACTCGCAGTTACGGAGTTACTTTAAAAAAAACGAGTTACTTCCAAGTTACTTCGGACATAAAATGGCACTACACAGGTGCAGCACGCGTGAGCAGTTGAGCTAGACCTTGAGCTGCCTGAGGAGGAGTGCAACACGCTTAGATCGTTTTCGTTTATATCCAACAATTCGAACGCTTTACATCTTACTCCCTGTGGGCGCACAATGGTTCAGCTTCATTTCAATGGCAACGGTTCTTACTTCCTGAATAGAATACTGTAATTGATTGAATATCACGCTTTCATGACATAAAATGCCATGAAAGAACCGGAGAGAAAGCAAGAAAATAAGTGAACGTGAGTGAAAAGCGAATTAAAAGTAACTTGGAACTTAGCTTAAGTTACTTTGGCAAAGTTACCTGAACAACAACAACATATATATTGTGATGATGAAGTGGGGAGGTTTTCCACTCTAGGAGTGGAACGCTACCCCATAGCTAGGGGTCTAATATTACCTGAAAAAGAAACAAGTTCCTCTGAAAGTTACCACGGCGCAAAAGTACCGAATTAAGTTATAAGCTACAAAAAAAAAAAAAAAAAAAAAAGGAACTTAGTTACAGTAACGAGTTACCTCGAACTCTGTACCCAACACGCTCGGTGTACTCTGTCTCTCGTACTCCGGTGCCTCTAATAAACGGTCTTTCAGGGCCCCGAGCGCGATCCGCGCCCCGGCGAAGTTTCCAAGCCGTCTCATTGGTTGTCCGGCCTTCCCTTCCTCCATACATCACGGAGCCAGAGCAGCAGTTTTACCCGCTCCGAGCAAGCTGGAGCATGAGGCTTCATCAAGAGCACCACGCTTCCGAAAAAGAGCGAAACCGTTTAGTAAAAAAAGAGCGCAAGCCCCAAGCTTATGTTAGTGATGTGTTGATGTCACTCGCTCCAAAGAAAGAGGGTGATTGACTTGTCATGTTTTCGAAATTGTTATCGTCAACACCTTTCGATGCTCTAAAGTTCCCTATTAACTGTATCCTGACATCACGTCTGTTTGTATTTCGGGAAAATGTGTTGCCACATTCTTACCACATTCCTCCACATTAAACGCTGCACGCGTTCTGGGCACACAACTAATGAGGTATATTTCGAACGGATATGTTCCAGACTGGGAGGTACCCGGGTTCGAATGCCGGTGCCGGCTGTGCTGACCGGGGTTTTTCCTTGGGGGTTTTCCTCAGACGCTTTCAGACATATGTCGGCACAGTTCCCTTAGAAGTCGGCCCAGGACGCATATTCCCCCAGGGCGTCAGTCGTGACGTTGCCCACCTCTGTGAGGCCGACAACGGCGAGCCCCTCCACGAGCAATCCCCCACCACGGATATGTTTCTTTGACTTCATGACTAGCGGTGAAACACCTCATTTCATCGTCACTCATCTATAGTAGTAGTAGTAGTAGTTGTTGTTGTTGTATGACTTCGTGACAAATAAACCTGCTAAAATCATGCTATACTTCTCCACCGCGACGAAAACCCGCTTTCAGATACGAACTACGAACCTCTCTCTCTCTCTCGTTCCTTTTTGCATACTTTATGCACCGCTCATGCACCCAAGCATTCCACCCGGTGACCAGCTAACGAGCCTCGCGACCCGCTAAATTTCTCAGCTGACACTAACCTCTATATCTCAACCGAAGAGTTACCTACCACGTGCGGAGATGCATTCCAGCGAAGGAACAAAGGGAAACCGGGGTGGAGGAAGCCATTGGGCAGACGACTGAGGTAATGATCGCTTAGAAGTACATTATGTCAACAAATCACGAGCTGAATATCGAATAAAATTTAGTGGGAAATGTTAAAATGTGTCATGGAATGTTAGCAGGTGTTTGAGAGATGGTTAGCAGGAAGAGGTACCAAGCCGAACGAGGGTTTATTTTTATAATAATGTAACAAAAAATATTTATTATAAAACGTATAATAAAAAATACTAATTTTATTATCATGAAACATGACACGTAGACGTAGACACGTGTGTAGAGAGTGTCCTAAAAATCAAACCAAATCGAGAACGATATATTTGAGTAGGAGGATACGTAAAAAAGGTTAGGCGGAGAGGTTCGTCACAAAAAATTAGCATCCGCTACTCTCCGTTCATGTGCCGTTAGAAGTTAGCAAATGAGCCCTGGTGCTACCGGAGTGAAACCTCTTTTTGTGATACACCCACATGCACCGTAGCAGCATTGAGAAACAGAGACACGCTTCAGCCGCTGACTTCAGATCCAACATGAGCATATTAAAGCGTTTCTTCTTTTCGTTAAAGGGGCACTAAAATGCAAAAACAACTTGTTCTCAAATGAAAGTCCGTGTTTCAATCAGTATCATGCACGCGAAATTAGTTCACAAAGCGCTACCGTTTAGAAGAAAAACGCAAAGAAAACAGAGCCGTCTTCGACGGCAACCAATGGAATCCTCGGGAAGCAAAGATAGGCAACTTCCAATCAGACAGCAGGAGAAGCCCGCGCATGCCTATCGTGTGCGTGTGGATTTGGAACGGGTCCGGTCGTTGGTGTTGTGTAGTGCTGCATTTTTCAATATCAGTTTATTGAATTGTAGCCCACAACAGTAATCACAAACGTTCTAGTGCAAACAGTATTATATTCGCGTTCTTCGTACAGTGACACCAGTCCGCTTCGTAATCGCACTATGTTCGTAGTTCGCAGGAACTGCTCCATGGCGTACACGCGCAGCATCCACTACTAAACACATCGACCAGCGGCATGGCCGAGCGGGTTAAGGCGTCTCGCTCGTTGGTGGTAGCCAAGGTCGTGCCGAAGACTGGGAGGTGGTGGGTTCGAATCCTACCACCGGCTGTGCTGTCTGACGTTTTCCCTGGGTTTTCCGAAGACTTTCCAGACGAATGTTGGCACAGTTCCTCCTGAAGTCGGCCCAGGACGCATACTAACCCCCCCTGTCCCCCACTCCTTCCTGCTGTCCTCTCTCCCTCTGTACGCCGCTCATAGCCACAGTTGCTTCGCGGTGCTAAAACAGAATAAAAAACTAACTAACTAAAAACGTCGACGCACGAGCTGAAGCGACGTTCATTACTTAGTGCAGAGACATGAAAGAGTCCGCTATAATTCGGATCGTAGCTTCATAAAGGAATCAGAGTTTTGAATTACGACAACGAGTGCGAAATTAACATAGCCTGTAACGTAATCTGAAGTGAACTTGTGCAGGCATTTTAGTGCTCCTTTATTTGATATTTGATATTTATTTATTTTCTCACAAATAAGGGAAATGGAGGCTGAGGCATAAAAGTCTCAAAGAGACTTGACAAAGGCCTGAGTCACCCGCTGTCCGCGGGAACAAATACATGAGACAATTATCACTCTATTACAAGCTCCGGCAATAACTTATACGTCAACAATAAATAACATATCTAAATGAAGGCATAAAAACAGAAAATGTTAATCAAACCAATAAACAATAACTCATACTTCAATACTATAGAAGAACATATTTAAATGAAAGCACGCAAGACATAAGAGATGCAAATCACGAGTAACCACATGTAATATTCAGTGTAGTAAAAATCAAGGAGTGACCCGGTAAACGGATAAGATTAATCTAATGCACAAAAATAATTTAACAGATCACGTTTGCCTATTCTAGACGGGTACATATGAACTGTGTTTAACAGTCTAGTTAAATTAGACGGCAATGTCTGAAAACCATAGGAAGTCCTATACATTGGGTATAAGAGTATTCAGAAGGATTACGATAATTATAGACATGACCCACGCGTTTCAAATTTGCCATATCAAGGAATTCAATTAAAGCCGCGATAAGCACGTGACTTATCGTACGATTATTGCGCACATGTCGCTATAATTGCCTCCAATAAGCCTACAACAGCGCTTCCGATCAGAGACAGACGTATGCACGCCTGTGATTTCGATGGAAAGGAAAAGGCTTTTTCCTCTCCAGAAGACACAGAGGATGTTGAGCGTGTGGGGGAGGCTGACAAAGCCTTTCGGTGACAACGACGCCTCGCGCGCGGGTTGCTCCGCGTAGAATAATTTATTCGCAGCTAATGCTTCCTCCTGCCACAACAGAGTTAAGCCTCGCGAATCAAAACAACCCCCTCCAGCGAAAAAGGTGCCTACTTTCGCACATCCACAGATGAGCTCCTCTCGTTCTTCTTCTTTTTTCTTTTACTTGCTTACGCTCGTATTAGTCGCTGTGTGCTCCCGTTCTTCTTCTTCTTCTATAGCTGGCTCTTTGGCAACAGTTTCCTCCTGTTGCCTCCTCATCATAGCGTCATTTAGACTTACTTTATGTGAGTGAAGGGCGTGCACATGAGCTGTGATATGTGCCATGAAAAGGTCACGAGAGATATAAGCAATGCGGAAACATAAGCAGCGCAATACGTTCGGACGTTCTTCTTTGTAGGTTCTTTTTAATCTCTGTTGTTTTTCTTTTTTATATCCTTTCATCGCGTCTCTGTCAGGGCAGCAGTAAAGTGACATTTAACATTGTTCGAAACCCTGGTTTATTCATCAAGGAGTACAAGTGTCCTTCAAGGTTGACCGAGACCTTTGCTGGCGAAGAATGAGTGAGTATATGTAATTGAATAAAACATTCGGAGGACGAAGTGCAATCCTTCTCAGGTCAGCGGCACGTGCAGCATGTGCAGCTGTGGCAGATATCATGGAGGTGAACAGCTGTGGAACAGCGATGCATAATCAGGTTCCTCGTCAAGGAAAACGTCAAACCAGCTGAGATTTTGTAAGGATTATTTATTTATTTATTTATTTATTCATTCCGACATAATGTTGGTGCTGTGGTCCAATGCCCCTTACGGCCCAGGTTAGGCCAAAGCGATTACCATTACCTCGGAGGAAAGCCGTTCCAGACAGATGAAGCCCTCTAGAATGATGTCCTTCAGTGGCTACGACAGCCGCCGTCGTCTCTCTTCGCCAAAGGCATCAAAGAGGTGCCACAGCGATGGCAGCGGTGTCTAGATGTGCACGGTGAATACTTTGAAAAACTGAACTAGCTAAGTGGTACCCGAATTTTTCATCCTGTTTAAAGAAATAAAAGTCTCGGTCAACCTTGAACGACCCTCGTACATCAGGAGCCCCCATGCAAAATATTTTCGCGGCACGGTGCCTTGTCACTGCGCAATTAACTTTACAAAACCGTCTCAAGAAGCGGCCACGAGCAGTGCGGTGCAACCTTGGATGCCCGGCTCGGTCTCCTGTAGTGACGTAATCAGGTCAATGTGACGTAGCATCATAGTGAGGAGTAGACGCAAGGTTTCACTTCTCACTGAAAGTTGGTGTGATATGGACACGGCGCGGCGCCACTTTCGGCGGGACTCTCTGCGTCATATGCAGTGTCGTCAGCACCATCCGGCATCTCCGAAGGAGTCGATGGGTGTCTGCAGGTCATTCAAAAACCTCTCTCGCGCGCGACATGTCAGTTAGCATAATCACTCTCGCGCAAGAGCACATGTTATTTGTTGTACAATAATGTAATACAATGATGTGCAGCTAAAAGTGATAAAAAAAATCATGGATGGAGGCCTTCACTACTCTTCTAAAAGAGGAGCGAGACTTTCAAAGGAGTAATCCTATGCAATCAAATGCACAGCAGAACATCGTGGTTCACGCAATCGCAGACGACGGGTGAACTTTCGAGAGAGATGAACACTGCGCTGTCGATTTTCTCGGAGTTGGTGCACGCCATTTGCATTCCGCACGCAGAACAGTAGAGGAAAAGCGGGAATGACGTTACAAAAATTTTTCAAAAGCAGTGAGGTCTGCCTGCTCAGTCAAGACAGGCGGTTGGAGGTTTGTTCTGAAGTCCCCACACAGTGCTCACGTTCAAATCAAAGCAATTCGCTCTGCGGCCGTCTTCCAACCAATATCATTCCTCCAGCTTTTCAGTATTTATTCGCCTTTTAAGAATTCCACCTACTATATTCCTTATGAACATTACCCGTGCACGATAGCGCACCGCATAAATGTTGCGTCTGATATAGGCACGACGAGGTACGTGAACTAAAAGTAGAAAAGCCGCTATACGCTGTAGAGCGAGGAAGCGGGTGCATGCAACTTGTATTGATTTATTTACGCGTACTGCAGCGTTTAAGAAGGCTATAGCAGGAGCTGGCGTACTTCATTGACAAATTCATTGACAGGAAGTTCCCAAGTGCAACTAGGAACAGCATTGCATGGAGCGATCGTGCGAGGAACACACACACGCTCACACACACTCTGTTTGAAGCCATTAATACGCGAGAAGAGAGGTACAATATAACAATATACAGGGAACGCGCATATATACGTAACGATGAGGGCTCTGCGAAACTGAAGTAGGAGGTATACTGAATATTAATTCTAATCCAATCAAATAAATCAAACAACTCTGGAAAAAGGTGCTGCCGGAAGGATTCGAACATGGGCCTTTTGATTTCCGGTCACATATGTTAACCGCAACACCACGACTTTTTTCTTTTTTTGATAACCTTTGATGAACAGTATTAGGGTATGCAGACATAAACTATACAAGCGATATGATATGACAGAGAGACGTCGAGATGTGGGTCATAAAAGAATGCAAGTATGATGAGTAATGTGTTTACAAGTGCATTATGTACAGCACCTAAACACGCAACATCGGTAAATATGTCTGTTACTAAGGGCACAACAAAACAACAAAAGATCCACACCACGACCTTTTGCTGAGTTGTTTGATTGTTGGCTTACGTGTTTGTGTCGTCCATGTTTGTACACTCTTAAAGATGGGGGGGGGGGAGTTAATGGCAGGATAAGCTCGCCGTTGTTGGTCACGCAGAACGTGGACGTCGTCACGACTATGGCAAAAAAAGAAAAAAAGGACGGACGGATGGAGGATAGAGGATGAAGGGTGGAGATGCGTAGAGGGTGCATGAGTTCGTCGGGGAGAGCAAAGTAAAAATGATGGTGGTGGTGGTGATGAACTTCACCACATGGCACGCTCTTAGCCAACTATCATCACGAATGACAACGTTTCTTGCGAGTTGGGCTCAGGAAGTATTCCTTCGCTACAGTGCTTTCTTCGCTTTCTTTTTATTTTATTCGCACGAATTTTAGTAGGTTTTACTTTGCGACGAAGAATTCTCACTTCATATTCCCGTGTTTCCTTATTTGGCAATTGAAAGGCATCTGACAGAGAAGATGATCCAGGTAAGGAGGAAGACGCAGAATTTGCTTCACGAGATGCGGCAGACGACGGACATCATTAATTACATGAGCTAGGACTACATGGGCTACATTAATTACATGGACTAGAAACTGAAGTACTCACCTTAAGCTAACAGACGAGTTTGATGAAGAAATCACGGGGAATGCATAATGGTGAAATAAACTAATGAAGCCGTACGGCGAATTTTGGGGACTAAAAAAAATCTTCAGAAGGATGATCATCTTCCAGAAGGATTTCCATATGCGCTGTACTATTTCTGACAATTTGTAGCTCAAGATGAGCATCGTGTAAATTTTCTCGCTTTTGTACAGGGTCAAAAATAGTGACTTTTTTTTTTACATCCACTAAGCCCTGATGTACTATATTTAGTACATGACGTCATCTCCTAGAGCCAAGGAATAGTAACTCCGTATCTTGTTTTTTTTTTGTTTGTTTGTTTCCTTGGACGGTGTAGAAACCAAATGAGGTCGGAAAAACAGTTCAACTGAATATTTAAAAAATCTAAGCTCGAAAGGGCAGGAACTCCCTATTGCAGAGTGCAGCAGTTTGTAGTAGAGCGCTGCACGGGCCTAATTTTCAGGTCCGTGACCGTCCCGGGCCCGACGTCTTCTATAGATTTCCTGCCTGGGCCTGGCCCGAGCCCGACTCCGCCGGCCCTGGCCCAGCCCGTACCCGACTGCTTCCATGCTCAGGCCCGGTCCGAGCCCGCCTCTGCTCTATGTGTTCTCGAGGCTCGGAGGCGTATTTAAATTTACTAAAGAGCACAAATGGTACTGTGATGTAACACGTAAGGTTTGTCCGCGCAGTGTGGTGACATGTTGCAAATGCCGCAGGGTAGGAATGTGGATAATTTGGACCACCGGGGGTTCTTTGGACGTGCGCTATGTTCTGTTCTCTGCTCTGGTCTCCCTTCATACCCGCGTATTCAAAGAGCACTGAGCGCAGCGAGGAAAAGGACGCAGCTAATTGGCGGGGAGTGAGGAGGTACGCTCTGTGTTTTACAGGCTGTTGTTGTTGTTGTTGGTGGTGGTGGTGGTGGTTGGTTAAATAACAAGGGGAGGTTGAATTCGCGCAACCGAATTCTGCTACCCCAAAAAACAGGGGTCGGATTCACAAACGCGAGCGTAAGTTACGCTAAGATGCGCTAAGACGTCGTAGCCTGCGACGCGCGTACGACGGCGTCGTAAGCGCGATTCACAAAGCTATCGTAGTGGAGAGGGTACCCCCTTTGACGAGGAAGAGGAAGTTGCTCGCTTCCTGTCACGTGCACCTCGGAGACAAACAGCCAAAGGGTACGAGGCTATGTTTTCGCTATGGTAACGATGACGAAAATGTGGGATCGCACCAATAGGAGTCCTCCCATTAGAAGAAGACGAAGTTGTTCGTCCCCAAATGTTTTGTTACTGCACGTGCTCTCGGTCTTTCGGTAGCCATAATGGATGCCATGCAATCACAGGCGAAACTCGCGTTCGATGACACAGCAAATATATTCCCAGTATGTTCGTCTCGGAGACGGGAGGGGGGGGGGGGGTGAGATTGTCTTGTAAACGGTGTGTGGCACTCAGTTTGGCAGTTTTTATGGCTTCTTTTGCCTTTCTTACAGACAATTTGGAGGGGTGTTGGGGGTGTCTTAGCGGGGTGTAGGGGATGCTTTAAAAATCTCTGCGACCCGATTTTACGGAGCACAAAGTTGAAGCATTTGTTGAAGGTTACCAAGCAAAAAAGTGCCTCAATGTCACTTCGGAATGGTCTCGAAGGTTCTGTGGCAAAGTGCAATACGTTGGCGCGTATTACGGAGTCTTTAAGCGCATTCTTTTCACTTGCACTGGACTGCACTACCTTGGACTCCACGCAAGACGGGTTTTCGGGAGCTGCACTTTCCAGCTGAAAGGAAGTTTATTAGTAATACCTTTCTTTTCAACAGGAAAGTGCAGCACGCAAATAATCCAGTTCAGATCTGGTGCAGGAGGTGCAAGCGAAAAGAATGCAGCTTTTGTCTCCCGTCTCCAAATTCACCGCTGCCAAATAACGCCGCCATCTTTCTTCGTAAGACTGCTCGGGAGCTCTCGCAGGATTCCGCCGTAAGCTGCGAAGATTTTGCGACGCGCGC
Source organism: Ornithodoros turicata (assembly GCF_037126465.1). Lineage (NCBI taxonomy): Eukaryota > Metazoa > Arthropoda > Arachnida > Ixodida > Argasidae > Ornithodoros > Ornithodoros turicata. The sequence continues at coordinate 69,616,444 of NC_088205.1, forward strand.
CCTTCGTGAATCTACACTTCGTCGTAACTTTCCCGTAGGACGGAGTTACGAAATATTCCGTCGCACGAGCTCTTTGTGAATCCGGCCCCAGAAACGGTACGATCGCACCACAGAAGGTGCGAGCGCACAGGAAAAGATAACCGGGGCGAGCGTCTCTACCGCGACCATCCGAGCGCGCCGTTCACATCAAGGATCATAGTAATGCCCACGCACCGTCTAGTATAGGGTTTCTAGTCCAGATTTCACAATGAAATTAACAAGAGCATTGAAGGCCCCGTCCTTATGCTTAGCGTCCCATACGCCAAAGACTTTCTCGATGCTGAAGTCCCTGCTGTCGAGATGGCCAAGGGTCTGCCTCAAGATGCCTCTTTGTGCAGCATGTTTTGGGCAACGCATGATGATATCCACAGTGTTTTCCACTGTCCCGCATAGTAAACAGTTGGGCGAGTCCACCTTGCCCACTTTATGAAAAAACTGGCGACCATAGGGCACATTCAGGCGTAGACGATGCAGGAGAGTTTCTATGTGTCGGGGCGTTTTTGTACACTCTAAATCGTTTTACACCTTAAAGGGTGTAAATCAAAATGTTCATGGCGCACACCTTTTAAGGTGTATTTTAACACTCTCATGGCAATTGGGGTGTAAAGGGTGTAACGCCGAATAATACTGCTGGGTTTGTGGCAATATGCTGGTAACTGTGTATTCACAATTACCAGCATATTGCGTATAATCACATTGAGGTCCATACATGTATGCACATCAAGGTGATTAATTATGTGTGTAAACATGCACAGCCGACATACAGACAACCATGTATGGCATGGCAGCTGTGCATGGCAATGAAGCATGGCAGCTGTATATAGCTTTTCGTGAAACTGTAGGCCTTCTCATGAGCAGGCACCTCCCCCACATGCATGTTCATTCTTAGAACGTTGCATTTATTCGTTTCTTCAAGGCTTTGCAGTGTTGTACCCACAAATATCTAACCCCTGTAAAATGCATTACGTTGTTCATTATCCGCGACTCATCAGGATGTTTGGTCCTCTCCTATCTGTATGGTTGTACGCGTTTCGAAGGGAAACACTAGCATTTTAAAGATGTTGCTAGAAAAACTCGACATTTTAAGAACATAACCCTTTCATTAGCAAGAAGACATCAATTTTATCAAATGTATGTGTGGTTGCAGCCCTTCATCAGAAATGCCACATCTACTGATGGTTCCAAGGAGATAATACTTCAACATGCCCCAGAAGCAATTCAGAGTTACATTCATGACCGCGATATTCACGCAGAATCTATAGTCTATGTGAAAAGTGCAGTTGATAATGATAGCACATTTGCTGTTGGCTGTGTTGTTGCCAAAGAATCTTCCAAGGAGGACTTACCCGTGTTCGTTGAGATTGCAGGCATACATGTTATTAACTCTGATACCATTTTTCTCATACAAACATTCACTACACCCAAGCAGCACAATGTACTGAAAGTCGAGTGCAATAGGGGTGGACGGTATGTGTCTTATCAATGTGCTTTAGTTTCACGAGTCTGTTCAAGGCCTTCCACCTACCCGTCCACCCCTATTGCACTCGACTTTTAGTACATTGTGCTGCTTGGGCAGTTGAGTACGATGAGCACTATCATGTATTTATTCTGTCTTGCAATGAGGAGCAACGTGTTTTAGAAGTTTAAGGACTATCTCAACAGATCTTCTAAATCTGCATGCATTACCACATGGTAGACGTGTTGTAAATCCAGGCCATGCACTTTTGTAATGTAACTTCCTGTTCCCTGTTGTTGTATATATTTACTTTTGTTCATGTGAACGAAAATAAACATACTCCCTTTCTACACCCAGGCGACACACTTATCACCATATTTCACCTGAGGGCGTAGTACACCATTGTTACACCCTCAGGAACTTCCAAAACAAAGTTGTAGGGTGTGAAAGGGGTGTGATCTTTGTTAATACAGCTATTTTACACCTTTAAAGGTGTTAAACGATTTAGAGTGTAGCTATCGTAAAATTCAGCTCCGTGTCTAGCGTGCGCAGCAGTGACGGACCACTGTCGGCTTGGTGCCATTTTGCCCTGCGGATGTCATCAGTCACAGATTTTAGGAGAGACTTGATGTCCTGTGTTCCTCTGCCGGCAACGCGCTGTGTGCTTGGTGCTTGCTTGCTTGCTTGGAAAGGCAGCATGCAGTGGCGCGTGGGCGATATGTACTCGTATGTACCTCGCGGATCAAGAGAGACTCATTTCCGCTCTATTGCGCATGCACCGATGTTATTCCCCCTTCTCGAACTCTCACGCGAACGAAACATGTCAGGACACCTAACCTAACTGACCCTCGTACAGGACTCGACACGCGAACGAAATGTGTCAGAACACCTAACTTAACTGGCCCTCGCGCCGGACTCTCACGCGAACGAAATATGTCAGAACACCTTTCCTAAGTGACCCTCGTACAGGACTCTCACGGGAACGAAATATGTCCCAACACCTAACCTAACTGACCCTTGTGCCGGACTTGCTCAGCGCGCCCGTCACACCGAACGTCCCCAAATGTGTGTGAGTGCACTTGTGAAATCCTGACCCATTACACGAAATAAGCATGATCACATATAAAAAAGTGATAGTTCTCAGATGAGAATATCATGATACACCATACCCAATGAAGAAAAAAAAGTGACATTAAAATTCAGCTGTGCAGTCTCGCCAAATATGTTCGCATACATGTCCGACCACGGTCGGCGTTGTCAAGCCCGTACCCGGCTCGGGCGCGGTGGCTGAAACCCAAGCCCGGCCCAGGCCCGCATAAAAAACGCAAAGCCCAGCCCGCGGGCCGAGCTCGGGCTTTCGGGTAAGCCCGTGCCCGTGCAGTGCTCTAGTTTGTAGCTGTTATGTTATAGAGAACCTCTCGATGACTGAATGATTTAATAAGCTAGACGTGCCTAGTTGGCCCGTTGAAATGTTTATCGATATTGTACCCCGCAGATACCCCTTTAGGGCAGTGAGAATAGTCTGATTTCTCGAATACCTAACGAAAAATTGTGTCGATTCGATTCTGATCCCTTATCGAAGATAGCATTATACATGCTTTTTTTTTTAATTCGACGCAGATTTTTTGTTAAAAGAGTTGCCACACCGGTGGCAGCGGTGTCTAGATGCGCACGGTGGATACTTTCAAAAGCTGAGTAACGTCCCTGAATTGAATAAATTACCATTCTATTTGAAGAAACAAAAGTCTTCAGTAAACCTTAAAGGCACTTGTATGTATACCGTTATATCGAATCGTTGCACACTCGCCTATAGCGAACCACATGATATCGTCTCCGTATATGTCGCACTCGCACATCTTCCCTCAGACAGTTCGCTATGTTGGTGTATGATCCGCCGCATGTGGGACACGCCATTCATACTCTCGGATTCTTCTCGCTGAACGACAGGAAGGAAACAGCAGGAAACCCTCAGAGATTCTTCCCTCTTTCGCGAACAGCTATCGTTCTTCATTTGCCGGGCAGCACGCTGTGACGTGCTCTGGATTGGACGCCTTTCACTCCTGTCTGTTCAGCTTATGTGTTAAGTGAACGAGAATGAGATGGTAAAAGGAGAGATATATATATATATATATTGGAAAAGAGGTGAACGATGAATGCACACGCGGTTCCTCAGGGGAATCTTCGTTTATACGCTTGTCACACAGCACTTTCAATGCGGATTGAGTCCGATCCGCATCGAGTTTCTCAGGAGCGTTCGGTCCGCGATGGTGCTCCACGGTCCAACTCAATGCGCATTGAAAGGTTGGATTGTCGACAGGCGGCGCTAACAGCTCCCAAGGCCTGAGGCAGTACGCTGTGATATTCCTAAAAAGTAGAGAATAACCGCATCCGCTTCCGCATTGTGCTGTTCACTAAGCCTTTACGGGTAGGCGTGGTGTCGAGAGTCGTCGAGAGTAAACGAACTAGCAAACGCAGTCGCTCGTAGACTCCTAAACTAAAACCGTAACCGTGAAATTCCATGAGCTTGTATAGGAACATTTCCAAATTAATGTGAGGTTTTTGTTTACTACTACAAATTCGTTCAGTTCATGCCCATGGCGGTCTTCAAGCCGTCTTAAGAATCTCAACCCCGTTTAACGAATTTGATCGGGTTAAGCAGGATCGGAGTTCGATCCTGCTCCAACTTGTCCACGTATAGCAGCGCCGGATCCGCACTGAGCTCGATGAGCATTGGCTCAATGCGGATCGAAAGTGTCCTTGTGACAGGGGCTGACTGGAATCAAAAGAGATGGAGTTGTGTTTAGCCATGTGCCCGCTAAGCATGCTTGCTTACCCGTTATGAAAGGTGCCCCTTTAACTGGTTGCTCGACAATTTTGTTGAGCATGTTCAAACCCCGTGTTCTCTGAGGAGGAGAGCGATTGAAGAGTGCCGACACCTGCATTTTACTTCTGAAACAATGTTCTGTTGTTTGACTAAATATCATGACGATAGGTGTCCCGGGTGGCATCTAAAAAGAAAGACGACGATCCCGCGCCAAAAGTTGCGGCGCTTTGGAGAACGAGCGTCTTTGTGCAGGACATTTCCGCAGACAGAGATCAGGCAATGTATCCAAACTTTTTTGGTAATAATATGGCCTTTGTAGCACGCACAGAAAAAAAAAAGATCTCTCTCTCTTCATTGGGCTCTCTGCTAACACGCATTTCCGAACTCTACAAAATTGTCGAGGTGCCCGTTCAGGGGTAATGCAGTGAGTGAGCTTCGGTGGATGCTCCATGTTGTTATTAGCTGTTTCTAAGGGTTGGTGGCATTGATTACAAGTCTATCAGACTACATGGGACCGGTTGCGCTCACTGACATCCGATTTGTATAAATTTTCACAATTTCTACAAATTTGTGGAAATTTCTAAACGGAGTGTTGCAGCGACCTGGCGCTTGCAGTTTTACACTTTTATGACTTGTTGAAGCTTCATAAATGCATTGAGAAAAATCATTTGACTGTGCGTTCTATTAGCGCCAGTTAAAGGGTTAATATAACCAGCGTGCGCACTATAGTTTACGTAATGTGCACGAAGAGGTCAAGCTTTCCTGCAGAGTCTGCACTTCTTCGGGTCATTTGATGCATAGTACAGTATGCATGATTATAGTACCCCAGTGCACATTGCTCGCAATTTATCCGTTGCACGTTCGTCCCGTATATCTGCTTACGTCATTCGTAGTTCCAGTGGTGCCTTGGCACTGGGGCATTTCACGCCAGTCGAGTGGATGCGGCATTCACTCGTTGGTGGTAACTCCAGGGTCGTGTTGGAGACTGGGAGGTAATCGACTCGAATCTTGCCACCGGCTGTGCTGTCTGCGGTTTTCTTGGGTTTTCAGGTGCACTTTCTAGGCGGATGTCAGCACAATTCCCACTGAAGTCAGCCCATGACGCATAACAATCCTCTTCCGGTCTCCCACTCCTTCCTTGTGTCCTTCCTCCTTCTCTCCACCCTGGAGACAGCGCAGAGACACAGCGACTTCCTGTGCAAACGCAGAATAATGGAATGGGTCATCTGTTTTACTCTTCCGTTTTATTTTAAATATGATAAAATATGGTAAGGAAACAATGATGTGAATCATCAATTTTGTGCCCTCTCGGAAATGACGTTCACCCACTTTCTGCGTTTACCCCTCCCTTTCCCGAAAATTGTCGTGTGCACCAAGAAAATTCGAGTGCACCCTATACCATCATCGCTATAACAGACATATACGTCTGCTTGGATCGCGCCCTGCACGCGTCTCGGTGTTGATAGGCACGGTGTTTGTTTTCTTCACTTTCTTACGTCACCTCTGCCGTATTCTACTCCACTCGGAGAAGAAGGACGAGGGGTGGCCATCATAATAACAGCTCAGCGCAGTTCCACTCCATTGGCACCGCTCGCTCGTCGCCCGCCACCACAACAGATATGTCAATAATTTCACCGTTTTGCTCAGAAAGAAAGAAAGAAGAAGAAAGAAAAACCCGTTGGAGTTGGACGGACTAAAAAAAACCCTTCTTCAGCCCTCGCTCGCCTCTCTCCTCAGAGTTGAAGAAGATTACCTTTCCCACCCATGTTTGAAGCTTTCGACTCCAATTCCTCGCTTTCCGCGGCGTTGCAGAAAATTAGCGAACGCAAAATGAATGCCCGTTGGAAACATTATTACGCGCACGACGAAAACGGCGGATTAACATTTTTTTGTGCGTGCATTTTTGTTTCGTTTGGAGAGTATGTGAATGGGAGAAAATGTGGGCTAGAGCCGTCTAGGTGCTGAGAGTGCGTGCGAGGAGATATAAAACGCGAGCTTACAGTGAGGGATGCGGGGGAATGTAAGGACGCGGGAGTGCTGGGAGGGGGAGTGGAGAAGGAGAGGGAGTTCGTGCGGAATATTAAACGTAGGGTAATGAAATGTCAAAGAGGAAAGCGCCACGTTGCGCGCGTGATATTTCGAGACGTCTGTTTTAGTAGCACTTATCCGAACATGTGATTGCTGTGGCAGGGTGAAATGGCGTCTTCGTGGTGACGATTACTTACTTCCTTTCCGGTGTGCGCTGTTGCGATTCGTCGACCACATTTACATAGGAATGTGCTTCTGTGTTTCATCCTCCTCCTCAGCTCTACGTGCGTGTGAGGACAGCGGCTCCGAGGTTTTGTCATCCTGCATGGTGCAGCGACGGAAGCCAAGACGAACACGGGAGACGAAACAAACAATAGTCGCACTATCGACCTTCAACTTGTCGATAAACGAATTTCCCCATTAATCATCATTAATTTATGTGTTGTTGTTGTTTGTGAATGTACGGTTGATAGTGCGCAGGCTGTTGTTTGTTTCGTCTTCCGTGTTCGTCTACCTTCAGTCGCTTCACTATGGAACTTTACCAACCCGCCCAAATGTTACTTTATCTGTCACCATGGCCTGTGTTCACACAGTGACGTTTAGCTATATTCCATGTTCAGTGCCTCAGTTGGCTCTGTAAGAAATACGTTGGCCCGCAGTCGTCGTGCTTTGTACAGGTGACGTGTGTTGTCTTGTCGTACCCCAGTGTAGCAGCTACCCAAACGTACGACCCCTAGTCACAAACAGAATCACACCCCTTAACCCCTTAAGAACAATCCGTCGTTCAGAGTGATGGCGTTCTTTTTTCCGGTTTATTAAAGATCGGAAGTGTACTCGTTTTTGTATCAGTTAACAAATCTGTAAATTGATACAAGAAAGGCGCCCAGTTCTCATTTTCAAGAAATGATTAAAGCGAGGGATTTGATTGTGAATGATGGTGGATTCTGTGCGCGTGTTGTTTCCCTTTCTTTTCTGAATAACGCGTCCTGGAGTAGTCAGTCCCGAATGACTCGGGACTAACATCTCCTTTTTTTTTTTACTTTTACAAATCAATCAATCAATCTGTGCGCGTTCTTTAGAGCACACTGTCGACTAGAGATGCCTATCGAACGCGCTATATGGAGCTTTTAAAATGGAGCTGTGTGTTTGAAAAATAATAAATTCAAAGCATATTAATTTGAAAAGCAGCACCAACATTTACTGTTTCGTTAGAGTGTACATCCGATGACGTACTGCGAAATAATACGCCAGCATTTTGCGAGTACAGATGCTTCCTCGTCGCGTTAACACTCAGAATTGAGTAAGCCGCCTGGGAAAAGGCGCACATGAAGTTTATCCTTCAAAGTGCGAGGCTGCGAGCTATTACTCAAATGCCGCTATCCTGGCGTGTTTCGCGAAAGCGTCCAAGTTCGCTTCTGTTTTTGCGCTCTGCTGTAAAGGAAGAAGGGAACGAGGATATGGTGATGGGGAATCCATTACCTCTCGCGGGATAACAGGATGATGTCTACTTTGATAACAGGTGTGTAGTTAGTGCATTTTCAACGCGTATGTACGTGGGCGGACAAATACAGGATTATTAGAGTGTTTCGGTGCATCGTGCGCTATCGCCTTTGCGTGGGTAAGGGATATAGCGTGATGGTTCTGCGCAATGCGCGAAGCTCTCTTTATGTCTTGCGCGTGTGCAGAACCGCCAACGTTATCTCTAACGTACGCAAAGGCGATAACGTACTCTACACTACGCTCTAAGAAAAAAAGGAGTACTTTTACTCCTTTTGGGGACTAAATGCATTGCCACAAAAAATAGTCCCTTTCGGGAGTAAATGCACGGGGTTAAATGAATGTCACGGAGTGGAGACTGCAATTTTCACGCGCTGTTGTAAGAGTCTCAAGCACATAATTCGTGTACTTGCATGAAAATACTTTGAAGCAGACCGTCAACCGTGATATATCGAGTGATATAAAATCTTGCGCCATACATACGGCACAATTTGCGAAGAAAGATGCGCTAACTGTTTCTTACCCTGTGTGGCTAAAAAATTGCTACGTTGGCTGAGTTATAAGCCTTATGCCCTTCAAATTGACCAAGGGCACATATTTACGTAAACTGTTGCATTCAGGAGACCATTCACGAAGTTCAGTGACAATTTGCAGTCCTAGGGAGTAAATGTCGGGACTAAATGTCGGGTTAGGGGACTAAAATGGGGAGTAATTGCAGACTAGGGGACTAGAAGCTGCAATTACTCCCTGTTTTACTCCTTTTTTTTTTTCTTCTTAGAGTGTAAAGCTCACTATTATCGTGGGAATGTGTTGAGAAGGAATTAGAATGCTTCTCATTTCTCTGGGCGGGCGTAGAAAAGTGCGTGATCGTGCTCTTAAACTTCTTGTTTTGTTTGTTTTGGTTTCGTGTTGGCGCCGCGAAACAACTGTGGCTGTGAGTGGCGTACAGACGTGAACAGACGGAGGGAAAACAGCAAGATGAAGTGGGAGACAGTGGGGTTGGTATGCGTCCTGGACCGGAAGAAAAGCACGCAAGAAAAAAAAAAAAAGCTGGAAACCCTGCAAAGAAATCCAGAATCCATGGAATTATATACAAAGAAATCCAGACTAGAGGTCAAATGACGCATAAATGAGGTCAAGGACACACGCACAAACGAAAAAAAAGAGAGTAAAGAAGATGATACACTCTAAGAAAAAAAGGAGAAAAACGGGGAGTAATTGCAGCTTCTACTCCCCTAGTCTGCAATTACTCCCCATTTTAGTCCCCTAACACAACATTTAGTCTTGACATTTACTAAACTTCGCGAATGGTCTCCTGAATGCAAAAGCCTACATAAATATGTGCCCTTGGTCAATTTGAACGACATAAGGCTGTATAACTCAGACAACGTAGCAATTTTCCAGCCACACAGAGTAAGAAACAGTTAGCGCATCTTTCTTCGCAAATTGTGCCCTAGTATGGCGCAAGGTTTTATATCACTCGATATATCACGGTTGACGGTTTGCCTCAGAGTATTTCCATGCGTGCGCACCAATTATGTACCTGGGACTCTTACAACATCGCGTGAAATGCGGTCTTCACTCTGTGACATTCATTTGCTCCCGTGCATTTACTCTCGAAAGGGACTATTTTTTGTGGCAATGCAATTACTCTCCAAAAGGAGTAAAAGTACTCCTTTTTTTCTTAGAGTGTAGATATCAGCCTGAGCAAATCTCACAACATAATAGAAGGAGTAGGAAACTAACGTGGTATGTCCAGCGCAAACTATACCTACTTTTGATCTGTGGTCCTCCTCGTGCTTGATGGTCAGGAGTACAGAGTATGCATGGCGTGTTTGTGCAGGGCGAGGGCGGGCTTCTTCCGTTCAAAGGTTCAGTGTTTTGGGGTGGACCCACCCGCTTTTGTGGGCAAATGCAGTCGGCACATTTTCATTGGCCTGTCACTAATTTTAATAATGTACCACAGGCATTCTGGTGTGTAAAATTTCCTTCTGAATCAGCAATTTCTATTTTCTTTTTTTTTAACTGCAGGCATCACATGGAAATAGGTTCCACGACGCCTGTTGCAGGAGAGCTGCATTTTGCTACGGCCTCATTGGTACTGCTTTCTTGACCAACTTCACAGGAAAGCCCAGGGAAACATCCCAACATGCAGACTCTGTGCCGCTACTCAAGCCCCAGGTCACTCTCTAGTGACGACGTCCAAAGCCGCAATGGGAAGATATCGGGATTTCAGCTCACGACTCTCGTACCTTTGGTAGTAGATTTGGAAAAGAGGAAACGGAGGTGAAATCCTCCTCCTCATGTAAATTTCTCATAGAACCCCTCCCGAACTACGTTACTACACTTTACTGATTGCGGTAGTTCCTATCATACGGAAAACACATTCAATTGGCCCCATCAGGCGTCCCTTTCTTTGCTAGCAAGCCGTCGTAGCGCGAGCTAATCTTTTTTGAAATATAATAAACATCCATAAACATAAGTTATTTGTCTTTAATCTATCTATTAATCTATTCTATCTATTGTCATCATGAACCAGCTTGTCTGCGCCCTCTCTCTGTTATCTATTCCTTCTTTCACCTTTCGTTAGTTTATCCTTTATTTCCTAATCCTTTTCTTTTCTTTTTAATTATTGTTAGCGGAATAGCAAGCCGACATACGGTTTGGCTGTCCCTTCCTCTCTTTTTTCTTTGTCCTAATAAATATACCCCCCCCCCCCCCCCCCCCCCGTATGCAACAAAAGTCACGAGTAATTTAGGACACCACGAAAACCTTAAGATTAGCATCATGAACGAAGTTCCCCCATGCACGCCAACCTAGACCTCTCACTTTCAGAGCTCTTTTACCTCTGTCCTCTCCCCAAGTCGTTTTACATGTCTCCTTCCTTTACTGCCCTTTCTCCACCTGTCCACGTCAGCACGCTGCTCATGACCACAGTTGATTCATGGCGCTAACGTGAAAAGAGAATTTAGTAAACAGAGGGACAAACAACGACTATTTACAAAATGGAATGCGGACGGGTGTGTTGACGTTTCAATTGATGGTTCGGAGGAGCAAGCCTAAATCCTATGGCTGACCACTCTGAACCCATAAAAAAAATGAGAGAGACAGAGAGTCCCTTCCCAAAGTCTCTTCTTTCAGCCCATTCTCCGGATCGTTTTGGGACAGACATACGGTCAAGAATCCGACCTGTTTGAAACCCACTTTTCCCACTCGCGTTAATTAAAATCAATTTCTATTACGATGCGAGCCCTACCGGCTGACTTTCGACATGTTCTAATCTCTCTCTCTATTCCCCCTGAAAGATTGGGAGAACGACGGAGACGTGCTCCAAACAGGGCGAACTTGCGACGCGTGTCACTCTGCATTTGTTGTTTAAAATTGCACTCAGACACGCATCGTCATTGCTACAAGTACGATTCGGTTGAGTACAGAGGCAGAGATTCAACAAAACACCGGCCGGCCGGTTTCGTCCGAAGCGCCATCGTCCGCGTAGAGTTCTTCCCTCGCGTCACGGAATGGAACCTTCCCGCGCTGCGCAGCGGGTGCCTTCGCCGGCGCTCAGTCGCCGTTTGCTGCTCCCCTCTGCGGCACCTGTGTTCGGTCGCCGGCAACCTGTTCAATTGTGCATTTTGTTTCTCGCCCGGGAAACTTCCAGCTTCGAGGCAGCTGGCCCATTATTAGTGAGTCGTCCGCTTTGCGCCCTGTGTGTACACCCGTTGGGAATATAACTGGTGCACGTGTGTTGTTGTTTTTTCGAGGATGTTTCTGACGTCCTTCTACTTCTGAAGTGTGACCGTGTCAAACACCGCGAAGGTACGTGTGTGTGGGAATGATTGTGACGTCTCGGAGGCGTGGTGGGATTGGAGATGTGATGGCGACTCAGCTTGTGGATTGGTTGTGGTGATTTCTTTGCCGAGCATCGAACTCGCTGAGGTGAGTTTCGAAGAAGACTCAAGTTTTTTTTCTTCTTCTTCTTTTTATTTTGTGCGTTGTCTCCAGAACGTGACGGAAGCTGGTCGTCATTGTGCTTGTCTTTTGCGCAAAACCTGCGAAACGGCGGAAACTACGACTGCCATCTCAAAACTTCGCATCGCTCACCGTATATATATAGAGTCGCGAAGCAAAGCGATATGGCGGCACAATTTTAGCGATTCTTCTGTTGTGATTATCCTGAAAGAACCCGATTCTGTAAAGTGGTGTTATCGACTGCTGTCCGGCACATATGCTCATGAAATCTATGTGCGCACAAAACACGCACGTAAATGCGGCCTTAAACTAAAGAAGATATAGGTGCAAGTCCTATATTCACGCAAGAAACTTAGTGGGGAAATTGGGCGTAACGTCCCATGCTTTGATTGTGCTTTTTTTTTTTTTCTTATCTATCTGTATGACTGGATAACTGGGTTTCAGAATGGGAAATCGGAGTATTTCGTATCGACGTGAGTCATGTGAGTAAGTGACGTCCCCATAAAACGAGCAAACAATACAATGAAAGGAACAGATACGTCAACAACAATGCACATTTTTGCCTCTTGTAGTGTAACAATGGACATTACCGTGCGTGTGTTACACGGTTATTGCATGTAGCATTGTGACTGTTTTGAACGTACGTTGGGTTTTTTTGTCGCCTCCTGCTTGTTCTTTTTAGATATATATATATATTCGATGGCAGCATAAAAAAAAACATGAGACCATGAACGTGTCTTTTGGGTTTTCCCTTGCCTACCGCTTTCTCTTTCGTTCTTCTTTTTTTTTTTTTTTTTTCGTCTTCCAATTACGGGAACTCAAGTATAGCCGACCTTCTTCGTGAGCGCCACACTTTCCGTTCGATTTTTTTCTTCAACCAATCTAAACCGTGAAAAAAATAAAATGGTTTAGTGAAGCGGTCACGGAGGAGGGCCAAGCACACGCGCAGCCACCAGCCAATTGCAAGACTAAATAATATGATAATTAAACAAAAAAGGCGCTAGGCACGAGGAGGCCACAAATCATATCCATGGTGACAGCAAATCCACCAACTCGGTTTCCCAAAGATTTTTTTGAAAAAAATGAAAAATAAAAACCGCACTAAAGCCTGCAGGTATTTTTTGTCTGTTTTGGTGGTTGCAGGATAGTTTAGCCTGAATAATGGGCTCTTGGCGATATTTGATCGCGGGCCGGGGGCACGGGACCTTCGTCACACCACAAGTGTCGCCCCCTTCCTCCCAGCCCCGCCCGCACTCACTTCATGAATCGCGCATCGCTTTGAATCAGTAGGGAGTGTACAGCAGGCTACGTGAGAAACGTCTCTCATCCACCCCCACCCAAACCACTTTCACTTCGGCTGATCGGTGGTCTTCTAAATTACCTTTTCACGCCGCCCACTCAAGCGCCACCTACCTGTGCACTGCTGAGATGTCCCAATAGGGTCGAAACAACTGTTCAGCGGTGGTATGGCGACGTTTCAGTTACAAATCAACTGAGTTCGAAATATCAGAATATCTTAACATACGTTTTCCCATTTTGCTTCCTGTCCCCGTATGTCGGCCGTATGTGCCGGCTACAATCGGTAACCGCGAACCGGTGTTGAAAACTGGGATACGCCAGTGACTCATTACGGGGGTTGTTCATCGCAAGCACAGCGACGAAACTGAATAATTCACTTAAAGAATAGCAGCTTATCGGGTATCGCCCCCTGGTGATAAAGCTTCGCACTCATCACCATTGAAATAAAGCTGAAAGAGGTAACATTTCCTTGAGTTTGAGGAACACACAATACGAAGAGGACAACGGAAGACCTCTTCGTATTGTGTACCTCTTTCTACAGTACACCAGCTCGCTTGCGCCATTCTAATTCGCTCACCAAATAAAGTTGTTGTTGTTAGCAGCTTATGAAAACTATGTAGTCGGGGGCAGTGGGTTTCAACCCCACCGTCGGTTCCTATTCATCAAATGCGATTCTTTAAACAAAGCCCGCACGCGGTAGCCTTTTAATGTAGCCCGCACGCGGTTACCTCTTGCATGCTTTCTCTCAATACCGATTATTGAAGTATAAGTAAGGCTCACGCGCGGTGAATTTTCGTTTCATCCCCTTTTCTCCCCCTCGTCCTTTTCTTCTCGTTATGAAGGACTTACGTTAACTGATGCCACCATGGTCAGAGTTGTTCGAAACCACTTTCAGGAACATTTGCAGGTCAATGAAAGAAATCGTCGCTCGAAATTTTGAGTACGGTTCAGTTAAATGTAAAAGGACCTGAGATCTGAGGGATGATGGATGAAGGAAACGAAGGAACCTGTCTTGATGTAGCCGCCGCTCAATATCGATATTCACGAGAAAGTACACGACGCGGTAGCGGAGGAGTGTTGATGTAGGACGACTGAACGCCTTTCTTTGCGGTGCGTACCGGGTGTCTTGGCCGCGTTACGAAATTGGACGTAATTGGAAACGGTCATAATTTCGAAACTATTTAAAATGTCGCAATGAGTGAGGCGGCGTTGTATAGATAACAGATGGAAGCTTCGTGTGATAGGGCACGTGTCTTCGGCAATAATGCAGGGGAGGGGGGGGGGGGGGGTACGTTGCGCAATTGAGGGCACCAATCTCGTCCGTCGGCGCACAATCACCGCGCGTTGTACCCGTACCGTGTGTCCTTTGCAAGACAAATGATGTGGCGAAGGATTCATCCTAACGAGTTATAACCGTACGTGTGTATAACGTAAAGAGAATTTCGCATTTGAAAGTTAAGCAGGAAATATTGCGCCGACAGCGTGAATTTTCTGACAGTATCGGCATATAGGGGACGAAAATACGATGAAAATAAAAGAAAACGTGTCACACTGGAAACAGACTGGAAAGGGCAGTAAAAAGGTGCGACTCACTGCTGCGGAACGTTCTAAACTTTATAGACAGAAAAGGAAACACGAAGCCGCTCCCGCAAACAGCGACATTACATCGCCAAGACAATCGGCGTCGGTCGTTGCAGCTATATAAAACGAGGCAAAGCGACTTCAACCATCAAGGATAACATATCCGCCCCGAGCATGACCACTACCGTCATTTGTATAGTTTTTTTAGTCTACAGTTTGTGAATAAGCTTGGTAATCTGGAAGAAATTATAGACAATAGTATAACACTACTCTTTCACTCGAAGACAATACTCTGTCGAAGACAATACACCTTCACTGAGGGATAGTCGGAAACTTCTAGCCTAGAGACTGCTTCCTCCAGGAAACAAGACTTGCTCGAGGACTATGACCCAGAGTTTACTTGTTCACTGAACTTCTCATCAAGCCGACCGCCATCATTTCAATATCTCATATCATATCATCTTATCTCATCCTGGCTATACAGTTGGGGCGCTGCTCACAGGAGTGAGGGCGAACAACGGCAAGCACCTTAAGCGTGCGTAATTTGCAGAATCCCGTCAGATGTGAACCGTTGCTAGGCGCCAGATCGGTCGTGGCTTTGAGCGGATGCCGCAGTTGGCAGTGACTGTATGTTTTATAGTTTTAAAGTACAGCACAAAACAGAGTATAGTGTGCGAGTGTTTGAATGAAGACAACATCGGATTACCGCACGTCTATGAGTATTGTTGTTGTGTTTTCTGTGTTAACCAGACTGAGTTGTGGCAGCATTGGGAAAAATGAAAACGGGACGCGCAACTTACGACGCAGGAGAAACTGTACAGAGATTTTTTTTTAAATCCGTGTTAGCGCCGCGAAGCAACTGTGGCTATGAGCGGCGTACAGACGTGCACAGATGGAGAGAGGACAGCCGGAAGGAGTGGGGGACAGGGGGGTTAGTATGCCTCCTGGGCCGACTTCATGGGGAACTGTGCCGATATTCGTCTGGAGAGTCTTCAGAAAACCCAGGGAAAACCTCAGACAGCACAGCCGGTGACAGGATTCGAACCCGTGGTCACCTCCCAGTCTCGGCTGTGGAAAGCGTGTACGGAGAGATGAGCTCATTTACCCAGCTTCGGTGATAACTAACGTAAAAATGATAAATAACCCTGTGGTGCCCCGCATATGACTGTCCGCACAACGATTAGTGTTGGAGCCGTCTTTTCCTGTATTCCTTCGTAATTTTCTGTGTCTGTGCTGCTTCATCTTCAGTTTTGTTTGTTTGTGTTTGCTTTCGGAAACAGCAAGCTTACATCTAACCTCTCCCTTCTTTTTCTTTTTCTATCCGCACATAACATACCCCCCCCCCCCCCCCCCCTGTGGTCAGAACAATCGATAAGTCTGGCAACGTGCGCAGCATAACATCGCCCGCTTTAATGAAATCAGTTCACGCTACATTTTCTGAATTGTCTTCGTTTGTCGCGAAAGCGTTAGCCGAATGGGACCCCCTTGGGACGTGACTACATTGGCGACAGGTAATTATATTCATTTGTACCTTTTTGTGTATTTCATGACGAGGCAAGAAGAATAAGGTACTTACGCAGTCATGTCGTACTACCAATCGGTCTCAACGAGTGTCCATGAGTGAGGCTGTAACTAGCGGCAGGACACGTATGTCTCGTCTCGACGAACCGTTCGATCATAGTACTTTGTGGAAGTAATTGAATGAATGCACGTGTTCTCGTCATGGCTGCCTTCCCAGTTGAGTGTAAGCAGCCGCGCAATTTGTTAATCTGTCAAGACCCTTCTGTGACGCGTACCTTTTTCGTGTCCACACACACAATACTGCCCACATCTTTCTTTTCTTTCTGTTTGTATTACTATTGTCATCCCCCCCCCCCCAATATCGCTGTAGCGTCTGAACATTGAACCTCTTGGACACATTTCCCTATAGGACACATGACTGGCCTGTCATCTTTAACCGTTTTGCTCCTATTAGTTAACAAAACGAGGGACCCTGCCTTGGCGGCACTTTTGAAACGTGTTCAGAACTGTGGGATGGACACAACCTTTTAGGATTCTCGGTGCTTGATCTTGGGATAATTGTGAATAGTGGACTTCTGAATAGCCAACATATGAAAAGTGAATAGCGAACTTGCAAGTAGAGCACATAAGGAGAATTTTTGGGGGCGGGGTGGGGGTGGGATGATAATTTATGTTAGGAGTAGCAGAACAAGTCGGGAGACGAGTTCAATTTATCCTCTTTCTTTTTTTCCTTATAAACAAACAAACGTGAATGCAGAATAGCAGGTCCTATATTCTGCAACCAATCGCTTTGTATAATATTTTATATAGGTATATACGAGCGTATATGCCCTCGTATATATATCCTGAATATATCCTCGTATATATCCTCCCCGCCTGCTGCCCACCCCGTTTTGAGGCCCACACACAACTAGGAACCGACAGTATTCAGCGGCATACTTGCGGATCAAAAGAGTGGTCATCACTTCAGACGATGGAGTCGAGCCAACATCTCCATATTTTGCTTCGCTTTCAAACCAAACCAAACCAACTTTCGAGGAAGTTTCCCTTTTCCTTTCCTTTTTTTTTTCTTCAGCTCCTGAGTTCTCGTGTTGATTTTTTCTTGCTTCTCGGTTTGCTTTTTCTCTGGGTTTCTGTCGAGGTCTCAGTATTTGCTGCCCATGTTTACTTCTCCCAGGACTTCAAATGTCGGAGTGTCCAGCGGTGGGACTCACACCCCCATATTTTTCTTCGGACGAGGATTTCGTGATCGGCAGTTAAACGTAGCTGCCAGAATGTCGACGATACATCATCCCTATCTCTTACCCTTCGCCCCGTTAGTCGAGAGTGAAGGAGTGAAAACAACTACAGACGAGGAGACAGCAAGCTGGCAAATGCATCTATATGTGGGCGTTCCAAATCTATTGGTCACACCTTTCTCATGAATCCGGTCAGTGAGTCACCAGCAACGCACTCTGCATGCGTTTGTTCCGAGAACTGCATTGCTTGTCTCATAACAAGTCAAAGTCCGGTCTCAATCCGTTCTTAATGGTTCGGTTTCGTTGTCCGCGTGAACGTTGCGGAATGGCAGCTTGTCTGCGAAGTGGACAGATGGGTTGAGAAACAGAGGAAGGTTCCTTTCGGCTGAAGCTGTGGGTAACTTAGGAGAAAACTGAGACTGAACCGATCGCTTCGGTGGTTGATGCGATAAATAGTCTTCTCAGACGGACGCCTCCGATGCTTTGACGTGGAGCAAGGCACGATGTGTACGCTGCCCGCAAAATACGGGGAAGAAAATATTGCAAAATCCTGTCCGCGTACCAGTTCACTTCGTCGAAAGTCGTTTAAACTTGCAGCAATCCTAGCGCTATGCTCTTCGTTCACTCGTGGGCTTCCTAACGACAACAGACTTTTGTGATGAACTATGATGCCCGACCCCCCGTTGTTGGTTGGTTGGTATAAAAAAGAAAAATATAGAGATGTTGGCCCACCGTTGTATCTGTGTACATTCCATACATTTTCGTATCATCGATACCTGGCGCTGCTTATGCACGGTATAGTTGTGTTAACATACGTGATGATTGTGACAGTATAGATCGACAAAACAAACTAAACCTTGGACACGCGGCGGGTAAAGTGTTCACAAATCGGCTACCAGGCGGAGTCTACGCTGCTGGTTAGCACAATGGATAACGGCAATAAAGTTACGCTTGTTGTCAAAATATTGTCCGCGCACATAGTAAATCAGGAAAACAGAAACAAACAAGACTACGACTGCGCGGTTTGGAAACAGGTGCTCTTCAATAAAGCTATAAATGAACAAGAGCTGCTTTTAGTGAAGCGTTGGACAAAATTGACTGCTTAAAAAAAGAAGAAAAAAAAGAAAAGAAAAACAGGCGAGACCTTTACGAATTACACTCCGCCTTCGGCTTCACAGGCAAACATGCTTAGCGGGTTTATGTACTGCTCGTCATTCAGAGGAGCTGTTCCGAGGCTGTCTTGCTTCCTTATGCTGTTCCCACCAAATACGTGGGTACTTCACGAAATCTGCAGGCTGTTGCCACGGCCTTCCTGGCGAAAGCCACTCCGAGGCATCCCAGAGTCGCGGATGCCGAGGCAGTTCGGCGAATAGGAAGCTGCAATAATAAGGAAAGTAGGGCAAGTCATCCGCCGTCGGAAAAACATAGGCACGTAAGGCGCCGGCACGAACATCTAATATAGCTTGATAGGAAGCAGATGACGAAAAAGTGTGTTTCATCTCCGTCGGCTGTCAACCAGTACCTCCCTAACAGTCCCTTAACAGAGCAAAGCACGAGGGTGACGAGACAGTCCCGTAGGATGTTCAGCTCGTCGACCCTCTCCGCATACCCTTTAGCACATGATCTCAAATCAGCTCCCGTGGTATAGTGGTTAGCATGATCGCTTTCCACGCCGAGACTCGGAGGTGACACGAACCGGTGGCACGGGTTCGAATCCTGTCACCGCGGCTGTGCTGTCTGAGGTTTTCCCTGGGTTTTCCGAAGACTTTCCAGACGAATGTCGGCAGTTCCCCCTGAAGTCGGCCCAGGACGCATACTAACCCCACTGTCCCCAACTCCTTCCTGCTGTCCTCTCTCCATCTGTCCACGTCTGTACGCCGCACATAGCCACAGTTGCTTCGCGGCGCTAACACGGAATTAAAAAAAAAAACATTATCTCAATCTGCACTTCGTTCGCACAAGGACGGTGTTTTTTTTTTTTTTTTCCTTTCCGCCGGAGGCTAACCCGTACATGGGGGCGAGAAGGTAGAACTTTGAGCGCTTTCAGCTTATGAGTTTTGACCTTTTTGTGCTTCCGTTCTCTGCATCTTACAAACTGCGCAGTCAAGAATGCCGTAGCCACGATATATTAATCTGTGTTCCTCGTGTTTCAAAACATGTATGGTAAGAAACTTTACACCAAGCCTATCGGTGGATGCCAGGCTTCGCTTTGAAATCGAAACTGGCTGCCTTCCGTTCAACAACAACGGGAGTTGGAATGCGAAATATGCTTTAGTCTTCTTTCGGTGTCGGAAGACAAAATGCAAACATCCTGTTTTCAGAGCTCGACACAGCTGTCGCTCATGACGTTCGTCCTCTGTTTTCACCGCTTACATATTCCAGCCTGTCAGTGCAAACGTGAGGCAATATCTCTTTACCCAACTGCATGATTCTCGGATAAGGACATTATATGCTAAGGATAAGGTAGGATACCGTGTCTCGGGATGTCTGGTGGCTTTGGCTATCTACACGTGTCCTATGAATTCGAATTTATGAAGTCCTTTGTCGACACTGTCCATGTTTTTTTTTTTTTCTATAAAATGCGTCTTTCCATACTCGGTAGTGGGGGTTTTCGGTTTTAACCGAAAAACATACGCCGGTAATTTTTTTCAGCATTCCATTTTAACGGAAAACACCGAATACATATGAATGTCACAGGAAAGATTAGAGGGATTAACCGCTGCGTACGTTAAATTTTTAGAAACTCGTCTGACGAGTATTGGTATCGGTGTCAAGGCTTCGGTGAGACGCACAGTTTTTAAATTACGTTGCGATTTATATTCGCCGATAAGTGCAGGGTAAAGCATGCGCACGCCAGAAAAATCACCGAAGAACACCGATTTCATGAAGACAAATAAACAAAAACCGAAATACATACGCCGAATCCCCCCTAAAATAAAACTCGAAAGCGCGGAGCCCTATCGATAGAGAGAGAGTGAGTGAGTGAGTAAGTGAGTGAGTGGATGATTTGGAGTAGCTTGTCCCGCGGTGAACGGGCTCACATCTCCATATTTTACTATCATCATCATCATCATTGTGTAAGCTGCTCAAAACGCCTCCGCAAACACACCTGGAAATGTCTTTGCAAAATAAATAACAATGCTGTACGTGGAAAGGCATTGGTGGCAGTTCCTAAATTATGGCCCAGAAACGTCACGAGAATAATTATCGCATCATAAATTACCCGGACGAAGCGCGCTGACGTCCTCCGAGTAGTTCGCAGAACACTTGGGAATGCTTCGCGGAAACTCGCAGCTTGGTTCGAGAACAGTGATCGATAAACCTCACTTTGCTGACCTTCGTCAGCCGACGCGGCCAGCCGAATCATTTATACCCATTGTCACCCGTTCAAGTTTCGAAGCCGTGGCCGGAATTTGTAGGTCCGCCGGATGTTCCCCGTTCCTATCGACAGCTAGTTTAGACAAAGCGCCCTTTAAATGCCCATGTGGCTTTACTCCGCGAAAAATAAAAGTTTGAAGCAAGCCAGAAGGCCAGGACGTGAAGAACGTGGGAGAAAGTGACGTAAAAGAACTGTGGAGGATATAGTATGGACGAGATGTGTAGAATAGAAAGAACAAAAAAAAAAAACAAACAATGAAGGGTATACGGGCGATAAAAAAAAACAAGGGAACAAAATGTTCGGACCCGTGAAAGTTCTTTTATCACAATGAGAAATCGTAAAAATGTTGCCGCATTTGTATGCGGCACGTGATGCCAGACACGTTTGAGTGCTTTCCTGACGTGCGAAAGAACTTTCCCAGAAGCTGGGTTCCTTTTTTTAAAGAGTAGAATGAGTTTTTTTATGTGTGTCTGCCTCTGTGTTGACTGGGAAGGAGGAAAGACCGTATTATTTCGCGTCTTTCGGCGAGGCTTTTCATCTGATTTGATACTACTACTTCCTGGATACAAAATATCAAATCAGATGAAAAGCTGGTATACACGCTTTCAGCTCCACGTTGGACGTGCCTTATGCTATGGTTTAGTTCTGGTGGCGAATGTTTATCGTATCGCTGCCGTTGCAGGGAGAGAGGTCGACATTTTTTTATGAAGCGCGGACAAATTTACAACAGGTTACATTAGGGGCTACTAGGGCGAGTGCGTCTTGAGGAGCGATAGCGCGTAATGCCCTTGTGGGGCCTTCCAGGTGGTCTCCGTGGCTCTTCTGATGAGATATCATATCCGTCCTCAAAATCAAATGCGTATTTTATCGGTAACGCTCGCTGCATCTTAATGGGCTGCGAGCGAAATGCTATTGTAAATCACTTTGAGGTGGTCGTGCATGCATACTCCATCCTTGTTTTTCGAACAACGCACGACAGATATGGGACTTGTCCTGTTGCTTCTTGTTTGTCGTTGTCTTCCCTCAATCTCGAGATATGTCATCATATCCAGGGGTATTTGTTTGCGACCCTCTTATGCAATTATGCTACACCTTGTACATATCTGTTATGCGTATATGTACAATGTGTACTCAAATATTCTAGGGTCTCCTCGGGTAACCATAGCATCGTGTATGAGTTAAAGCGAGTTCCCACATATAGCGCTTCGCTCTATATAGGGCTAGAAGATTGCGCTCGAAACCTAGCGCTGTTTTTCCGTTTGCCGTTCTCACATACAACCGAGCA
Source organism: Ornithodoros turicata (assembly GCF_037126465.1). Classification (NCBI taxonomy): domain Eukaryota; kingdom Metazoa; phylum Arthropoda; class Arachnida; order Ixodida; family Argasidae; genus Ornithodoros; species Ornithodoros turicata. Next base: position 69,638,560 of record NC_088205.1, read on the forward strand.
CATAGCGCTATCCTGCTGGGGTCACGGGATATCTCTTTGCGACGTGATGCACCGGTGCTACCGTGATTGCTTACTGTCGGCGTCGGGTATCAGCAACATCAAGGGGGATGACACTTTCAATGCTGTGATCGCGATACCAGACTTAGTAACCAAACACCCATGCATTGGCAGATGAAACTCGTGGTCATTTTCACGTCGTCGTTGTCGTCGCCTTCCCGCCTTGCTGCTTCGAGTGATCGGAAGGAAAACAAACTCCAGCTTCTGCGACGTTACGGCTGAAAGAAGCTCACGATTGGTTAACGCAGACTCACCGCTCAATATAGCGCTAGAAAAATTGACCAGGGCTCTACTTCGACAAGAGCGGTTTTATAGCGGTTCGTAGCAATGCGAGGAGGAAAATATAGTGCAATTTTCTAGTACTATGTAGCAAAGCGCTATATGTGGGAACTAGCCTATAGACGGCTGAACGAGGCATCATGTTGTTGGATGTATCGATTTTAGACATTTGTCTGGCCGCTTTATGGCATTCGAATTCTCGTTTAAGGCATCTTTATTTTGTGAGTGGTCACCGTAGGTATCGGAGCACCAAACGTGATTTTTCGTCATCCTCCGGACGGCGTAAAAGAGGAAGTCCCACAACGAAAAACCTAGCTTCGATAAGGCTAAACCACCGTGGATTCTACAAACCAAGACATATTTCACGACATGGAACAATTCCTTGCCGACCTTTTAGTGCTGAGAAGGTAGTGGGGAGCTGGCCAAAGTAGCACCAACAACCTGCGCTGTGTGCCCTGGCGAACTACCTGAAAGACATGCACGCTGAAGTAATCTTTTAAATCATTCAGTGCTTTCACACGTCAAGCGCTATAGAACAGCTGGTCGCAGCAGAGCGACCTACGTTTCTATTTTGTTCGGTTGTAGTTCCGTATCGGGACCACTGGCTTTTTTTAAAGAAAAACTAATAAAAACAGAAATCAAACTCTTTTACGTGAAAGAGGAAGTAATTAGTAACGAAATTAAACAGGAATGACCCTCGTATATTGCGTAAACCGTAGAAAATTGAATTTTATCGCCGGTTTCTTGATGGCGATCCGCCATCTTGGCTGAGGACCTTACTGACCTAACCCGAGGCACAGTCTCGACGCCCGCACCGCCTAGTGCGTGCCTGGGGGGGGGGGGCGCCGCCCCCCAGACCCCCCCCCAATCTGTAGAACCTAACTTAACCTAACCTCACTAAAGTGAGGTGATTTAGCCCATTTCAACGGCCCTACCTTTTGCAAGACGGCAAGTTTCGAATCCGTTAGGCTTAGCATTCCCGTGTTTCTCCTGCGCTAAAAGCGAATCAGATGGGGTTGTTTAAATACATATAAAAAACTTCTATTCCACAGAATTTTATAATTCTTACATTTTTAGATTCAGTAGATGATCTTCTTCCACTTCTATGCAATATTTACTTTCCTAACCGTTTCACTAATTTTTAAAAACGAGTGGTCCCGATACGGAACTACACCCTTTTGACTTTCTACTTCTATTCTATTCCTTATTATTCTCATTATCGCGCTTATTTAAGGGCTGTTTCACATAAACATTTTTGTCATCCGCATGAGAAACGCATAGGACGCGGAGAAATTTCTTGTTATTCTTCCGTGTCTTTGGTTGCAGCCCTCACCTCTTCTAGAATTCGCTTCATGCCGTTGAAAGGCTTAGAAGACAACAACAACAACAAATAGATCATGACTATGGCCTGATGGGGTGATTCACCGCATGGAGAGCAGTAACCTACCCCATTACATTAGAAGACAACGATGTTCATGTGCAGATGAACTTTTTTGTGAACAGAGTCAAGCAGTACAACTCCTCGAGAGTATACGATGGGATGCTGCGCTTCAGTGCAGTGTTTTAGAACTTGTCTCAGTTGTTGACACAGGAATAGCAATAGGCAAGATACGATTAACAAGCGGGCTAAACGGTTAGGGAAAGATTTTAATAAGATGAGTGCACAATCTTCTGCGGCTCATCTCATAGAGTCAACAATGCAAAAATAACTTACATGCACGGCGTGAATTTGGGAGGTCTATGAGTCCACATAGCCCAGTCATTAAAACTTTTCGGGAAGTATTAGATGGTTTAAATTTTATTCGCATGGAAATGTCTATGTTGTAATCTAAAAGACAGTTATCCGTTCGCTGGCGATCGTAACGGGGAAAGGGGGATCACACAATATACCGCAGACTGGTAGCGAAATAGAATGCAAAACTGCTTGGAGTGTATAATATGTGCCGCACACACATACAACAGAAACGGAATCGGATGCAAACGATAATATCACCACGAGGCCAACAACTCCATTCATCCTCCGCTTGGTACGATCGTGAAAGATGTTCACCATAATATTGTTTCACACCAGCGCCGTCTATCATTGTCATCATTATCCCTCACTGTCACACTCCCAAACACAATCCAAATCCATCTTTAACTTATCATCCCTTCATACACCCCACAGATCATTTCGCCAGTTCCTGCCGCCAGCGGTGTCCGCAACGCGAAGCATACGGCGTTGTCAAGACACATAACACATCCATTAGCGCATCTTAGCCTTTCGCACACCCCGAACGTCTCATTCTTTCCCTCCCGAACCGTCGTCGCCATCTTTTCTTGAGCTTCCTTTCAGCACCTTCTGCCAAAGTGCCAATAAACTCCGTCGTCCGCACGTCGCCGTGCAGATTATGGTAATGAACGCTTCGGCACGTGGGCTCGGTGCAGGCCGGGCTGAGGTAGAAATTGCCACTGCTTCGGGCGTCTTCGAGGCGTGGCACAAAGAAGATTTTGGCATGTGTGGGAGGAAGGGGGATTCTCTGTAAGATGCAATGACTGGTAATATGATTGCTTGAGTCTAAAAATGCCTTAGGGTAGTCGCCTGAAAGCCGGAAATTCGAGAAATACATAGAATTGAAGTAAGATGCCTGCCTTCAGGAAACATGTGTGTATGTCTGAGAGGAAAATTGAATGCAGTTCGTGTTGCGAGGATGCAGAAAGGAGACTTTGTTCTTGCTTCCAGCGGATGTTCGAAATGTGAAACATAATAAGGCCTGTATAACATTTGTGAAACATAACCTGTATGTGAAACATAACAAGGCCCCTCTGTGTCATAATCACTTCTCCTTCATTTATTATTGGTGTTGTTGTTGTTGTTGTGTTTAAATATTTGGAGCCAAGCGTGATCCCAGAAAAATATATTTTTGTAGTGCTGATAATGGTGCAAGTGCGCGGGCTCTAAGTACGTTCGACGTTTGGGCTGGCGTATAATGGGTGTGGAGGGTGAGCGTGAGGGAACCGATGCCACTGACCGGTGGGCTCAGAGCTGATACTGCTCAGTTGCGAGTGGCACACAGCGAGTCGTGAAGTCCCACGGAGGACACTGAACAGATACGTCAAGGGAACTTTTGGCATAAAAAAACGCTAGCTGCCTATCGGCAAGCTGCGGTCCACTGTGTTACCTACCTCTTGTGGCACTCGGACACGCGTGCAATATCTATACTTCTAGAAATCTGGAAGACATCGCCACCTAACGTGTGTGTGTGTGTGCGCGCGCGCGCGCGTGAAAGGGGGGGGGGGTAGCGGAACCCGTCATCCTAATCGGGCTGGTTCCCCCCTGCTCTCTCCTCCTCCTAAATTTTTGTTAGACGTTACCACGGAGAATGGCCCATGCCCTGCCCATGTCCGTGTCCATGGCTACCCTCCTTGGCCCCGTCCCTCGGCCTATACCCAGTGGACCGTCACCACTGCCCTGCTCCGCTTCCTACAAGATTCGGGCCTTGCGTCCGGCCTCTGTCCTCTGACCGGGCTTTCTGCCGCCATGTCGTGCCTGTGCTGCACTGACAGTTTTTCTTTCTCTTATTTTCCTTTCTATCTTTCTTTCTTTTTTATGTTTGTTTTGAGCTTCTTTCTTCTTCTTTTTTTTTTTTTTGGAATAGCCAGCCGGTATCATCTTGGCTGACATTTCCTCTTTTCTTTCTGTTAAACATATTCCCCCCGTGCCCTGAGACTTCAACATCATGCATGTTAAGGATTCTGTCCATGAGGATTCTTGTCTACTTTACTCTCTCGCATTCTTCTCTTCCGACACAATTTCATTCCCAGGAGGACACGTTCCGTTTTTAAACATGCGGCGGAACATCGCCCGTGCAAGACAGCCTACCATCTTCTTGCATGGCAGCCACAACAAGTTGCCGACAGTGGAAGCAACACCCCGTAAAATGAGCAGCTCGACGTGTTCGAGAAACGTTGTGGGAAGGGAGGAAATGTCGGTACACGCTTTGCGAGGCGAGCACGATGATATCTGCCGATATGGGAATTAAGGAGTCACGACGGGCTAAGGTAGCGTGCCCATAGAGGCGTGTCATATCTACTGCTTGCCAAGGGTGTGAACAAAAGAAGGGATCGTCGTGGAGAAGTTAAATACGGAAGTGCCAGGACGGAGGGTGGAGGGACGCAAACTGTAATGCACGGGTGATGTGTGACGTTATGTTTGCATAGCACGGAGGAGAGTTTGAGAAGCAGCGTGATGGTGATGCATGTGTCATTTAAAGAGTGTTAAGATCTGGGCTGTATGATGATGCCAAGTTAAAAGCGATGAAGCACCAGTACATAAAAAGGACGACGTAGCAGTGGGGATTTATCGCTTTTAAAGATGTCTAGTTTGCTGCTTTCTTTAGTATTGCTGGTATATCGGTGGTTACACTCCGTATGGGGGGGGGGGGGGGATATGTTTAATGCTGATAGAAAAAAAAAAAGAAGGGAAAGGTTAGTCATGATGTAGGCTTGCTATTCCAAAGAGCAAACACAAACAAACAAAAGGAAGATAAAGCAGCAGAGACACAGAAAATTATGAAAAAATACGCGAAAAGGCAGCTCCTTCACTAATCGTTGTGCAGACAGTCATATAGGAGGTATCAAAGGCTGCCCAGGAGTTTCGATTCCCGATGAAATCCTGTCAGCCGTGTCGTGTCGTGTAGGCCTACACTGAAGAATTTGAATTGATTTCTTTACTATCTTATGTATATATATATATATATATATAGAGCTCCGGCTATTTTTTTCATTTTATACTTCACTGGCTTTGCACTGGGCTTTCAGTGAGTGAGTTATCTCACCCTGACGGGAGGAATCACGTGTTACGTGACCTTCTGACGCCATCCACTCAAACGTTGCCTGCCTGCGTCCTGTTGATGAGGCCCAACAAGGCCGAAACAGCTGTCCAGGACTGGCATGGCGACGTTTGAGTTATAAACATATGCTATACGTGCAGCCAAAGAGCTCCGGCTATTTTTTTCATTTTATACTTCACTGGCTTTGCACTGGGCTTTCAGTGAGTGAGTTATCTCACCCTGACGGGAGGAATCACGTGTTACGTGACCTTCTGACGCCATCCACTCAAACGTTGCCTGCCTGCGTCCTGTTGATGAGGCCCAACAAGGCCGAAACAGCTGTCCAGGACTGGCATGGCGACGTTTGAGTTATAAACATATGCTATACGTGCAGCCAAAGAGCTCCGGCTATTTTTTTCATTTTATACTTCACTGGCTTTGCACTGGGCTTTCAGTGAGTGAGTTATCTCACCCTGACGGGAGGAATCACGTGTTACGTGACCTTCTGACGCCATCCACTCAAACGTTGCCTGCCTGCGTCCTGTTGATGAGGCCCAACAAGGCCGAAACAGCTGTCCAGGACTGGCATGGCGACGTTTGAGTTATAAACATATGCTATACGTGCAGCCAAAGAGCTCCGGCTATTTTTTTCATTTTATACTTCACTGGCTTTGCACTGGGCTTTCAGTGAGTGAGTTATCTCACCCTGACGGGAGGAATCACGTGTTACGTGACCTTCTGACGCCATCCACTCAAACGTTGCCTGCCTGCGTCCTGTTGATGAGGCCCAACAAGGCCGAAACAGCTGTCCAGGACTGGCATGGCGACGTTTGAGTTATAAACATATGCTATACGTGCAGCCAAAGAGCTCCGGCTATTTTTTTCATTTTATACTTCACTGGCTTTGCACTGGGCTTTCAGTGAGTGAGTTATCTCACCCTGACGGGAGGAATCACGTGTTACGTGACCTTCTGACGCCATCCACTCAAACGTTGCCTGCCTGCGTCCTGTTGATGAGGCCCAACAAGGCCGAAACAGCTGTCCAGGACTGGCATGGCGACGTTTGAGTTATAAACATATGCTATACGTGCAGCCAAAGAGCTCCGGCTATTTTTTTCATTTTATACTTCACTGGCTTTGCACTGGGCTTTCAGTGAGTGAGTTATCTCACCCTGACGGGAGGAATCACGTGTTACGTGACCTTCTGACGCCATCCACTCAAACGTTGCCTGCCTGCGTCCTGTTGATGAGGCCCAACAAGGCCGAAACAGCTGTCCAGGACTGGCATGGCGACGTTTGAGTTATAAACATATGCTATACGTGCAGCCAAAGAGCTCCGGCTATTTTTTTCATTTTATACTTCACTGGCTTTGCACTGGGCTTTCAGTGAGTGAGTTATCTCACCCTGACGGGAGGAATCACGTGTTACGTGACCTTCTGACGCCATCCACTCAAACGTTGCCTGCCTGCGTCCTGTTGATGAGGCCCAACAAGGCCGAAACAGCTGTCCAGGACTGGCATGGCGACGTTTGAGTTATAAACATATGCTATACGTGCAGCCAAAGAGCTCCGGCTATTTTTTTCATTTTATACTTCACTGGCTTTGCACTGGGCTTTCAGTGAGTGAGTTATCTCACCCTGACGGGAGGAATCACGTGTTACGTGACCTTCTGACGCCATCCACTCAAACGTTGCCTGCCTGCGTCCTGTTGATGAGGCCCAACAAGGCCGAAACAGCTGTCCAGGACTGGCATGGCGACGTTTGAGTTATAAACATATGCTATACGTGCAGCCAAAGAGCTCCGGCTATTTTTTTCATTTTATACTTCACTGGCTTTGCACTGGGCTTTCAGTGAGTGAGTTATCTCACCCTGACGGGAGGAATCACGTGTTACGTGACCTTCTGACGCCATCCACTCAAACGTTGCCTGCCTGCGTCCTGTTGATGAGGCCCAACAAGGCCGAAACAGCTGTCCAGGACTGGCATGGCGACGTTTGAGTTATAAACATATGCTATACGTGCAGCCAAAGAGCTCCGGCTATTTTTTTCATTTTATACTTCACTGGCTTTGCACTGGGCTTTCAGTGAGTGAGTTATCTCACCCTGACGGGAGGAATCACGTGTTACGTGACCTTCTGACGCCATCCACTCAAACGTTGCCTGCCTGCGTCCTGTTGATGAGGCCCAACAAGGCCGAAACAGCTGTCCAGGACTGGCATGGCGACGTTTGAGTTATAAACATATATATATATATATATATATATATATATATATAGATTAGAAGCTTAGGAGGGCGGTTGACCACGAGAATGAAATAAGCAGGAAAAATCAGAAGACGACAAAGAGCTTACAGGAAAACACAAAGGGGAGTTTATTAACACATATAGGGATAGGGGTCGACGTTTCGGCAGTCAGCGCTGCCTTCGACGGGACTGGGGTTTGGTGACAAGAACAAGCTTTAGACAAGAACAAAGACAAGACCAAGACAAGAACAAAGCTTGTTCTTGTCATCAAACCCCAGTCCCGTCGAAGGCAGCGCTGACTGCCGAAACGTCGACCCCTATCCCTATATGTGTTAATAAACTCCCCTTTGTGTTTTCCTGTAAGCTCTTTGTCGTCTTCTGATTTTTCCTGCTTATATATATGTATATATAAATCTGATATGTCTTTGATTATTGATTTGATTTCTTATTTGCGCGCTAAATACTGTCATCTGCATGTGTGTCCTCCTCAAGGGCTAGGTAGCGAAGGTAAAAACCAACCAACACGCTTCCACACTTTCCACCAAAGACACTTTACACTCCGTATCTGGCTTCGTCTCTGCCGCTTTCCAAGAAATCCTTCGCAAACCCACCTTTAATTATCTTGGCATGATTACGCGTTATTCACGGCTGAAAACCCTCGACGACCGGGGAAACAATTGAAACACGTTTAACCGCTGGAGGATCGATGCGAGTGCTGCAACGTGGCGCCGCGCAATCAGCTGCCTTCGCCTTATCGCTCGGTTTGAGGTCGACGAAAAATGCCCAGCCCCGGGTCCTTTGTATTCCTCCACACTCGATTATTAATGTTCTGATCCGCGCCCTGGTTTCCAACAGATTTCTGTGTCCTTGCAAAGCTTCCGGCGAAGAATAAAAGAGAGTCGCGTGCAACTGGATTCGGATAGAAAATAAGGTTCAAAGGAATTTCTGCTCTATCTTCTGGAGCCGACGTGCCGCTTTGTGTCTCTGTTTGTGGTTTGATTGCGTGATTCTTTGGATGAGTGTGTGTTTTGTGAGTTTGAGAAATGTGAGTTCCGCGATGCATGCTCGGACAGGTCCGTTCTGAAGTTTGGGGAGAATTTTGCATATGTATGGCAGGCATGGACGGGATAAGTTGTTTTTGTGTGAGCGTTCGTTTTGGCTTTTTTTTTCTGGAGCAGACATCTTTTGAGCCTGCGTATTGGGAAAGAACTTCGGGCGTCGCCGCTGCTGCAATAGGGAGCTAAACGTAGTGCTGGTTATTGAATCGCGCTCATCTCATTGTATTCAAAGTTTTTGTGTTTTCTATTTTTTTACGAAGGAAGCGTAAATATAATGCCATTTTCACAACTTTATCAATCTATCAGTTTGTCTTCAATTTGAATTTTGCTGCAGATACTGCTTTCGTGACTTCTGTCGCATCGACTAAAACGTCACGCATGAAAAACATCGATTACTGCATTTTTGCCTTTAGTAATTAAGGCCAATAAGTTTGGCCTAACACGTACGTGTCAATAGCAACAACTGTTAAGGACGACGATGGATGGGGTCTCGTGCCTTATTATATCGTGCACGGAATAAGGGCCTCGTGCTAAGGACGGGGGGATATGTTTATTGAAAAAAGAAAGGGAGGAAAGGATAGTCAGACGTAGGCCGACGTGCTATTCCCGTGCTCAAGATAATTCTTCGCTTATAGTCTTGATACAGTAAAACCCTGAAAATCGACGTCTCTCTCTGGCTCCTTCCTCTAATCTAACAAAACAACAATTAAATTATCAATGATGATGTTATGAGGTCTTTCCCATACGTGGCGGTTCCGTGTCCTCCCAATCTGCCGAATCCCAATTCGCCGAATTTACCTTACCACCGTGACTTAGTGGCTAAGACCATCGCCTTCCACATCGAAATTTGGAGGTGACCCGACTGCGCTGTCTGGAAGTTTTCTCTGGGTTCTCCTTAGATGTTGGTAATGTTTCTTATGAAGGTGGCCCAGGGCGCACTGTGCTCCCAGCAGGGCGGGTAAGAGAAATTACAGACCCCTGGGATGCAAGACTACGGAGTCCTGCCTGTACCCCCTCCTCACGTCCCCTGCTGTTTTGCAGCTGTCGGGCATTGGGTCGGGCAGGCCCGTGATGAGGCCCGGAGCTCCATTCCCCCCTCTCTCGCCTGTCCTACCTCCCAGTGTAACTTATCTTCCGCCGCACCCGGCAGGCAGAACGCTATGTAACTAACACGCCGTCAATCAACCAATTCGATTGTTCGTGGGACGTTCTGTCCTCCCTACGTTCATCTCTCATTGCCTTGACAAGCATTACGCTTTCGCTGTAATTGGTTTATAAGCGATTATAGAGGGTTTCAAAACCATCCTCATAGCCAACCACATGGTTACTACGATAGGCACCTCTCACGATAGTGACGCAGAGCTTACGGCTTCTAGGTTCAGGAGCCGAAATAAAATACCTTTAAAATGTTTAAATGAAAAGCACAGAAAATTTAACGGACTGAAATGTCTCGAAGATATATTTTTCTTACTCTAAATGAACAAATTACTAAACAGCACACATATTGTTAATGAAATAATGTCGAGAAGACATGCGAGCTGTTGGTAAGGATTCAATAAGAAAAACCCCCGAGACAGACCGCACACAAGAGAAGTTTGAACCAGAGATGTCCCCCTTTGTTACTCTGGCCATGGATAAATTTATCGTCTCCCTATTAAACTCTTCAGCTGTGGCATTATCTGCACGTGCTGCTACGTTCCCTATATAGTCGGGGGTTTTCGTCATAAATATTGCTCATGATATTGCGATTTGTGGGTGTCATCTTTCAACATAATATCTAGTTCTCCAGCCACTGTTCACTAAGTGATTCAATTATTCTCGAACGTTTCCTATCTATGGGTATCTATTTTCACCATACCCAACTCGCCGAAAAGCTCCTATATCACTTCCCATCTTGCCGAAAGGGGTTGACCTTTCCCCTCAAAGATAATCTGCTTAACTGCATTCGGCGAACTGGGATTCGGCAGTTTGGGCTGTGACCGGCAAGTCAGTAGATTGACTAAGAAAAAGCGTATACATGCATTGTGCCTCTTTTATGGTGTACGCCAAGAACACACGACAGCCTCCACTAAAACGGGGCTGGTTATCCCGGAATATATGATTCAGAATAATGTACAAGGTGTTATCCTATAAAAGTCTACCCGCGCCGGCATGCCGTGCTCGCCAATTACTCAATGCAGGTGGTACAATGTATTGCCTACGTATAAAACTCATAAGGACATTTCATCATGGTAAATATCGAAGTGATTGAGCGCTGTAACGCAAAGTTATAGCGCAAAATGTGAGGTTCACGTAGTCAAAACAGCCAAGATGGCGCCTCTTAGTAAGCAGACGACATCCCTTTTGGGTGTCGTCTGCTCAGTACGTCGGCATTTTTCGTTCCTCAAGTTGCTTACTTCTGAGCAAAATACGACAGTTACACGAAAGCGAAATGAAAACTGCAGTTCCATCCGGCTGGCAGGATATGCGACACGTCGTCGTCGGAGGAGCAGCGCGTGTTAAGTGCTCTTCTCAACGCCGCCATCTTGATTGTTTTGACTACGGGAATTGCACGTTTTGAGTTATAACTTCGTGCTGCGGCTCTCGACCGCTTCGAAATTAACCACGATTAAATGTCCGTATGAGCTTTATATGAATATCGCACAATGTGTCACCTGCATTGAGTAATTGGCGAGTACGGCATGGCGGCACGTTAGACTTTTATAGGGTAACACCCTGTATTACTGAATAATTGGGTCAGACGTTCTAACAACAACAACAACAAACAACGATAGATGATGACGATGAGATAGTGTGCGCTTCACCGCGGTTGTGCGGTATCCTGTACCCCATTCCACGTGGACCATTATATGAAGATGATGGAGGAAGAATGAAAATACGAGGAAAAATTAAAGCCTCTGGAGAAATCCAGTGGACGACAGGAAGTCAACGAACAGGTGAAGAACCCGACGATGAAGCGCAGGATCTTTATAGGGGCCAATGAGTGTGCAGCCAAATTGAGCGGTCTCTTGCTGATACGGATAAGCTCATCACATAGTGTCCGCCTTTGCGGGCTAGTAGAGTGGACATTCTATAAGAATGTGCTGGGTGTTCACCACGAGAACGCGGGTGGAACACAGGCTTGTGTCACAGTATCTGATCATGCACCTGAATTGTGGGGTGAAGGCCACATTGAAGCGCAGTCTACGCAGCAGAGAGGTAAAATGGCGTAATAAACGGGCAGGTAAAGAAAACGACAAATTTGAGAGATTGAGCCGTGATATCCCGGCGCCATTGCTGCAGAGCCAGGGATTGAAACCACGTAAGCAATGTTAACATTAAATAGAAGCGAAGGATTACGTCATTGTTTCACAGGCTCCGGCTCAATGTACCATACAGTGCAAGACTCCTGTACAGGCTTGGGAAGGCGGACTCTCCTTATTGTCCAGTCTGTGGCTCAGTCGAAGACGTCGAACATATTATAGTTACGTGCCCAAGATACTCCGAGTGTCGTGACAGACTTGTAGCCGCGTTAGGCCGGGTTGACAATCGACCCTTCGGAGTGCAGAAGGTGCTGGGCCCATGGCCAATGAGCACTCAACTGCCAGCTTTGCGAGCCGTTACACAGTTTTTAAGGGACACCAAGCTGTTAGATGGGCTATGACCTGTCTGTGGCGTTCGTCACCGCTTCGCGACATCTCCAGTGGGTGATGGTGGACGTGTCTGGAATTCCTTTCCTTAGGTGATCTGAGGTAGCCGGCCCTCGTGATGAGGGCTACAATCCCCATTTTTTTCTTTCTTTCAATCAATCAATCAATCAAGCGAATGGTAGACGTGACGCAGTGCGTCCCTTGCTTGGTCCCTGGCGAATTCCAGCTCACCGACGCTCTGCCGTCAAAGCTCTTTTGACCTTTTTGGACACCTTAGGACATCGATCCTTATTATGAATGGACTCATTATTTCATTCCCCACATCACCACCAACAATGGGGGTAGATTGGAACTCCATATCCATCATCTCACAATAAAGTTGTTGTTGCATTGATTATGTAACGAATACCAATTAAATGGTATGTGATGATGCCTTGAGGGTACGTAACGGAGAACGGCAGGATGGGTCAGTGTAGCATTGCAGTCTCAATATCTCGTGTTGGGAACTTCCCTTCCTTTTTTTCTTCTTTTTGCGTTGGCTTCAGATCACCATGATGTGTCATCTATGCCGAGCCCAGTAAGTGATCTTGGCAAGAGATAAAGGCGAAAGTACGTAGTTGTAGCGAAGAGAATAAACAGCAGCGCGTCAATATCAATCTTGGATAGCATACACAGTCACCATGCGCTTTGGGATTCAAGGTGACGCTTTATCATTAGATATCAGAGACCGTACAAAGAGATCAAGTGATATTTGTGAAACATTTTGTCGTCGACTGACAGACTACTGCGAGTTCCACAACAAAAAAGAAAGAAGAGTAAAAAAAGTAAATCGAAACTGTAAAGTCGGTTAGCAGGACGCTGGCGGAGGAGTGGCTGCATGATAAAACAAATTACGGCCAAACACACGCTCAGTAATGAGTAGGTGGATTCATTTTGAATGCGAATCTCGAAACGTTCTGCTTTTTGCGACAGAAGTGCGTTTGCATGTATTGCTCACAATGGGCGAACTACTTACAACATCACTGCAACCCCACAACCACCTGTCTGTCACGCACATGTGATTCTTGTTTATGTGATTCTTGTTTATTTGTTTTCTGGTGCTACGCAAAAGGGAACCAAATCCCTGTCTAGGCGAGAACACCAGGACAATATCACAAGGTTACACGCAAAGTAACACAAAGTAAAACGCAAAAAAAATAAATAAAAAAAACAGTTAAAGATGCACAAGGAGGGAATAAAAAAAGAGTAATGTGATCATTGCATCAACGTCCGCATTATGTTTTTCTTGAACACAGCAAGAGAAACATTAGAAAATTGGTTACAATATTCATTGTAATACTTAGCTACTAACACACTTATCTTATCATGAGAGTAGTTAGTACGGCCAGTGGGAACTCGTAATTTATATGAATGTCGGAGAAGATAAGGCACAGAGTGAGCACTCAAACTGAAGGATGAAAAAAAGGATTCTCGATTTTCAGACACTCCACAAAAGATCATCACTAACAACTTGTAGGTAAAAAGCTGCGTCACAGTAAGAATATTATATTTTTTAAACAGTGGTCCAGAACTGACAAAGTGCCCAGCACTATCGACTGCACGAACGGCTTTTTTCTGCACTCTCAACAGGCTAGATAAATGAGTAAATGCCACCGTACCCCATACCAACAGGCAATAATACACTTTGGAATGAATTAAAGAAAAATATAGCATACGCTTGACTTTGCTAGGAAGGGTGTCGCGGACTCTGCATATCATACCAGCTGCTTTCACGCAGCACATGTAGCACGCAATGCTTCATACAGGGTGTCTACCAACCTGGAAAACAGGGAATTATCAGGGAATTTTGATGTGACTGGAAAAGTCAGGGGATTGTCACGGAATTTGCCAACAACAACAACAACAACATAGATGAATGGATGATGAGGATGATGGAATTTGCCAAAAAGGCAGCTGAAGTCAGGGAAAATCAGACAAGTGCCGTCACGATGCACAGTGAATCGCGAGTGCTGATGAGTGGTTGAGTGGCCCCACTCCAGCAACGTTGACGCGAGTAGCAGTTCTCCAATACGACAAGCTCAGAGGCAGAAAAGTAGGGCAGTTTTACTAATTTCTCGATAAATGATCTTTTTTATGGAGGATCTGTAACAAAACGTAGCAGCAGGCACCAAGTTCCCTTTTGTTTTGATCAGGGAATTCGCTTGAAATAGTCAGTGAAAACCTGGAAAAGTCAGGGAATTTGAAGGCTACAGCTTAGTAGACACCCTGTTCATAGTACCACTTTAACGCAATTTCATCGCGCTCGCTTTACTCAGACTTGTCAAATGATGCAAACGCGCCATGCTGCAGACGAGTCTCCGAGGTCGATCTCCCTGGTATGTCTCCTGGATGATTGTGTATAACGTCTTTCTAACGTCGTACGCGTATCTAATAAATGGCGGTTCGAAGACTTTTTTTTTGCTTTTCTTTTCCCATTTTTTTCTTTCTTTTCACGTCAGTGAATTACAAATCTTTTCCCTCGACATCCTACGGGGCGCACTAAGGCTTTATGCAAAGAATTAATGTCTCGATCGTTGTCTATTAAGCAACACAGCACTCCCTTTTTCCGCGTGGTAATAATACCGTAAAAGCAGATAGCGCTATAATGGGTCCCCTCATTAGAATAATAGTTATGAATCTCTTTTGGGCGGGGGGGGGGGGAGCATACATTATTCTCCGCATAACAACAACAAGAAATATAATGATGATGATGATGAACGAACCGGTAGCGCATCAACTTTTTTCCTGAGTCACGTGTCGTTACTTTTACCTCACGGTGGTGGCACAGGTAATTCAGCGCTTATTTTTCCTAAATATTTACTGAACCGGTGCTGTGCTGACCACCCAATATTCATCCCACAACGTCTCGCGTTTCGCGTCTCAAAAATGAGTTGATTGATTGATTGATTTGAAGGAAAAATAAAATTAATTGTCCCATGCTTCCCCGTTGCGTGCCGTATATCTGTTGCCTCTGTGTGTTCTGTCTGCATCTGTTACATGTGCGTTCGGCTGTTAAAGTTTCGTTGATTGGTTTAAAAAAGAAAAGTATTAGTGTTATATGTATATATTAGTCCCATTCTACATTGGGCTTTCTACTACAGCACCCTCAGGGTGGTGAGGTGCCGCTACCAGATCACGTGTGTGTGTGTGTTCCACGACAGTCCTAAGGAAGGAAATCAGAGAGTGGAACACAACTTGCCGTTACAACGGCTGCCAGTCACCGAGTATTACTTTCTTAATGTCAAGAGGGCCGCTGACGTGTCTGTCCAATGCACTGCGTAGCACTTCCCGACTCTGTATTTAGCTCGCAGCTGAGCAGTGGGTGCTCGGTATCCTGACGCTCGACATTGGGTGCAGTCTAGTGAGGGAGCTGTGTGAGTGTAAGGATGAGGGAACGCGTGGCCTAAGGGACCGCAATCAATGGAGCGGTGATTGGAGTGGTTGGGAATCATATGTCTTATAAGTTCGTATTATAAGTTTCGTATGGGAATCATTTTGTTACCCCTCAGAATGTGTTTAATTAAGTTCAGTTAGGTCCCATGTATCTTTTTGGTATGTAAGCTTTTAAACGCTTTTACTCGATAAGAAAGCTGAATTATGGGAGAAACGATATAAGCTCGGTTACTTTACAGCCCCAAACCGCCGCAAGCCGCCATACCGGTGGCTAACCTTTCCCTCTTATTTTTTTATATATAATAAACATATTCCCCCCTCCCCATCTCATCATCGTATCTTTATGTGTGTGTTGTGTCGGTTACTTTAGGTTAGGTTAGGTTGGGTTATGACTGCAAGTTTTACACACTGGCCCGAGAAGAGGGTCTCACCAAGCGTGGTGTTGCTAGGTGGAGAATAGCACCAGAAGATAACGATGGAATAGCTATCGTGAATCGCCATCCCTGCTAGTAAACGCACCCTTGGCAGAATATCCTTAAGATGTGAAACACCACGTTTCCATTCTTTTCTTTCTATTTCTATTGTATTCTGTTCTATTATTAAGATGGAATTTAGGCAATAATATGCCAATAACTACTTTTGAAACGTGATGTGGGCAACAACAACAACAATTATATTCTGACGATGAAGTGGGAAGGTTTTCCACTCTAGGAATGACCATGCACTAGTAAGCTTGCGGTTGTCCCATCCAAAAGTTTGCAATACAGCTACCCTTGACGAAAGTTCGTGAATATGAATTTCTCTATTTGTTTTGTTGTTGTTGTTGTTGTTGTTGTGTGTGTGTGTGTATCTTTGAGGTCTTTCGTGTCTCCATGAAAGAGCAAGCATTCGAATTTCGCGGATTCCCACCGGTTTGGTATTAGGATCTTTCACATGCGCATAAAAGATACACGTGGACAGAGATGACAGAAGCATGCGAGATTCTAAGCTCTCGGCGCGTGTGTGTCGCAAATATGCAGTAGAAAACGAGGCAATTGAAATCTGGGCATGCTTGTGAAATGTGAAAGCGGTGACAAGGACGATGGGAAAGGACGCCTAAACTGGTTTATACTCAGCAGCACTTGCATTATGTATTGTCACTGTGCATCGAGTGACAAAAATGCTTTAATCATGAGCCTAGCCAGACGGGCGTGACTTACCGTTGTTCGTAGCTAGCAAACGCATTCTCGTTGAGTAGGCAGTACTACGCACACCCAGGCTTTTCTGTTCAGAATACATTTAGTATTTCGTGTGCGCATCGTCATCGTCATCATATATCTAATGTAATTACATTTACATATTGATATGCATCATGTACCTCTATTGTCGTTCAGAACATTAACAGTAAATTAATGCTTTTCTCCGGTGCAAATTAGACTGACCCACTTCCAAAAATCACCCCTGTGCTTTGTTTGCTAATATTGCTTTAGCCTTGTCCATTGACACTTTTTTAGGTGACACCAAATAATGTTTTTATCGATATCCTTTCCTAGACACGATGAGCGTAATTTGCGTTCGAGGCATTTTGGGGCAATGATTTCGCCATATACTTACTGCAAATCCTTTTAATCGTCCATGTCATAATCACTTTTCCTTGATTTATTGTTGTGGTTGTTGTTTTACTCGTCTTTGAAGTGGGGTAGGGTCTTGTGGCTACCACGGGGAAGCATTGCACGCCATCATCACTCTCCCGTCATTTATTATTCTTGTTGTTGTTGTTTTAACGGAGTTGGAGTTAGGAAAGAAAATTCTGTGTTTTAATATTGCATAATAATCATGTAATGGTGTAGGGTATCGCAGCTCCTGTGGTGAAGCTCCTCATCTGATCACCTCATCACTGTATCTTAGTTGCCACGGGCATTCACCGTACGTTTACAAACCCTTTCGATGTTCCAGCAACGAGATATTTCTACCCAACGTTACCCCCCCCCCTTTTCCCCCGAGAGATTTGTATTCTTAATGTGTTTTGTATATTATTATTCGTCCGGAACAACCTGTACCTCAAAAGGACTGCAAAAAATACGAAGTTAAGAACGAGAACTGTTGAGAACTGTTACTGCTGAAGGGCATTGGATTGCACTTCTTGTGGGACTTGTTTCGATACTGCGCTGGGGCAAATAATAATGACTTATCATTGAAGAAAAATCGTTGGGAGATCTACTACTTTTAAGGTATCGTCTTTATTTTCGCCACCAGCGCATTTTTATCCCATGCGATAAGTTTCAAAACTATGGATATGATCCGATTGCACATGAAAATACGATCTCTTCACACCTCTGGCTATGAAATTGAATCATAGCAACGAAAATATGAAAGTGTACGCTAGAGCACACTTCTATCGAAACTGCAACCTTTTCGAAAGAGGCCTTTCCAATCAAATATCAGAACCCTACTTTTTTTTTTTTTTTTTTTTGCTATACTACAACCATCTCTCCTCTCACGCCTGAATCCGGTGAAAATCTTCCGCCCCATACGTATATGTCTATTGGCTGCGAAGTGAATCAAACGGACACATCGTATCGCGCGAAAGAAAATCCCGTCACTTTATATATAGGTAACGCTTCCCGAATTTCACGCCTCTGTCTCTTTTCTCTTTCTCTCTCGTTTATACAGGTTATAGAAACGCAACCGTGCGGAACGGGGGGAGAAAATGTGTTGACGGCTCTGGTTGAGATGTTTCCAGAACCCGTTGCCGTTATTCTTCCACTGTAGCAGGAAATTTTATTCCACGGAACAGTTTCGGCGGATCAGCCGCTATTGCCGCTGAAAGAATCTGCAGTTGTGCTCGGCTTTGGGACGGCTGCAGTAAGGAGCCTTTCGACATATTTTTTCTAGCGAGTGCCACCATATGGTGGTGGTGGCGAGACGTACTCGCCGTTGTTGGCCTCGCTAATGTATGTGCAACATCACGACTGTAGCCAGGATATGATATGATATGATATCAGATGTTGAGATGGTGACTTTCGAGAGTGAAGACGTAGGACGGTCAATGCTAGAATCCACCTTTTTCTCCTTCGTCAGGGCGCATGCGCGAACTCTTGTCCTCCTTTACCACGTGTGTCCAGCTGGTTGGAAAACAGACGCGAGGAAAGAGGTGGATTCCACCCATTTTTCCTTCGTCAGAGCGCATGCGCAGGCTCATCCTGCTCTCCCGCCTCCCACGTGTTTCCTAGATGGTTGGAAAACAGAAAGAGGTTCATTGGTGTGAAGCCTCGTCTGCAAATAGACTGAGTCACAGAATTTGCGCGAGCCTTTTGCTTCCTGGAGGAAGAAGACTATAGGTTGCGAGTTTTTGAGTATCTTTCAATGAAAGAGCCCCTTTTCTTTTTCGTTTTCCCCTTCCCCCTTTCCCGTTTTTCCTTTTTTTTCAGAATAGCAAGCCGGCTCTTTGCCTGGCTAACCTTTCCTTCATTTTTTCTTAATAAACATATCCCCCCCGCCACGATGCAAGCATCACCCAGCGTACGTATTCGTGTCCAACGTATTTTTCCCGCACCACAGCGTATGCACTATACGACGAATCAAGATGTGTTCGATAGTTTCGGTTTCGTATCTACAACAGGGCATTCTATGACTCGCTGTGTCGCGAGTGATTCGGACGTTTCACACTCACGTGGTTGAAACTTTTTAACTACATGTTAACTCATTCATCTGTTTGTCTTTTTTTTTTTTTTTTCCTGTGTGTAAGCGTCCTGGGGTAGCCAGTTCGATTTCGTCGTGACTGACATCCCCATTTATTTATTTATTTTTTCTTTATCAAAACACCATCACCGGTTTCGGTTTGCTGACAGTGTCTGCAGTTTGCGTTATCCAGAGAGCCAGTCTGGTTATATAATTGTAATTTAATGAAAGCGCTTCCTAGGAAGCGCTGTTTGCAAGCAGCTGTTTGCAACCTAAAAAGCAGGGCGTGTGTATTCCGGAAAAAAACGTTTCAACGGGAGATCCACTCGATGATTAACGAGAGGGTGATGTCGGCGTAGCGGTAATGTAGCGTAATTGGTAGCACACCGGACCGCCAACCATGAGAGGTTGTGGGTTCGAATCCTGGCACCGGCACCCTCTGACTTTCCGTCAAATGCCGTCTTTCAGTTCGTATCTGTTGCAATGTGAGCTCTTCGCCATCGCACTAGAAAAAAGAATGAATACATTTTAAGCTTTATTCTTGACATTGGTTTCTTAACTCATATTGCTCTATTGCTCTTTCGACGTTCACTCAGTGATTTATCGAACCCCCCCCCCCCTAACACCGCCCGAAATGTTCAGTGACACCCCCCTAACTTTTTCAGCTGTGTACCCCCTACAGGTGGTGGCCCTGCGATTTCAGCTTTACACAGATGTCGGCAATGATATGTCAAGGTGTAATGACGTAACTATAATAATGACCCCCCCACCCAATTTTTTTTAACACCCCTCCCTGCTTGGGATTCTGGATAAACCACTGGGTTCACTGTACCGCGCAAGGACAAGGACTTCCATTTCATTTCTAACGATGTAAAACTTTTTTTTTAAGAGTAATGTCCGAAAACCCTCGTCACATTTGAGAGAGCTAGATACGTGACTAATCGAAGCAAACAAAATTGCTACTGATCTACGCAAGTTGCTAAACTTCTTACTCGCATAAACGGATGTCTACACATAAAGACGCGACCATACCCATATCATATACAATGCGTTCAACAAACGCCAACTTTAGAAGAAACCGACGTTCCCCTTCTTTCACGTTTGCGTTCTATATATAATGGCAAGCACAAAAGGCCGACTGTACCTATCAATCAATCAGGAAGAAAAGGGTCTTTGTCAAACACGGGGCGTCAAAACAGAAGCTATTCTTTCTTTCTTTTTTTTTTCCCTCGTGAACAAAAACAACAGGGCCGTGGACTTACAGCTTGCGCACATTGTTTGAAGGACGAAGAAGCAAATTAACCAACACACGTAAGGGAATATATGATGTTCTATTAAGATGGATCGCAGAATGTATGCTTCCAAGGAAGGGGCCGGAAAAAGAAGAAGAAAAAAAAAAGGCTTGACGTATTGCGAGGTACAGCGCTCTGACGAATATCTGTTTATGGCGTTCATATAATGGCTCACTGAAGTATTACGGCCAATATGTGTGTGCGTGCGTGCGTGGTGCGTATCGATTCCCTGGACAAGATGGGGGAAGGGGGTGAAGGTTTTTGTGTGTCACTTTTCTTGGTGTTTGTGCGTGTGCGCACGCGTATTTCGCATGGGTTGGGATCAAAGGAGGACGCGATATTATTTCTGTCACGCGTATGCGTTTGATGGATACCACGGTAGGAGGCGGGATATATAAAAAAGAAAGGCGTTTTCTGGGACGTTGATTGCGTTAACGGTTCAAATTTGCGATGTTATTTGCGAAATATTACATGGGTAGCGCCGTCTGTCGTTGGCGAGCGCTGATCGTGTGTGCCACACCTGTGCATGTCTCACATCAGACGAGGTGGGGTCCATCGGTAAAAAAAGCCCCATGCCATTCATCATCGCCATTCGCCACCATAATCATCATTGCGCTGTCAATACTGACCCGAGACAAAAAAAAAAAAAAAAAAAGGAACAAAAATCAACGAGCAAAAGTAACTCTATCTGTCCTGAATCACACAGAAAACCGTGCCATTTGCAGAACACTTTCTTCTTGTCTCTTTGACCCCCTGGTTTCTTTCTTTCTTTCTTTTCTTCACGTAGTACCACGCTGGCGCTTCTGTTCATTAAATAACCTTCCGTTCGCTGCTGTCATTAAAACGTGTGTCCACATTAACAAAATACCGAGGATCGATATTTCACGAAGTTGTTTGCTGCTAATTGCAGACGCGAGTAGCACTTGTTTCTTAAATATCGGCCCTCTGTTTCTCTTTCTTTGGCTGCTTCTTTAGGCTCGCGTAACAAACAGAGTCGGACATCGAAATACCGATGTATCAGGGAACTTTTTTTTTTTCTCTCTCTCTTGCTTCTTCTGTGGGTTTTAATTAGGAACGGACGTTGGGACAAGCAATTAACTTTAGTGTCACCGGGTAGTTTATTTCAAGTATAAATGAGTCCCCTGGGGAAAATGGTGCGTTGTTTTCTATAGCGTGTCTGGTTCATCGATCGACAAAATGCGGTCCGCGGTTTAACCTTACTCTTACTTTGGTGTGCGCCATTGTGGATGTTCCGAGGTCAGACCTTGGAAATAATGGCTTTTTGAGTATAATGCTCCCTGATGGTTTATGGTAAAAGCACGTCCAAAAATTATGAACCAATGAGGAGGCTTTTCATCTCGCGTAGAGAGAATGGAGAAAGGGATAAAAAGCTGGCAATAAATGCATTGTATTTTTACAGCTCCGAACGGACGGTACTGCTAAAAACGAAACAGAAGGACCCGCAGTATTGGAAGGCGTATATGTTGATAAAATGTGGATTGTGGTATATATCCGACCGCACGTTTGGATTGTCGTACCGATGCCAGTAAGTGCTTTATTGCATTTCTCCATTGTGAGGCGCTGAACATGGCAGGCTTGATTTCGTTCCTTTCTTTTTTTCCCCCTTTTCTAATTTAATCTATTTATCTGTATTCCTGCATTGTGAATTGGTAAATTTCTCGGTATATGGAGAAGTAAGTGTCTGCTCCTATATGCTTTCGACTTGGAGTTTCGTTCAAAGAAACCTTGCGCACGTAAAAAGCTGAGCACAGTTACGTTTTATAACAGGGGTGTTTGTTTTTTCGATAAATAGACGCCACTTTTTTACTCCACGGGCTCGACTGAAAGGTGAAATACCAGTGTTGAAAATGTGTTTGCAAAACACCAGTCTGACTCAGTGTTTGAAATGGAATGCACCTTTCTGACCTATCTCACCACCTAACAAGAAGATGGTGTTTTAGAGTATGCGGTTTGAAATGGTGCTTTATGAAGAAAACGCCATATGAAAGGTTGTTTTACAAAAAAAAAAAAAAAAAAAACTTCTGTATGGTGTGAAACCTGCACCACAAGGGTGTGCGCCATAGGACAAAACATTAACAGCAAAGTGATGAAAAAAAAAATGAAAAAAACTCTACAGCGGTTGAGTTGCTGACCTACAACTGATAGTTCTTTCGAATGCTTTTCTTTTATTTATTGTCTCGTATAGACTTGATTTTAGAATGGGTGTTTCTTTCTTCTTTTTATTCAATATTATATTTCCTTTGTAAGAACTCGCAAAATGATCCCTTACGAAAACTGACGTCAGCAACGAGAGTTAAAAAAGCACGTACCTTGGTTTTCCAGCCGTCCACTCGACGGCTAATTCTCGCTGCCCGTGTCGAAAATGACCGTCATCACTCATTCTTAACGTGCCATCAATGCGCTGAAAACTTGTACGCGCGGTATTACTGAAATTTCCCGCTGATGGTGCAAAAAGGTTGGGAAATGAATCGCGTCCTTCTCAGAACATCTTTCGTCCGGTGTGGAACCCGCGTCACTGAGATCCGAGTTTGCAGACGTCACACTGTTGAATGAGGTGCTTGATCATCAGCAAGGAATCAGTCGTGCACATTAATGACTGAGCGTCATTTATGTATTATCTTTGTGTTCTTGTATACAGGGTGTTTCACTTAAGAGTGACCCCTAATTATTAAAAAAATGTATTTGAGATAAAAATTAGAAACCTTCTGCGTCATACTTGTGAAGGTTTTTGCCGCCCAAACAGGAGGTTTCCGTTAGTGTACCTCATTAATTTGTCTAATTAGCTTAATTGAACTAAAAAAATTCCCAAGGAAAGATAACTTTGTTTGCGCTAATTAGCGCGATCTTTCCACAAAAATTTGGCACCCGAAAACACGTAAAAACTGCCCGAAAAACCGTCGCTATATCAAGGCGCGCTCGTTCAAGTTGCCCCGCCTAAAGTATGGGGAGGAGGAAAGGACAACACAGGGAACAGCACAGAACATCCGATGTCGGTGATTATCGGTAACTGATGGCTGCGAACAGATAAGCTTGCGAAGACAAAATGCGTGATTGGGCCGGTCCCCACCCTCCCTTTTTTTTTCTTCTGTTTTTCTCATGCTGTTTCCATGCGCTTGCGCAATGGGCTGTTGTGGCCATGGGCTCTCTAATTAGCGCAAATAAAGTTACCTTTCCTTTGGAATTGTTTGAGTTCAATGAAGCTAATTAGACAAATTAATGAGGTACTGTTATGGAAACCACCTGTTTGGGTGGCAGAAACCTTCACAAGTATGACGCAGAGGGTTTCTAATTTTTATCTCAAGCACATATTTTTTAATACGTAGGGGTCACTCTTAAGTGAAACACCCTGTATATAGGAAACGTATACGCTGTTAGGGCCCTTTTCGGTAGGTGCACGTGAAAAGTGTAACCCATACAAGAGTTTGACCTCTATGTCGTGGTGTATGTATGTATATACGCACATGTTCTGCTTGTGAGGCATGCCACTATCGCTGCTACTGCGCCTACACTCTAGCAAATTATATGGCACAGGTTTTTTATAATGTTTCTTATTGGTGCGGTAATGATCTGAATTAGTTGTTATCTGGTTATCACCACCAGCACCACCACCTGATTAGAAAAGAGAGAGAAAATATGAATAAATAAAGCTTGGGACGTTCAGCACACACGAGTGATTGATTGATAGGTAAAAGGAAAATGAAGATGTTAGTCCCCAGCCATTCGGGACCGGCTGCTCCAGCACATACGAATGACCCTAGTCCGTGGATGACACAATATACCCATATATATAATAATATATCCCTATATCCCTATATAATATATATATATATAACCCATAATATATCCATATATATACAATATATATATGGATGAAACAATACCTGAGAGTCGTTTGTGTTCCTTACCAACGAACTATTTTATATGAATTCATTTCGTGCCAAAAGGACTGTATCGGAGGCTTCAGTGTGGGAGTATATGAAATCCAGCTATAAAAATATTCCGCGTTAATTCGAGCAGCGGTCCAGCTTCGTTCTATACTTAACAGCATTCCGAACCAGTAAAGTCCACTAACTGAGCAAGGAAATAAAAATAAAAATTTGAGAGGTCCGAAGTTGCTGGGAACACGTTCTTCTTCGGGTACGCTGGGAACATGCACGCTACTATACAGGAGAGAATGTTAAAAACTCAATGGCGCGTTGCTGATAACAAGTCACGACACAGTACACGTTGACATATCATTTTTGGAGGTCACAACTGGTCGATGTTGCTTCGTGTCAGGGGCTGATCCCAGCGGGCATCACTCTCTTGGCTCCGCTCCCAAACAGCTGGCAGAGCGTCTTCGCTCGAGGTGTCGCTGCCTATCACTTGATGAAAGGGGTCTGTTGTTTGTTCCAAGGTGACGTTGTTAGAGGCGTCCTCACCCACACGTTGTAGGCGGAAAATATCTGCGGTTCCCCCCGCTGGTAAAAGAAGTCTGTTGCCTTCCGCCAGAATGTCTTGTTCGTCACTGCGAGTGACAGCGCGGCTATGTACGGTGTTGAATGTCAGTGCAGGCCCCGATGCCCCTTTGTCCAAAATCTAGTTCCTCGGTATTACCGCGTACTCATACGAGCGACGACCCGATGGAATATTCTAGTGGAAGAAAAAGCCAGAAACTGCTCACGAGGTGGAATACGCACGGCGCCGGAATGTCGAGGAGAGTGGCGCCATGCGCAAATGGCAGACGACAGCAGCTGATACGACAGCAGATGACAGAGCTGATAGTGTCGTCTGCTACGGAATATATGGAAAGCTATGACGCTTTTCGCATCTTCCGTTGGAGTATTCTGTGGACTGTAGCACATTTGAACACCCGGTTGCTACCCTGTCCGTGTATTCACATGAATGATATCGCCAGAATACTCCAGAGGAAGATGAGAAAAAACCGTGGAGAATATCTTTCGGCCCAGTCTGAAGATATTTCGTAGCAGACGACAATAAGAGGCGAAGACTGAGTCGTCTGCTAAGTGCGTATTCCCAATATTTCGGCACCTTGCGAATGCTCTCCACAACACGCGGCGGAACTTCTGCCTAGAACATCAGAACATCATCATCCCCCGTTTCACTAGGACATTCCGCGAATACAATATTCACTAGAATATATGGAACCGCGACGTTGTAATGTGAGACACAGCCTATCGGTTCCTATACTTGATTCTAACTTCTGGATGTTTTCGTACAAATGTAACGCTCTTGAAACACCCCATCTCATCGTCATCATCTATTGTTGTTGTATTACTCTCTAACTCTAAAACCGAAAAAAATAGCCCTTGTCGCAGAGCAGAATCATTCACGCCACTAACAGCCCTTAATTTGCATGAAAGTGGCTGTGGATTACAATAGAACGTTTGCACGGTTCCCTCACTGTGGTTCTCAGTATTCTGCATTGGGTTCCAGGTCGCACTTGAATACCTAGAGAGGCCATGAAGATTAGTATTTGTGCCGTTATATTATACGGTGTATAATACATCATATCATCCCTGACCCAATATCATGTAAGGCCGTCAAGTGCGTACTGATTTCATTCCTGGACTTTCTATGGGACACTCGTCTCCTCTACGCGCCTTAGCTGAGCTAACTCACACTGTGGCTTATCATGCCTCCTACAATGACATACCTGGACAAGAGGTGTTCGTGCAGTGACTGTTGGGTTGTAGCTACGGTTGTTAGGCGGCGTACGTAACTTTGGGTATGGCGTGCACGGACATGTGTTGAATTCAAACGAATTCGTTGTTTGAGTTCGTTAGTTCCTCGCCGTTTGAGGCTTACGTGTCTGTGTCGCCCCTAATTTAAGTCTGCCTCGGCCACTTCTCGTTGTTTACGGACATGTGTTGATATGTTATACCAAGGACTTTGATATCCACACCTCATCTCAATCACTTTATACCACATAGTGATCAGTGTGTCCTATACGGTAGTGAGTCATCTAGAATTAGGTGACAGATTTCCTTACTCATTGTCACTTCCATCCATTTGTTGTTGTTGTTTGTATCGTTGTTTACATTCGTGCCATTTAATCATCGTGTACAGCTACAGTCGTGACGACGCCCACAGTTCTGAAGCTGTTTCCACCACCACCGCACTCTAGGAAAAAGGGAGTAATTCTACTCCTCTTGGGGAGTGAATGCATTGCCACAAAAAAAAAAAAAAATGTCCCTTTCGGGAGTAAATGCATGGGAGTAAATGAATGTCACAGAGTGCTGCTCTAAGAGTCTCAGGTACATAATTCATGTGCATGCATGAAAATACTTCGAATTAAACCGTCAACTGTGGTATATCGAGCTATATAAAATTTTGCGACATACATAGGGCACAATTTGCGAAGAAAGAAGCGCTAACATTTTCTTCCTCTGTGTGGGTGAAGAATTGCTAAGTTGGCTGAGTTATACAGCCTTATGCCATCAAATTGACCAACATCTCCAATTTTCCTAGCCAGCGTCCTATCCTAATCTAACCAGCATCCTATCATCATCATCATCATCATCATCAAATTGACCAAGAGCATATGTTTACGTAGATCGTTGCATTGGGAAGACCATTTCCGAAGTTCACTGATTATTTGCAGTCCTGGGGAGTAAATGTCATGGTCTGGGAACTAAAATGGGGAGTAATTAGAGTCTATATAGGGGACTAGAAGTTGGAATTACTCCCCTAGTTTACTCCTTTTTTTTTCTTTCTTAGAGTGCACATTCGTGGCACCAGTAATAAATTGCTCAGACATCAACAAAGACTGAAATAGGATCCCAAGATCACGAGTCGATTCAAACACGGACGCCTTGGGAGTTCGAAATAATGACTTTCGCTCCACTCACTTCTCGTCATCGTATCGAACCGAGTCGCGTGCCTTTCGTCAGTTTGTGGAAATACCCGGATGATCTGGCTAATTAAGAGGCCAGACCATTGTTTTCTCCTCATTAAACTCATAAAGCATCAGTAAAAGGAGCGCCATATTGTCTTCAGCAGATTAAACGTTCAAAGTAAACAGTTTAACGAGGACAGTCGCCTTTTACCACATAGAGCCCGCTCTTTTTGAAAAAGAACGTTTAGGTGCGTACAGAGGGAAGGTACATAGCGAAAATCGAGCCACCATATCCAAAGCGCCCTGCTCATTAAAATTGTTCCGAGTTTCCTTTTATGTTCTGTAATGTTTGTTTTTTGTGTGTGATCAAATTAAAAAGAAAGGCATCGTTGGCAAGTGAAGTGGTTGGGCAGCTATGAGACACGGCCTTTAAGGTTCTCCGTAATCGGAGGGCCCGCTTACAGCGTAGATTTCGTTAAAAGCGTTACGGAGATGAGATTCCATTACAACAACAACTTTATGTTGAGATGATGAATGGGGAGTTTCATCGCCACGGGCGACACTCTACCCAATTGTTGGTGGTGATGTGGGGAATGAAATAATGAGCCCCTTCACAATAAGGATCGAAGTCCTATGTTGTCCAAAAAGGTCAAAAGAGCCTTGAAGGCAGAGCGTTGGTGGGCTGGATGTGGCCAGGGACCAAGCAAAGGAAAATGTGGAGATACGGAGCTGAATTTTTTTTTTTTGCGTTTCCGCCGCACGGTTCGTTATGTTCGTGCGTTTTAACGGAAAACTTTCTGGACGACTGTATCAACTTCACGGTTCACGCACAATAGAACACCTGCATACGACAGTCGTTCAGGTCCAGCTATACAGGGCTCAGCTTATGTACATTTCAATGCACAACAATGCAGTGTTCAGCAATCTGGGTGCTTGTGGTTCCTTCGTCATAGACCTCTATAGAGTGTTCAGCAGCGACATACAGCCCTTGTCAAGTGCTCTGCGTTTATTTATTGACTTTTCGTGCCAACTAGAACTAGTTCTATACGGGAAAAGTTTTTTCGAGTCGATTTTTTTGCTTTTTCTATTAGCCGGATGTGCGTAACAGACCCAACCGTGGAACCGATGTTCTTATCAATATGCAGGTTTGCTCTGTCTTTTAAAGATATGGAAACTATTCGCGTCAGACACGTTGGGTGCGGCAAGAAAGAAGGTAAAAAAAAACAACTAGAAAACACGAATATCGAAGCACGAATAAATAACGCGAATGTATGTTTTTTTCGTGCGTTTCTCGTCGTATAGAAGCCCACGAAGTAAATCGTATTAAAAAAAAGAAAGAAAGAGGTACAACATCCATACTTAATGCTTTTGCATTTTGCATCGGAGTGTTCTGAAAAGGAAATTGGTTTCGTGATTTATTCCTAACGTCACAGGTATTCCTTTTCATGCGAATGTTCCGTCACTCAGTTAATCATGAAATTGACTGGCGCATCTTCGTTAATGCGAACGTTAGCTTTAGTTTTATTCGATCATGCAGGATAATTTACGCTTGCGCTAGTCGTACACTAGCAGCCCTTTTTACGTGAATGCGACGGTGCATGACAATCACCCTGTTCGATCACGTCCTGTAAACAAAACTAAATTTCCGATCAATCTGGAGTGGTACAGGACAAGCGATTGATAGATTGATTTGTAAAAGAAACAAAAAATGGAGATGTTAGTCCCAAACTACTCGGGGCTGGCTACTCCAGGATGCGTTATTTAGGGACAGGACAAGGGAACATGATAGCGTATTGGTAAATCACGTAGTGCTAGTGCCACCAGACCAGGGCAAGTCCTATGGGACGGCGTCTTGACCCGCTTCGGCTGCAGCGAACTCCAAATGTTAAAAAGATGCGGCTAAACCAGCGGAAGCGCTTGCAGCTTTCTTGCCTCTCCTAGCTAGGCCCTAGGCCCTAGCTAGGCCTCTCCTAGCTCGCATCATTCCTCGATATAGCTCTAATTGAATTTCTTTTATTCTGTGTTTGCGCCGCGAAGCAACTATGGCTACGGCAACTGTGGAAGGAGTGGCAGATGCGGGTTATTATGCGTCCTATAGGCCTGCTTCGGTGGGACTGTGTTGACATCCGCTCGGATAAACCGCCGGATAAACCCAGGGAAGACCAGCGGCATGGCCGAGCGGGTTAAGGCGTCCTGCTCGTTGGTGGTAGCCAAGGTCGTGCTGAGGACTGGGATGGGGTTGGTTCGAATCCTACCGTCGGCTGTGTTGTCTGAGGTTTTCCCTGGGTTTTCCGAAGACTTTCCAGACGGATATCGGCACAGTTCCCCCTGAAGTCGGCCCAGGACTTATACTCACCCCCCTGTTCCCCACTCCTTCCTGCTATCCTCTCTCCATCTGTCCACATCTGTACGCTGCTCATAGCCACAGTTGCTTCGCGGCGCTAACACGAAATAAAAAAGAACAGGGAAGACCTCAGACAGCACAGCCAATGGTAGGATTCGAACCCATCACCTCCCAATCTACAGCACGACCTTGGAGCTACCATCAACGAGCGGATGCTCTTTTACCAATCAATCCTCGGTCTAGATTGATTGATTGATTGATTGGCGTAAAAGAAAAAAATGGAACTGCTTAACCAGTTGACTAGCGAGCCATTCCCATCGTCAGAACTCTGTCGAAAACAAAAGGTCGCTTGCACACGCGTCGCTCATCAAGCTGCCTCGGTGGGAGCACGGCCTCGGTTTAATGACCGTCCATCGCGGCGCCGACTACAATGACGAAAGAGAAGTGCAAATGCAATTGCAAATTGCAAATTGATTTTTTTTTCTTCTTCTTAAAGTTGCGAGAGAAGCACTGATGCCATTTTTGCGGGTAGGTTACGCTGCCAGGCGGACGTCCTGTAGGAAAGATCATGCTACTACTGGACAACTAATTACTTATCTAAAATTTATTAATTACTTTTTAATTAAATGATTTCGCGAGAATACGAGACAGCATAATTGGAGGCGACCATTATTTGAATCTACCCTCCGCCTCATAAATCCTGAAGCGATCACGTACTTTGAGATATAAATCGCAAAACTTTGATACGCAAATGGGGCGAAACCAGAACTACGCGCTTCTCGAGCCCACAGGACGTCAAGCTGGCTTAGTAACCCGCCAGCGAAAATGGGGTGGTATACTAAACAAAACAAAAAAATATGTAACGGATTAAAAAGAAACCCGGATGAAAACACACTTAAAAAGAAAAGCCTTCAGGCAACGTTTTGGTTGAGTATGAGCAGCGAAAGAAAGCATACACACGAAGAAAAAGTTTTCTGCTGCTCGTCATACTCAAGGAATGTGCTGCCTGCAAATGCTTTACACGAGCTTGCTTGCCTCCTCCTCCGTTTAACTAACGTAGACACTTGGGGTATAGTGGGTACATGACTAGAGCAAATACTGCAGGGTGCGTGAACTGTCAATGTTTTTGATCGTTCATTAAACCAGTTGTAGGTTCGGCGATGTTGTATTGTTTCGTCTGTGTGGTGTATTTGCGCAGGTATGTTCTCTCACTTCCCTTTAACGTTTAAAATGCGCGTATATTCTTGTGAAAAAGTACCTGATGCGAGCGCTAGGTAGCACGCAAACCGCAAAAAAGAATAGCGCATAGGGTCGAGTCTAAACAATGAGAAGTGCAATTCGTTGACTGAAAAGGACCCCATCCTGCCCCCATATGTCCCAGCTTGGGGGTTCCAACGAATACGATCACGTTATGCTATATCCACCTCTCTTTGTCGTCTCTTAGTCGGCATTTTTTTCATTGCTCCGCAAAAATAAGAAGAAAAAAAGACACAGAGGGTAAGGCCGCAATTGCTGTGCACTCGGCAAAAATAAGTTGAGCCTCTTCTTCTGAGAGACTGCCGCCTCAGGAATCCTTCGACGCAAGCACCCATAATCCCGGCTTCTTGAAGGAGGAGGACCAAATTTCCATCGGAGCGCAAAGTCCGTGCGTCACGTGATTCTTGAGGTCCCTTGTTTTTTCCATTTGGAGGGGGGCATATAGGCTTTAGCAGGGGGCAGAGGGGAAGCTGTCACTTCAGGGCAACCATCCTGGGATGAGAGGAAAAAGTTGGGGATATCCGATGCGTGAAACGTGCTGAGAACTGGGCTTCATTTGATCACGGGGGCGAAGCCTGATGATTGCTGATAGGTTGAATGAGCACGAGGCTTCTGCTGAGGCGGCAGAGAGAGAGCGCGAAACAGCAGAGCGCAGCCAACTGAAGCCGTACAGGGTGATGAGATTCTGTTGAGAGTATGATTTGATTCAAGCTCTTGCGCATTATGGAATTGGGAGAGAGTGTTCTTCTGGAGGATTGAAGTGGACAAAAATAAAGGACAGGATGAGTATGGTGGATAGAACTCGGTTTCGGCTGCTCAAACCTTTTTCTCTTTCTGGTTTTGTTTTTTTACATGTTCGTAGTTATCACTGGTTTCCGTAATTGTCCTGAGGAATTTCAAATCGAATCACAATGTCATAGTCACGATTTATCTGTTGTTGTTTGTTGTTCGAATTGATACTTAATGTTTATTACTTTATTAATTCATCTAATCACATGATTGATCGGAAACGGCCACAAAATGCACTTTTGATTTATTTTGCCTTAACAGTGGAAGGAAGAACAAGAAGCTTCACAAAGTCTTCACAAAGGTTCTTCCACTTTATGTGGCTTGGCCAGGTCTCTGCTACCATGCAGCAACAGCAGCAGCACAACATTACACGGGGTTTCATCAAGACAGCAGCGTTATATTATGCAGGGTAAAGACTAATATTTTTCAGCTAGAGAAGTAACCGATTTCTATCGAAGGATTTCAATAGGTCAGTATCAATACTATTCAGCATGATGGGGAGGGGGGTTGTATATTGTAAACTTTGTTCGACATTTGTTGTTCTACATTTCGAGATAAATCAGCCTTCCTGATGACGATGAAGGTAGGTGACTAGGTGTGTAGGGGTGTCATCGGGGGTATTTTTCTTCCACTTCGGAGCTCCAGGTAGGGTCGTGTGAAACAGGGGGTGGGAGAAAGCTCTCGCACCTCCACCAATTATGTTAGCGCGAAGGAAGCAGATACGTGTTCACGGGTCAGTGACTAGTTTATTCTGCGACAAGGGGCAGGCGCGCGGGGCGCGTTCCTCATCATCTTCCTTAGCTCCTCATCATCTTCACAACAGTACATATACGGATACCATTGTGTTTTCGAGTTTTATGTTTTTCGAAAATCGGGGTAAAAATCTCATTTTATTTCAGGAGCTGTAAAATAGGGTGAAATCTG
Source organism: Ornithodoros turicata (assembly GCF_037126465.1). NCBI lineage: Eukaryota > Metazoa > Arthropoda > Arachnida > Ixodida > Argasidae > Ornithodoros > Ornithodoros turicata. The sequence goes on from NC_088205.1 coordinate 69,671,195, forward strand.
GCTATAAGGGTATATATAGCGGATGGAAAAGCAAATTTTCGGGTGGAAAATAAGTACAATGCACATCTCGCGTTTTGGACGATCAGCGAGATGCCAAGCAGCTGTGCTGTGTGCGAAGTGCTTAGCGTTCTCGAGTGCCTGCCCCTCCCCCTCATTTTCGGGGATTTTCGGCTTTTACTGAAAGTGACGATGATGCAAATCATTGGGTAAAAATGGGTTTTACCGGGTTTATCCATAAAACACGAGACCCTATGAATAAAGAACTCGAGAGAAAGTCGTCGACAAAATTCGACGAATACGTATACAAAATATCAGAAAAAGAAACATAAATGAAGAGTTAAAACGCACATTACTAATGACGAGACAGTAGAGATAATAACATGCACAGCTTAAATTGTAGTAGGCAGGCAGACCGCTCGAAACCCTACGTCACCCCCCCCCCCCTTTTTTCCTCTTAAATTGTCGCAGAGCGCAAAACGCCATTCACAGACTGAAAAAAAAAAAAAAAGTAAAGTGCGGCACTTGGTCAATGACCTCACCAAAAACCTGCCCGGTTCAAACAACCAATTGATCAGCTTTGCTTTCAAGCTGCTTGGGCAGTGAGTGGAACATTTGCGCAGTGCATAACATAGTAGCGTTGCGGTTCATGAAAAGCAAAACAGGCGGCCAAAGTTTATAACCCATCTGGCTTTGCTTAGTCACTGTTTCATTCGTCCTCCATCATGTCCCCATTCATCATCTTAAAAATAAAGTTGTTGTTTGTCCTCCTTCATGCATGCTTAAGTCATAGTTTATGCTTGTTTTGTCTATTTCACTCCAGCTGCTCTCACAAGCCACTCTTGCAAATGCTATATCCCCACGCGGGTTATTTGTTCTCCGTAAGTTGTATCATTGCCAGCACTTTGGTGATTTTGTGTGCTCTGTGGCAAACACCATTTAGCCATAAAGCGGTTTATTTCCTCGTACTGATTCGTAGACTATAGCACTTTCATTTTCAGGGACAAATACGCCGGAGCTGCATAAACTGAGGCAATGAGCGCCGTAAGCCGTCGGCATTAACATCCGTATGGCGCCTGCCGTTTCAAATGGTAATCTAGTTTAATCCCCAATAGGCTGCGTTAGATGAGCATGGTAAAGACTCGTAACCTCAGCTTACAAGTAGTCATGAAAACGTAATGATATGTATGCGTGTGTAAATGCTTGTAGGTTTAATCATGTGCTCGCATATATGCACGAGTATATGTAACTGAATTCTGATCATGAAACCGCAAGAAGCTATCGTGAGTGTCGTTAGAGACATTTATGAACTGCTAAAGTGTAGATAGTGAAATTTCATGCGGCCAGCAGGTCAGTAAGATTCTTCGTTGGATGGTCCTGAAAAAATGCATTGGCGTTAGAAAAGAAAATTCACAAACTTAATTTTTTGGGTGCTGTGAGACGGTGCCTTTCTTTTTCCTTTTTTTTTTTCATGTATTCCCAACGCCCTTCTACAGAAGTGAAACAACCCGTACTTTTTCAGGACGTCCTCGTTCAACAGATTCGTGCTCTTTCACACTACGATACCCATGCTTCAAGTTCCAGTTTTGGAGTGTGCCGGCAGAGTGCGCTGGGATTCAGCAAATTAGGAAGTCTGTTCTGCTCCCAACACAAAAGCACCTCGAGGAGGAAAAATAGCCGGGTTGTTATAGCTCTACTTCAACAGTGTTGCATTGTAGAGAAGTTATGTTTCGATAGAAATTATGAGTACATGAGAGCGCACCGTTTTTGTGTTCTGTAGGTATCTGTAGTATGATCAGATTAGTGCAAGAGTGCATTGCAAGAAACCGCCAATACAACGTTGCCGTTCGCGTTCGTTGACCGGGAGGGGAGATGTTTTTCTCTTTTCCTCTTTTTATTTTTCTTTTTTCTTTTTCCTTCCTATGGGGTTCATCCATTTTGGGTTTCTTTATCGGAGTAGCAGAATTCGTCAGGTGACGAATTGAATTTCTTCGAACTCGAGTGGAGATTTCCGAGAGGGCCGCCGTGGGGATATGATGTGCAACTTTTGTCACAGAAAAACGCGGAACCTTCCATATTATAGCACAGAATTCGGACGTTTTTGTCGCTGAAAGCTAGAATCCTTGGATATAACTCCAGCAGACTATGCGGAGCTATAGAATTGTCCAGTAGGTTTCCACGTCAAATTTGTTCACATTGGGGGCGTTTATGCTACACTGGATTATTTAGGACGCATGAAAGAAAGAAAAAAAAAAGAAAGTAAAATGAGGCTGTGATAGAACACTTAAAGCTTCGGGAGCTTGATGTAGAGATGGAGTACCATGTTTTTGCCTTCGTGTGGAGCTGACAGTGCATCCACCTTTGTGTGAACCACGTAAGTGTAGGTTCAGGCATCAAAATATCGCTTCTGTTCGTCTCTTACGTGCCAATTATGAACTATAAATCCTCTACTTTGTGAACTATGCTACTAATATTCCGTGTACACTTTTGTATAGAACGGAATTCGTTGCCGACTATACACTGAAACATATTACATATACCTTCTCCTAAGCTCCCAACCGAAACAAGAAACCCCGGGCTTTCCCTCAGGATTCTATACTGACAGCCGTCCGTGTCATAATATCCGATATGCATCGCATATAAATTCTACTTTCCCTATAGTTAAAACGTCTTGGGATGGTTAAGACGTTGCGGGATAAAAAAAAAAGTGGGTGCTCGCTTACAAAAACCCCAAAGAAACGCCGAAACACTTACCGCGTGGGTGTCGTCGGTATACGTGTTTGCTACACAAGCTACTTGAATATCGTTACCCCGCAAATTACAGCGCATAGCAACTGTGACGAACACCTCCTGCAAAGAAGAAGAAAAGAAGGAGGACCTCGCTGTCACAATTTTATGTCCTCTCCAACAATCGATCCATCCATGTGTACCCCCTAATAATGAGCCTCTAACTTTGCCGAGCACCCTCGCCGAGAAATATTCACAAGGTAAAGAAAAAAGCGCGGGCATAAAAGGAATTGCGTGCTATACACCAAAAGACCCTACATCGGGGGAAAGAAAAAAAAAAGCTAAGCTATTCCACGGACACAAAAACCCAGCTGTGGGATGGCCAAGGGTTTTCTTTCGCTCTGACATCTTTTCCCGCTGCGACATTGGATCGTGTGCGATTTAGTGCGAAAGGAAGGCATAATGCAGAAAGGTATTTCGAAGCAGACGATAGTACAGAGGGACAGGTGTGGGACAGCGGTTCCGGCTAGCTTTCTTCCAATTTGGCTTCTGTCGGCTCCTCTGCTTTTGCGAGTGTGTGTGTGTGTAGGTGCTATGTGGACGTCAAATGGGATTGAGTACCGTTCAATGGCAGCGAGCAGCAAAGACGTGAAACAGAATGTGCAGGAAACAAGCCGTTCTGGGGCGCTGTCAACGTCGTCTGCGATAGTTGTGTGTGTGTGAGTGTCCGTGTAGGAAGGAGAGTGTTGGTTGAAGGAAGTAGAAGCTGTGGAATGTAAGTAGGATACGCTTTGTTAACTAAAGTGCGTATTAAATGGATTATGTTGTATATATCCCCCAAGTATTCCCCCAGTACTTGTAAATTTTAGAGCGATTTCATGGTGCCGATAAAGAGAGTCGTTCTTATTTTATGAGTAAGACGACAGCTCGAAGTGACTGGAATTTGAAGTCAGTAGATTAATGTGAACGTTAGAGTTCTACAAAAATATAACGGCGGCATGAAATACCATTAAGGGGTCTGGTACACAGTAACCTTCTCTCTTTTTTTTTTTACATCTTCTAAATTTACACCGCACACTTCCGAACTCCGGGAAGCCAACAGGGAGTACTGGTCAGCTCCACTGTATGCATCACCGCTTCTAAAACGAATGCGTACCTGCACCCCACGTTCACGGCGATTTCTCCACCCCAGACGTTTCCGTCGTTCTTCGACTCCCTCGCGTTCACTTCCCAGCTCGGTCACGATTTCACTTCATTTATTGTGCTTTCGTTTTACTTTCCTTTTCGCGTTTTCACGGTCTATCCCGTCGCATTTATCCTTCCTCAAGGTTGCGGTCAGTTTCAGAGTGGCCAGACGTGCATCGCGAATGCCGCCGACGTTGGGTATACGGTTCCCCGCAGAGCAGAGCAGGGGGAGGTTACCTTCCGGGCTTTACTCTCTTGTATGTGCGTCCATTTTTCTTTTGTGATGCGTTGTATTGCGCGAAGGGCTGTGACTACGTCGGAAAGGGAGTATTGTTCCGGAAGTATTCTACCGTTGGCCGTGGTATGCGATGTGCTGTTGAGGAGTGAAGGGTAGCACGCATAGGGTCTCATGCAAAGTAGCGTGGTGGAAACGACAAAAGAAAAAGAAAAAAGAAACAGAAGAGGAAGAAGATACCACCTACCCCAAACTCAGCACACTTGTGCAGAAGGGGAAATTGTTGCCGAATTCACTTACAGTGCGGCTGACAGAGACCAAACACGCGCTAGGTTGCTGTTCTACGTCTTTCTGAAATTTATTTTAGTTTGTGTCACTACATACTAAAATTATTGTCGAGAACTTCGAATAAAGCTACCGAAATGAGGAATGGCTTCGTGGTTATTGTACGCCGAATTACCTGCCGGTCGCTTGTGCCGAAGAAGTTTTTTTTTTCTTTTACGCCAAAGAGGTACAATTTTAATATTACGTAAACAACGGGGATTAGCCGAGGCAGGCTAAAATTTATGAACAAACACGAACACGCAAGTGTCCGACGCCCAAGAATAAATGAAATCAAGTAACTCAGGAAAAAAGTGCTGATGCCAGGAATCGAACCTGGATCATCCTGAGCATCCCCTGTCCGGAAATCAGGAGGATCCAGGTTCGATTCCTGGCTTCCGAGCGCCTTTTTCCTGAGTTATTTGGTTTCATTTTAATATACTGTCTTGAGAGCAAGGCGCAGCTGATGACGACAGAGTAAGAGAGAGAGAGGGGGGGTGATGTAGGGGGAAAGTGCGCTCAGCCTGCTCTGAATTGGCGGCTCGGTGCACCCACTGGAGGGAGAAGAGGGGAGGGTGAAAGAGGTAGGGGAGAGATGGTGGTGGTACAGGAGAGGGAAGGTGTGCTAACCCTCTTGCTCTGGGATTTGGGTAGTCCAAGAGGACTACCTACCGCAGAAAACATGCGAGCATCCCCCAGTAGTCTTCATTGGGATGCTCCCTGTGCCACGGTACCCGCCAGGATTATTGGCGAAGTTACCCCATGAGTGAGAGAGACCGCGAGAGGAGAGGGACGGTTGCTTATTAAGCAATTGAAGGAAAAGGTGCTGACGCCAGGAATTGTTGGCCTGCCTCGGCTAATTCTCGTCGTTTACGATGGTTTCTTACTTTTTGACAGAAGAAATACTTGGTAAGTGAAACGAAAAATTAATGAATCACCTTTAATCACTATGAAGCCACGAAATTTGTGTTCGTCGCCATTATCAGCCACTTTTCGAGAATAAACTATAGTTATAAGTGCGACGAGACTGGGACAGAAAGAACTAGACACGGACAGGCACGAACTTCCAATTAATTTTTATTAAGCGAGAAACTGCTGCTTATATACATGTCTTGGACCACGCCCCCTAAAGTACATCGAATCTTATCTAGTTCTCTGTCTGTGTGTGTTAGGGGGCGTAGTTCAGGACATGTATAAGCAAGGGTTTTCGCTAAATAAAAATTAGTTGGAAGTTAGTGCCTGTCCATGTCTAGTTCTTTCTGTCACTGTCTTGTCATATGGTTGATTCTTACCAACGCGCCGAAACCACTTCGTTGCTTTTCGAGAAAAGTGCGCAGCAGGACAGGAGGATACGCCGCCACTTTTACCCTCTTTCATTTCTATCAACAACGAGTAAAAAAAAAAGTGCTACTAGCTGCGCCGCTATTTACAACACTGTCCTGAATTAACTATACGTCATTAACGAAAATCATTTAGTTGGGGGTAGATATAAATATTATTCTTCATGGCCTCAAACCTAGGTACGATTAATCGCAATAAAAAAAATAACAAAATAGAGCATTTTAGTACCTACAAAACAACACAAAATCCATCCACGTAAAAGCCACAGTTTACAAAACCAGCCTGGCGGATTGCCGTCACGTTGCCACTCCTCAGGTCTCATATGGGAAGCGTATAAACTTCGGTCCCAGTTCCCCCTGACTTCCACGAGCCATTTACTTCTTTCTTTATTCGGCGCGCCTTTATTTGCAGACAGGCCGGCCGCGTTTAGCTGTTCCTGCGTTCATTGCTCGCAGCTCTGTTTGCGATTGGTCCGTTTACGAACGGAAAAAAGCAATGAGCCAACACGCTTAAACAGCCGTTCATCGTCGATTTCCGGTGAACCCTTCTGGTCTGTTTCCGGTTCAAGCTGGGTTTGCTCAGAAAGGAGGAACGATGTTAGTGAGAGAAAAAACCAAAGGACTTCGTATTATGCGAATGAAAAGCCGGTCTCCGCTGCTAAGATCACGTACTGGTAAATAAATGTATTGCGATTGCAATAAGCGTGCCGGACTATTGTTATTCGGGCTCATGTCTTTCAAATATTCCTTCCTTCCTTCAGTGTAACTCTTCATGTAAATGCGAATGTTTCGAAAAATTATGTTCAGTTCTGTATAAAGTTGCTCAGCGAAAAGACTCATTCCTAAAGATCGCGTCGAGGGAAGAAACAAAAACAGTTTCTTTATTCGCTGGCAAGAAGAAAAGTAAAACTGTATGTTTTCATTCGTGCTATACAAGGGATCCGATCATTAGGAAATACATTGTCGTTGTGAGATTAATCTGTTGTTATGACGAACTTTATGAAACCGTACGAGCACACATACACGCACATTCTACAGCACTGCCTAGAGGTGGACCCTATTTGAAATTATGGATGTGATTATGTGCGACATATATGAATGACAGCGCGTGATTAATCTGTTAATAACAATGCACACCGTGTATTCAGAGCGGAGCAACTTCGGCAGGTTAGCACAGAGCATGGCCCTCGGTATTTAACGCTATATGAGACAAGCTTCTCCTTCAGAGTACAAGCGCGTTTTTCTGAAGAGATATTGTAGTGTACTGTATATAACGGGGGCAATACCAGTGACGCTCGGGGGCGCAGCTGTCGCTGTCGCGTTGGACCACCGCAATATTTGTCTAATATCCACGTCATCTTGATATCGGCCTATCGGTCCTTTTTCGCATTTGGAATGGACACAGCCGTTCTGAACGCCTTCCAATCACATTGTGCTCAGCTTAGCGTTACGGGCTCCAAGGTTTACTTTATTTTACCAGTTTACTAACTAACCACTAGAGTTATGGGAGGAACAATATTTATACTAACGCATAACACCTCATAATCGCGTGTGTTAGTGTTAGCGACGTCACCTGCTACATTGCACCAAATCTCGAAACAGGTGTCCAGCATCCCACCCGGCAGCGCAACTACCAGCACTCCCCAGCAATCGGCGCTCCAAAATTTAAACGATCACAGTGCGCACACGTCTGCCGGCAAAACTTTCCTCGTTTCAAACTTTCATCGACGCGGAGATGCATGGGGCTTCGTCTGGTATTCTGCACCGCAACAAATGAGTGCGCCGTCCGCTGAAATCAATAGAAAGGCAATACCCAAGCGATCTACGTCTCCCCCCCCCCCCCCCCCTCTATAAACAAAGGGAACCTGCATGGACCAGACGGCCAGGTTCGCAGAAGCTCGTGACAGTTAGTACGTATATAGATACTGCAGGCGCCCCCCCCCCCCCCCTACCCCTCGCTTCCTTCAAGTGCTGCGACCATTTCAAAATATTTACGAAGCGAGCCCCACTCTGCCCAAACCGTGTTTATCGGAGCGAGCGGACGAGCTAGCCGGTCCAAACGAACCGTTCTCCAGTTCCGATGAGAGATGGCCGTCCAAATAAGCTTTCAACGTAGAAGGAGTGCCTCTGAATGAGCGCGCGGTGCTGGACCCGTACTCATTGGTATTTGGGCACGCGTATTTTACGAAACGAGGACCGTTGATGCGCTGTCTATCTCTGTGGCGACACGATTTAGGGGCTTATTTTCACGATGCGGCGGAAATTAAATAGGGACATTAAATGAGTCGCCAAACGAAGCACGAACGCATCCAGGTATGAGAATGACGAACGTCATTCTTCTTCTCTTCAAGGACGTTTACGATGGTTGTATGTTAAATGTTTTAATAATGTGGTTTCTGCGGTAAAAACCCTTTCGTAATGTGGAATATGAGCTGTGGGAGAGACGTGAAAATACATCTGTCACGTACCTATTGGCGGCGTGTCACATATGTCTCAGAGTAATGCAGCAAAGCGTAATTATAACGAAGTCAACGGGACCCGTGTGAAATTCGATATATGCGACTGTAGTCCGTTTCGCATTCTAAAGGTGTTAGGCGTCTGGCCCTCCAGCAAGATGAACGCAGCTCTGGCTCGCTTGTGAATTTTACTGCACAGTGTTCTTTGGAATCCGTTTATTAGTTTCTGTGCATTGTCGGTGTGTGATGTTGTGATAGGTGCTGCTGTACCGTATCTTTGTTGTTGCTATTGCGCTGCCGTTGATGTTGCGCGAGAGTGTTATCGCCCCGCGACTACGTTTTGGTGGGTGCGTGTGTTACGACGCGTTTCTGTCCTTTCTATTTCTCTCTTTTTTTTAGTTGCAGAATTGTCTGAGTGCCGAATTCAACTTCTCCATATATTTTTTTAAAATTTACTCATCAACTTATCGATATATGCGGCAGTTCGATATAAACGGAAGTCCTCCACGCACGTACACACAGGCAACGAGAGTCGTCTGGAGAGCTCTCGGAAACACCGCGAGTGCCTTTGAAGTATTTAAAGGAGCACTTGAATATTTTTATAAAGTAAATTGAAAGCAAGGATAGAAATCTTTATTGTAGAGTTCTTGCGCCGTTGGTCTACCCGTTATATTTGTCTGAGGAATGGTCGCCTGGTCGTGCATGTTTACTGGTTTCCCTACACTCTTAAAAACGAACTTCACCGCATAGCACGCTCCTGGCCAACCGTCATCTCGAATGGTATGGTTACCTTCCCTGATTTGTTGAAAACGGGAGGCGTACGCCTTTTCTGTGACACTTATGCTGTTCATAATTGTCACAAAAAGGCGTACGCCTTCCGTTTTCAACAGGTCAGGGAAGATAACCATATCATTCGAAATGACGGTTGGCCAGGAGCATGCTATGCGGTGAAGTTCGTTTTTAAGAGTGTAGGTTTATCCGATAGTGAGTGTCTTAATGTTGTTATGTCTACCTTGTAATATCTACCTGAGTAATAAACAACATCCTGATCAGAAATATTTGTGATGACCAGCCTTTTAATTGGGACGCATAAAAACGGGAGGAAGAAGTAGTGAGCTGGGCATGGCCAAAGCGGAATAGGTTGGCAGTACAATTCCAATAATCTGCTTCCAAACGCATTCGTTCCGGTCGGGACTGGGTAAACATAGAATAAGGCGATAATTCTCGTAAGGCGATTTCGTTATAGCGAGGCTTTACTGTATCTTTTATCTCACAGAAATGATGAATAAAAGGAATTAAAGAGAGAGCTAGAGTGACGGTGTTAGAGGAAAAGTCACGCGAAATGAGCATAAGCCCAAGCAACACAATCGATTGAAAGTTGCAAGTACGTGGGGGTGGCTGGGCAGTTGTGTTAGGGCGGTGCTTCGTTTCGTGGAGCTGCTCACGAACAAAATAACGTTGATCAACCCCAATGGACTCGAACTTTCAGGAAAATTGTGCTACTTGTGAGGGCACCTTTTTGCAAATTCCACGGGATGTGCTCACAGAAGCATGGTTTGACGGAGGGAGTTCACAAACAAAGAAGGGCACATTCTTTAGCTGTACACTCTTAAAACAGAACTTCACCGCATAGCACGCTACTTGAAAACCATCAACCTGAATGACAACGTTCTCTCCCTTGATTTGATGAAAACCGGGGGCGTACGCCATATTTGTGGCAATTGTGGACTGCATAATGCAAAAGAAAAAAGAAAAAGCGTACGCCCCTCGTTTTCAGCAAATCAGGTGAAAGAACCAGAACACTCGGTATGAGGGTTGGCTAGGACCGTGCTATGTGGTAAAGTTAATTTTTGAGAGTAGAATTGTACAAAAGTAGAAAATCACAGAGCCTGAAACATATGCTCAATTTTTCATGACATGTTTCATGCTCAGTGATTTTCTATTTTTGACGGCGAGACATAGAGGATGAACCACAAAACTAATATATTGTGCGCACGTGCACTATATACCGGAAAAGCCCTCGGTTGCTCCACATATTAGTTGGTTGAATTGCCCCATCATACTATCTCCCGTCTCGAGAAATATTTGCCGAACATTCCCTGACTCGTTCTTTTAATGTTGCTTCCTCCGCTGTCATTTCACTTTGCGTGACACAAATGGGACACGCTTTTTCATATTGAGCCTGGCGGATTTGCTGTATGCAAATAGATCTACTCTGTCTCCCCTGGAAAGGATTACATGATGCATGGAGATGTTTTGCCGTAAGTTCCGCAGCGTGCATCTTATAAGATGAAGGTTTCTTTTCAAACGCCTACTTCCTATCTTAAGAATCAGTCCTTTTATTCAAATTCTTACTAATGCGTTTTTGAGCTCCATGAAACTGAAACTTCAAGCGAGATTTGCTGAGCCTAATGCTCATAACTCTGCAAGGATTCTACGTTCCACGGCGTGGCGGAGCATCCTAGAAAAAAAAAAAAAAAGAGCATTTCTTTATTTTGGCGACGTTTGGTCGCGTAGGAGATATTGAGATGACGAGAGTACAGGGAAAAGACCTCCCAATACCTGCTTCAGCCAATCTGCTCGTCTGCTTCATCAATCGTCTGCTTCAGCCATCCGCCGCAGACGACTTCAAACACAGGCTTTCTGTGGTTACCACTGGCTGCGCACCGGCTCGTCTCCATAGCTGCGGCCGCCGAAAGCGCGGTCGTGATTGGATGACTCATGTCTACGTCACGTCTCTAAAAGGGATCACGCTTTGTCTGTCTAGGTGACGTTGGCTTAGTTCAGTCCTAGGAAATATTGAAATGACGAAATTACAGAGAACGGACCTTCAACATCAATACCAATTGGTATTGAATACCAATCCAATCTTCCAATACCACCACATCACTGCTGACTGACCGATAGGATTCAAACGCGTCCCTAACAAATCGAGCATAGCCCAACTGCTGCAGCCTAGACCTTACGCATTTTTGGCTTCTTACACCAATGACAAAGGTGGCTCACACTCATCTTCGTCACAGACGTTCTCACAAATTCTTTAACTCGATAAAAAGGACCACAGTTCTCTTACCACATTGCCACGTTGAATCCACAGCTTCCCTGTCCTCATTCACACGTGGCACGACGATGCACATTCTGTTACAAAAACAACAGCTTGCAAGTAACTCGCTTACGCGCCTCGGGGCGTTTATTTTCCGCCCGGATCAAAAGCAACATGAGGGAAGCAAATAGAAATCCCTCCGACAACGGACTTCGCGAGACCCCCTCAGCCATCTCATTTGTATTCATATTAAACCGTATGCATGGCCACGTCCGAGTCTCTCCTAATATACCCTGAAGCTAGCTAGTCTCACAACCATGAGCCTTCTCCTTATTTTTCCTCGTCCTTCTCACGTTTATTTTTTTTTCTTCTTCTTTCTATTGCCCCTACTTGCCTGCGCCTAACGTCCTGCATGCATTCTCATATCACTTTTTCCCTCTTTCTTTGAAGAAGAGGCACCGACCCTACTATAGGACATTCTTCTGCCAGCGAGAGGGAGAGGGGGAAAATTATACGGAGCCCCTCGGAATTAGCTGTCGCGATGTAACATTCTGTGAACCGAGGAGACATTATTATAATGCAATGTCCCGGAAACATGCAGGAACTACGTGAGCTTTTGGAGTCAGTGCTCTTTCCTATTTTTTTTTTTTTCAATTTTTGTGGTTCCTTATCCACGTGTTGTTAGCCGTTTTGTGCTTGTGTCCGCGCGAATTTCAGTGACGCAGAGCATGCTGTTCAGCGTTACGTGAAGTGCAGTCGTGAAATATTGCCATCGTGCCATCCAGGCGTGAACGCTTAGCATACGAACAAGAGTTTGCAAATGGCTTCTTGCATACCTGAAGATTGTGATGCGTGCAAACGTCAGAACTCGGACAAAAGAAAATAAACTTCTGGGCGAAAAAAGATGAGTGCACCGTGGTTTGCATGCATTTTTGTAGCATCAGTAAGAATAATTTAACTAAGGTGAAGAGTAATGGCAGCAAAGAAGTCCTCCACCTCCGGGCTATTGTCCGACTAAAGTACTAAAATACGAGATTTTCTCGCGGAATGGAATGTGCTCGAAACAAACCGACCATTTTTTTCTGCATACTGTTCGACTGTTCTTTGTGTGTTGAAATAAATGATCATCCTTATGCGACCGTTCTCTAAAGTGGACAAAGTAGAGGCTGGCATTCGCACTACAGACGTAAGATTTTCAGAAATTCTGAATGGCGAAGAAATTCTTTTCTTCTTTGCTGTTTTCTTCAATGAAAAGTTTTGAAGAATAGAAAAAAATAAGAAACGTGAAAGCCCGGTACCATTAATTCATTTGAACATCCCATCTCATTATTCAAGCGCATTTGTTCTTGGCAGTCGCCGAGCGCGAAAACTTTCGGTCAAGTACGGTAAACACAAGTGATCAAAAGATAAAAACACTTAAACTTTTCTTTATTTGCATATAAGCTTTCACGCAGTGGAGTGCATTTCATCAGGCTGAGAATTAACGAAGTGGCACGTATATAGTTGCAACTTCCTCATCGTTTTTTTTTTTTTTTCTGACGAAATGCAGCTGGTCCACTGCATGCGAGCTTTTACGCCAATCAACAGACCTTTCAGTGTTCTTATATTTTTATCACATTCGTTCTTATGAGAAGAGCTACACTTTCTGGTGCTTAAGGTGGCATTAAAGAACAGAGTAGGAACGAGGTGGACAGGGCACACTCAAAACCAGCAACGAAACAAGGGTTCATTGAGGAAAGTACCTGTTCTGAGTGACAAACACGAAGAGTCGAACAGAGCACAAGCCTCAATGTACCAAAGAATGCGAACAGTTAAAATATGAGGGGTGCGTGGTTCGATTCTCGTCGCTGTCTGGCTCTTTCGATGACTGCTATATTTGAAGTGTTCATTGTTGGGTCGGGTGTGTGCTGTTCGCTCCGTACCGTCTCTATCCTTCCATGGGGCTTAATCGTTTGCACGGGTAACGAGCTAACGAGGGGCGGGGCACTCGTCGAGAATGGCACGTAGGGCGTGGTATTCGTCACGCGTAATGTGTCATGTGACTATCTTTTTTAAATTTCCAGCCCTCTTTTTTTTTTAATTTCCCGCCGCGGGTTAGCTCGTAACGAACGTAACGACGATGAAGCGATTAAGTGAACCGAAATTCGAACCGGAAGAAATATGGCGCTTCTCACGAGTGCACGACGCAGAATGCATTCTCCAATCCTACATCGTCCTACTTTGTTGATGCATTTATTTCGTAACGTTGCAGGTAATTACAAAAAAAAAAAAAAAAAAAGGAAAAGCATATCGGCGCAGAATTTTCATGGAGAGGATGTAATCTTTTGCGTCCGGCGTCATCTATCCCAAGTACTCAATTTGAATGGGTACCACACGGCTAAGGAACGTTTTTTCTCTGCATCGCCTGAACCTTTTCCCACATTGAGATTCAGGAGAGTCCGCGCACTATTCTCCGCCCGCATTCCTCCGCGACCCTGTTGTGCAGCTTAATATGCGTATTTCCAAATTAAGACCAGTTTCGTCGCATGACACAGATGCTTGCCCGGACAGCTGATGTCTCATAAGTCGCTAGGAAAGTCGTGCGACACTTTACAGTGCTTGCAGACTGCTCCCCTTTCCTCTGGAGTCGACGATTCTCACACAGTTAAATGTTTCCAAGAGTCGTCCCCCTGACGAGAGAGTTCCCGATATTGTCGAAGAAAATGCATAAGAGCACGTGTATCATCCGAAAATGACAAAGGCGGCCTTCGGCTGCCTTCCACTGAGGTACGTCGCTTGGTGTCTGAAAACAGACAACAACTTTATTTTCGGCCTTGGAGAGTGGGGAGTTTCATCGCAACAGGCGATACTCTACCCCAGTGCTTGGTGGAATGGGGGGAATAAAATAACGTGCCCTTTTACAATAACGATCGAAGTCCGATGGTGTGCAGAAATGTCAGAAGACCTTTGAGCGCAGAGCGTTGCTGGGCTGGATTGGGCCAGGGACCAAGCAATTTCGGTAGGGAGAAAGGGCGAGTGTCCAGCTGACGAAGAGACTCGGAGAGTGTGGTTCGGGAAGGTTCGTAGTGAGGGCAATGAAGAAGAATGTGCTCCAGATCCTCAAGAGCACCACAGTGGCAGCAGGTGGGAGAATCAATTTGTCTCAAGCGGTAACGCCACTGAGCTGTAAAGGCCACATCGAGGCGCATGCGGTGGATTAATGCAGCATCCTGACGAGATGTGTTTCGTGGCATGCGGAAAGCGAGCGTGGGATCAACTCTGTTCAACATAGAGGGGGGAAGAATGTCGGTTGTCCGTTGGCGGGAAGCCAGGGGTGTCACTAGACGTCGCAGAATTGAACGGCGGTCTCCTCTGAGCAGAACAATACGGGTCCGGTTCCGAGACGAGAGTGCTGCTTCTGCGGCGCTGTCGGCCTGCTCGTTCCCCACGACACCACAATGGGCTGGAACCCACTGGAGAACTAGCCTGTGGCCTGCGGCGTAGATAGTGTGGTAAGCCATTAACACGTCTGTGACTAGGGGTGCGGATGGGCCTCGTATGCCGGAAGTTTCAATTGCTTGAAGTGCAGATTTGGAGTCTGTAAAGACTGCCCATTCCCGGGGTGGAAAATCAGCGATGTGTTGTAGAAAGAAAAGGATGGCATAGAGTTCCGCAGCTGTGGAGGAGGTTGGATGTGAAAGGCGTCTTCCGTGCACGACGCCTTCGGATGGAATGACGAAGGCTGAGGCGGACTTGTTGTTTCGGGATGCGCCATCAGTATATGCTGCCGTAAACGTAGAAAACTTCTCGTCTACCAGAGCATGAAAATGGGCTCGGAGGACTTGAGGGGGGACCTGATCTCTTCTTTGCAGAAGGTTTGGGAGGCGTACAAAAGTGGGCGGTACCGGTAGAGACCAGGGGGCTTCCGGCGGTATAGTGTCCTTAGTTATGAAGCCAGTGAGAGCCTGGCGTGTCCTCTGCGCTACTCGATAGAAGTCGCTTCCAGGGCGGTATCGAATTTTCCTGAGTAGCGGGTGGCGGGGAATGTGAGCACGCAAACGGAGGTAGTGCCGAGCCGTTTCCCGTTCACGGAGAACTTCAATCGGGAGCTCACCAGCTTCAGCCAGTACTTGTCGTGTTTCAGCCATTCTTGGAACTCCGAGGCATCGACGAAGGCTTCGAGCAAACAGGGACCGAAGCGTATTTAAGGAAGTTGTTGATATCCTGTGCAGAATAGGAAGGCTGTAAAGCACAGTTGCCCTCACCAATGCCGCGTGAACCGCGAGCAGGGAACGCTGATCACAGCCCCATCCTGGGCCAGAAAGATGTTGGATTGCGGGGAGCCATCGCTGCACTTTAGTTTCAAGGTGTTTAATGTGCCGAGCCCAGCGCAAGTCCGAGTCGATTACCACGCCAAGGAAGCGGTGAAAGCGTACTGGTTCTAGCTTCTTTAAACTAGAAGTGATATCGTAATACAACGAAAAAAAAAACAAAAACAAACAAACAAAAAAAACAAAAAAAGAAGAACGGAAAAACATTCTGTTCGGATATCCTACAGTGTCCTTTTTCACTTTGAACCCAACGAAAGACTAAAAAAACAAGAACATTTTTTCCCAAGGTTTTGCGTACGTCCACAAAAATTTCACCCGGTCCAGGTTCTGAACAGTCGACATACATGCCGCAGAAACACGATGCACTTATTTCAATGCTTTTTCGTCACCTGTGGAGAGAGACGATTTTTGTCCTGGACTCTACGGCAACACTCCACTACATGAGTACAACAATATGTTACGGCCGCTTTACTTTCGCAACGATAAACGCTCTATCTCCTAAGTACTTTTAGGGGAAAAAAAGCAATGTCAGTAGTCTATTAGGCATGTTACGGCGACAAGTGTTCAATGAACCGTAAGTGGAGCAACGGTTGAAGAAAGAGAAACCTACTCCGTGGAAAGAAGAAATGGAATGTAACGTTAACGATGCCTTCTGCTTGGGGTGATAACCATGGCTGAAATTACTCAAAATAGGAGCAAAACAGAGGAAAGCTTCCCGGCACAGCTGCGGTGAAGTCAGTTGGATGAAGCACGCAGCTACCGAGCCGAGAACCTAATGGCCCGTTTCATGGGTTCCCGCCAATACGCGTGTTTAGCCCTACGTGTGTGCACCCCGTGACATTAACTTTGTCCCTCGCGCAGATCGTGTTGTTTTAGTGCGGATTTGTAGTGCGTGGGGAATAATCAACCTGAATGTGTGCGCGCGTGATCCGCGCGTTGGAAGGCTTTGATGGCGATGGCGATGCTGATGGCGATCTCTGTAAATCTCAGTTTCACCCTGTTCCTGATTCCCGTATTTGTCTGTCTACCCTGTCTTTTAATACGACGTCCTGATAGTATTACTCGCTGATAACTGATAATATTGTAACTGGTAATATTGTGAAACTGATAGTGTTTACTCACTAACGTATCAGCTCGCGTGACCGAGTGGTTAGCGTGCTGGGAGGTACACGGGTTCGAATACCGGTGTCGGCTGTGCTGTCTTGAGTTTTTCTTGGGTTTTCCTCAGACGCTGTCAGATATATGTCGGCGTCAGTTCCCTTAGAAGTAGGCCCAGGACGCGCATTCCCCCAGAGCGTTAGTCGTAACGTTGCCCACCTTTGTGGGGCCGACGACGGCGAGCTCTTTCATTAGCACCACCACACCGACCTATACGACGAGTCTATTAAAGCTTCAAAGGGCCTACCAACACCGTCCGTAACAGTTCTGGAGAGAGAAGAACAAGAAGAGAGGGAAGAGAAGAAGGAACAGGAAGTACGTAGTAGCAGGAACTGAAAGGATGGTCCTGTACTGCTCCCGAATTTAAACGCTTGTCGCAGAATTCCCAGCGATGCAGCATTTTTTTTTAATCCGTGGAAATACCTCAATTGCTCTACAAGGGCGGTGCATGGGGGTGGCGTGCGATAAAATCAGATACAAGAAAGGTACCAGTGAATGGACGACAATGAAAATGGGAAGCTTTTGCCTAAACACATTTGAAATCTGGAATCGACCAGCTACTGCGGAAGTTCATCTCATTCATTAATAGTGTACGAAAAAATAAAAAAGAGCGAAGAAATTGTACAGTGCTACACGAAAGGCTCTAGGTTTTAAAATGATGATGATGATGGTCAGTTCTGGGAGTTACATCGAATTCCCGTAAGGTGAAACCGCAGAGTTCGATAAGGAAGGTACACTTGCGAAACGAGCAAAAGGCAATGTAGTACACTTATTGCGTAACCCAAAATCGATAGCAATTAAGCCGACGTTCGGTTTGGCTTACCTTTCCTTCCCTGTTTTTCTATGTTCTGATAAATATATCCCCCAACCCCCCACCCCACGATCGGGAAGACGGATGGAGAGCTTACTCGACGTGATACTGGAAGGGTAACTGGTTAGAAATACTTTGCATATCTATAGATAATTTATGTGACGTGAAGACAAGACAACGTGAGCGCCTTTTTTGTGTGTGTGTGTGTGTGTGTGTGTGTGTGTGTGTGTGTGCGTGCGTGTGTGCGCGTGTGCGCGTGCGTGCGTGCGTGCGTGCGTGCGTGCGTGCGTGCGTGCGTGCGTGCGTGCGTGCGTGCGTGCGTGCGTGCGTGCGTGCGTGCGTGCGTGCGTGCGTGCGTGCGTGCGCGCGCGCAGAAAGAGGTGAGGTACTTGTAACATTTTTCATGCTGCGAAGCAGTGATTCTCAACCTTTGTTCTTCCATGCACCCCTTTTGCAGTTCATCGCTGCATTATCCCCCATATTAACTACAAAGCAATACACGCAAAAAAAAATTGAAGGTTTTTATTGCTACTTCAGAGTTTCTTGAAAGTATTGTTTCTGGCGAGCTACCTTACGGCTAGATAGCCCTTCCAGTACCGTGACACCCAGTATCCATTATGGCATACCGTCGAGGTGTTCCTGGCGAGGGAGATGTCCTGTGCATGATATACAACGCAGAGTGCGCGCAAGGACGGATAGGAGGCGAATGTTACATGGTGTCATTTCCACTATGGAATTCCCAAATTCCTCCCCAAGGCGACAATTCCCCACCGGCTGAAAATCCCTGCTGTAAAGTTTGTAACTTTCTCAACAGTCTTGGCCTTCTCCAGATCTTGGATTGGATTGGATATGAAAGAAAAAGATCGAGAGGTTATTCCTGACGCACTCAGGACTGGCTACACCTTTCAACACCTTTTTCAACTGTGTTTCCCTTCTTCCATCACTAGAAAGGCGTGAAAAAAAAAAAAATCCAACGAAATATCGAAATTACCAGAAGCTCAGTCAAGCGCCGCGGAGCACATTTCGACACATCAGACTTGCTGGAACGTTCCATCAAATGTTTTTAGCGTGCTACAGAAAAACAGTGTGCACGTACTGTGCTCTTCGTCGAGAGTATAGCACAAGTACACAAATACGGGAGCGCAGCGACACGATTATTGATCTGTTTGTTGAATGATGATAAATCGAACTGAGGTCGGCTGGCGACTGGTAATGGGGCTGTTCAAAGTTTACTTATCCTGCCCATGTTTAACTATCGGCGACTGACAACCAATCCGAGACTAGCATTTGGGTAAATGCATTAACGCTGCGCTGAGAAGGGCCTGTGTTGTCATGGTGATAGTTTTGCTTATTGAGATGAAAGAGTAAATAGCAAATCAATAAATAACGTGGATCAATCAGGAGGAGCCAATGGACTCTTTCTCTTTTCTTTTTTGTCCTGTGAGTAGATTCGCCCAGCTTTACTTGCAACTTGCGTTCCAACCGGCTGGTTGCCTTCGTGGTGATGCAGTGCTAGTTACAATAGTGTAGGTTTAGCAACTTCAACAAAATGGAATTATGGCTGACAGTGTCGGCGGCGAAAGAATACCGACACTATTCCCATTAGTCAGATCAGTTCGTGTTCGACGTGCAACTCGTAAGCTACGGATAAATTCTCCCTGCGATATAAGCCCCGTATAATTTTCGGGTTCTTCATTTGAAGCCTGCGTAGATCCGGTGGCTAATTATAGCGTGTTGCGGTTTCATGCGGCCTGGGGACACGAATTCGACCAAGTCCACCCATCTCGAACAGCTCTCACGTCGATAATGTACAACTTTCGATCGGTAAAAAAAAAGCTGACTTACATGGAATCGGCATTTTCTGGGATAAGCTTTATTGTGGTTAATTTCAACAGTAATGGGATACTGCTAGAAGCAGAAAGCTTCAGGTTTAACTACTCGAGAATCGAGGACTAGTCACTTATAGTAGGGTCGCTTCAGAGATCGTGATTTTCGTGGGTGTTTCAACAGCCTTATGCGTCAATTGAAGATGAATACGGAGTACCGCCTTCACAAACAGTGAGCTAGTATGCAGTTTCTTGAAATGGCTGGAGCAGGAAATGTCACACAAGCGTTAATTTGGCCACGGACATCAATTGACATTCTATGTGTGCAGTAAATCCTCCACCCTCCTGTCAGCTCGACTCGTCAAAATCTGTACTATTAGCGACGGTGCCCACCCATGTGAGTCCAGCGAGCTAATAATAGCACCGCCTACAAGCAAAACGTCACGCTAGTGATTCAAGAGAAGCGCTAAAGTATCATTCACTGGCGCTGACGCCCGTCTTGTTACCGCGTTGTATTGTAATGCCGAATCAAACCATGTTATTCACTTCATCGTTAGGATATAATTGTTGTTGTTGTTGTCGCTATTAGCTGCTTCTTAACGTTCACATTTTAATAAGTATAGAATTCGAACGTGGAAGCCTTGCTGCGAATCTTCAGGCCAAGTTGAAGTTGGGGTCCCTGTGTTCCAGTCGAGTGCTCCACGCACCTGTTCACCTGCATAAATACATATATCGATCAACCCGAGGTGCATACATACATTCAGTAGCTTATGTTTTTCCTGATATATTTCGATTGAAAGGACCGTGTCGATCCTGCCGTTATGCATACAGCATTCTCCTCTCTTTAAGCAAAGGTACTACGTAGTTCTTATAATACAGAAACTATACACTGTTCGTGAACTGAACAAGAGTGCAATGAAGAGCTACGTGATCTTGAAGCTGATAGGAACTTCTATGTCTCAGGCTGCGCTGTCTGCCGCTCTTTTATTCCCATGGTCCTCATAACCGGTTTAAAACGTGAAGGCACGACGCCCGTTGAAATTGAAAGAGGAAAGCCGCGTTATGAACAGCCGCCACTTTGCATATCTCTGCATTGCGCGACAATAACGCAGTATGCCACTAAGTGCAGTAGCAGGTACCGCGGGTCTTCTTTCAGGGTGAAGTACCCAGCTTAGTCATATTTACAGTTTATGTCGCGGCAGTGCACTTCTTTCTCGTATTTTATAAATGCGGGTTGCATTCTAACAGCAATATATCAGAATTCGAGCGGCCATTGGTCGAGACCTCTCCACGCAGTATGACCCAACACGTTCTCCAGAACCCTCTCCCTGTCCGATTGCTATAGCATTGAAAGAACATTGAAAAATGCTTCGGTGTTTCGAGCTGGACTTAAAAAGGCTTGCCTTAAACTGGCTCGTAAAAAGGTCTTACCACAGATGATAAATCGAACCCGCGTCAACATGCTTTTCACAAAGATATCTACCTGTGTCCCCGCTCTATACGGTTTGGTTCTCCCTGTACCTGAGTTGTTTTACGTGATCTGCATTCCCTAATGTTGTATACGGCACCAAGAGTACCAAAGAAACGATTAAAAGAATGTGTAACCGTAACATTATTTTTTGCCCGTCAAGAAGTTTATGGCAATTTACAGGGCACTGGATTACACTGGATGCCCAAGCTAGGCAAAACGCGATGTGAGGGTGTAATAAATGAGAGGTTGAATAAAAGTTGCCGTATATGATTTCCTCCTATAAACGCACGTTTTAAGTGAGGTACAAAAATTATTGATTATGATGATAATCATAGACCAAGCTATAATCAATGTGGCAAAAGCGCAGACACACTACTAACTGATCTACATTCATACCAATCGAGCACGTTACGGCACAAAATAAACGGGTCCAACTATACAGATTGACATCTGTTTGATGGAAGCTATCGACATTCGCGTGAAAAATTGGGCCATTATGTCAATACCGGTTGCACTTCCATAGTTCCGGCGAACCCGGCATTCCCCTTTATTTGATACACTTAGCATCTGGTGGACGCGGCCATCGATTTTCGTCTAAACGTAAGGTGATTTATTATTCTTGAGAATCACTAATCGTTGATGTGCGCGTAAGTGTTGCTGCATTTTGGCAACGTCATGCGTTACGCAAAGTTAAGCGCAAGGAACAGGGCTCCTGCCTAGAAAGTGTTTCTCGAATGATGCTCACTTAAAATCGACATTATTAATTAACGAAGCACGTTTATCAGTTATGTAATTTACGACGCAGTGTTTCTGCTATTCACTGGCCGAATAAGCCGTACAATTATAATTCATTTTCACTTACCTATACAAGGATGAATTTTCGAATTTGGAATAGGCTGTCTGGATGTGCTCATCAAGCAGCTACATCGCCGCTTTTTGGGCAACTGCTCCTTAGAAATATGTTTTTGACACATATTACAATACACGATTTGATATGATTTGATTTGATGAGTAGCACAGTCGGCATATGCCTCTAAGGGTAGCGCACTGTCACTTGGCTCTGTATAACAAAATTTGTTCAGTAAAATAGTTCTATCAATTACTGTTTATACTGTGTACAAGGGAGATAAGACGGATCCTTTCGAAGATAGAGAGCATCTAAATACGATGACTCATCCTCAGTGTCCACGACAAACTCACTACAGGGAATGCAGGATAGGATGTGGACTGACGAAAATTAAATCGTACGGAACCGCAAACATATGCACAAGGACACCGAACGAAAATATTATCAATAGTAACGAATGGGATAGTGTTGAAAACAGGATATTCGTCCACAAAAGTGATACAAAGGGAAGAGGTCAAGCTAACTGAGAAAAAAAAAGGCGTATAAGAAAAGTGCCACATCATCATCGGTGACGTCTCAGGCCTCTTCTCCAGGGCGTGTCAAGAGATCTTCTAATGTAGCCCCAAGCCCCGAGCTCATTCAGGCTGTTGTAATTTGGGATGGGCTGGTTTAATGGAATTTAGAGTAAGCCAGCGAACGTACGCGGGACGTTGGTTGGAGAACTTTGCCGAAAAACTGCATGGATGATACTCGGTATGGAGGTAGGAACTGAAATTAGAGTAAGTATATTGCGCATTTGTGTGCACGTAGTCCGCCTGTAGCACAAATGCATTTTAGATAACGAGTACAATATGGTACATAATACAAATATACGGACATATTGTGGAAATGGTATTGGAATGTAGAGTATTAGTATTATGCATCACCGGCAGAGAAAGTTGTTGCTGAAAAAATAACAGCGGAAATAAAATATATATAAAAAAAACAGGAAACTGGCGACATTTTCCTTACAGCTGCGGTTGCGTGTGTTTGTGGTTATATGGTTGTATACAGCTGTGGTTGCTGCGAAAAGACGAGGTTTTCCCCTGATTTTCCCGCGGCCTTTCTAGACGGGTGTCGGCAATATTCCCCCTTAAATCAGCCCAGTAAAGGAGGCGCACTAACGCCCCCGTCTCCCGCCACTTTCCTGCGTGCCTCTGTCCATCTGTGCTCGTTTCCACACCGCTTATAGCCGCAGTTGCTTCGCTGTGCTAATACGTAATATCAAGAAATATTACTTCAACCCATTTGACTTAACTTGCCACCACGGTCTAAATCTCATATCTTCAGAATCCTACTAATATATGTCAAGTGCTTTTCTGGCTTTCGTGATTCTGGCTTTCGTGCACAATCTGCACGTCACCAGGTCACCACTGTCTGGTGAAGTACAAATTCTACACGAACGTTTAGACGCTCCTAACCGTTTGAATTTATGTCATTGCAATTTATTGTCATTGTCATTGCAATTCTCCCAAAACACTGTGTCTCTGCGTCACGCCGAAGTGCTCCATAAATAAATTAATTTACAGTTTTGAGAAGTATGACGTCACTGGGTGCCAAATCTACCAAGGCGTCTAGCGACATTGCCGCTCGAAGCTAGATTTCCATCTCCTCACGACAGCTGCTCACAAGGTTCCAACATTGGGCGAAGACCGGAGACGCGCGGTGTTGCTAGAAGACGGATACCAGAGCACCCGGTGATGTCACCTATACTCTGGGAGAATCCGAAACTATGAACGAACTATGAACTTTTTGCGCGAAGTTAATACGAAATAGAGTAAATATCATTTTTTCATTTTGATTCCACTTAATATCATTTTGATTTGTCTGCAGAGTGACACCTTAATATAGGCATTGTTTAATATTCGCGTTGCTGTTCTCACTAGCGACGACACGAATGAAAAGAAAACACGAAACGAACGAGCGAAAGAGGGCTGTTTAACGGGATCATGATCATAATCACGTGACAAGCAGCATAGCTCTAAAAGGAACGGAATGTGAACTTTAAACTCCCCTTACGATCGTTCGGCGTCGACACTACCACACTGCCGTCGCGCAGCAGCGGGGTAATCATTTTGAGAACCGATAATGACGCGAGGGCTCATTCTGCACTCCATAGCATTAAGACCTCATCTCCATTTTCTTATTTATGACTACCTCGCGTCCAATACTTCACACACGGCACCCCCCTATCTCTTTGTCGTGTTTTCCATAGCGTGCACTTCGAACACCTTCGCAGGCGAAAAAGAAAGAGCGAAAGAAAGATAACGAAAACTCACTCGTGTGTCAGACCGGAACGCTAAATGAGGAAAAAGCGAGTGTCTTCACAAAGAGCTTCTTTTGTTCTTTCCCTTCTCCCACTTCGTTTTTTTTTTTCTTCTTTCTTCTTCTTGCTCGCAGGGAGTAAGAAAACGTACATACCGTTACTTTATAAATTGTGTGTGGCATGATAAACGCGTGGACGCCCGCCAACCTTATGGGCTTTTTGCGTTATGATATAGAACGTCTTATAAAAGCTGATCCATTTATACGGCGGGTTTGTACGACCCCCTCGAGGTGAGCGTCCAGGATTCATAATGGCTCGCGCTTAATGTCTTTCCATTTGGCAAATGGCGTTTTCGGTGAATCATGTGTGGCGTAATGAGCGTGGTGACCGTGTACAGGGAGGACCTGATGCGACGGCCCTGTGTGCATACGGTGACGTGCAAATGGAGTACAGCTTCCGTGGCGGCATGTAGGGTTCAGCTGTATACACCGCGGATAATTGCGTCGTGTTGACGTTAATCAAACTGGGATCCTTAACAGGTAGCGCAGGATAGGTGTGATGATTAAATGAGGATCAGGTGCGGTGACCCGGGGACGTCACCAGGCGCACGCCACTGTGGTCGTTGCGTGCAGCATAAGGCGGCGCCACCTTGCGCTTCCGGAAGAGTTCCTATATCGTACAAGTATATGTCTACATAATTCTCGTGGGTGTTCTCAGAAATGACGGGCAGCTCGCTTCACCTGCCTACCAATCTCCTTCCCGCAGGCGTAGTGCATTTCATCCACTTTCTTTCGAACATGAAATGATCCTGAGCGTTAAAAAAACCTATCCACATCCACAAGTGATGATTGGGTCCTGCGTGACGGGTTGAATGCAGAATCGCCAGATTAGAACGTCACAATCTTACGTCGGAGGGGGGGGGGGGTGCTAATGCCGTCGGAATGACCCTGGAGAAATACGTGCTCTTTCGTTTTAGTTACCGGCCGATTATAAGCGACCCGACACGTGTCCAACGTGGAGTCGCTTTCTGGACCGTTTTGCCATGCATTGCGACCTAGTGCTTACGCATGCCTACAATGTGGTAAGTACGTAGTTCATATTTTTTATGCAGAATGCACTGTACAAAGAGGAAGAGGAGTTAGACAAAGCGCGTGTCCATCTGTCCGTCCGTGGCATCTCCTGTAAAGCGTGCTTTCCCCGCAGGAATGCAATGTACGCACGAGGAGCAACCGAGCAATACGTGTCTCCCAGACTCTCTTAGCGAGCTGACGTATCGTAGCTGCGCTCTCGTAATGGATGGTGATGACAGCGATGCGGGCCGGTACTACTGTGCTCGGTTAGATCCACACCCAGGCGAAGGCAGCAGTGCATCGCAATTCAAAATGAACAAGGTCGAAGGATGCCGAGCAAAGCGGCAGCGCAGGACTGTCCAGTGCAGGACTGGACACCCTGAGAAACGCATGTCACGCAGCACCTAGCGCGCGTGCCAGAATATTCCAGTGATTGGTACATCTACCGAACGCGTAATCCGTGTAATCCGAATCCGAACGCGAGAGTGTTTCGCCATCGTGTTTCGGAACCCAGTCGCGTATGCACTACGGTGCAATGCGTTATGCATGCGCAGATTTGGTAGGCGTCATCAAAAGACCCGCATTTTTTTTTCTTTTTCGGTAACATCTGACACGTTTTTAAAGGTACTGTAATCCAGTAGAGCTGCAATCCGAAAACCTTTCCGTTGGATAGCCTGCGCCCTCAGTATTCTTCAGTCACAATTTTCGTCAAAATTGCATTCATAGTTTTTTAAATTACAAATTAAAATTGAAAATTACGGGCAACACTGTGTCGAAGTCGCCACCTACTGCGCATTGGCCGTCAAGTATGGCTGCGAAATTACGTTGCATGCGCGTAACACTGGGTGTGTAACAGAAGAAGTCGGCTACGTGTCGGCTACGTAACCGTCAAGAGCAGCAAGCCAGCCGGGAACATAGATCACTGTTGCTTGACCAACGGGGATTATTTCCCGCCAGACGTCGCCCCGATACTTTTACTGCACTTTTGCTCGCAAATTAAAAATATTTAGAGTTCCTCGTCACACGTGCTGTGTTTATAAGCAACAAGCTGTAATAAGCAGCACGCTGTTATAAGCAACATGCTCTTTTATAAGCAAAAAGCTGTTATAAACAACATGCTGTTTTGTAATCAACAAGATGTTATGAGCAACATGCTGTGTTTATAAGCAACAAGCAAGGTGGTCTTTACGCCGCCAGCATAACGAATCTGCAGTGGCATAGCCAGAGAAATATTTCAGAGGGGGTTTTATGGGGACTTTACATGGGAAAGGATGATCGCCCTCTCCGTTTCCCTTCTCCAAATGCACTACCAAAGGTATGATTTCGGGGTATTTTGACCCCCCCCCCCCCCAAAACCACCTCCCTGGCTACGCCTCTCTCTCAGCTGCTCTGCGGTACCTTTAAGGTGAATATCACGATGAAGGCTATAGGGTGCACGGTCCGTTCGATGTGTGTTGGGACATGTCGGAGGGGGGTCATGCCTTCAGTCAAAGTAGGTACCGAGAGCGCATGAGTGATTCCTACCTGTATCTGTTGCGCATCTTCGTTGTCGCAATTCAGCGTCCCTCCCTCGCTGCCAGAAGTATCGCAACATTTCTGCATCGTGCACGCCTGAACGTCCCGTATGGCCGGCATTTCCTGCGTATGGTGGGCAAGGCGGATTCCCCGGAGTGCCCAGTGTGTGGGATGGAAGAAAATACTGAACATATTTTTATGGAGTGCAGAAGACATCAGTCCCAACGCAAGACATTGCGGGCCGCACTAACTCGTCTGGACAACAGAGCTTTCTCCATAGAGAAGGTCTTGGGGACGTGGGGCGCCAACCAGAGAGACGCCGCATTCAAGGCTCTCGTAGGCTTCATCTGAAGTTGTTCTCTTGATGCTCAGTACTAATTCATCTGTACGTGACGCTCTGGTTCCAGTGTGGCGCGATCCTCTGACGGTCATGTGCCCGTGAACACTGCGCCGTACAGCCTAGCCTAGTCATCTCTCTCTTTTTTTTTGTTTCGTTTTGCTTTTTGTTTTGTTTTCTCGGAGTAGCAGCACTTCTCAGGTGACATGTTCAACCTCTCCGTATTATTTTTAGTCCGTCCAACTCCAACTCCATCTTCGTTGTCGCTGTAGTCATGGCTGTAAGCACGGCCTAGTCACAGTTGTAATTATGTATTACGCACTGAAGACCAAGGTGGGATAGGGGTGGCACAAGAAAACGCGATGCAGTGGCACGTACTTCGAAATTGAAGCACGAAATCGAAATTGAAGAGGGTTGCACAGCATGTAGGAAACACATGATGTCTGAAGGCAGGGTACAATGTTCTTCAGCAAATAAAGACATTTCCTTTCTACTCCTCGACAACTTACTATCTGTGGAGTTAAAAACAATTAGAGGGCAAAGCCTGTGTGTGCAATTTAACTCCGCCATAACTCCGCCTAGTAAAATCCTAATGCGGTAACAAGGGAAAATTTTAGCAAGGATGATGTAGCCAGATATATTTTATATTTATTTGTAGTGTTTTGTTGACAAACGTGACAAAACAAAATGTTTTTGCTTGGACACTTAAGATGAAATGTAACATGTAACGGATAACAGCGATTAGCTTTATTGAGCGAACCAGTGTGCGGAATAGCAAGCTGACGCCTCGTTTGGCTTACCTTTCTCTCTCTTTATATTTTTTCTTTTTCTTCTAATAAATATATCCCCCCGCCGCCACCACCACTGTGTAAGTCTGTCCTTAGCTTCATGGGTCACGTGATACCACGTGACAAAAAAAAATTCCCAAAGATTTACTACAAGTGCATCTTAACGCGATTGGCTCAGTGCCCGTACACACAGCCAATTATTTATTTTATTTTTTATGCGGGGCTACACTGAAGGACTACCTAGCGTCCCAATTATAACCTACTATAAAAGCATATTCCCTCCAAAAATAATCTTGCAATCTTTTGTGTCGCGGATCCTGCTGCAAAGCATGCATAACGCATTCCGTGCAACAGCACCAGCTCTGCATCTCCTATTAAGCATTCGACAAAGCACCTGACGCACCTTTGAGTAAGGCCCATTCCCACTGCCGCAAATCCAGGACCATAAAATGGGCACATAAAAACGAGTGAATCATTCTTCGGCTAGAGCATGTATCCTGTTCTCCCGTGCTGCACTGCCTGTAAATAGTCCCTTGCGGAACAAGACAAGTCCACGACACGATAAACTGCCGTTGCGGGAGATGTTTTGCTAGTCCTCTGGCCCGAAGCGGTGCAGGGGATGTTTTATTGCATTACGTATATCTAAACGCAATCCTTGCCCAAGTGTTGATTGTATTTGTAGCGTAAGCGGAAGCTCAGGTCCCTCTCGATTGCGCGACGCGGGAAAACGCGTCTGTCCTCAGGACATCTTTCCTTTTTTCATCAGCGCGGATACAAGAAAAGTTTTGGTAGTCGTTTATCGTGAGTAATACGCTGTCGAAACCACGACGGGCGAAGCAGATCGGAAACGATGCGATAGGAAGGGAGGTGTTACTTTGATTGCTGGGGGGTGCATTTGGACACGGTGCTGTGGGCGCCACGTGGGAGAAAATTGGAGTAGAAGTCGTTATTGAATCTTGCAGAACATGGTTCAGCACGGACTGTATTGTCGCGGCCTCAGGCACGCAGGAAGCAGAGGGAAGAAGCCACTGCAAGGGTCTTCCATTAAAGTACGTTCTCTTGCTGTTCTTCAACCGATGTGGTCACTCGTCCTATAGATCCACAACTGGTAACTCGAGCGTATACAGTATGGATGATATGTCCAGTGCAGAAAAAAGAAAGGTTATTGAGCTTGGAATATCGCAGACCCACGTCCCCTTTTGAATCACATGAGTCAGAAAAGCTTTGAAGAAAGCGTAGGTGTCTTACAGTGCGCCCTTTTTATCTGTTGGGTGTTCCAACAAAATATTAGTAATTGAAAAGGTGTTAAAACGCAATCTGTCGCGACTCACATCCCCCTTTTTTTTCTTTATCACATCATCATTCGCAGTCTGTTAGCGCATGTATTCTGTGGAGACAAGTGTTGTTTACAGCGTATACGCTGTAAACACGTGTATGGCGTGGTATGTTGTATGGCGCGGTACACCGCGCCGTACAAGCTAACTGTTCAGTCAGAACAGTGACATATTATATTGCCACCGAAATAGTGTGTAAATGCATGGCGTTCCAGCCCCATCTAATCATCGTCTCTTTATGTGTGTGCGCGTGTGTGCATGGCGTTCGGTGTCGAGCCTCCTGCGATACAATTGCGCATGATGAGGTCATTAGGCGACTACATTATGTAACTAGATAGCGTTTCGAGGTGATAAGAAGATGCGTTATTTTATAACCCAGGCTCGTGCACACATAAGAAAATTCTGTCCTACGGATGTCCATCGGATATACTTTCACGGAGATACGGATATCCACAGAATAATGAAATTCCTCCAGCGGAGATACTACGGAGATCCACTTGGCTGGGCTTCGAACTTCCTACGAACGTGCAGTTTGCGGACATAACCAGGAGATACGGACAGAAACAGGAGCTCTCTGGGATGTAGCGTGTATTACTTTGTTATTTTTCAGAAGTCAGTATACGCTTTGTAGTAAAATATAAAGCGTTTAACATCTGCCACCGCCGCCGCCCGTTTCACTTTCTGTTGCTCCGCTTTGCTTTGCTTCCCATGAGGGAAAATCAGCGTTTCAAAGGGCGTTTCAAAAAATAAAGAAAAAAAAGAAATAAGAAACAGCAACAAGAGATTGGGCCATTGGGCCACTCAGCCGCCGAAATGCATCGGAAATGAAGTTGCATTCACTTCCAAACAGGGAACAGACACTCTACATTGGTGTTCTCGCGAGCTTCTACACATTCGAGAGCCCTGTTCGCCTGTGAGTCGAAATGAAGGGTGATCTGTCTAAGTTTAATTCGATTGCGTGCACAAACAACGGCGAAATGAGAAATTGTTTTGCGTATTAAGTCGGCGTAGAGGTAATGTCTCTGTTTCGTACTCATGTAGCTTGAGAAAGTGAGTTTGTTCATGGAAAGCCGAATTTCTGTAGTGCTACATCTTCCCGTGTTTCTCTCTCTCTTCAAATACATGATCCGTACAGCATCCCATCACGGAGCTGATTCGGACAATCCGTGAAACGGCCGCAACAGGACCTCCTGCGGATATACGGCTACGGATATCCTTCCATAAATATCCGAGGAGAGTCCCACGGAGGTCAGTTTTCGGATATGGACATTGGGATCTATTTCAGACGTCCGTAGGAGATGGTGTTCTGTCTGGACAGGTCCTACTGATTATATCACCAAATTCTCGGTTCCATTGATTTCATTTGTTTATTTAGCCAATTCTTGTTTATTTCATCACCCTTTATGGGCTATTTTTCTTTCCCTAACAGTTTATTATCCACTATTTTCTTCACCCCTTACTTTCCTTGTAAATCCCAAAACCGGATTGAACCGCCGCCAACATCTGTGCCAAATTAGGTTTGAGTTCATTGGAATTTCTGTGCTCCGCTCACCTCTGCTCTCTTTCATATTCAGAACAACAACAAGACTGACTCTGATTTTCTTCTTTTCCCTTTTTTTGGGGGGGAGGGGGGGAGGGGGTATATTTAATGCTTAAAAAAACGGAGGGGAAAGGTTAGCCATATTAGAAGCTTGGTATTCCCAAAAAAGATAACAAAAAAAAGAAAGAAAGAAAGAAAAAAAAACAGAATGGGGGCGTTTCCTCTTGACAGGCTATACTTTGTGGTCAGAACTTGCTGTATTTCTGTAATGTAGCTAGCGTTGCTAAATGTTTATTGAAGACACTTTTGACGAAGACGCTGGGGAGGGGGGAGGGGTGCATTTATTGAGCAAAGGAAAAAAAAAAAGGGAGGCAAGGTCAGCCAAACGGGACGTCGGCTTGGTATTCCGCGAAGAAAAAAAATAGAAGAATAAAGTACATAAAAAGAAAAGAAAATAATTAGGAAAGAAAGGATAAACTAACAAACGGTGAAAGAAGGATGAGGTAGATTAAAGACAAAGATGACTTTAAAAAATAAGATGAGTAACACACGGTGTAGGACGCTCGCTTCAGAGTGCCCAGAGTCTTGTTCGCCTTCACCTGGTGGCCTTCCCTCTACTTTCCTCTTCTACCACAAGGAGGCTACACGATGCCCATTACTGCCACTATTTATTTCTTACTTTGCGGGTACTTTTCGCCCACTCGTCACGTACTTGCATTTCTATTTCTTCACTATCGAACCCTGCCAGCGTATGTCTCCAACCCTCAAACCTATGAAACAACGCGTGGCCTCCACGTTATATGGCGCTCCGAGTGAATGTGCTAGTCCTGTCCCATGTCCAAGCCATGCCGCCACGTATTCCTCTAAAGTATCGCTCGAACCCGTGTACCATATACATCGATGCGCTGCGCGACATATTTTGTACTACGTGACCTCTTGGGCCCGTAACTGCACGAGTCTCCCTACTCACACAACGTATACAAGTTGAGGGTTCGACAGGTCCCTGCCTTGTTGCTCCACATCTGAAACTCTTGGGAAATTCCGAGGGACGTGCATCTTCGGGTCGGGAAAGGAAAATTACAGTGTGCAAGTTCGCGTGACTACTTGGGCGCGTGTACCACACCCATCTTCTCTTTTATGCATGCGGACTGTTCTTGAAGAATTCCAACGGCGCTTCCTTCAAAATCAATTCGAGGATTACGTGAGCGGGAGAATAATGACGTCGTCAGTCTCTGGGGAGTTGACGTGTTCTTTGTCGGGATATGGAGGACTTAGCACAAGTGCGAGAGACGATAAAGAGGATAGAAGGAATATCTCAATGGCGCTCAACACTATAGGATTTGTCTTGGGTCTGTACAGCTGAGTACAGGTTATGGCGACAGCTGAATTCATTAATGTAAAGTACTTGGGGCTCAAACAATGTACGTGTGTCGGTTAAAGCTATGAGGTCCGTCGATAAACTGGAGGTAAGGTTGTGATGACGCAATAGCGTGTCTTTGTAATCGAGGTTCGTGCTTTAGGCTTGGTATCCTCCTATACACAGACAAGCGTACACGGAAGCCCGCATAACAAACGGACTTCTTCATGCGGAACGATTCATGCTATTGCGTATTGACACAGCAGCGGGGTACCGCCAGCGTAAGCGATGAGACACCGCATAGCATTGTCATTGTTTGTTTGCTGCGTTGTTTGGCACACCTGCATTTCCGATACCGCTGTAATATTTATACTTGCCTGGTTGCACGCGATAACGCCATATATATACAGTGTGCTGAATTGGACACTGGTCTGCTGAAGAATTCTTGCAGAAATAGGGTCGTCCGCTCGGGAGGAAACGCCAGGTTAGATAAACAGATTGTGAGATGTCGAAAGAGGGGAAAAAAAAGAGCCGTATGTCACGCCGTTACGCTTTTGGAAGCTTCAGGCCGAGGGCCTTATATTGGAAGCAGAGACCGCGTTTTTCAGGGCCATCGGGAAGAACAGTCCCTCAAGAAGCGCAAAGGTCTGTAACAACACCGGTTCTCGGCTTGGACCTTTACTCTGAGCGGCAACTTGTGCAGCACGACGCCTCCTCTCACTGAAAGATAAATAAATTGATGAAAACTAAAAAGTTTTTAAACCTAGTTTCAGGTTGCATGGCGACACCGTAACATAAACGCTCGCCTGTTGTCTCTCATACTGCCTTGGTGATAAAGAACACTTTTTTTTTACATGCATATCGCTCCATAGCACATAACAGATAAAGCAGTCTGCCTGCATGCACTGGTTCACGTCCCTGGTGCCGAAGGCGGTGGACTTTACGCATTTTGTTTTCTACTTTCCACACTTTTTGCGTACTGAATATCCAGATATAGTGGAGCAGGATTACTAGGCCGTCCTCAGGACGGTGAACGTTGCTCTCATTTCGACAACCCTGATAATTACAGATACAACGAAGTTTTACGCTAAATCTGCTCGGAAAGCTTTTATTCTTTTAGCAGCGAACCACATATTGAGGTACTACGCGGTCTTTTAAAGCCAAAGATTTACAGGGCCGACCACCGTATAAGTACAGCTTGCGACATACCCTTCTGGAATCGGCAACTTGAGGTTTATCAGGCCTGGAATCCCCAGGCATTGCAAGATGATTTGTTTTGACTAATAAACACGTACTGGGTAGCATGCTGTACGTGTCTATTAGTCGGAAGACACATTCTTGCAACACCTGTAGATTTCGGACAGGGTAAACCGCAAGCTGTCCATTCCAGACAAGTATTCCATCTCGAGCTTTGTATAGGGCCATGTGACACAGAGAGTGCCGCCGAAAATTTACCGCCAACGATCGTTCTACATGGAGCTACCCGCCTAAAACGCGTTTGGCACAATGCCCAATTTTTCCGTTCAGGTTTATAACAATAATAGGCACCTGATCCACTGACACCACGCCAGCTGTCGCTGTATATAACCAATTCTGTAGAATATAAATCTCATATATACCGCCACATCTTTTCTGTTTATGCTTCCCCCTTTGTGGTAAGCTTCCTTATCTTTCGTGTCACGTGCGAGCAAGTATAGCCCGCTGTGCAACAGCAAAAATTAAGCGCCCAAACGCCATCATATATTCGTCGGGCCTCTAATCCGACAACTTGGCATCCAGCCCCCCGCGCATAGTGCCTTGCCTAGATTACTTGCGTCGTGGCGGACGTTTTCTGGGTTGCAGGATTCAGGATGGATCGAAGCCTGGCGGGTGGGCGGCCTCTAGTCGTCTTCATCGGAGGGGGAAATGGGGTCGTCTCGGACGCCGCGACGTCGCCGCTGCCCGTTCTCCTGCTTCGCGTCCCTAACGTCGTTTCGTTCCCCCACCAGCAGAGTGACCTTTGTCTTTCCTTGCACGTTCGCTTCCCAACTTATCAGTGTGTGTGTGTGTGTGAGGCGAAAAAGGTTCGCCTAACTTGTCCGATAAATAAAGAAGTATAGTAACACACGAAGCGGAAAACACTGGCAGTCACGTGACCGTTCGTTCTCTTACTTGTTATCGTTCGCCGTTACAGACCAGATACGGAATGTGCGTACATGCGAAGCTTCTGAGAAAAAAAAAATTTTTTTTATTTGTACATTCCGCTTCGAATAGCATTGGGGATCTAGCGGTTGTTACATTAGTAAACGTGGCTGTTCGTTCGTACGACGCCGCGAGCGAAATAGGTTAGCTCGTAATACATTTCGTAATACATACGTCTTTCTTTGCAGTGCACGTACGGGTTGTCATGACCGATTAAAGGGGTTGAGAAACCGTATGCAACCCACTAAATGTATGGCATCGTTTCAAGCGTTGTAGTCCCTGACACTGGTCTCCTGTCTACCCTATGATGTGCCTGCGTACCTGTGTGCTGTGTGTGTGTGTTTCTGTGCTGTGGTTTTGCATACCGTTCTGATATCTTACTGACTCCACTGACTACCGACCGTATTTAGCATCGTTCATCACCTCATCATCAAGACATATCTCATCCTGCCCATTGTGCCTTACGGTAGTGGGCCACACCCTATGTGGCGAATTTCCCCATTCAGTATCATTAATTTATTTGTTGTTGTTGTTGTAGTCCCTGCAGCCAACACGCAAAGTCCCGCATTCCTAACTCGAACGGTTTTTATTACTGTTGGATTTTTAAAACGGCAATTATTTCAAGCCGCCGTCGTCTGTGGCTCCGAACAGCGCCGAGAGAAGCTGTACGCCGAAATAGATCTTTTAAAATAAAACATTAAAAAATCCACGCTTAAAATTCCACCCTCCAAAATCCATTTTCTGAAATAAACCGCTTAAAAATACACGCCCTCAAAATAAACGCTGTTAAAATAAATCATGGTTAGGCTTAGGAAGGTAATGGTAAGGAATGTAGAAAGGAATCACAGACAGACAGACAACCTACTTCCGGCGTGCCGTCTGCTGTCCACCAATCAGGGACGATGGATTTTAAAAGATTTATTTCGAAGGGCGTTTATTCTTCAAAGTTTATTTTTCGGAGTTTATTTCGACAGCGTGGATTTTCTCATGATTTATATTGAAGAGTTTATTTTGCAAGTTTGATCTTTAAGAGATTTATTGTTGAACGTTTTATTTTTACATATTTATTTCGGGGTCATCCCCCGAGGGCTATTGACAGACGAACAGGAAGTGACGTTTTAGGTGTGCGCGCTTGCCCGAAGTTGTCGAAGGTCACCGTACCGAAGCCGGTCTTCTGGCCGTCTCCCTCTTTACAACTGCTTACGTCGTCATGGCAACGGAAAAGAGTGCGCTTCCTTTCTCCAACATGAACCTGTGGCCTTCCAATGGCCTTCGGAGTGCCACAGCTCCGTAACGCGGGATCACAGAGGCACAGCGTTTTGACGTACAGTTCGTACAGACGTACATGTTCAGTATATGTACATCAAAACATCAGTCACATCAGTACATGTGACACTGTGTTCGCGCAGTATCTGACATTATGAACCAGTGAGTGTTTCTCTGTGCCCCCCCCCTCCTCTCCCCCTTTCCTTTCCTCCGTTTTTCCTTTATGATTTCTCCTGCTTGGCCCACTCTACCCCTTTCCTGTCTGTTTGTTTGTTTTTCTATTTTTTGTGGCTCTATTTTTCCACCCACAAAACGCGTTTTGGAGTAGCCAGTCCCGACTGGGTCGGAACTAACATCTCCATATTTTTCTTTCATTTCCAGTCCCAATTCCAATTCAGTACACATAGATAAATATTTACGACGTGACTCGTTCAAAAGTTTGGAAATCGTTTTGCAACCCCTTTAAGCCGCGTCACGAAATTGGTAGTATTTTGAAACGTTCATAAAGTTTCAAAAGGATTCCCGATATCTCAATGAGTGGTTGGCGTTGTATAGATAACGGATAGGTGTTTCATTAGAGAATGTACGCGTCACTGGGAATGGTGCGGAGGAGGAGGCGAGTCGGGTATCAAATGATTCGTCCCGACGAACTCGCACTAAAAATTAATTTTGACTTTGAAAGTTGCACTGGAACGAGCGCCGAAGTGTGAATTTTCTGACAATGGCTGCACATTTCGGACGAAAATACGATCAAAACAAATGAAAACGTGCCCTCCATGAAAGAGCATACTCCAAGGAATGTAAAAAAAGTGCCACCCACTGCGGCAGAAGCTCTAGACTTTAGCGATGATAGCGAAGGAAGAATAGAAAGCTCGCTCTAACGACGACGTTACATCACCGACGTCTGGCGTTACAGTTACAAAACTAATCGAAATAACCTCGACTACCACGGATAATACGCCCGAAGTTTCTGCGTCAAACCCCAACGGCCGTGGCCCCGAGCACAGCCACCGCCAGCACCTTTCGGGTGTAAATGTCCGGTCGCTATGGCACACACCTTTTTGGTGGCGCAAATTCCACATTCAAACGGACACGCATTTTGTCAGATACCCTTCTAAACGCATTAGTGTATATCTTTGCATTAGTGTGGATCTGTGTGTGGATTAGTGTGTTTCTCTGCATGTTCTAGTGAGATCTATTCACTTGCACCTAGTGTACCAACACACTAATTATTGGGGATGGGGAATGTACTTTTGTTTGTTTTGGGTTTGTTTGTTTGCTTGTTTTGTTTTGAGGGTAGCAGAACTGGTCAGGAGACAAGTTCAATTTCTCCCTGGTTTTCTTTTAAATAATCAATCAATCAAAGCGCAGGTTCTTTCGAACAGATAATTTCAGAGGGTGTTCACGCACCACTTGGAGGGTTTTCAGGTTGGTTTGTGGAGTATGTGACAGTCCGGGAACAATACGCTGATTGTGCTATTAAAGTTGCGTCCGTCTGTAAGGGCCTGTGGTTATTGTAACTCAAAAGCCGCCCTCCTAACATCCAACAACTACGAATTTCGTCTTGTACAATACTATTCGTCAAAGGCAGTACATTAGCCCTGTACTGGGAACTGTCACACAAAACAAGAGGCATTTCTGGAAACAGGGGAGGAGACATCCTGGCCAGGC
Organism: Ornithodoros turicata; assembly: GCF_037126465.1. Taxonomy (NCBI): domain Eukaryota; kingdom Metazoa; phylum Arthropoda; class Arachnida; order Ixodida; family Argasidae; genus Ornithodoros; species Ornithodoros turicata. The sequence goes on from NC_088205.1 coordinate 69,708,286, forward strand.
AAGTCACAAACCTTCCACCTACGCTACCTGTCATTGTAAGTAACCCTCAAATTCGGTATGACATTATCATCATGTATGGCGCTTTCACTCCGACGAAAGGACATCTGAGGAAACGCCTCCACCTCTCTGCACCACGAGGGGCTGCGGCACAAAAGAAACGTCGCTGCTAATGAGACTGAGAACTGCAAACGCCAAGACAAAGGAGGTCCTCTACCTCACGCGCCGACGTAAAGATGCGTCGTGCAGCTCTTGCGACGTCAAAGAAACCATTGAGCACACCCTGTTGCGTTGCAGGAAATATAAACGTCAGAGAGGACGCCTAATGAAAAACAAACACACACACACACACAAAACGTGAGAAACTTGCGCCAATTCCTCCCGGAATTGCTAACTTACCCACAGGGGCATTGTGGACAAGGCGGAAGACACAGAGGACAATGTTGAACTTTATGGCGAGAGGTGACCTCTTCGGAGGCCGCTTAACGGCGAGGGGGAGCAAATTCACAGCAATCTAAAGCGGTGACCGCACAGTAAATCTTTTACACGTTTCCAGTGCAAATGTCTTGTCCTATGGCATACCATGTTGTAGTGGAGATTTCACACAGAAACAGATACGTGTTTTGTAAACATCTTTCTAAACAGGTATATTCGACGGTGCGACGACGACTAAGCGCTCCTGAACAGACGCGTGTTCTTCTGTTCTCTTAAGCCTTAAGATTTCCCGGGGTTCGACTTGCCATCGTGTGGTCTGCCCCAGGGCTCTGCACCATGTCGGCCACACCGTCTACATCGCTCCTCACTGTAAGGCCACCTAAAGATCACGCCTTCAACTTTACTGTCCCTGACGGGGTTTCCGTAGACAGCGTCCTGGATGCCGTCTGTGAGTTGGTCGGTTATGACCATGTACATTCCATTCAACAACAGGGTGGTTTGTCCTTCCAAGTAACAGTGAAGAATCAACGTGCCCGAGACTCAGTTCTTGAGGCTGGCAAGGCGTCACTTCATGACGTCGAGGTTCCCCTAGAACCAGTCTCCATTGCGAGAACATTGTACATCGTGGTGAAGCGCCTCCCTGAGTACGTCTCTGATGATGCGCTTGTTAGCGCCCTTGCGCCGTATGGAAATGTGAAAGGATTCTCCTTTCCTGTTTATAAGGATCGCCCAACAATTCGTAATGGCATTCACCTCGTCAAGTTCGAAATGAAAAAACCAGTGCCGAATTTCCTCACTGTTGGTATCGACAGAGCTTTGATCGATTACAAGGGAATTAAAAAAGTTTGCGGCAGATGCGGCTCTGAAGGTCACATTCGGAGCGATTGCAAAGTCCCTCGCTGTGAGCGATGCGCCGTGTTCGGTCACCATACTGAAGGAAGCCAAGCCTCTTGTCTTCGGTGTGGCTCCCATCATGCCACAGTCGACTGCGTCATGCGACGCTCGTACTCTTCTGCGGCCAAAGGCGAACAATCCAGTGCGAAGACCTTGCCAACCACTACTGCAGCTGGACTGGGGCCTACTGCTGCCCCCTCCACGCTAGCGGGCCCAGAATTTCCTGCGCTTCCTGTCCCCAGCAGTGTCGATGGTGCCAACGTCATTCGGCCCAGGAAAGATGTAACTACTGGTAGTGATGTGCCCGGCACGGACAGTTCTGCGACCGCCCCTCTCGGTGATGTCGACGAGGATACTTCGTCTTCTTCGGCGGTGGCGTCAGTCATTTTACATTCTCAAGCTCGACATTCTGCAGGCGGCGTAGTCGCTCCCCAAGAGAGGGAGAGTGGAAACGGGGACTTATGTGACCGTAACTCGTCAGAAAGTAACCCAGTCTTCCCTCTTCGTCAAGTGGTGGATGATGACGAGGCTGGAAGTAGTCGGTGCAAATATCAATCATCAAGTGAATTAAGTTTGCATCGCAGTATGTCAACTTCCTCAGGTGAATCATCAACCTCACTGTACTCTCTTCATGGTTCAGAGTCCGGTGACACCGGTCTCGAGGATATCGGAAAGCATGTCCACCAGACATCGTCTGGTGACAGCGACCGCCCACATGGCAGGAGGAGCACTTCTCGGAAAAAGCCTAGAAGAACTGCTTCCGGTACGCAAGACGTCTCTCACCCGATAGACCACTAATGGCTGTGAACCCACGTACTACGGCACTTCTTCTCTCGATAATGGCTTTACGCATAATGACACTCAACGTGCAAGGCGTCCGTTCACCAGCTAAGCAACTGGAAGTGGTCGGCCTCGCGCGGAGATTTAGTTGCGACGTACTTTTGCTGCAAGAGACTCATTTCACTCGCTACGCGGACGTCGCAAGATTTTCAGAGACACACAATGTTCGAGGATATTTTAGCTTCGGCTCCGCTCGTCAGGGTGGTGTAGGAGTCGTTGTACTGAACCCTGCTTTGCTACGACACAGTTTTGCGCGCTATGACTCCGACGGACGTGTGGTGTGCTTCGACTTCTTCGTTGGGCAAAGGAAACTTCGGCTTGTTAACGTCTACGCTCCGGCAAGAGCCAGCGAGACCAACGCATTTTTCACTAACCTGATGAGAAGCCTTATGCTGCAATCCAATGTAGTACTGAGTGGTGACTTTAATTGTGTGTTGGATTCTGATAGAGACGTGCGTGGTCTCGGTCGTGGCAGGCCTACATGGAATGCCCGGGAACTTGGACGCCTGGTTGCAGAACATAACCTCGTAGACGCTTGGCCTGCATTACACGGGAATCTGTACTGTGCTACCTGGTCGCGTGCGGATTCATCTAGCCGGCTCGACCGTTTTTATCTTCCTGCGAACCTCTCATCACAACTCTCGGCGTGCAGAGTCGTCACCAGCTTGCCGTCCATGTGTGCGATCACTGCGCAGTCGTGCTCACCTTGGACGTCAGCCAGTTTCTGACTGGCCAGGCTACGCGATGGAAGCTAGATACTTCACTGCCCTATGATGATGATGTTGTAGCAGAGGCCAGGACTGAAATAGCGGAATACCTCAATGGTCGTTCTCCATCGCCGGAACAGTGGGAAAACTTCAAGGTTTGGGCTCGATCCCTTTTCCAGAACTTGGGCCGTAAGTGTGCCCGTGAACGGAGCTCCTTGCTTAATCGGCTTGCGGCGAAAATACGAATTGTACTACGAGGCGCTCCGCTAACGCCGCTTATGCAAGAGTACCTTGAAACGCTCCAAGACCGGCACCGCAGACTTCTTCACTTGCCGCCCGGTGCTGCTCGAAAAGAGTACACGCGAGATCAGTCAGTTGCAGGCCATGGTATTGCAAGTTTCCTGCACTCTGTGCATCATAACCAGAACTCTCAACAAACACCTCACTCTTTCCGTCTCCTGAATTCCTCTACTACAGAAGATCCAAATGAGGTCGTCAGCGGATTTGGGAACTTCTTTCGCAGGCTTTACGCATGTACTCCAGTCAACAGTGCCCATGGAAGTGATTTTTTCACTGGATTACCGGTTCTGTCTGAGGGCGATCAAGCATTCCTCGACAGGCCGTTAACAATACGTGAGCTTGACTGCGCTGTGCGCAGAGCAGCTTCGGGCACTAGTCCCGGCCCAGACGGTCTTCCTCCCGAATTTTACTCGACATTCTTGCCTGTCATTCGTCGTTTCTTCTTTCAAGTATTGCAAGCATGTATAAGCGGCAATGCTTTCCCCGAATCGTTTGGCCTGGGACATATCGTGCTGCTTCCCAAAAAGAACGGGGATCCTGCGGAACCAGAAAACTGGCGCCCAATCACCCTTCTGAACGCCGACTACAAAATCCTGGCGTCTGCTCTGGGCCAAAAGATCCAGAACGTGCTCCCGTCAATCATTCATCCCTCGCGGTCGTCCAGTGTGCCAGGTAGAAGCATGTACGACACGTTGTCCGGTCTACGGGATATCCTCCGCTTTGTGTCATCTACTCATCCAGGTGGATACCTGTTATCACTGGACCAAGCAAAAGCGTTTGACAGCGTTGCTCATTCTTACCTCATTTTTGTACTTCGGGCGTATGGGTTTCCGGATGGGATACTCAGCATTATCGGACGCCTGTATAGCAACCATCGCAGCTGTCTCTATCTCCTGCAAAGGTTTTCTCGTCAGTTCCCAGTAGCCAGGGGTGTCCGACAGGGGTGTCCTCTATCCCCAATCTTGTTCGTCTTGGCGATCGACCCACTATTGTGGAACATTGACACCAACGTTCGCGTTCGTGGTTTACCCCTTCCAGCGTCCGGCGCTTGGAAAGTAGCGGCCTACGCGGATGACGTTACCGTGCTTCTCAGTGACATAGCGTCAGTGGCAGAGGCTCTACACGTGTATGATGAGTATGCTGCACTGTCCGGCGGCATGTTGAGTCAAGATAAAACAAAATTAATGCAGCTTGGCGGCAGCGCTTCTAATGTAAGCCTGCCCCTGCGTAGTGCCACATCTCTCAAGATTATTGGCGTTTTATTCGACCGAAACGGCCCCATGCACGACAACTGGCTTCAGGCTCTGCAGGAGTTCCAGTCCAAGTGTCAAGCCGCGGAACCCTTCGACCTCTCGTACCTTGAGCGCGCCTACTTAGTGCGAACTGTTTTCTGTGGGCGAGTATGGCACCTGAGCCACTTGTTAATCGCACCACACCAGATAATAACGAGGCTGCACACCGCGATGCTCTCGTTCTTCTGGAGGAAGCGTCGCAGGCCAATTGCACGGATCTTGCTGTCTCTCCCTGCTTCGCGTGGAGGAGTGTCACTTCCTGACATTGGCCTTATGAACAGAGGAATCGCTATGAAAACTGTGCTTCGTGTTCTAAATAGCGAGCCGTCGCCAACTCAAGTTTTATTGCTCTACTGCATGGGCCGCCTCGCACGGGACCTTGTTGCGCATGGCTATGACCAAGTGGCTCCATCGGCTGTGTCACCTCCACAGTTTCATGCAACCGTGCACTCCTATCACCGCAAGCTGTCCTCTGTTCTACCAAGTCATTTGCTGGCTTCTTCTCCTAGCGTGCTGTTGGAAGCAGTGGTTTGCCATGAAGTGGACAGCAATGGGTCCGATAGCGGGCGACGCCCAAGAAGCATGTCGTGGTCGGTGTTGGTCGGCTCGTGGCTTCCTGGACCCCTGCGTGATGTGATGTGGTGGTTTGCCTGAGACATCCTGCCCACACGCGACCATCTCCTCTTGTGGAACCTGGTGTCGACAAACACTTGTCCATATTGTGCACACGTCGAGACGAACAGCCATGTGCTCTACGAATGCCACACGGCGAGGATCTTTTGGTGTCTTGTTCGCCGTCACACAAATGTCATTTGCCCTGTGTCATTCGACTGTCGCCGTCCGTCTCACCGCCTTAGTATTCTCGTGACTGCTTGTGGCGCCGCCGTATTGTGGACAGCTCGCTGTAAGGCAGTAGCACAACATCGGAATCGCGCCCCATTGTTCTTGTTGCTGCGATGCTTGCGCGTGAATGTGACGAACTTCCTGCAACGGGAACTACTCGTGCTCGGACGTGAACGTTTCGACAGGTTATGGGGAGCACACCCTTCAGTTTGTGCACAGGACGGCCACGTATTCATCGTGGGAGCCCCACCTTGACTGTACATAGTGTACGTCGTATAATTTTCTCTTTGTACTTTCACACTGTGACATGGTATAGCCTGCAGACTATATAACTGATGAAATTTAGATGTATATAGTGTGCATAGTTGTATAGTAGTTATATAGTTGCATAATGTGCACATATTGCCTGTGTTTTGCGTGCCGATAGTCCTTTAGTGTAGCCATCAAATTACTGTGTGCTGAGGACCGCTTGTGTATTTCGTTCATAATAAATTTTCCCTTAACAACATTCTAGAAAACGCACCATACCAAAGGGCTTATTCTATAGAACATACTATATCAGGGTATGTATTCCATTTAAAGCACCGTTTGAGATGGGTGTTTTGCTACCTGCATTACTATCTTCTGTTTTTTTCAACAATAGGTGTATCTTCAACATCATGGTGTTTTTTCAACAATAGGGGTAGTGTAATTGGGGGAGGAAATCGAGGGTGAATTCCTCCTCCTCCAAGTAGACTCCCCTTCGAACCCCACCTGAAATATTTTTCTGGATACGGCACTGGTTGCCCCATGCCTAATATTTGGTTGTCTTACGTTTAGCGAGCTCACCCGCGATTAGTACATTTCTCTCGTGCCCGTCCAACTGCCGTAGACAGCGACCTCTGCCACTTCCTTCGTCCGGTTCCTCGAGAAACTCACCAGAGGCGCTGCCAAATTCCGATACTTTGAAGTGGGCGAATAATCCTCTTGCCCTCTTCTTTTCTATTACAAAAATAAAAAAATGATAAAGGGGAAAATAACCCTCAGACGCTACGACGAAACGAAGAACCAATGATATTTGAAATCTGACGGACGGAACCGGGAGGGATAAGAAGGAAGAGAGGGAGTTAAAATTGGAAAAAAAAATCGAAGATGTTGCCAACCTTGAGTGTGCGCGGCCACTCAAAAGACTTCCCAAGGTCTGCGCAGAAATTGAGATCTTCCGTTTCCCCGAGAAGGCTGTGCCTAGTCGCCGTCTGACTTCCGGTTTTTGATGTTTCTGTCGATTCTGGGAAATGGGATGAAGTAATGCGGAGGACAGGTAGTGGAGATACGCTGTGACGCTCATAATATGACTGAAGCACAGGTGATTCGCCGTTTCAGAAACATCTGATTGGTTCGTAGGCAGTGTCGAATGGAGTGTTTTTAGCTTATTTGCAACAGTCAATTTAATTTATGAGGAATTTCAATCTTTCTTTGTGATCTCATGTATCTTAGTAGCGCAGAATTTAAGTATAAAGTTAATCGTTTCTCCCGTTTTTTTAACAGATAATTAGAGGTAGGCATGATGGATGTACACTGTATACAGCTCCATAAAGCACTGGAAAGGGCTATAGATGTAGATAACAATTGCACAACACCTGCGGTGAAATATCGCATCCCATCGTTATTTATGTAGTAGTAGTTGTTGTTGTATATACAGGGTGTCCACGCTAAGTGTGAACAGATTTTTTAAAAATATATATAACACTTTTTCCAAGATGAAATCAATTGCAATATAGCATATGCTAAAGGGCACTCCCTAGCAGGGCATTAGCAAAGTCCAAAGGCAATGTCTTAATTAACTTTCATTAATTAACTTTTTAATTATAAAAGCTACAAAGTTGTCCCAATGAGAACATCTGTTCCTTTCGGTCACCTGATATCGTAGCCGTTTTCAGAACAAAAATCCGTTCGATAGATCGCCCGCAAAAAATTCGTGAAGGAACGCCATTTTTTCTTTATTTTGTTCATTGCGCTTCTTAGAAGACGCGCCTTTCTTTCACCCCCAATGTGAGAGGGAGAGAGAGCACACTATCGCCTCTCGCGTCCTGGAAAAAGATGAAAAGGAAACAGAAAATGCAACCCAAGATAAGGCCAGTTCCGATAGAGTCACCCGATACATTTGTTTTTGTTTTGTTTCCGCAAGTTAAAGCTCATCTTCGACGCATGAGGCGGCACTGTGCTCCTTCCCCCTCTCCCGTTGGGGATGAAGGGAATACGCGTCTTCTAAGAAGCGCAATGAACAAAATAAAGAAAAAAATGGCGTTCCTTCACGATTTTTTTGCGGGCGATCTATCGAACGGATTTTTGTTCTGAAAACGGCTACGATATCAGGTGACCGAAAGGAACAGATGTTCTCATTGGGACAACTTTGTAGCTTTTATAATTAAAAAGTTAATTAATGAAAGTTAATGAAGGCATTGCCTGTGGAGTTTGCTAATGCCCTGCTAGGGAGTGCCCTTCAGCATATGCTATATTGCAATTAATTTCATCTTGGAAAAAGTGTTATATATATTAAAAAAAAATCTGTTCACACTTAGCGTGGACACCCTGTATATATATATTTTTTTTCTTTTGTGGGAGAGGGAGGGCGGTTAGTTTATTGTTTTCTATTCTCGAGTTCTGGACTAGCCTTACCCGACTGTTCGGGTCTCACATCTGCACATTTTTTATATCTCAGTCAAACAATCAGTCATGTAGATTTGCACAGTATCTTTCAAATGATATTTTCTGGGTTTACTTCTGTGGCAGAAGCCACGCGCAGAAACATTCACTGAGATCGAGCCATCACAATTTTTAGCCAAACAAGATTAATGAAGATGCCTTCGCGAAACACTGGATACTCGTGCTGGGTGTCCTATGCTCGAACAGGTTTCAGCATTTCTAAGGCAGTTGCATGTGGCCCGCGCAAAGCATCGAATTCTAGTATGGTTGTAGTGTGCGAAACAGAATTTTGTCTTCCATCCACCCAACTTGCCGCCCGTCTCAGCAGGCAGACCGCCCTCTCTTTCTTAGTTTTTCTTTCTTTCGGTAAAGGATAACTCCCCGCCCCATCCACCTGACAGCATGGTATTTTTTTCTACACCCGTTTAGGTGTTTAACAGGGGTATTTTCGTAAATGAACATCCTTATTTATGTATTTTCCTTGTTTATTTTTATTCTGCAGTCTCAATTGAACGGCGCAATTGCAAAACATCCACCTGAAATTGCGTCTTAAATGGAATACTGTCCCTGAAACGGTGTCGCCTGTAGAATATCCCCATTTAAATGGCGCTTTTTCTGGTAAACACCATTTATGTCTATTAGTGGTGGTACATGGCGTGAAACTCACACCGCAAAGGTGTGTGCCATAGTACAAGACGCTGACACCGGAATGGCGTAAACAAATATTGTGTACACCTTCTGTCTTAGCAAGATCGGCTTTTCCGCGCGTGCATTCTATGTACTAGTAATGGGAGACACAAACTTATTTACATCTGTTAATACTTATCCCATCGATCTAAAGCAGCATACAGTGGGAGAAAAAACAGTCGCAACACGTTCCTATTTTTCTGCTCATATACACGGTGTTCCCGCACACACACACAAAAACGCTGTCACATTCCAGAACAAGCAGAACATAGGAGCACAATACCGTCTCATGGCTTCAGCTGCTCTGTGAAAGCAGTCAAAAGAAGGACAAGTATGGCAGCACAAAGGCCCGCATCGGCCCCTTCTTTCTGATAGCATCCTATAGCCATCAATGCCTTTCTCTTCCCTGGACGGCAGCAAGTATTGATTCCGGTCTCGAACGATATGATGATTATCTCTCTCCCCTCCGTCATTGCAGCAAATGAAAAGGACGCAATAAATTAGATTCTCCGGCTTGTAATTAGGTCATAATTGGCGTCTTCTCAGTGCGGCAGGCACAGTAAGGGGGGTGCTGTCTTCGGCCATCGCTTCCTTTTTTGGTTTGTGTGTGTGTGTGGAAAGCAAGCGCGATGGTTCGAGATTAAACATGGTGAGGATGGAGAGAAAACTGACGCGGACATGCAATTGCAATCTTATTATTATTTTGTGTGTGCATTGCCGTATAGTTATTCGTTTTTCTTCCTTTTGATACCCTGCATGCATGCATGATGATTTTGGTGGGTGGGAAGTAAATGATTTTTTTTTAATATATATACACGAAGTACTCTACAGGTTGTCCCAGCAACCAAATCAATTTTTTTTGTTTTTTTGTTTCATATTAGCGCCACGAAGCAACTGTGGCTATGAGCGGCGCACACATGTGGACAGATGGAGAGAGGACAGCAGGAAGGAATGGGGGACAGGGGCGTTAGTATGCGTCCTGGGCCGACTTCAGGGGGAACTGTGGCGAGAGTCGTCTGGGAAGTCTTCGGAAATCTCAGGGAAAACCTGAGACAGCACAGTGTGTGGTAGGATTGGAACGGTGGCAGGATTCGAACCCAGTGTGGAGCGTATGGCACAGTCAGAATGCTCGCGCGGCTCAATGGTTAGCGTGCTGCCCATGTCACGTCGAGACTGGGAGGTACCCGGGTTCGAATCCCGGTGCCGGCTGCGCTGTCTGGGTGTTTTCCTGGGTTTCCCTCTGACGCTTTCAGACATACGTCGGCGCAGTTCCCTTAGCAGTGGGTCCATTCCCCCGAGGGCGTCAGTTGTGACGTTGCCCACCTCTGTGAGCCCCACAACGGCGGGCGAGTCCTTTCACCATCATCACAATCACCATCAGAATGCTCGAGATGTGACGGTCTTCTCGCGGATACATTTCCACGGCTTCCGAAGTTTTGTTGTTACCGCTGATGAGCGTTTTGGGATGTCCGAATCTGCTGACGATTTCGTTCTATTCTATTTCTATTCTCGATTCTATGAATTCGATGACGTGAAGTGACGTGCTGGTCTTTCTTGTTTTTTTTGTCTTCTTTTTTTTTTTGAGACTCCACTGCACTATAAAACAGTGCGTGTCAAAATGGGTGTATGACGATGATTCGCGAATATTTCGGGCTTCACGCCTGGAGGCTTTAACCGATCAAGAGGGCCGTGGCAAGGTTGTTCTCTATAAAGTCACTAAATAAGCTAGAGTCGCTAGAGTCACAGAGTCACTAGAGTTAGAGAGTCACTAGAGTTAGAGAGTCACTAGAGTCACAGAGTCACGGATCTAGAGTCACTAAATAAGCTACGCTTCAGAGTATCGACACTAAGACAAAAGGGCAAGTTGGAGCCACCATGTTGTTTCCGTTTAACCTCCAGCCCCACCTCTACTTCGGCAGTAGAAATAGATGAGGATGAAGTTCGGCAGTGTTAGAACACAACACTTCGACACTTCGAAGGGCGCTCCATGGATGGCGTCGGAGGTCAAACGGAAACAACATGGCGTCTCCAACTTGCCCTCTTGTTTCGGTGGCGATACTCTGAAGTTCTCCACAGATCGAATACTCCTGCACAAATCACACACAAGCGCACGTAAGATGAATCAGCCCGTTCGGTGAATATCTGGATCGGCAAATTTACGTAGAATAATGTTTGCAGCGAATATGTAAGAAGAGCATATAATCGTTCGAAACGCAGGTCGCGAAAGGCTTACAAGAAATCATGTTGATGTCCTGGATTGGATTTGATTGGATTGGATTTAGCTAAAAATAAGGTTGGAGATTCTGGCGCCGCCAGTGTGGTACCGGCTACTTCAGCTCACTTGCGCACTACTAAAGGGTGGTCAACATCACATGGGGTTTAATGATAATGTGATGATCACATTAAAGTGTATGACTAAAGCGAAAATCTTAAAGTAACTCTTGGGCTTGTAACGCAGCGGTCAACTGTTTTATACTGACACTGATCTCCTGTTTGAATTGCAACCATGTGTTCAGTTAATACTAAGAGAAAGCTATACATGTAGCTGCGAGTAGCTAATGCGAAGAAAGCTTTATCACCACACTTCTCAGTCCTGTTCACCAACGCTACAACCACCCCACCTATTCCTTTCTTTTATTTTTATTTTTTATTTTTTTGTGATTCGAAGGGGCACGACGGAAAGTATTTGTAACTGTCTGCTGTACTTCATACCCTACAAGGTTCGATACTTCTCCTTCACATTCAGGGCACCTTAGCGAGCTACGACACGGTCCGTCAGTGAGGAACGATGCTTCTCTGAACGAATCTTGAGCCACTTGCTTCCAATCTAGGCCCATCTATCATAGTCCGCCTCCACTTTCTTCTTATATTCCCTCTCTTTATTGGTACAGCTAAGAAAATCTCTCACGACGACAAGTATGAAGTTTCATAGCTATGTATTGATGGATGATATCTGGGTCATTATTGAGAAGAGATGGCAGAGAGAGAGAGAGAAAAGAAATACACGTGCCCAGTGATGTGTTGAACTCGAGTGCTCGAGATGACGAGAAGATAAACTTGTTACGAACAAGCTTGTCTTTCTTTGCCTCGTGCGTTTGCAAGGATCACGAGGGGTGATTAGTAAAAAGTCCTTCAGGAGGTACTAATTAAAAAAAAAATTCTCCTGAGTGAATGAAAGATGCAGTTACCTTGTTAGCAAGGCACGAAACTTTTTTTAGAGTGCACATTTTCCACATCATGTGAAATATCATGTGTTATATATATAACATATATAAACATAAACATAACATATAACATATATATATATATATATAAACATCATGTGTTATATATATATAACATCCGCCCTGGAGAGATTTCTTCCCTGCCACAGTTACCACTATACGGGGCATTCAAGGAAAAAAGCATGCGCCAGCAGTCGTCTCACGTCACAAGGCCCTTGACCACATTTCTAATCACTACAGCTGTCACAGTCTCATCTATACCGACGGCTCAGTATCTCAAGACTCTGCCTCCAGCGCCTACTTTGTTCCAACCTGCAGTGGTCTTCAAGACTTCACTCCCAAACCATCTCATCTACTTCGGCTGAACTATGTGCCATCCTACACGCATCCATCGCTTCGTCTCTTCATAAGCTTAATCAAGTGGTCATACTCACCGATTCCTCAGCTGCACTTCATAAGTTATCGGATGTTGATAATCAATCAATACTGGTGAAGAACACCCGACGTGCGTTAGAGCTTGCCCAGAAGCAAGGAATAAACATTACCCTACAATGGATCCTGCACACTTTGGCCTCCCAGGCAATGAACACGCTGATAAACTTGCCAGGGCAGCTCACTCTCTACCCTCAAAGCCCTTTCCTATCCCGCAAGAATGCCGCCGGAAAACCGCCAGATCCCTTATACAGTCATCCAGTTCAGCCACCAGACGTGCAATATCCCACGCCTGCCCCCCTCTGTTGTCATGCACCTGCAGCAGAGCCGCATGCCACTGTCCTTCACCGAATCCGCACAGGATCCGCCTGCACGCACAGCTGGCTTCATCGGTTCGGACTTACACCGACACCACTATGTCGACAGTGCTCTTCAAATTCGGAAACCATAAGTCACATCCTGCTCGAATGTCCCACCTACAACGAAGCACGCAGACGGCTGCTCAACACTGACCCCAGCATGTCTACATGTGACACCATCTTTGGTGGCAACTCGCCTGGCGAGCGACGACGCCGGACTGCTGCTCTGGTCGCCTTCCAATTTACGCTGCAACCGCAATTAGCGCCACGCGGCTGTGCGGGTACGGTGGCGTCCAATCACAGAGGGAAATGGTTTGCGTAGACCAATGGGAGTCCGCACCGCCGTGTCGCGCCTCTTGAGACGGAGAGGAGAGGGAAAGGATGAATTGCGGTTTCCTTTTTGACTCCGTTATAAGGAGGGTTTACTGTGTATGAATGTTGTTTCCCTCATTGGTTTCTGTTCTTGGCTTGTAAAATGTTAATACAAGTTTCGTGATGTTATGGCTATGCTGTACAAGTTGTTTTCAAAAATTAGTCCCCCCCCCCCCCACACACACACCGACATGTTCCACAACAACAACAACAACTGCATGAATGATTATGGGATGAGGTGATTCACCGCAACAATTGCGGTACCATACCTCAGTTCCTGTGGGTTAGTACATGAGTGGGATGACGATGAAAAAGATGAGGCATACACACTCGCACGCACACACATTACAGACGCAAATGAGATATCACACACGTGGGTGCGTCTAACTGATGGGATAGTAGTTCATCCGGTCGGCTACCGGAGATGAAATGCTGTGAAGAACACATCTCCGCATTCATGGCAACAGCTCTGAGGTCACAGGAGTTCAAGCAGGTTAGAAGACGTCAGGAACACATAGAATGAGTGAAGGCATTGACGGTGCTGCACAGGGTTAGACCAATGACCCAAGACTGCTGCAAGGTTTGTTGTTGAGACGGGTCAGTTGGGACGGGAGCAGTGCTCTCTCCGAACTGTATAGAGGGCAGCCGGTGAGGACGTGTTGAATGCTTGCCACTATGCCGCAGTTGGAACACGAGCTGGTTGACGTGCGACATGTTTAGTTTAGCTGGTTACCATACAATTGTGATAATAGCTAGGCTCAAAGAGATAATCCTCGCGATACTGTGTGATCTCCTTCTATATTTGTCGCAATAAAAATTATTTATTTACCCACAACCAGCGTATGAGGTCGAACAAATATCACAAAGTGTTATCCTTCCACAGTTTTCACAGAATGGGTTGAAATGCAAAGCCTTTTGAATGCATCAGTGCGAAGCACAAATATAGATCCCGCTCTCATCTTTTCAGATTTCTCAAGCCCACAAGGTAGACACTTCATTTTCAAAGGGTGAGTGTGTGTCTTTTATTACGTTATACAAAAGTCAACAATCATCATTACTTTGTTGAACCTATTTGTTACCTTTTAATACGTAAAAGCGCAGTCGATTTCGATTACCTCCATATCCGAAAGATCACAACGGACCCATCAGGACGCATTTTTTTTCTTAACATAAAAGTAATATGCAAGCGAGCTGTTATTCGCTCGACTTTGGCAATATATCCAAGACGACACTCAAATCAGCAGTGAAACATACACCAGCTACAAATATAAAACGCAAAGAGACCCAAAGAGGGGCCCGCGAATCCCCAGCACGTAGACTTTCCCTTCCACATCGTAACACAAGCACATCAGCGAACCGCCGCTCGGTCGCTCTGACGGCCGACCCATATCGGGCCAAATGTCAAAAGCGTTTTCCATGTCATTCCACGCGAGCTTCTTGTAAGCCCCGACAATATTGCATCTCAGCGTGAAATAAACCCCCTGCTCTTTTATCCCGACGCATCCGCCGTCATGTTTACCCTGAAAGCTATCTCGTACACCTTGTATGTATGACTACAGAAAGATAACAAACGCTATCCCTCAGAGATCTCGAAAGAGTGAACGCTTTCAAGAGAGATCGATGCCATCCCCCCTTTTTGATCACACAAATGCGGCCTGCATAGGAGAACGTTGAACTTAGCTAGAATGTGAATGGCGTTCCAAGGTAAACAGAAACGTGCCCGGGTGAATGTGCTAAGTGTACTACTGCGCGCGTACTCCGTGTCCTGGATAAATTACTCGAGCAAGATGCATCTGATGTCAGCTGGAAAGTGCAAGCGCTGATGCATGATACATCTTGAACGGTGCTTTGCGGTTCTATGTTACTCCTTCAGGGGCTCGCATGCCGCATGCGGTATTCAGCAATGCGCACGCGCTTCACCTCTGGCGTCGCGTCATCACGTGCGTTCGTGCATACGTGCGTGTGTGTTTCAAGAGCAGCAGATTTTTATGTTCTCGCAACTCAGTTTTCTGTATATTTACTTACCGTATTTTCACGCGTATTAGCCGCGGCTTATGCGCGATTTATTTTTTTCGCGGACGCTCTGCGGCTTATCCGTGGGTGCGGCTTATCTGGTGACTACTTTTCCCTGGTACTTTCCCCATACCCCGGGTTAAACGAAAGGGCCGACAGTGCCTCATGTTTTTCGGAACAGGACCGCCCTGCAAGTGCACGAACAATACCAAACAGGGGCGGGTCCACTCCACATTAGAGTGGACTAACCCGTCAATCCACGAAAAACTCGCAACAAGGGCACAATCCGATCTTAGTAGAACACTAGAACTGACCTCCTTTGTTATACATCATGCCGACACCGGAATGTGGACAGGGTTTATGGCCTTCCCTACGGTCTCCTTTGTCGGCAGACCCACAGGAAGGGTTCAATACACCTGACATCGGGATAAAACGTGGTCGGCTAAGCGTCAGTTCTCATTTGGCGAGAGCAGCAGCATTCGTGGACACGGGCACGGCAGTTAGAGATGAGGCATGGCTCCAACGCTGAGGCACAGCCACGATAGCGGCTTCAAACTAAAAGTCGTCGACTTCGCGGACAAGTACGGGAACAGGGCAGCTGGCAGGGAGTACGGCGCTGACGAGCGTTGAGCGTCTCTATTGATTTTGTATGTGCATCACTGATTTAGCGCACAAAGCAGTCACGTCGTATTACCCGCGGCTTATCTGCGAGTGCGGCTTATCTGCAAAAACATTTTCAAAATGTATCTAAAAACGAGTCCTGCGGCTTATCTGCGGTGCGGCTAATACGCGTGAAAATACGGTACTCGGCCTCTTTTCTTTTTTTTACTTCGGGACAAGTCAACTCCGCCCACAAAGCTGAAGACTCCTGTGATTGGTGTAGCCGAGGTCAAGACGTCCCCCACTGACAAAGTGGTACCAACATATGTTTCAAACTATTCTCTTTTAACTCGGAGAAAACGGTGGGGGGGGGGGGGGGGGAGATGTCAAAGTTGGCCCACCGTTATTGGCCACACGCTAGTGGGCCATCACGACTATAGTCATGCATCATCGACTATAATCATCAGTCACGACTATAGCCAGAAAGGGGTGAAGGGTTGGAGGTGATGTATGTACAGGATGAAGGAGATTTGATGTGCACTGTGGATGGGGGTAACGTTAGGGGTGTATTTGCGCAAGGGCCCTTTTTCCGAAGAAAACGCACGATGCTACGAGCTTTAGCAGATCGTTCAGCGTAAGAACATCCGGAGTATAGGATGTTCTGCTAACGTGCCAGTCCGAGAGTGTGCAAGGTACGTTTCCCGCATAGTATAGTATGCACATGCGTTCTTCCAGGATATGTTCGATAGTGCCAGTTACCGCAGCTGGCATCATCCCTATAGAGCCGATCTTGCGTAGTTACGAGCTGCTTAAAACGGAACTTCACCGCATAACACTCTCTAAGCCAACCATGATCTCGAATGGCATTGTTCCCTTCCCTGATTTGTTGGAAATTGGAGGCGTATGCCTTTTTGTGACACTTATGCTGTTATTTTAATTGCCGCAAAAAGGCGTATACGTCCCGTGCTTTCTACATATCTGATAACTGTATCACACTGCGCAACTGTTGGCCTTCAACGGATTCATCGCCCTATAGGACTAGGTGGTGGTGGTGTGTGGTGAAAGGGCTTGCCGACTAGCCCTATAGGACTATTCAGCGGACTACCCATGGTACTATCCAATCCACTTTCGTTCCCGTCGCCCGGCACGTGAAAACTGTGGCATCACCAAAGCAGGATCCTACTATACGCTCGAATGTAACATCATTAAGCAGCGTCCAGCAACTGGGCCTTACCACTCCGCGTGGTAACAACAACAGCAAAAGAAGAAGAAGAAGAGAAAAAAAGGAGGAGACTGGCGTCCGTGTAGAGATTGCCGACATCCTGTCCGGATCGTCCTCGATTTCGCGGTCATTGAAAGGGCAACTGCATGCTCGAAGATTGTCTCTGTGCAAGCTCATCATCCTATGCTTGTGGCTGAGGAAGATATTGCGCAAACAGTAATAGTGACTCCATTCGCACGATTCGAGGTTTTGCGCATGCTCCTCGGTCTGCGTGCGGTTAAGCATTCCGGCGAATTACCGCATCCGTCATCAGAAGACTTCGGCCATAGTTATAAGCGCGACAAGACACGGAGAGGAAGAACTATAGACACGGACAGGCACTGTCGAACCAACGTGCGGGAACCATTTCGTTACATAGGAGACTTCGTTTGTCTACTTTTGCATTGACGATTTCCTCTTTGCACGGATCCAGAGCTGTACACGTTACCCCCCCCCGCCCCCCCCCCCAAAAAAAAAGGAGCTAAATAAGTTATCCGTTCCTTCGAAAAAACAGTAACTAAATACGTGACCCGTTACTAAAAATAAAGGGAACGCGTTCTCGTTACTTGGAAGTAACGAGTTACTTCTATACGGTACATTTGCATACAAGACAGCAGAAATACGAAAGCATCGCCTACTCATCCATGATAAATTACACCTGAGTAGCAACTGGTACACAAAACTAGCTGGAACTGGCTGGGAACTGGAGTTCCCGAGTAGGGGCCAGAGACACAAAAGCACTAAACGCCCTGAGCACAGTGAATCCTTGAAAGCAGGAACACAAAGAACACATTGAGTGTTCTGAAACACTGCGGACACTAGAGCAATGACAAACGCGTTGCTCTCTGGTATCCTTTTCTCTTCGCTGGGGATTTTGAGAGAGTATCGGAAGAGTAAGGCGGGGTGATCAGAGTAAAGATGGACAGAAGAGAGTATAGAAAGACTGTAAAAGTCACAGTTACACTCCATTTACTCTTGTTTTCTCTTTTTTTTCTTCTTCTTAGAGTGTAGCATCCAGAATGGTCTTGCATTATCTTTCCGTATGTCTACCAAACTGGTTCACAGTTCATAGCGCGCCATCCCCTAAACACGGTAGTGACTCTTCCTGGATAACAGCGTAGGGCTTCCGGGGTCTTCGCTTCTCCTTGGTCTTGTCTGGGCCGTTTCTCAGGCCCTTGGCCGTCGGAGAGATCACTTTGAAGATAAAGGCTTCGCTTTATCACATTATCCTGCCTTTGTCGGGTAGCTGCCTATGTTGCAAGTAATTCCGCCTGTGGCTCTTAACGTTCACGTGTCGCTGTTGTTGCCTCTTATTAAAAATTACCTATTGTCCCAGGAGGCACTTCTGCAGCTATGAGAAGCGTCCCATAAGTTATCGACCTCGCACAAAATGAGGTGGCCGATGTGGATGAACTGATGTAACTTTTCTACGTAGTTCCTTCTAATGTCCACACACTAAGCCCTAGATGACCTTATTTAGTAGTTCCGCTTTGGCGAGCGACACTCCAGTGCTTGGACCCCGTAGGGAAAAAAACATGGAAGTTCGGTTAACCAAGAGACGAGCCACGGAGTCAGTGACATCAGCATCACTGGGAAAGTGGACACAACGGGGCTGTTTTTTTATGTTAGAGAATAACAACACCAATAGATAAATTAATTACGATGAATGGTGAAATTCACCCCATGAGATGCTGTCCACTATCCCAAGGCACGATGGACAGAATGAGATGTGACATGATGATGAGGCGGTGAACGACGCTGAACTGAGAGGTAGACAGTTAGTGGAGGGGTGAGTCAACATTAGGGGCGGCGATAACATCAACAAAACGCTAGGCAAAAACACAACACAGAACAAGTGGAAGCCCGATGGGGCGATACCTGTCGTGTACGGTGCGTACTCGACCGTAGCATGGCGCTGGGTCGCATTGTCCTGACGGAATAAGACCCCGTTCCGGAGCATACCGGGTCGTTTGGCCTTGATGGCTTCCGGCAAGCGATGAATCAGGGTTGCGTACTAGTCCCCGCTGATGGCCTTGCCTTTCTTAAGATAATCGATGATCAGCACGTACTCCGAATCCCATAAAACTCTGACCGTCACCTTGCCTGCTTATGGAAATGACCCAGCCGTTTTTGGGCGGTGGTAAGGAAGGGTGTTGCCACTGCTTGGACCGGGCTCTGCTCTCGGATTTGAAATAGTGGGCTAAGGTTTCGTCTACAGTCACAAACCAGGCACGGAAATCCGCGGGATCTGCCGTGAACAGCTGGAGATTGACCGTGGATGTGCTTTTGGATTTGCCTGTGATCTGAGCGAAGGCACGGATGTCCGACTTGGCGATCTACCGTAAGCTTACCGTGCGTGCACACGGTAAATGCTTCCTTCTGCTACCATCTCCACAGGCCAGCCAGGGCGGGTGTCGTCTTCGAGGCTCTCCCGTCCTCGCTTGCATTCCGCGACGCACTTCATCGCCGTGCTGTGGGATGCAGCATTATCCCCCCAAAGTCGCCACCATGTCCCGGTGGATGCCTATCGGAGCCGGCTGTTTCTCAATATTCAGGTCCGAAGCCTCCGCGTCTGTTTGGGAGTTCCCAGAACGGCAGAGACCTACTCTGTCAAGGCAGAGGCGCGCGAAAGGCAAGCAGGCGTCCTTACGGGACGTGGAAACACTTCGGATTTATGCGCATTACCTCATACAGCACCCCTACCATTATCTTCGGCTAATCGATATTGACTGTCCGGACTCTAGCTGTGGCAGCGCTGTTGACCGCCTGACACTGTCGCTCCCCACCACACCATCAGTGCGTTCCTGCGCCCCGCCAATGTGGACTTTTCGCAGGCATCCTGTATATGTGACCACACTCCTGGTCTTCTGAAGAAAAACTCTGTGCCTCCCGTTGGTTGCTCATCAACTTACGCTGGAGCACCTCAGCTCAGCTTACTCTCAACGACTCCCTGTGCACACCGGTGGATCAGTGTCTCAAGACAGACTTTTACATCCCATGAAAACCTTGAAGTCCCCTACGAAACGTCATCTACCGAGTCAGAGCTCTTCGCCAACCTGACCGCGTTGAACCACATTGCGGGATCAGCGCCTGGCGGGTGGGCTGTGTTCACGGACAGTAAAGCGGCGCTAGAGGCTCTGGCAAATTATTGTAACTATGCTAGTCGCAACATACAACAGAGTTCTATCCTCGGGTCATAGCCTGTGTTTCCAGTGGGTACCCAGTCACACCGGCCTGCATGGAAACACCCGCGCAGACGCTTTAGCACGTCGGGCACATGGGGACCGTCCCCGTCAGTAGCTGTCCACTGCCACTTTCAGCCTCAGCATGTCGATTACAGACACGCCGAATCCGCCACAGTGGCACTCGGCAGTTTCAAGAAGTCTCATCTGCGGTCCATCGACCCGTCGATGGATTTCATTGCCACACACCACTGCTAGCGTCGAGACGCGTCCATTCTACACCGACTACGACTTAATGTCGCCAGGACACCTCTGCTTCTCTATAAAATGAGTCTTCTCCACTCGCCCAAATGCCCCACTTGCGCTGGTGAAGCTGATATTCCACATCTTCTCCTCGACTGCCGCAGATCCGACAATCCTCGAGCCGCGCTCAGACGACGCCTACACGAGCTGCGGCCACTCTGCCCGGCCCAGTACGACGACATCCCACACAGCGGTCTGTGACAAAAGCAGTTTTGACGTTCCTCAGCGACACAGGTCTCATGAACAGCCTGTAAACTCAAGGCCTCATTCTTCAGTGCCCCCCCCCCCTTCACCTTTCACCCTCATACGCATTACCCTCACTACGCCCTCTTCATCTTATTCACCCTCATTACGCAATCGTTTTTTTAAGTCATCTTTGTCTTTAATCTATCTCATCTTGCTTTCACCTTTTGTTAGTTTATTCTTGATTTCCCAATTTTTCCAGTGTCTTTTTATTTTACTTTTATTTAGTTTTCTTTCGTTTTTCTTTCTTGTTTTTTTTTGCGGAATAGCAAGCCGACATGTCGTTTGGCTGACCTTTTCTCCCTTTTTTTTCTTTGTTCTAATAAATATATCCACCCCCCCCCCTGGTGTTTCTGAGACAAACATTCAAACGTTCAATGATGGCACGTGCCTTTATTTTCTCCATTTTAGCTATACACTGCACGGATCGCCACATGCAGCCATGGCCACCACAGAATAGCCACGTATCCTGCAATTTTCAAAAGTCCGCCCATGGCCTGTGATCAAGTTTCGTGTCTGTGGGCTCACTCCTCCTATGTCATGACGAGAACTTATGGGGCGGCTCTCGCGTTTGAATTCCACTTCTTCGTTATCTATTTGTGCCTTCTCTCCAATGCGTCTCTGACGGCTCACATATCACCGTTCGCATGGCAACGCAAAAACATCGTTACTTCTCTTCCTGGAACTAAAGCAGAAATTGTGCATAGGATACAAGAAGACAGGCTAAAGAAAAAGAAGGTTTTCGAGCCCTTAGCAGACGAATGTGATCACAAAGCCGATGCCTTAAAGACGCAGCTTGCTTTTATGCGATACGGAGAATGTTTTCCTTGCGAATGAACATTTTTGTTCCGATAGTTCAGGCTCCGCTTTGTTTTTCAGAGATGGAAGCTAAAAACGCATGTTTTCTATCGGACTACGTTCAGATAATCCTCACAGAAGGATTACGGTGAAAACGAAACTTTCAATTGCGGTCGAGAACATAATGCTGGTGTTTTATAGAAGCCACCCCTCCTTTTTAAGCCTCCTCAGATTATAGCGAGGCTATTATTCCGTACTTGGTTTCGAAGGGTCGTACCGTAACACCGCGCTTCTGATGGGGCTGTGGCGTTGCGGCCAAACGTGCTGTTCCGCTTTCGGCGGCACAATCGAAATGGCAGGTTGCCTTTGTGTGTGCGGGGTGTTTACCAAAACAGATCTGCCGTGCAGAACAGTTTTTAGATCCGTGCTAAGTAAAAATGTAAAATTTCAGTGTTTCACGAATTTTTTAAATTTCGGTTCATCAGCGGCCGCTTTGTTTGATGCCAAACAAAACCAGCACGTAACAGCCAATGTTTTTTTTTACCAATCCGTTTAAGCTCTAATGCGCCAATGCGTTTAAGCTCTGTTACCGTACATCATCCACGGTTGCGGAGATGCACGGCATTGTCAAGGCACTGAAACAAGTGGAGTCTTGCCCTCCGCAGAGGTGGATTTCTTTTTCTTTTTTTGTCTGACTGGAAGGCTCCACTTGAAAGCATTTCTGGACTTGGGCTACGGTCTCCAAACTGTGTGCTTCTCCAAACTGCGAGAACCATTCATCATCGTGTAGTGCTGGCTGGACACGACATCATCTTTCAGTAGGTTCATGGACATTGTGGAATCGCAGGCAACGATGCAGCAGATTCTGCTGCTCTTGGTGCCCATAATAACGACGTATCTCACGCCATACCGTTTACGTGCATAGATACAGTGGCGCGCAGACATGCCTTAAACAGCAGAGCGCGTGTAATCGGGCGCTGACAGGCAGCTGGAAAGGAGAGTGGGATGATCCACTCACTCTATATCCCTGAAGGGAGGGTCGGTACGCATGCGGTTCCCTGATTACCGATACAAGCACGTGATCAGGACCACCCAAGGTACATCAGATAAACGGCGCGGTGCTCCTGAGAAGCCGAAACGCGAACGCATTCGTTGTGCGTACCGCCCCCCCCCCCCCCCCTTTAACGGGGGCTTTCCAGCTGTCTATCAACGCCCGACGACACGCGCTCCGCTGTTCAAGGCAACTCTGCGCGCCACTGTACAAACCTTCCCCTGCGGATCTATCCATCCTACAGTTGGCAATACGAAGTCTATAGGGAGCGCGTAGGAAACGCAAGACGTAAACGCTATATCGGACGCAACGGGTCTGTCCGCAAAGCTGCTGCGTAAGCTGCCGTAAAGCTGCTGGATTGCGTGCGTTTTGCAGTTACGGCTAGAAGTGAAGAGTTAAAAAAGAATGGAAAATCAAAAACACTGAGCTAAGCAAGCTTTTTCTAAGCATGCTATGTTGTTCCTATAAAATATATATCCTATCGCAAGACTACTCACGGTTTTCGCGTGAGTTACTTGTGGACGTTGAGCGGACAACGGAGCACTTGGCGCGAGTATACTATGGTGGGCTGGAAATACTGGTGTGCCAATCGGCCTATCCAATGCATGGTGAAGGGGGGGGGGGGGGGTCCCTCAAATGAAGGATAGATCGAGTCGTCGTTCGCAGCGAACCATGCGGATTCGCCACGAACTACAAAGGAAAACTAAGTCTCCGCCTGTGTCTCTGTGTAAGCAATAGAACATTTTTTTATGTGGAAGCTTTCTTCAGCGGCAACTGTTCCTTCTGCTTGCATTTATGGTTGTCAATTAGGGGTACGTCGAAGTCGTCACGTGACAACGGCAGACGGGTGTTCCTAATGGCACACATCTGAACGTCTCGATGTGATAACACATGCCATGCTGTGGATGTTCGTTCGTCACCTTATCAGTAAAGCGCGTGGGCGTGTACATGCTTAGATTCCCAAGTTCGTTGAACAAGAAAATAAATAAGAAAAAAAAAAACACGCTATCTCGTCTACTTCTTGCTTCGACAGACGTAAATCAGTAAAAAATTTCTATAGTTCCCTGCTCCCTGTGCTCGAAAATAAGTATGCTCGGCACTTGGCTGGTTCATGGGGGAATTTCATTATTGTGAAGAACGACGATATAGTTTCATGTTTCTGTCGCACGACAGATGTGTGGACAGTTTGTCGGACATTTATTGTCATTAGAGTGAGATCAGTAGACAGCAGAATGGTTCCTGTTGTGGTTTCGCAGTGTACTAAGGGCCATAACAGATTTTGCTCGTCAGTTTGTGATACTATACGAGCGACTCGAAATTATCGTCGATTCGCCTATCTTCACATGCTGAGAATCTTTGTCACAGTTTTGCAGCGTTTCGTATGAAACCTGTCCGTCGTGCCGTAAGTCATAAGTCGCAAGACATGCCACTGTCGTCATATGGTACTGTGTTAATGCTTGATAGAATAGATTGCTGTATAGAGTTTCTTGTTTCGTCGGGCTGCCTCAGTTCAAAAGCAAACAAATAAAAAAAAGGTCAGCCGCGGTGATACCTGCAACCAAACAACTGATAACGAGCGACTCGTGTCCTTGTTTGTCCGTATCGCATCCCAAGCACTAACATTCGCACACCAGCGCTCTTGAGCAAACTGTAGTGGAACAATGAAAAAATTGAACATCACGTGACTTAGGAAAATCCGCCAGAGCGCGGCCCTATCGCGGACTTCAGCGTCCCTGGAGCATCCTTCATTTTTGGGTACCTGAAAAACTTGCCGATTGGCACACCCGTATTTCTAGCCCACCATAAGTATACTGCCAGGTTGAAAATGCTCACGCAGTTTCTCGTCGGCCGCGAGAGCAACGCAGAACCGAAAAGTCAGCTTTGGGTGGCCCCGCAATGTCCAATAAATAGCGAGCTCGCGCAAGACGCAAAAGCTGTGTTTACGATGTTCTTGATGTTTTCACTCCTTCCCAATAAACCGCAGTTGTTAGTCAGCGCCTCGTTTGTCTACTTCACGTCCCGTTTCTGCGCTGTTTTTTTCGTGTCTGTGTTTACGTTCTCTGCATGTGCAGTGGCGATAACGCTATTCCTCGTGCACGCGAAACTCCCGAGCCGGCTATTCTAAAACTCCCTATTGAGATACTCTGTCTGTGGCAGCGCAACGTGACCACTTGGAAGCAATTGACCCTAATATGAATTTCTCCATCCATCACGGTGAAAGCAGTCTGCATGCGTCTTTTGCATCGACCCCGTCTGAATGTTGCCCACACGCCTCACAGGATGTACAGAATGAGGAAATGTTGCTCCCCGAATTGTTCCACCTGTGACACGCTAGCTGATACTGAACACATTCTCCTACGCTGTGCGGCATATGAACGACCGAGATACTGTTTACGGTTAGCTTTGCGCAAGATCACCACCGGTCCATTAAACGTGAAAGCTCTTCTAGGTCCCAGGAACAAAGAAGCATCACAACTTTTTGCCATATACGAGGGTGGTTCCATAAGTTTCCGGCCGGAGCTAGAAAATGCGCGCGAATATGAAAATGCGATTAAGGACGCGTGGCGCCATCTGTTGGAGGGCCGGAGCACCACCCTCAACCCTCTCCATGCTTTTGTCGGTTGGAGAGCGGCATTTCAAACAGCCAGGGTGCACTCTTCAGTTAAAATGGAAAAAATCGAGTACCGCGCTGTGATAAAATTCTTGACAAAAGAGGGACTTTCGCCTAAAGAAATTAAAGAGCGACTGGAGAACGTGTACAGGGAAGCCTCTCCGTCATACACAACGGTAAAAGACTGGGCTAAGCAGTTTCGACTGGGGCGAGAGTCCATTGAAGATGATCCACGCGATGGTCGTCCAGTGGAAGTGGTGACACAAGAAAATTTGTCTATTGTCGAGGAGGGAGTGCTGAGCGACAGGCGTCTGAAGGTGAAGGAAATCTCAGAATGGCTGGGGCGTTCCAAAACAACCGTTTTTCGCATCATCGGCGAGGGCCTGCACATGAAAAAGGTCAGTGCGAGATGGGTGCCACGACTTCTCTCGTCAGTTCAAAAGCAACAGCGCGTCGTCTGTGCCAAAGAGTTTTTGGAGCTCTGTCAAGAGAACGAAGAAGAAATATTGAAGTCAATTGTCACAGGGGATGAGACTATGGTGCTCTACTATGATCCCCTTTCGAAAAAGGAGTCCATGGAATGGCGCAAACCAGGATAAGCACCACCAAGAAAATCCAAGGTCACACAATCCACAAAGAAGATCATGGCAACAATATTTTGGGATTGTCACGGGATCCTCCTCATCGACTTCAAAGAGAGGAACATCACAGTGAATGCGACTTATTATGCTTCACTACTGCACCGACTGCGAGACGCCATCAAGCAAAAGAGGCGCGGCAGGTTGAATCGAGGTGTCCGGTTGCTCCAGGGCAATGCCCCTGTCCACACGGCTTCTGTTGCCAAGGCTGCACTGAAGGAGTGCGGCTTCGAAGAAATCCACCACTCACCCTACAGTCCAGACTTGGCACCGAGTGACTACTTCCTGATCTCAAACTAGAAGAGGGATCTCAGAGGAGATTTCAAAACGATAGTGAGGTGCAAGAGGCAGTTTTCCAGCATTTTGCGGACAAAACTTCGGACTATTTTTTCAAAGAATGCAGGTTGAAAGGTGTCAAAAGTGCGTCGAAGTTAAGGGTGACTATGTCGAAAAGTGATACACTTGTTTCGTCTCTATGACTATTAAAAGTTGGTCGGGCCGGAAACTTATGGAACCACCCTCGTACGCCTTAATGCGATTCCTGACGGACACGGGCTGGGTTTGTCGTCTTTGGCTGCGTTGACTGCGACTCTTTGACTGTGACTGTGTTACTTCACCAGTGTCCCAGCGACGCATCTGCTTCAGTGACTGTTACCTGCAGCCACAGCAAATGAATGCGGGGTAATACGTCCCCATAGCTGCGACTAACCTCTATGCGTATTTTAACTTTACATATCCTCCACCTTCCACAAACAACTTCAATAACAAAAAAAAAACATGAAAAACACATACACATGACACATGAAAAAAAAATATATATATATATATAGCTTACATGAAACAAAATAAATAAAAGAAATCCTCGCAGTCACTCAAAAGAAAATGTCGCACGGCGCATAACGGTTTGGGAATATATACAGGCGCGTTTTCATTTTCTTTTTTTTTTTTTGACACCACCTGTCCCGCACTCGTTCCTGCTGTCCTCTCTCCATCCGTCCACGTCTGTACGCCGTTCATAGCCACAGTTGCTTCGCGGCGCTAACACCGAATGAAAAATAGAATAAAATAAAATTGGGGACATGTTGCCACAACGTTGCGGGTGCAGGTTATCACGATGCAGCTTCGGAATCAAGCTCTCAGGATCTCTCTCTATCCAACACCTCGAGGGGGGGGGGGAGTGGAGGGGGGGCTTTGCGTTTTCGGCTAATGTAGAGATTGCCTAACCGCACATCTATAGAATGACCTGAGAAGATCGCATGACCAAACCATCCGCACACAGCAAAGATAAGATGACTCAGCTCTCCAAACAATAGGTGACACGAGACAGGAAAAACGAAAAAGAATGTCAGAGTTGTATATAGACAATGGGAAACTAAAGACGGGAAACTAAAGGGAGCATTGAAATGTATGAAGACATATCCTTCGTTTCAAGTGGGATTGTATCCGTACCGAGTAGCAGTTGCCACCGCTGAACCGATCACATTTCTGCGTGTGACACATTTCCAAATTAGAACATCCGCATACATATCCATTTCGACGGACAAACCATTAATGTAACGAGCCACTGTACGGCAGGATCTAACCCTATTCTGCAAATAGTGCATCACAAGTACACGTCAACATATGGCGGAAATTCTGACGTACACCCCTTTCCTCTCCTCGTAAGCTATCGACCGTTCCCTCGTCAGTTCCACTTAACCGTGGTGGCAAGATTGGTCAGCTACAGTTTCAACTACGACTACAGAAAGGAGAGAGTCCTCGTCCGAGGGTCCTTCTTCCATTTGCTTGTGCGAGTCAAGGAGGTCCTTTTGGGTTTCGCTCGAGACGTGCTCCAGACATTCTTGCTTTGACAGCACCAACCCTTAGCAGGGACGTCTTTAGTTTCCCATTGTCTATATACGACTCTGACATTCTTTTTCCTTTTTCCTGTCTCGTGTCACCTATTGTTTGGAGAGCTGAGTCATCTTATCTTTGCTGTGTGCGGATGGTTTGGTCATGCGATCTTCTCAGGTCTTTCTATAGATGTGCGGTTAGTTAACGAGTTCAGTGTGACTAAGAAAGAGCGGTGGAGAATTAATGCATGCGAAAATATAGGGAAGTTCAGTAGTTGCTTATTATTCGTTATGGTGGTGTATTTGCTCCGTCTTCATTGGTCAATAAAATTGAACATCCGATACTGATAATTAGGGTGCAATAGCATGTGGAATCTGCAGAGCTTGCACAAGGAAGGAAGAAGGTTGACCAAACATGTAACGCGACTAATAAGCAAAGTCAACGTGTAGGGCATGCATGAACATGATACATAAGACATAACGCATACACATAATCGATAATAAGGTAGTGTAGCGGTATAACAAACCACGAGCACACCTTTCGAGAATAAAAATGACGTGGACAGTATTTCGTCTCCGTGAAACAAAAGTATGTTTTTTTTAAATTCTGTGTTAGCGCCGTGAAGCAACTGTGGCTATGAGCGGCGTACAGAGGTGGACAGATGGAGAGAGGACAGTAGGAAGGAGTGGGGGACAGGGGATTCGTATGCGTCCTGGGCAGACTTCAGGGGGAACTGTGCCCACATTCGTCTGGAAAGTCTTCGGAAAACCCAGTGAAAACCTCAAACAGCACAGCCGGTGACAGGATTCCAACCCGTGTCACCTTCCAGTCTCGGCGTGGAAAGCGATCATCTTAACCACTGTGCCACAAGAGCTGGTACAAAATTATGTCACTCGTAGATTGGTAAAGACTTTCCTGCAATGCTCGACTATTTTAACAACTTGTGTGGTCATTGCAATAAAATCATAGAAAGATTACTGTGATCGCAGAAAAGAAAGTTATAAGCGGATGATACCTATTCTCGCGAACTGCCTCTCTCTACCATAACAATTTGAATCGCTCTCTACACATATCACTTAACATGCTATGCGAACTACATGGCTGTATTTACAGACGGCCACCAGACGGCAGCTCCTGAAGTGCCTATGTCATTGTGTGTGGCACAATAATGTTGCAGTTTCCACTAATCACATCACACCGGTTCTTAGCTTGAGCTGCAGTGCGTGGCAACTATGTGTAAGCCGTAGAACGGGCCACCGCTCGGTAGCTTCTAGAACAGACGATTCACTTATTTACGATAGAAAAGATGGCAGAAACGGGCACTAGAGGCGCCTTCACAGGAACTTTGGACCAGGTCGTCATGTTCACTGGGCACCTTCTCACGGTGCAGGCTGGTGCAACGCCCGACTTACATGACAGCAAAGTTTCAGACTTACATAGCAAACAGACATAACATGACGTCACAATTCGAAACTAAACCAATCCGAAGCGACACGAATAACGTTTTATTCATATGCCGTTTCCATTCTCTCGGTGACCTCGTGGTGCCTACATAAAACGAGATCTCAGAAGGGACTTTAAAGGAGAGTGGAGCGGCCCCTGGAACACCCGTTTTTACACCATGTGATGTGAACGTACTATCTTCTGGAATTGTGACGCTAAATACTTCCTTCGGGAAGGGCGCATTTCCTGAGAAAATAAGTTTAGAAGAGTGCGCGTTCCGGCGGCGGCGGTCCCTCCCCACTCCTTTTCGCGTATTGTGACGTCAGATCAGCCGAGCAGTTTTATTGGCTGCCAAGAATCGTCTGCTACGATCGACCGCTCTACCTATTGGGCGGCAGACGTGACGCGCAAGGGTTGCGCACTACCAGCTCGCATGGCTGAGTGGGTAGCTGGCTGGGTTTTCCTCAGTCGGCTTTTCAGATATATGTCGGCACAATTCTCTTTAAAGTCGGCCCAGGACGCACATTCCCCCGGGGCGCTAGTCGTAATGTTGCCCACCTCTGTGAGGCCGACAACGGCGGGCCCTTTTACCGTCACCACCACCGTTGCGTGCTACACCCGCACTTCTTTGTGCGAATACGCGTTCCGGGGGATTTCATCCTAATTTCTAGTCGTCCTGACTTCCATTTTTTTTTTTTTTCTGGCCCGTTCCATACTCCTCTACGACCGTTGCTTAGATGTTGTTCTACTTCGTTGTCCGCGTCTCGTGACTGCTTCTTGTACGTACGAACGAGATTTTGTTTCTCTGTCCGTCGCGAATCGTCACGCAAGCTTGCTGTTTACTATACCATCCAGCACTTATTTTACGCGTCGCCGTTTTATGGGCCCTGGTTTAATGACCGTGGATGCGGAGCAAAACACGCAACTTCGTGGAAATAAAACGCGCTGCTGGAGTCTTCCACATTAACAGCCTCGCTCCAAAAAGAAGAGAGAGGGAGAGAGAGGACAAGAAAAGTGTTCATACACTATATTCATAAGTCACTGCTGCAGTGTGAAGAAATTGCGGAATTCCACTAGGGGCTGGTGTTTGAAAACATGGACTATAGCGACGACAAAGGTGGATTAAAGTGCAGCCGCATATCTAAATGCCCCTTTCCCTTTTTCTGCCAGGTATCTTACGAGGGATTTCTCTGTCACGTATTACTGGGGCCCCACATACACCTAGACGTTGGCACGTCCCTGAGTTTGGGGAATCGACAAACGGACAGAGCGCAGAAAGGTTTCCGATTCGTTCTGTTTCTGTCGCTGCTTGGTCCTGCATCGTAGTGTTCCCGTTGAGTGCATCCTATGCGCTAACCAGCCTTAGTACATCGGATGTACTCAACGGATCTGCAAAAACACGGTATTAGAGAGCAAATTGCATATTTCTCACAATGTAATATTGTTTTTCATTGCATGCATCGCTGTTTTTCGCCGTTTTTCATTGTATATATCCTGAGATCAATGTAATAAATTCTCTCAATATATTAGTAAGTTTTAGTGAATCGTTTTTGCCCGAACGGATTTGCCGCTGCCCAGCTGCGATACCGTTCGCGAACGACGTTTGATTGAAAACGATTCGCTAAAACTACGAAAGCCCGTTCTGCGTCCAACTGTAAGTCCGTTTTGTGCAACAAAATGCTGAACGTTGTCATGGCCCCGTGTGAGACCGACCTTAGTAAGGGGTTGATAACGCTTTCCTCTTTTTAAATATACTAAACATCCCCCCCCCCCTTTGATAACCGTATACCTTGGGAGACACTACACAGACAGCACAAACGTGTCGACGTGTCGACAGTGCGACTTGGGATGGACTAGTAATTGAACGTTATATTTTCGTGCGCGGCTCCTCCGTATGCAGTGCTGCATTGATGGGACAACTACCAGTCATCCCCATTGGCCTGAAAATTCACTACGCTGTGAGAACCGTACGTATCATGGTGCCTTTCAACTCGACGATTCATGAGCGGAGTTTCCGACTGTTTAACTCTAATAACGTGCTTGTAGTTTCAAACTAACTTGCCGCTGGCTAACACGGGATTTTATCAGCAAAACATCTCTATAGTTGCATCGACTATTCTAGTATATGTAGCTTTTGACACATATTACAGATACAGGGTGCCGATATTGCGGACCGTCACATCTCACATCTGTTATCTCTGTTATCTCACATATGTTATGTTTCACGTCTAACGGGATGGGGTACCACAGCTTCAGCGGTCATCTACCCCATATCATCACCACCATCATCATCATCACGATCATCATCATGTATTTGTTGTCGTTACTAATTGCGCGGAGCGTACACACGTAACTTTTCAGGTACAGTAAACTGAACGAACCACTCTGAAACATTCGGTGGTTCTGAAAGTAATCTTAAGAGTAACAGAAATTGAAGGCATCTGTCGGCATGGTCCATGTTTGTTTCTGTGTTTGTAAAGAAAAGAAAAAGAGGAGGTATGGTCCATGTTCAGCCCTAATGCCCTTTCCTCCTTTACTGTTTAAGTGATAAGGAAAAACACACTAATTTATCTCCACTCGTTTGTTGTGAATGTTATTTGTCTTTGCGTGCAATGTTTCGCCTGTACCTTCGCAGATTCCTTCACCACTGTAAAAAAAGCCTTACAGCTTTAACCAAAACATAGCGCTTGTCATCCTCATACCCGCAAAACACATACATATATTTATGGGTGTACGTAGGTTTCTCTCTTTTCATGTCACAAAAGGTTAAAGGAAGGTGAAAGCCCTTTACAACGCAGTGTGAAATACGGGCAATATCACTAAGAAATAGAAAACCAATATAAGCGGATACGCCGCAGAAAACGGAGAGAGTAAAAAAAAAAAAAAGAAGTTCAAGAAGACGAAAGTAAAATAAAAAAGAAAAATAAAATTGAAGGGGGACTTGGAGACCTTCTCGCTTTGCAGCAGCCGGTATCGGATTGCCATTGTCTTCTCCGCAACCTTCACTCTCTCATTCCTTTTCTCTTTCCCTCGTGGTATGTGTGTGATTTCGCTTATGCGTTCCTGAGGAGTTGCTCTATTGTTTCTGGCTGGGTTCGGTATTCATGCAACGGAGGCCGCTGAAACTGGATGGCACCCGGGTCAGGATCCTTCCCACTGGAATGCATGCTCAATCACTAGAGGAGGAGAGTGGGGTTCATCGATATCGAGAAGCGGGTCTTTTAGAGAGAGGGAAGATGGACTGCGAAGAAAACAAAGGCGGCGGCTTCTTCTTTATTAGAATCTTCTTTGACGGGAGTGTGTTTTATGTAACAAAGTCTTCGGTAAGCGATAATGGAGTTTGTACAGGGAATCCGGGAAGTCGCTGTGCACTGAGGCTGTGGATCGCTTGAGTTTGAGTTTGATTATAGAAAAAACAAACAAAAAAAAAACAGGAAGATATTGAATTCGTCACCTAACGAATTCTGCTACTCCCACAAAGGAAATGAAATGAATGAAATGAGAAAGCATCGAATGAATAATGAAGTAATAATTTGCGCGTCGTGTAGCGTCGAATGAATCGAAAGAAAGAATGAATGAAAGGATTGCGGTAGCGCGGTTGTTTGTACACGGGTGTCAGTATTTTGGAGAAATGTTGAAAAAGGCTGGGCGTGACGCATCACGCGAATTTATTTCAGGATGGGTGAGACAGACATGACCTATCGCGCGACCAGAAAGAAACGAACAAAAGACACACGATCATTGGAGAGTTTCAGTGCATCGTACGCTGTCGCCTCTGCGTACGTAAGGGATGGCGTGATGGTTCTGCGCAATGCGTAAAGCTGTCTTTATGTTGTGCGCCTGCGCAGTACCACTAACGCTATCTCTTACGTACGCAAAGGCGATAGCGTACGATACACTTAAACTCATTAATACCTAGAGGTGAACGCGAATAAGATTGACAGTGTCCGCACGCAATCCGCGCATGTAGGATCCGCGACCGCATAGCACGCTCCTAGCCAACCATCATTCCGAGCGACATCGTTCATTCCCCTGATTTGATGCAAGCGGGGGCGTACGCCATTTTCATCAGATCAATGGAGAGAACGTTGTCATCCGGGATGATGGTTGGCTAGAAGCGTGCTATGTGGTGAAGCTCTGTTTTTTGAGTGTACGATCTGCGACCGCATCCGCAACTGTGCTACACTCTTAAATATGAACTTCACCACATAGCACGCTCCCAGTCAACCATAATCCCCGGTTGATACCGTTCTTTGTTCCCCGATTTGCTGAAAATGAGAGGTGCACGCCATTTTTGTGGCATTATGCACTTCATAATTGTCACAAAAATGGCGTATGCCCCCAAAACAGGCGTATCCGCATCCGCACGGATATTGAGTTTAGACGCACATCCGCGTTGATTGCATTTGCAAACGTTATTACATTTCAGCATGTTGCACGTTTTCTCATGAACATTACGCCATCCACACTTGTCAAGTGATAGCAGTTGAAGGCACATCAATGCAAGGAATGGCACACTTCGACGCCATTTTGGATTCACTACGTGATCTCAATTATGGCTCCACCTATAGGTGCAGCACTAGGTGGATGTCGGCGGAGGCACTGGTTCTCACTTGCGGATGGAATGTTGATAACCGCGCGCACCCCGCAGGCGCGCTGTTTTATCTCCACATTAGCCGCCCGGATTTCGAAACGTCATATTTCTATCCGCAAACCAGGATGCCTTCTGTAAGTACACAGTTGCTTTATGCACACGCCGTTTCTTGTGCTGCTTGTGAGGGATGGAGAGCGTAATTGCCAATGACAACGAAATGCTGGGGTAGTAGGGCCACAAATTAAGTTTTCTCTCCCATCGTTACTACATGTAATGTATTGTTGATGTTGTGAGAGTTTGGAATACCTGGTTATTAATGTGTTGGCTTTAAGGGGTAGTTCGCTCTCCGAGCATCATTTCGTATATGCTTGTTTCCGCGGGTTGTGTATTGGACGGTTTACCGAGTCGCTCCTTCAATAGAATAGAATAGAAATAGAAAGAAAAAATGGAAACGTAGGTCTCACTGGTGCGACCAGATGTTCCAGGACGCTTGATGTGTGAAAGCACTGAATGATTTAAAAGATTATTTCAGCACGTATGTCCTTGCTCCTTCACTTTTCACCAACTCGAACTGTAGAATGTATTGTGTAAGAATATTATACTATTGGTGATATACAGGACGTGTTTTTTTTTTTAATTCTTTACACGATTTTGTATAATGAAACTATGAGAGCTACGTAGATGCGGTTTTCACATTTATTTTTATTATTATTGTTTTTATTTTATTTTATTAAAAACAAGCAACACGTATGTTATGCGGAAAGGCTGACATCCTGTCGGGAAGCGTGTGTAACAACTGGACAGTTAATTACCTAAAATTCATAAATTAACTAATTAATTATATGTTTTCTGGGAAATGCGAGATGGCAGAATTGGAGCCAGTTATTATTCAAATCCACCCTCTGTCTTTAAATATCATGAAACTAAAACGAACTTTGAGATAATAAATCGCTACATTTCGCAAACGTGCCAAAACCGAGACCACGCGCACGTGGAGCGCTAAAGGAGCGACGGGCGTTCACGTCTGAAGGTCACGTGTTTTGTGTAGCGATGGCGCTGATTGGAATAGACGCTGATCCAATGGCCATAAGATAGACCGTTTTTCGACCCGGATAAACCGAAAATGTGGCGATTGAGATATCAGAGTGCTGTACGCGTCAAACTTAACTTAAACGACACCGCTCCGCCGTTATTTGCACTGAGCACCACCAGGGCCTGCATGCAGGAATGGCGTTCAAGTTAACTCAGACGCGAGCTGTACGTGCTCTTTCAAGTTTTTTTTTTTTTTTTCTTTTTTTAAGAGGGTGGATTCAAATAATGGTTGACTCCAATTCTAGGCTCTCATATTTTCCCGAAAAATTTAATGGAAAAATAAAATTAATAAATTATAATAAGAAAAATAATAACAATTAAATAATAACAAACGGCGTTTATCCACCAGCTAGCATGCGTCGACGCCATTCTACTTAATTCGAACAATTGATAAATTTGAGGTAATTGGTCGTCGTATAGTTTCATGTCTGCTTGGCCGTACATAACCCGCATGCAAAAATGACATCAGTGCTGCTCTGTGACGCGCGACTACTATTTTCTTTTCATTTTCCCTGCTCAACTATAATTTTGTTTACTTCACTGGATATTTAATTGAATTGGAGTAGCTAACTCTCTTCATGAGCTCCACATTCTCCATTTTATTTTCCCCTACACCAAACCAAACACGTGCTCTTTTCCTAGCGTTAAAAAAATCTGTAAAGGATTTAAAAAAAAAAAACACCTTTATAATGAGCTATCAGATTCATAGCTGAAATTTTTTACCGGCCACCACCATCACCATTAATTCATCCTCTCATATTAACCTCTGTGAAGTTGGGGTAGGGTCCTGCAGCTACCACGGGCAAACTTTTCATGTCATCATCAATTCTCCATCATTTATTGTTGTTGTTGTTTACCGACGGTTCGTCCTGCTGCGTGGACACGAGAATATAGTGTGTGCTCCAATTACGACTGATCAGGAACGATGTGTTCGCTAAAATTTTAATTATCTGGTGGATAATAAAGCACCACTCGACGCCTAGCGGGTATCAGGTATCCCTTGGGTATCAGGTAATACCCGTGAAGTTCGTGCATATGCTGTATAGTCCCGATATTTTAGGAGATACAGAATCGATCGCTATCCCTCGAGTTTTCATGTCACCTGCGGGAAACAGCGTTAAATTTGGGATGACAGCTGTTCCTCTCGTACCGTATAGATTGTCAGCTCATAAGCGTATGCATCGGATTAAATCTATTGCTGCTGTGCCTGCCAAAAACTTACGATAATTAATCCCCTTAATTAATGGAGTTACGTTACGTTAATGTTAAGGGAAGAGCCTCAGCACGAGAGCCGCCTGGGGGTGCGTTGATTAAAAAGAAAAGGAGAAAAAGGAAACGTTAGCCAGGCAAAGAGCCGGCTTGCCGCCGATAGGCTATTTCGAACGGAGATGGTTCTTCCTCTGGACACCGTCCTCATCATTGGCGTGGTATTTAAAGTGTTAGGTATGACGCGTTCTTTATTAGTACTGTGCATGTAACTGGTGAATGTGTGAACGTTTGCTGTACCAGCGGCCTTTTCTACAGACGGGAGTAATACAGTACTCCACATGGGTGTACCTCGAAATCAAGTGATCGAAATCCCCGCTGCAAAATAAACATACTGGAAATACACATTATTTGACTATAAAATGCACAGTCGCGCGCGGGAAACTGCCAACAGCGAACTTGGACTAACGTGGACATGAAAATGCAAACACCGAGCTTGGACTAACCTAATAATAAACTAACCAACGTGGTGTTCCGTCATGTCTTTCCTGCTGAGCCTAACGGCCGCTAAAATTTGGTTTTCGTTCGCTAAAACGCCTCGGACAGACATCGAAAACCCGTGAATTTGGGGGGAGGGGGATATGTTTATTACGAAAAAGAAAAAAACCCGCAAGCAGAAAGGAAAGGTCAGCCAGACAGAAGTCGACTTGCTATTCCTTGTAGAAAAAAGAAAAAAAAGAAAGGAAAAGGAGACAGAAAAACAAAAAAACAAAAAAAAAAGAAACAGAAACAGGAAAGGAAAAAGACGCAAGCGGCACATGGACAGCGGGGGGGGGGGGGGGTGAATTTCACGGGAATTTCCAGATCGGGGATTTCGCTACCGGGAATATCGAGGTCCTCCCCTCCATATTGGAAACCGTGAACGTTAGAAGTATAACCTACTGGGAACAGCTTTTGCAGTGCGTGAGTTCCCGATTGTAGTATAATCTAAAAATGATTCCCGTTGCTGATTTTATTCATTGTAGGGGAGACCAATTTGTTCGGTATTAGTTGGCTGCACTCTTTACGTTTAGCCCAGCATGACGAGCCCATTGTTTCGCTAAAGTTATCACTTCCACATCTCAAGATCTCTCAATGCTGTCGATGTGAGATTTACGATCGACGTTTCAATTGGAGGCAGTTCAAACGATAGTTCCTTTGTGCCTCACTATATTTTTATAGATCATTTCATGCGCACACGTTTTTTTTTTCTTTTCTATTTTTGGCCCGCTTTCATTGTAACATCTTCTCCATTACTACTTTTCCGAAAGCAAACATTCCCCCAATCGGCAACCTTGTCGAGACGGCGGACACTATCATTTCGCAATTCCAATATGTTGGGAGTGCGTCCCAGCAGCCCATGGAAGCTCCGCTCGCTGAAGGAGAATCAACATTTCCGCGGAGGAGGTTTCAGACTGTGGAGGGTCGATTCGACTATGAGCCCAGTGTCGCGCGAGTTGTCTCGCGAAACAGTTTTCCCTTAGCCCTTTCCCTCTCACCTCGAGACTTCACATGTACGCGTTGACAACAGCGGACGTGGAGGACGCTCATCGGGACCCCTGTAGCTTCCTCTTTAGTGCCATTGCTATTCCGATGTTTACGGCTGCATAACTCACTGCCACGATCAACGAGACAAAAATTAGGGCAATTTATATTTAGGCTTCATTGACGTAGGACGCAGCGCGCAGTGAGCGCTATGTCGTTGACTTGCTTTGATTGATATCCTTGTGAAGATTGCCGACATCAGGCAAAGCATTCGCAAAAATACTTAGTTATAATTCGAAGCCGGCTTTTCTTTTGTAGTCAGTGTACTTACGCATGACAATGGCCATGAAATGACTTGAAATCATCCACTCAGCTGCAGTCCTTTCGGCAGCAAACCAGCAATGATTTTGTGGCTTGGTGGAAGAGCAAGACAGTCCCTGCTCTTTACTGTTAATCCTGATTTGACCTTTCGTGTCCCAACCTCTGTGCCGCTCTCTGTTGAAACTCTTATTCACCGATTTTGCTTCAACGTTCCCTATATAGTGGTCGTCTGCTGTACGAGATAGGGGAAGCGGAGTCTCCCAATTGTGCGGAATGTGGTGTAGTGGAAGACACAGAGCATATCTGGTGTCCTCGCTCGCCACGCTGGATCGTCGCGCTTTTGATACGTCTAGGGTACCGTTTCCTCATTTTTCGCTTTATTTTTCTTTTATGTTATGCCAAGTGTATATGTACACCCGTAGTGTCTGTAAGTGAGTGTGTGCCACGGAGTAGCTGGTCTCCATGTATGTGGAGCCCATTTTCTTCTTTTTCTTCTTTTCTTTTTTATAATCAATCGACCTTCCAACTGCTTCAGATTATTTCACGCGACAGACATCGCGTTCACATGAGACGTGCGAGTACTTTGAGCTGAACTGCATACTTCTCAGCCCTCACTCTCTTGCTCAAATCGAATGGAATTCATGAGAACTGCATGTTCACAAGTCAGCGTGACTTCTGCAACGTTCTCTACATTATAATAAAATTGGCGCTTCGAGAATTTAATTCCATTTTTATTTGCATAGTGCCCATGAACAACCGCAACCATGAAGAACTGAGAAGACTTGCCGAAAGTTGCACAGACTTGCTATTTGGCAGGTTGATAGTACCTTTCTTCAGCAGATATTGGTTTGCCTTGCGTGAAATCGATGAACGCACACAGAGTTGTGTTCCATTCAAGTGTTGTCCTCTCGTGCGGAGCAGAAGTATTTCACCGAAGCATACTTCACTTTCAAGGAGTACGTCGTGACTGCATTGGGCAGCTGATGAATACCACTGGGATATGCCGTGTCACTCGCTCACGAATGGAGTCCAAATGGACCCGTGCCATTATCCTATCTTGGTCCTTGGGCCAACTAATCTTTACATTGCTTGACCATGGGAGCTCTTTGACATTTACTCAGGGGCACAAGACTGGTTTCATGTCTCGAACCGTGCCATATTGGTGTCGGTAAGGTACATTTAGGTGCATCACACCAGCTGGACACACACGCTTTCAGTTTGGTAGGACCTGAGTCCAGGGGCGGATCTAGAGTGGGGGTCCGGATGTCCTCACCCCCCCCCCTCCTAATTTCTGTCGTTACATAGAGTTTCAATTAACCTTGACAGTGTAGTAGCATGCTATCCTGGATCCGCCTCTGTCTGGGTCATTTACTAACGGCAAATGACACAGCAGTGGACCTGGTGCTCTGAACCAGGTGGCCTCTCTTCGTGACCATCTTCTTTGTATAACGTTTTTACATATCCCCACTCCATCCATCTGCAAGTGTATGGCTGCAATTTCGGCCTCTTGCATGTCGTCTAGCACGCAAACTATTCATTGACTGTTGCCTCTGCGGGTTCTGAGGTTCGGATTCAGAGAGTTATTTTGTCACTGAACGAGGTCATTGGATCAAGTTTCTACATGCGCTTTCGAATATAATGCTCTCTCGATATGATATTACCTCTTAGTTTATGCCGACAGCGTACTTTAGAATGTTTTTTTACGAAACTCATTTGAATTTTTATTTAAATAATGAGCGCCTCCCACTCATTCACACGATGCACAGCTTGTAGATGGTGGTAGATACTTGTAAAAAACGAAGTTCTTCGATTGGTGCACCCGTTCGCGAGTTATCTAGCCTGGGGATTTAACTGAGACACCCTGTATATGCTCACTCCATCGTAAGCTACGTATAATTTTTCCGCAGAAAGACCGGAGCAATTTGTACCCACCAATAATTGTAGAACCTATTAGGAACGAGGCCAAGCATCCCTAATACAGTAACGCTCGGTCGAAGCGTTGTTCTAGCGGTGGCTGTTCTGCTACTGAGCTACTAAAATAAAAGTCCGTTAAGTTTTTAAAAGCACCATGTTTCAAAAATCGCGAAGGAGGAAAAGAGGAAGCCTCGTACGGAAGAAATATGGTGCCGATCAAATCACACCTGAGGCAATCACTTCCGCTCTCGACGCTTCTGCTCCACCCCCCTGTTGTGCTTCCTGTTGTCCACACTCTCATCTCAGTGGTGATGCCATGAAGCCATTTTCGGCCTTCAAAGAGAAACAGCTTAGCACGACCTTCATCCGCACGTCGATCCACTTTCACGGCTTCCATTTGTGTTTCCTGATCGCGTCCTATTCGACTCTGTCAATATGGAAGCACGTTCCAGCATTCTCTCCGGGCGCCCGCCCGTAATAATCCGCCCATTGTGCTGCCTGCGAAGGCGCACATTTTCAGGCCTGTGCTTACGTTGGAAATCTCCGCGTCAGAGGGCGCAAGTAGAGT
Source organism: Ornithodoros turicata (assembly GCF_037126465.1). Taxonomy (NCBI): domain Eukaryota; kingdom Metazoa; phylum Arthropoda; class Arachnida; order Ixodida; family Argasidae; genus Ornithodoros; species Ornithodoros turicata. The sequence goes on from NC_088205.1 coordinate 69,748,548, forward strand.
GTTTACTAGTCACTCTTAAAGGTTCGTAAGCTTCGCGTAATTGTCTTTTGAAATTAACCCAGTGCCCGCCAAATCGTGTCGCCCATTATGGGGTAGTTATTTTATTGTAATTTGTTAAGTGCAACTACCGGTCAGTGAAGTTAATGTGTCGACTTCAATATAATAGCTTTGTTGTTGATGATATGAGAAAAAATATGGAGATGGAGCTTTGTGTTACATTGATTGACATAAGCTTATATTAACTTAGGTTATATTCTCTTCATGATATCAACTCATGCACTGACTGTCTCTGTGTCTGTTACTGCACTGTAAGAGAAAAAATGGGTAAATCCGGCAAAAAGTACCACTACTATAGTCTCCTAGATAGCACTTACTCCCCATTTTACTCCCCCGACCTCGAAATGAACTCCCCAGCAGTGCAAACAATCCCTAGAATTCGCATAAATTTCTATGCATTTATCGCGAAAGGGCCTAATGGTTCTGAGAATGCATCTGGTCACCCAAAGAACTACAATTACTCCGATTACTAACCTCTCTCTCTCTCTCTCTCTCTCTCTCTCTCTTAGAGTGTGGTTGATGGGTGAAAAGAGAAGGCCATGGACTAGTTTTGGATTTCTTTCGCCCTATACTTCTTGTACCGTTATTTGTTAGAGTTCGATGCATCAGAACCACACATTGACGATTAGAAGAAGTAATATGCTTTGAAATCAAGAAGGCATGAAGCAAGTACGGTCTTTAATGCATTTTAATGGCACCTCCGACTCGTGGTCCAATGCTCTAAGCCAGTGTGCTCCAAGCCGGAAGAAAGAAGATGACAGAAAGAAACAACTGCCGAAGCTGTTGCACAGGGCTCCGTCTTTGACCAGTCGAAGGTAGGGCACGCGGTGTAACTCTAGTGTTAGTATCGGGGGCTCTAATGGTAAGGATGTAAAGAATAATAGGATAAATCAGTAAGGAAGATGGGCTCACTAATTCTGTGACTCATCTAATCAGTCAACAATACAAGTCGTCAGACAAAAAATCGCGAACAACCCAAAACCAGCGTTTGTATGAGTGATCAACGCCCAATAAAAATATCGGCATATAGGCTAAAGTCACCGGACGAGCACCTTAGTTATAAGGGAGCTTTAGTACATGGAAGAATTCTACGAAAACGATAGTAGCGGGTGTTAGTAGACCGCTGATAACGTCGCCGTTAAACACGGGAACAAATGAGAGAGCGTGACTCAGAATCTTTTCTGCTGATAGGGCGCGGTAGACGCGGTATCCGACCCCTATGTCCTACGGGGCCGCCGGTAGCAGCCTACTAACAGTCGCTATGCTATAAAGCAAGTTATCAAATCCCACCTTCGCAATGGGGTGTCACTCGCTCCAAAGAAAGAGAATGATTGGCTAATCATGTTTTCGGAACTGTTATCGCGAACACCTTCCGCTTCTGTGCATGCGAAAACCATAAAGAGAGCATTGTGCACTGCGCAGAACCACCATGCTATCAACGCATTGGCGACCAGCGTACGATGTACTAAAACACTCTATTACCTGTTGTCGAGCGAAATCGAAGGATGACCTTGTAGCAGCGTACCGTTGCCAGTTAATGGCACCAGGCGGTACAGGCGATATTGAAATTGATTTTTCGTTGCTCATGGGAAGAGAAAGGAGGAACTTGGCCTGTGGATAAGGTGAGAATGAGCAGAGTCAATCCCAAGGGGGGCTGCCTAAGCGAGACAAAGTGATTGGACAATGCCACAGGGGGGTGGTATACCAAGTAGATGCTCAAGGCCAAACATCAAGGATTAAGGGACTAAGCCTTGCAGCAAGAAGTGCAAGACGTAATAACTCCCGCGTTCTGGAGTTTTATTCTTCTTTTTTTCTTTTTTTGCTCTCTCTCTGTCTTGTGTTCTTTCCTTGCCTCTTGTTTACCTGGCTGGTAAGGCATGTGAATGTGGCGGATGACTTTGTTTATCTCAGGTTGTGGGAGGTCCCCCCGTCTTAAACGCTTAAATTTCGTGTGTAGTTGAATATATTTTATTTACTTGCTCGTCTCTAACCAGCCTCGGTCTAGAGAGTGGTACATGGTGCACAGTCAATTAGTGAAACAACGCGATATCCTATAAGCACTAAATAAAAAAGATGTGACACAAAGAAAAACAACATGGTATCGAATGGAATGGATGGCGTGCTATGGAATGGATCAATTACTTCTGTGATTATGTTCGTTTCAGACTGTTGAGGTAAATTAAATAAACAGCAGGAGCACATATACACAACACGCATTAATTGTTATGTTGAGTTGTGCCGAGTTTAATGGTCAAGGTGCGGCTTCGATCACGAGCACGTTCAGTGGTGGTGGCGTGCGATTTTCCGAGCGTCCTGGGCCAACTTCACAGGGAACTGTGGCGAGATTTGACGTAAAGCGTCTAAGGAAAACCCAGGAAGAACACCCAGACGGCACAGCCGGCGCCCGGGTTCCAACCCGGGTCACCTCCCAGTCTCCGCGACGAATGCCGTCATTGTATAGCACGAGCAGGTTCAATGAAGTTGGAGTGTTATGGAGTGTTTCGTGCATGGCGTGTGTGAGAGCGCCCGCCTTTTCGCGCGTGCGCACGTGTACCAATGCTGCAAACTGTCGATGCCGAACTATGGCTATGCCAAACTATGACTCCATAGCGGAAGGAAGGCATCGTTTGATACCAGTGGCATGACCGAGCGGGTTACGGCGTCCCGTTCGTTGGTGGTAGCCAAGGTCCTGCTGAAGACTGGGAGGTGGTGGGTTGGAATCCTACCACCGGCTGTGCCGTCTGAGGTTTTCCCTGGGTTTTCCGAAGACTTTCCAGACGAATGTCGGCACAGTTCTCTTCAAGTCGGCCCAGGGCGCATAACAGCCCCCTGTCCCCCACTCCTTCATGCTGTCCTCTCTCCATCTGTCCTCATCTGTACGCCGCTCATAGCCACAGTTGCTTCGCGGTGCTAACACGGAATAAAAATGGCGTCGTTTGGTGAGACCTTCATCTTGGAAACGAGTAGGACATCGGATATGACGCCCCAGGACACTGCCGAAAAACTCTCACATCTTTACACTTCTTGGCGACGCATTTTATTTGAAGTATAAGCCTGCATTCTACAGAATAAACACACCGTTCAACACCCATTCAGGTGTTCTCTCTGAAGACAGTTATTCTAAACGTTTCGGTTATTTTCGCAGAGGAAGAACCTCTGCGTAGTATCCATCTCTGCGTTCAAGACCCGCGAGGAACCCGGCCACACTGTCGTCCCTTCAAAGTATATCCCAGGGGAACGGGCAACCTTTCAGCAGTCGTCAAAGTTGGGCTATTTAAACGTGCAAGTACGTGCGCGGGAGCCCGCACCACTTTGAGGGATTGCGAAAGGTAGGATTCAATGGCGTTTTTATCGATTCCGCGCGCTTTAACTGGCCATATTCCAAGGAGCGACGTTTAACGATTGTGGGTAAGTTTGCCGATAGCGTCTCTCAAAGCACGCACTTCTCGTTCGTGGTGAGCACGCCAGTGAAATGCAGAAGCACGACTGGTAACAAATGAAAGGCCAACAACAACAACAACAACAACTTTATTTTGAGGATGATGATGAATGGGGAGTTTACTGTACCACATTGCTGGTGATGATGCGGGGAATGAAATGATGAGCCCTTTCACAATAAGGATCGAATGCCTATGATGTCCAAAAATGTCAAAATAGCTTTGAGGGCAGAGCGTTGGTGGACTGGATTTGGCCAGGGATCGAGCAATTTTGAGGAGGGGGGGGGGCGAGAGTCCCACTGATCAAGAAACCCGGAGACTGCGGTTCGGGAACGTTGGTAGTGTGGGCAATGGAGAAGAGTGTGCTCTAGCAGTGAAAGGCCAACATGACTAACATCGTGATGTTTTCCTTCTTCTTTCGTTCAAGCTACCGGTCTCCTCGAAGAGCTCAAGAAAGAACTCCGACCTGTCACCTTTTCGCACTCGCCAATAATTCCTCCTCTCATATTAACCTCTTTGAAGTTGGGTAGGATCCTGTGGCTACCACGGGGGAAACATCGCATGTCATTGTCACTTTTCATTCATTCATTCATTCATTTATTTATTGTTGCCGTTGTTTTTCTAATCTAGCCTAACCTAATGGCCAGCATAGTGCGTTTCAAGACGAAACCCTTTGGCAGAGCATACGCGGCACGGCTAATCTAAAGCCTTCCTTATACCGAAAAAAAAAGATACATTGTAGAAAAATCGGCTGCATCTTTGAGCATTGTGCCAAACGCGTTTAAATGCAGTTGCTTATTTATATGGCTCTTGAACTTTTTTTGAGAAATTTGGGAAATGCTATTACATTTTTATTGAAAGCATTTGAATGTTTTGCGAAGTCGTTAGATTTTTCTTGCATAGTTACAATTCACCGTATATTGCGAACACAGTCTGGAAGTCACGTGGTGCTGGCACACTGTCACGTGATACCATAACTAGCTCAATAAGCGACAAGGTCGACGGTAGGTTGACGCAATAAAGCTGTGTCTTTAAAAGGCACACCATTGGAATGGATAGTTTCTTTCTTTTTGCATTCTCAGCATGTCGACTTTATTTTACTGTTCACGCATAGTTGTACCTAGGGTTGTCAATCGCGATATCCCGAATCCCGAAATCCCGGGATCCCGGCCAATTTTTGACGTCCCGAAGTCCCGGGATTTCTTGCGGAAAATCTCGGGATTTTCGTGAGAGCAAATATGAATGAAAAATCAAACACCTGCGGGCCATCACGAACAGACTCAAGGAAATAGCACTTTTTATGACTGGAGGAGGCAGAGGACTGCTGCCTACGCGTGGGTACAGATATTTGCTAACTGTCGTTTCTTCTAGCGCGGAAGATGAACGGACCTTCAGTTTCGCAGCCAGTATTTTCACAAAATTTCGCTCCGAACTGGGAGACACCACCCTCGACGCTCTGTGCTTTCTCAGGTCGTGTGTCAATCATTGTACAGCACGCAGCGACGGTGTTGTTAACTGTTTAGTGTTTCGTTTGTTTCCATTCGTCTTTCTTGTTGCCGTTACACAGTGGAATGTTACACAGTTTGAAGAAATTATTAAGTAATATTTCCTAATGCACATGAAATGCACGTGAAATGCACATGAATAGAAAAGGAGTGGCATTGTCATAGCAGAAAAAAATAAAAATAAAATGTAAGAATTTCTTCGGCACTATTTTACCAATGGGGTTACACTGCGAATTTTCGAGTGGCTTCCTTCAGGAAAAGGTAGAATTGACAGAGCGCACATGAACTGCGCACAACACGCCGATATAGTCACTTGAGGTAAATGACCTTGGTTACATAATGCCGGGTTAGATACTTCTGACCCGCGCAGGACTATATTTGGAAGCACCACCTGTACTCGTCACAATCCCGAAATCCCGTCCCGGGATCCCGGGACTGAGAGCAAAAAATCCCGTAATCCCGGGACTGAAAAAATGGCTTGGGATTGACAACCCTAGTTGTACCACTATTACAGTATGTGATGGTGGAGAAACGCCCAGATTAAAAATTGAGTAAAACGCAAGAGTAATACAAACTTGCACTCCTTATTCTACAGGTAGATGGACGTGTAGATATAGGGAATAAAATGGTGCTGGACATCCGGCCGGCCACGTTCAGCGTCTATGACGCAAACTTCAATGACTATCTATCGATCATACCTCCTCATGTCGCATAACATTTCGTCTGCGGTTCTGGGAAATAACGCCCGCCGAACACGGGTGCCTTAAAAATATTACGCGCATTACGTTATGGTGACCGTTATGACTACAAAAATAAATAAACAAAAACACGTAAATCACTTTAAATCGCGTGGGCCGCGAAATTGATTTCGATGACGTAATAAAACTCTAAAATATTTTCTAGTCTTTCTCGGCGCAGGTCATTCATCTTCAGCTTCTCTTTCTAATGACAAAGGAGACGCGCTAAAGCGCGACCTATTTCTTTCTTTTCGTTTTTTTTTTTTTTGCCTTCTTGGCTGACACCACCTTAGGAGAATCTCTTCTTGTCCAGCCAAACATTTACGTTCGTCAGTTCACGAAGGCAGGAAACATTACATGCAAACAAGACGACGTCACACACTTATTACACGGCCTCCGAAGCAGTTCCCTATGACGCTGGTCTCTTGGCGTTCAGAGATGTGGAGTAATGATTCACAAAGTAACGCATTACCGCTAAAGCATTATATCCCGGTAAAGACTAACGGATTACGTTTTGCGGGGGAGTAATCAGAAATGCAATGCCATCAGATTTTGGCATTTCCCAATACTCGCGTTGAAAGTTTATGCGTTGTCTAAAGTCAACAGCTAAGAATTATGAGTGGTGCAGGCAAGGAAGATCTTCAAGCTGGCTTTCCCAGTCACCTTTGTCACTGGCTAAGTCATCAAGGAGGAGGACAGAGCCCATGTGGAGTATTTGAACACCAACTGTATACTTTGACACTGAGGTTAATGTTGTCTATGATTGCCAATTTAGATTATGCGTACTGCCCTCATCTCTCGACGAGATCGTTCGTGTGTAGCGATTTTGCATGAACCCTAATTACTATAATCCCCAGTAAGGTGTACGTCTTTTTACGATACGCATTGCGAAACGGCACTCGGGGCCTCTTTTAGAGATTACTGGAAAAATGTAATTCAATTCAATTTATTGGCATCCAAAAATCCCTGTGGAGGGCATTACATCGGTGGAGTGGGGAAACGCCAAAGTAATGTCATTACTTGATGAAAGTAATGAAACTAATGTATTACTAAACACGAAAAGTAACAAGCAGTGTAATACAATACTCTGCGAAATTGTAATTAGTAGTCGTTAATGCGTCACCAAATAAAATAATTTCCCCACCTCTGTATAGCATTCCACGTTTCTTTTACTCGGAGGCGGGGACTCTTTCTTAGCGCGCAGTGTTTGCGTGTGCAATTTGGTTTTGCTATGTCTGTCTCATCGACCCCATCTTTGTTTACTATTCATAGTGTTTTGTTTGTCCTTGCTGGTAGCTAACGAACCGAGGTCGTTGTGGAAGACGAGGCTGAGTTGATTGTTGACTGCAGAGCAAAGGAGGTAGAAGGAGATATCGGGGGGATATGTCTAAAGATGAAAAAAAAAAAAAAGAAAGGGAAAGGGGGAGATATAGGGGAAGGTAAATTGTGGTAACGCAGACAGAGCGAAAAGCAAGGTTTAAAAAGCAACTTTCATGATTGTTCACAGGAGGGAATTCGGAGCGTCATGAAAGGTTCTCTGTACCTACGAGTCAATAGGTCTTGTGCGTTATCATGACTTCGTGTCTGTTATTGGGTTATTCTGAAGAGCCTGTTATTGGGTTATTGGGAGGACATGCATGCTTACAATGTTCACTTGCACATCAGGCTATATTTACTCAGGCACATTTTGCGTCTCCGACGAATAATCTCCAGTTGTTAGTTTTGCAGAGACTGTGTGCGTTTGCCTGTCTGTGTCTTAGTCTGTTTCACCTGTTGCATATACTCCTGCTCAATGCCTGTGATATTAGTGTGAAAATTTTATATAACTATATTTCATGGCTACAGCAAACGGTGCGCGTTTATTTCGTACATCCAAAACGGCGTGAGAACACCACTGGACGAACGCTGTCCTCGTGCGCCGGACTTTGAAAGCAGTTCGAGTGCCTCTGAATTCTGCACACATGGAGTAGACGGACGACCAGTTGCGGAACCGCTATCTCCATATTTTTATTCACATATCCATTCCGTTCCATTCGCATTCCGTTCTGGACACGTGAACGGTTGCACAAACTGTGAGCCTACAGTCTTAGACGCAAATCCCAAACCTTTCGTAAATACGAATGTCATTTTTTTAAAAGGTCACTAAGATTGCTTGCAATATCGCACACTTCTGAAGCCCTCTGAAGCGTCGTTCCTTCTGTACCTGTTGTTGTCCCGTTAAAGCGATTGTTGGTGTTGACGTGTAGTCATACTGAAGGGAGTCCGTACTTAAGATACACTACAAATACTTAAAAACGAAAGTAATTAGGGTAGAGTATAGTAACTAGACCAAATGTATTTAAGATAATTTTAAGATATGCGAGTGTTGGCCACGAAATATATTGCAGTCTTTTTATCAGTAGTAGTATTTAAAAGGATAGTTCGCTCCCTAACGGAAGCGGAAAAAAAAAAAAGAAGACGTGCTGGACGTGTGCAATAGACAACGAACAGCTCCACGTCAATCCCTTTCGTTTCATATCGACGTATTTTCTGAGTTTTCAGTTTTTTTCCTGTAGACATCAGCAGCGCGGCTGAGCGCCGGAGGAGGGGCCTATTACGGGAGGGGGCGGTCGGCTCGCGTGACGTTTCGTGACGTTGCTTCAGGGCTTGCGATAGGAAGGAAACGGGCCGCCCTCTTGACGTCACGTTGTTCTCAGACCGACGTCGCCCGTGCGTCCTTCTCTGCGGGAAAGCCTACTTCTGTGGTTCCTGTTGCTTTCAGATGCCTGCACTAAATCATACCACTCGTGCTGCGGGAAACTAATGCGCGAACCTGATAAAGTTCGAAATACACTACCGTCTGCAACAGCAATTGACGAATCGATGCATGAGGAGCGAACTATCCCCTTAACTAAACGACTCATTTGCTCGTTATGCAGGGGTTGCATTCCACAGTGCTCATCAGTCAACCTGCGTCTCTTTCTTTGAAAAATAATCTACTTGGTGGATAGGTTGGCCTCCTTCTCCACAAGACATTGAAAGCAAGCAGAAAAAGACAATGGAAGCACGGGTACCTTTATAGTGGGCCAACAGTACGTTGCTGTAAAACTGACCATGGTCTGAAGGCAAACACACAAACGAAGAGTGATTAGAGTTAAAATGGTTAAAAAGCAAGCGAGCTGGTGGCTAAGATCCATGACGAAAACCCGAGACTGGGAAAAAGACGAAAAACAGACGACACAACACAAAGTCTCAAGTGTTGTGTCGTCTGTTTTTCGTCTTTTTCCCAGTCTCGGGTTTTCGTCATGGGTGATTAGAGTGTTGAGTAGAAAATACTGAAAAAAAAGAAAAAACTGAAATACCTTTCAAGAGTACAAATACCTTTCCGAAAAGGTACTCAGTAGGATACTAAAATACTAACAAAAGTATTTAAAATGGAGTACGTTTGGTATTTTGAAGACTGTACTCAAAATACCCACAAGTCTGTGTGAGGCGAGGTGCCAGAAGAAAGTTACGGAGATGTCGGCCTCTACAGCCGAGGGGGCGGCTACTACAAACAGCTTGGAAGAATGAACATGCCCATGCTTGCACATACATATGCGTGCCTGTGGAAGAGGAAGAGGAACTTGATCTTCATAACGAACCCTGAGACTGGGGAAAAACACACTAAACAGGTGTCTCAAACACAGCTGAAAGTTTATTCTATCCCACACAGATATATACATCAAGAGGGAAAGGGGAGAAAAGGGGAAAGAAACATTTTCAACTGCTCCGTGTAGGAAGCAGAAGGACTGCTAATGACATTCCCAAACGTACATTTCTCTAAGGTTTCCCGTAGAATTCGTTTCATCATGTCAGTCTCTTTGACCCTTTTTCCCCGGTATCAGGGTTCGTTATGAAGATCAATTATCACCAGTGTCACACGTGGTGCAACTCTTTATTCGTCGTCTTTCTCTTTGCCATCTCGCGAGCCTATACAGAGCGCTCGTCGTCGTTAACACCATTACATCTCCCCTTTCTCAAGTCAGTCTAAAAGAACCCAGTCAACATTACACAAAAGATATTTTGTCCCAAAACTCAAAACCCAAACTCTTCCTTGACTCTTCTTGAAATGTCCTTGCATGATACGGAGCCACAGATTACTCTTCTAGGGGGTATCTCCGAGGGCTTCGACGTTGTCTGGTGCTTCGACGAACTGGTACTGACTCCGTGGCTGGACCCGACCGTGGTTCGTTCTCGGGAGTGGAAGCAGGTTGCTGCTGCTGACATTGCGATGATCTAAGATGCTCCCGAGTACGACGAAGCTCAGCACCGTCGCTCGTCCTTATGATGTAGGACCTTGGTGCCCCGGCGGACCCCACAACTGTTGCTGGTGCCCAAGTCTTGACTTTGCTGTTGTAGGCTGTCACTGGACTATCCGGCAGCAGTTGAGGCAGCTGTCTAGTTCCTCTGTTGTAGTAGACCTGCTGACGTTGGCGGAGATGCTGAAGCCGTGATACCACATCCTTTGGCTGTACCAGGCTTGGTTGCAGACATGCTGAATGTACCGGAAGAAGTGTCCGGGTGCTCCTTCCCATCAAGCGTTGTACTGGTGATTTTAACACCTTGTCCCGCGGAGTATTTCTCCACTCGAGCAGAGCAGTCTTGAATTCTGTGCTCTCATAGGCGTACTTGCTTAGTAGTTTCTTCGCTTCCCTCACTGCTCGTTCAGCCATGCCGTTAGACCTCGGGTAATGAGGGCTAGAAGTAATGTGCGTGACTCCGAGGAACCTCATGCCTTCTCGGAACTCATGGCTGCCGAAAGGTGGGCCATTATCGCTCAGAAACCTTACTGGAATTCCATGCGTGGTGAACACGTCTGTGCATATGGCTACCACCTCTTTCGCTGTAGATGGCTTTAGTGGTTTGACTTCGTAGTAGAAAGAGTAGTAGTCCACAAGGATCAAGAACTCTCTTCCACCCTGGCTGAAAAGGTCAGCGCCGATAACCTGCCATGGCAACTTAGGGAGTTCATGGCTTATCATAGGAAGTCTCTCGTTTCGTGGTCGATGCTTCTCACATAGAGCGCAGTTTCTTGCTAGTTGTTCAATCTCAGACGTGATCCCGGGCCAGAACATGACGTCCCGCGCTCTCTCCTTCATCTTTTCTTCTCCACAGTGTGAAGCATGCAACAGCTTTAGTGTGATTTGCCGCATTCCCTTTGGGATGATTAGTCTGTTGGAACGAAACAGCAGACCATCCTGCGCGTGAATTTCTTCCTTGTAGGTCCAGTACTGACGCACCTCGTTGTCAACTTCGTTTTTATTGTTAGGCCATGCTGTTTCGACGTATTTTCGGATCTTCTGCAGCTGGCTATCACGTTGTGTCGCTCGCGATATTTCCGCTATTTTTTCGTCGGAAACATCGAGGTATTGCAGTACGTTTACATAGAAGTGCTCCTCTTCTCTCAGGCATTCCTGCTTCGGAAAGCGTGATAAAGCATCTGCAATGAACATTTCCTTTCCAGGTTTGTATACAACGTTAATCGGGTATTTTTGAAGTGCGAGCCTCATTCTTTGTAGACGAAGTGGACATCCGTGGAGAGGCTTCTTGAAAATGGCTTCCAACGGCTTGTGGTCGGACTCGACCTTTACGCTGGGTTGTCCGAAGATGTACTCGTGGAACTTCTCGCAGCCGTGTACAATGGCGACCATCTCCTTTTCAATTTGTGCATATCTTTGTTGAGTCTCCGTAAGGGAACGGGAGGAATACGCAACGGGATGCCCTTCTTGTGTTAAGACAGCTCCAACTCCATCCTGGCTAGCGTCGACTGATAGCGTCACAGGCTTGTGTGCTTGAAAGTACGCTAAAACCGGTGCCTTCGTCAACGCTTCGCGTAGCTCTTTGAAGCTGTCTTTGTGTCTGGTTGACCATTCCCAAATTGTATCTGTTTTGAGCAGTTCACGTAGCGGTGCCGACACTTGTGATGCATTGGGGATGAATCTTGACACGAAGTTGATCATGCCAAGGAAGGTACGAAGTTCCTTGACATTTGTTGGCTCAGTAACGGCGAGAATATCCTCTACTCGCCTTGGATCCACAGCAAGTCCTTCTGACGTGATCATTTGTCCCAAGTACCGTACTTGCTGTTGAAGGAAACAACATCTCCTGATGTTTAGTTTGAGGTTTACATCCCTGCATCGCTCCAGCAGCCTCATAAGGCGTTGATCATGCTCAGCCTTGGTCCCTCCCCAGACAAGGATGTCGTCCATTACGACATCGACACCGTCGAGATCCTGTAGGACCCTGTGCATAGCTCGCTGGAAGACTTCAGGAGCTGTTGAAATCCCAAACGGCATCCTTAGGAAACGGTATCGCCCAAACGGTGTGCTCATAGTACAGATGTATGAGGAGTCCTTGTCGAGCTGAATTTGCCAAAAGCCAGACGATGCGTCAAGTGTCGAAAAGTACTTTGCCTTTCCCAGACGCGGCGCGATATCTTCGAGTGTCGCCATGGGGTAGTGTTCCCGAAGGAGCGCCTTGTTGAGATCTGCGGGATCAAGACAGATCCTGACCTTATCTTTCTTGACCACGACCACCATGTTGCTCGCCCACTCGGTAGGTTCCGTCACCTTGGCGATTACTCCGTCGGCTTCCATGTGGTCGAGTTCGCGCTTGACTTTGTCTTTCAGTGCAACGGCAATCCGCCTTGCTGGTTTTACAACTCCTTTTGCATGGGGTGTTAACTTCATGTGGTACTGTACCCCTTTTAGCTTTCCAAGGCCTTCAAAGACGTCCCGATAGGGTTGTGCTGGTCCGTACAAGTGATGTTCGTCGCTTGTTTTTGTAGCAACTGCCGAATGCACTGTGCGCTGGATCAGACCTAGTTCTTCCGACGCTTTCCCACTCAGGGTAAGCGGTACCTCTTGTGGTACGACGAAGAACAGCACTTTTGTGCTTTGGCCGTTACATGATGCTTGCAGAGGAATCCTGCCTGCGGCCTTTTGCTTGAAGCCAAAGAAGGTGTTCAACGTAACGTTGCATTTTGTAGTCTTCTTGTTAGTGACTTTTCTCAACTGTCCGGCTGAGATTACGGAACAATTGGCACCAGTGTCTACTCTGCAGTTTAGTTTCACGTTCTCGATCGTTACCTCAGCAGACCAGAGATCGCTCGATGCGACGTTATTTACGGACAGCATTTGCAAGAAGTAAGTGTCTTCTTCACGTTCCACTTCAAGGACCTGTTTTGCCTTCGGCTTCCTTCTATATTTCTTTCGTTGTCCTTTGCTTCTGCACACACTGGCGAAGTGGTTAAGTTTACCGCAGCTCTTGCATTCCTTGCCTTGCGCCGGACATGCATCTTTATCGTGCGTATATCCACACTTCGAACAAGTTCTCGTTCGCTTCGTGACCGCGTGAACTTCCTTCACTTCATCTTTTTCCTTCTGGATATCGTCAAACTGCTGCTTGCTGAGCTCTCTCATCCGACATGTTTCTATAACCTTCTCACATGACGGATTTTCCGAGATCAGCCTTTGCTGAAGTTTCTTGTCGCGAACTCCAAGGATTATGCGGCTACGCAGCATGCGTTTTTCCAAGGTCCCGAACTCGCAGCTAGCAGCGAGTATCCGAAGCTCTGTCAGCCACTCGTCAAATCGCTCCCCTTCTTTCTGGTTTCGCGATCCGAACAGAAATTCGTGGTACGTTAAATTGAGCGTCGGTTTGCAGTGCTCTTCCAGTTTCTGGATAAGCTTGTCGACATCGTCACGGTCCGCTTCCGTTTCAAACTGTAGCGTATTGCATATCTTCCTGCCTTCTTCACCCAGTATAACCAAGAAGGTCGCGGCCTGAACTTCCTTTGGCTGCGCCTTTAGATTTGTCGCTGTAGAGAAGAGTCTAAACTCGCCTTTCCACAACTTCCAAGCTTTCCAAAGATCGCCGGTAACATCGAGTGGCTTGGGCGGAGGCAGGATACTTGTCATCGTTGCTGCTACCAACGTTGAAGTCATCGGCGTAGTAGTCGTTTCCATTGCGAACTTCTGCCAGCTAGGGCTAATCCTTTCGCTTCGAACGCTGGCCACGTCGTTGACGTAACACCGCTGCCACCATGTCACACGTGGTGCAACTTCTTCTTCTTCTCCCCAAGAAGATGGCCGCGATCCGCAAGGGAGATTGGCCAGGGCTAATTCAGTATGATATGAGTGTGACAGTGACACTAAGGGCTAGAACCGGTTGGAGCCGGCAACGAATGAAATGAGATTATCTGCGATGACAGGATTCCATTTTCCGGTATGGGACGCACCGAACGAGAGTAATGCGCATAATGAGAGGGGCACGCTGAACCTTAGCAGTGGAAGGGTGAGGGACTGTAGGCGAAGGCGGCGGTAGGTACTACAGTCGAGAACAAAATGTTGGAGGGTTTCGTCGTGACCGCATGCAGGACACCCTGGGGAAGGTTGCACCCCACTGCGATGGAGGTAAAAGTTAAGCGGGAGGGCAAGACACCGGAGACGCGTCAGACAGACTTCTGCACGTCGAGAGTGGCAATAGCGCGGGTTCCAAGCGAAAGACAGGTGTTCATAGCCGAGGCGGGGAGGAGGCCGAGCAAGGGATAGATAGCGTTTGTAACGGGCACGGACAACGGCAGCAACCGGCGGGAGGATAGGAAGCACGGGGCCGGACAGGGCCATCTTCGCCAGGGTGTCAGCGGCCTCGTTGAGCGGGAGCCCACAATGGCCTGGAACCCAGGTTACAATTAGGTGTGATATGTGAGAGGGGGCGAGTGAGGCCAGGACTGGGAACAACGAGCTATCGCGACAGTCCAAGGCCGATACCACAGATAAGGAGTCGGATATGAGAAGTGCCTTACAGAAAAGCGGGGGCACTTTGAGTAGTGCGAGGACCATTGCCAGGAACTCGCTCTCGTAAACAGGTGTATAGTCGGGCAAGCGGATAGGGAAACGGGCGTCAAGTTGCGGGATGACAATACCCACACCGGCCCGCTCGTCCGAGACAGATGCATCAGTTGCGATGATGAGGTGATCGGAGAACCGAGAAAAATGGCAATTCAACACAGTCTGGAGATGATTCAAGGAGGTGTGCTTCGCGCCGGGACGAAATATATCGAGAACCTGGACGGAAATTGGCACTGGCGGGGGCATAGGTGGGGCAATGTCTACAAGCGAGACGTCCAACGGGGTCAGCAGAAGCTGAGCAAAGAGGAGTTGAGGGATGTTTGATTTCCGCCATCGTCTACACATCCAGGATCGCATATATTTAAGAGAGTCATTATGCTCTAAAGCAAGGGGATTCTGCAACAATGAGAGCAGAGTGTTCACGGTTAGCAGGCGGAAGCGATCCTTCAGCGGCAGGACATGGGACTCAAGATACAGAGCATCTTTGGCAGTGAACCTAGGAAGGCCCAAGCATAAGCGTATCGCCTTCCTCTCTAAGATAAACAATTTCCTCAGCCGGTAGTCGGGAAGATGAGAGAAGATGACACATCCATACTCCAGTATAGGGCGAACGTAACATTTGTATACATAGAGCAACGCATTCCGACGCATACCCACACGGACGCTAGCGCACCGTTGAAGACAGCCTAAGGCAACAGAGGCCCTCTTACTGATGTAATCAACGTGGTATCCCCAGGTCAAACGGTCGTCGTACCATACACCCAAGTACTTCAGTGTGGGAGACTGGTCGATGCTCTGGTTGCCGATCATCAGCTCAATGTGGGGCGTCGCGCCGCGATAGCCAGGAGGAGGGATCAGGAGCACCGCACACTTTGGGATTTTGAGAGAGAGGTGGACTTCACGAGTCCACGCGAGTATGCGATCAACATGTCCCTGGAGCTTAGTGTAGAGCGTGTGCAAGGAGTGTGCCGAGGCAAAAAAGGCGACATCATCGGCGTAGGTGATAGTCAAGATGCCCGGGTCCAGAGGGAGGGAGCTCATGAGGATGTTAAAGAGCAATGGGGACAGAACAGCCCCCTGAGGCACGCCCCTGTGCAGGGCCTGGGACGATGAGACAAGGTGCCGGTCTGAGCACTGAAATGACCTCCCAAAGAGAAAGTTCCTGACCCATGAGAAGATATACATCGGGGCACCAACAGACGCCAACTTTTGCAGCAGTACACAATGCTCAACGCTGTCGTATGCCTGGGCTATGTCCAATGTGACAAGGGCTGAGAACTCACCCATCTCTTGGGCACGGCGAAGCTGACTCTCAAGGTTGAGATGGGCCATCCAGACGGAGCACCGCGACCGGAAACCTATTTGACTGCAGTTGTAGACGCCTGCTGAGTCCACAAAGTCAGATAGTCTGCGATGTATGACCCGCTCTACAGTTTTGCACAGGACAGACGTCAGTGCTATAGGCCGTATGTTGTCGAGAGCCAAACCCTTCGAGGCCACCTTTTTAAGCAGGACAACTCTGGCCGCCTTCCATGCAGAAGGGATCCACGAGGTCTCTAACGAGGTATTAATAATGTCGAGCAGGGCACGTGGGTGGGAAGACCACAAGGACTTAATCACGCCAGCTGATACACCGTCAGGACCAGGAGCCGTTGCGGGAAGTGCGCGCACTATGCAGTCCAACTCAGCCGATGTAACCGCGACGAAGTCAGGGTGCGACGACCCAGGTGAAGGCGGGGTAGGAGGGAGAGGTACTGTGTTGTGAAATCGTGCGGCTAAACCTATGGCCACGTCTTCAAGCCGCTGATGCGCATCCGCGTCAGACAAAACAGCAAGATCGCTGGGAGAGCAGGAGCGTTGGCTGCGAATAAACGCGATATGGCGATGGAGGGCTTTCCAGTGCCTCGGGTGCGACAGAAAGGAGTTGTGACCGTTATGAAATGCTTGTTTTGCAGCAGAAATCGTTCGTTTCAATGAGGCTTTAACGATCTGGTACTTCTTCCAGTTAGCGTAGCAGGTGTTGGATAGCAACTGCTTCCAAGCGGCTTTGCGCCGCCGATAATCCCTTGTGCATGCGTCGTTCCACCATGGTGCGCAACTGGATGGCGACCGCTTCGTAATTTGAAAGGAGGACTGCTCGATCGCCTGGGATATTGCCGACACCGAAGCCACAGCGCGGTCAACCGCACAGAGGCTGGTAGCCGCCTGCAGCAACGTAGCCAGTTTCTTCTCACGGAGAACACGGTAGCTACGGGGCACAAGCGAAAGGTGCGTAGTCATTGATGCCACTTCAAAATAGATGGGGAGATGATCACTAGACGTACCAGAAATCACCGTCATCCACGATGACGGGCGTACATGTGACGAACACAACGTGAGGTCGAGTACAGATCGGGTGGTTCCTCGTACGAACGTTGCCGAACCGTCATTGGCTATGGACATGTTGTGGCTGCAAATCCAGTCCCAGAGTTCGCACCCATGGGAATCAGTTTTGTGACCCCACATGACGTGATGAGAATTGAGGTCGCCCGCCACTACATAAGAGCCAGATGATTTAGAGACAATCGTGTCAAAGGTTGAGGCTGATTGAAAGCCAGCCGGGCAATAAACGTTGATGAAGCACAAGGGCCGGTTCCCCGGCATAGTAACTTGCACCATTAAGGCTTCACAAGCCGGTGACATGATCTGATGGATAATGCGGGATGAGTGCACTAGTCTGGAGGAAATCAGAGTCAGCAAGCCACCACCTTTACCAGCGGATCTGTCCAGACGATATGCGTGAAAATTGGGAAAAGAGAAGGTTCGGTAAGGCGCGAGCCATGTTTCTTGCAGCAAAATAATATCCGGGGTCAAAGAGGAAACAAGAGTATGCAGGTCAGGGAGAGCAGAGAGTATCGAGTAGCAATTCCACTGCAGAATTCGGAGGCTACCCATCACTAAGAATGGATTCCGCAACCGCTGCAGCGAGGACATCAGTGACAGTACCAGACATGTTCATGTTCTTATTGCCCTTCCTGTTGCGTTTTCCACCGGGAGTGCCGTGACCAGGTGATGACGGGGAGACCCCACGCTTGGAGATGGCAGAAGCGGAGTCCATTTCAAGATCAGCAGACTCGGCGTCGGCAAGCTGAGGTTGGGGTTGGCTGGGTGCCGGAAGACGAGATGGAGGTGCGTGAGCAGGCATATCCGCAAAAGGTTCAGCTGAGGGGACGCTGGTATTATTAGAGGCATGAGGTGCCACGGCCTCTTGCAAGGGAGGGAAGAGGGACGCAAGCATTGTAATCATCGGACTGATTTCTTCCCTGAGCTTGGCTACAGCAGCTTCCACGGCAGCAGAGATCATCTTCTCCAGGTCGCCATTGACAGGCCTCTGGGCCTTTTGGGCAAAACTGGAACCACGACCCCTTAGAGCAGCTAGAGCATCATAACGCGAGCAGTGCCGAGAATCCATAATTTCCAAAAGTAACACCTCTTGGTCACGGGAGCTACAGGTCTCGCAGTCAGCATAGTGAGGATCCCCACATAGGCGGCATTTCAGCTGGGCACCGTCAGGGCACGCTAGCTCTTCATGCTTATCACCACAACGTCTACAACATACATCCGATTTACAGTTCTTGGCCACATGCCCGAAGCGGAAACAGTGTCTGCACTGTACGACCCTGCGATGGAAGGGATCAACACGAAAAATGAGAGGCCACGACTTCACCTCAGAAGGGCAAGTGTGACCGGCGAACGTGACGATTACCGACTCGGTGGGGACGCGTTTATCATTGTCCAACCTGCTACAGCGGAAGGCTTCCAGAGCACCAACGGAATCGAATAGCTCGATAAGTTCACACGCAGGCAGTGAAACGTCAACGCCACGCACCACCCCCTTAACACAGGCAAGATGATGCGGGACGAAAGCTTCGACGGGCAGGCCACCGAAGGAGCGTGTCGTCAGCAAGGTCTGGACAACTGTCAAGTTGCGGGACCTGCAGACGATGCCGTCCCTTCCGTATTGACGCACCTCGGAGATGTCGCGGAAATCAGGAGTAACCTGTTCTAAACAGCGAATAAGGACCTTTGGGTTCTTGGAGCGAATGGACGTGCCATTTGTAGGTTTTATTACTACCGGGAGAGATGGTAGCCCATTATCAATGAAGCGATCAAGAGGATATGACGTGATATCGACAGATGATGACCAGTAATGGCAACTCTTTATTCGTCGTCTTTCTCTTTGCCATCTCGCGAGCCTATACAGAGCGCTCGTCGTCGTTAACACCATTACAACCAGCTCGACTGCTTTCTTGCCGCCCTTTAGGAAGAGGAGCGTTGTTGGTGTTGATGATGATAATAATGATCAAAACGGGGGATTAAGTCACGACAAAGTCGGGCTGGTGGTCTTGAATCTGTGCTGTCTTCGTTGCTTCGCGGTTCTGGCTCGTTTCTCTTCTGAATCAAAGAAAAGTTACCTCCTGTATATTTACTCCAACAAGCTCGCCTTTCACTGCTATCGGCCAGCGCTTTTTCTTCGGAGGCCGACCCCCGAGCGAGTCTCAGTTCGAAACGCGCGACTTTTCGACATCGGAGACTTCCGTTATTCAGGCAACAGAGTGAAAGAGAAGCTTCATCGTTCTTTCTTACCTTCTTTTTACGTTTTTCGGCGCATGTGTTGGCGTGGGGTAGGGTTACGTAAATGGCTTGTTTCCTCCATCTATGAAAAGATGTGGTTGACAAAGCTGTTGGGATCAAATAGCGCGAGATTGGGTTGCACTCCCCTTTCTCCTTGTCTACAAAAGACGCAGCCATAAGCCGAGTGAGCTTCCTACGCAAATTCGCGTAATTTTGGAGAGTGATTTTCGACGTGCAGGAATAAAATGTCATAGGAGACATAGTTGGTAAGCGACAGTGCTCGGGGAAAGCGCAAATATATATATAGGTTGTTTGCTCTAACGTGTCCAGAACTTATATTTAAAGCGAGCGATAAAAAAAAAGCAAGTGGTACTTTTCTGCTACTTGAGTAAGAAACAGGTACTGCTTCACTAGTAGCACCTGTTTCTTAGTCAAGTAGCTGAAAAGTAGCACTCGTCTCTCTTTTATCGCTCGCTTGAAATAAAATTTCTGGACCCGTTAGAGGAAACACCCTGTATATTTTTTAAAGCAGTCAAGCTTCGTTTCATCGGTAGCTTTCAAGAGTAAATTATGATATCATATCATGCATACATATAGGTCCATTATAGGACGACTCCGAAACGTCGGGACCTTCTTTTCGGCTATAACTCTTGGCTGGAGCCTAATTTCCGCCACAGGTCCATTAGCTGCTTACTCTTTGTATATTCGTGGTGGTTCCGTGTGTCGTGAGTGCTGTGGGTAGCATGCTTCTCCAAATACATACAAAACACGCACACACACAAAAACAGCCGGGACGTTCTTTGCCTTTGCTGAGACCGTGTAGCGTTCTAACACAAGGAATGCGCTCGCGAAGCATAAGGGGAACCATTGAATGTAATGCACCGCCATCTGTGCATGAACTATAGACAGAGATTCATGTTTCATGGCACGATGTTTCGTTTCTGTTTTTGGATTCTGTGTTAGCGCCGCGAAGCAACTGTGGCTATGAGTGCCATACAGATGTGACAGATGAATAGAGGACCAGCAGGAAGGAGTGGGGGACGGGGGGGGGGGGGGGTTAGTATGCTTTCTGGGCCGACCTCAGGGGGAACTGTGCCGACATTCGTCTCGGAATGGATTACCCGCAACTCATGGGTTACATCACAAAGATAATGTTCGATGATTGGGAAATGCAGGGACACTTCGCCACAGTAAGATCCTTACTGTGGCAAAGCACGCTTTACAAGCGCGCCCTTAGCGACGTTCGCGCGCGGCATAATATTGCGGAGTAATTTCGCATTTAGCTTTTGTTATATTTAGATTTATTTACTTTCATTTTGATTTTATTATACCTTATCCGAACTATACAAATTGAGAAAACAGCACGAAACAGGGGAGAAAATAAAACGCCAACGGTGTCTCTCCCACGACATACCGCACACAATGTGTACTCTGTCATCAACATTTCAAACACCGATTTCAATCGTGTACGTACCGGGAAACGAATTGAAAAAAAAAAGTGAAAGGAAAGAAATCCCGCTCTTCTTTACCTCATTTCCATTTTAGTAGCTCGAAGAGCGGGAGATCTCCAAGTGAGATCCCGTGTCACAAGGAAGACGGGAGCCGTGGGCAATCTTCGAAATTAGTCTGGGCCCCCGCAGAACAAGGGGCAGAGTTCCCTCAGGTCGTGCTGCACATATATAAATAGCTGATGGAGGGTCTTCCAGGGTTACAATGGGAGCCGCAATAATAATGTATAGAAAGGGATACCTCGGTACTACTTTCACGGTGAAGCAAAAGAGCTTGTGTCCTACGTACAAGCGAAAGTGCTTTAGGACTGCTGGAAAGGTCTCTCTTCTGTCTTTTCTTCTCGCATGTTTGTTTTTGCTACTCATCTCAAGTTAGCGTCGCTGAAAGGGCGATAGAGATGCGACCTGCGTTAAGGGATTGCGGTGCGCAGTTCCTCTGTAACAGAAGACGAAATTTCCGGTTTCTGTGCTGCCCTTCTATTTTTTCTTTCTTTTTCTTCTTCTTTTTATTCTTCTTCCTACGAGCAAAGTGTAACCCACGAGAGACACAAAGTTTAGTTTGTTAACATGTGAAAGGGCTGAGTGAGTTCTACCCAGCGGTGTAACTCCAGATTTCGATGTTTACTTTGTCGGAGGCTTCGTGGCAGGAAAGTGTGAGTAGTGCTGTCTCACTTTTATCTTTTACTTTTTATATTCATGTGTGATCACTAACTAGGGTTACTGGCAGTCACAGGTCTGGGCCACGAAGGCAAAGTACAGGCTGTTGCACATGTTTGAGCTTAGTGAGAATTTTTGTCGAGTCCCTTTAGGGCGTGCCTTTCTTCAACCCAAGGCTTGTTCCAAACGATAACCTTATAGGGTCCACTAACGTGGACAGTCGTGTAGGTCCGTCCATAACAGTTGTAAAGGGAGAAGAAATGGCGATTTTTGCCGATTTTGGATGAATGGCGATGCATGGAGATTTTTTTTTTTGTTCATTAAAAGTAACGTTTCACAAATAAGCGACTGAAATTCTAACTTGTGGATCTCCCTTCACGTCACGCAGCTCACCATAAGTCATCCTCTTTGAAACTTGAAGCACGTGCTGCACATCAAAACAAGGGATGCATAACATGTGCACTGTATAACAAATAATTCTTAAATCGTGTACATTTTATGTACTACTTATTGAACCGTTATACTTCCAAACATTGCTGCAAAACAGCGAAGTATACCTACGCGCTCAAAAAGTAGAGCGTCTAACATAACCTGTCATAACCAGCCTACGCCAGTAACCTCTTCCCGAACGTGTCGGGATACATCCCCTTTTTCCCCCAGCCCGGAACTTCAAACTCTCCATATTCCTCAATATTCCACCGCGTAGGCGAGCGTGACTCTGCGACGCATGAAATATTTGATCACGAAACGTGCTCGCTCGGAAAATGAACGACATTCCAGCGGCGGACGTGTTTAATGATTCTACCGGAAACCGGAAGCGACGCCATTAAGGACTCACCCTTTCTCCGCACGACACCAAAACAACACCCTCCAGTGTGGGCGTTCGTTGTCAGCGCGGCCCGCGAGGCCTTAGATGAGACTCGCTGTGATGCTCATTAATCGTCTGTTTTTGGACCGAAAGAAAATGTTCGCGCGTCTGATGTGCAGGCGGACGAAGAAGCGATGTTTGCGGGGGGGGGGGGGGGGGGGGGGAGAGAAGAGGAGCAAACTGTTTCTGGGGGACTGCGTGATTTTGGCCGCGAGTTAAACCGCTGTATCGCGTGTTATTTGTGCGGGGGAAGGAGAGGTTTCGAGAGGCACCAAAATGATGCGGAAATGTATGGTGAGTTAGAGTGGATAACGTGTAGCTTCTGGTCGTTGAGTAAGCAAATTACGAGTGAGTGATTTCGAAGGAAATAAGGTTGAAGAGAGGTAACGGGCGTATGAAAGCAAGATGGTGGTTGTGATGTTAGGTGCGTACTTAACAGCGAAAATGAAGGTAGGAAATTGTGAAAGGTTACCTACCTCTCCTACAGGGAGTCGTAGTTTTTTTTAGCGTGACGACATGCAGGATGCTGTTGACAGTATAGAGGCATTTATTTATTTTCAATACTATTTGTCCCAAGGGAGCGTTACAGGGGGAGATGTTGAAAACTTTAATATGATTATTACGGAAATTGGCTCTCCTACTGGCAAGTCGGTACACTTAAAAACAATCAAAATGTTAGACAAGCACCACTCGCAGTAGACAGCAATCAATCAATATCAATATCGAATCGTAACAACAAGGACGTTGTGGCTACGAAAACGAATAAAAATGCCAACTACATTTAAACAATTTATTTCCCGAGTAATTTAAATTATCAACAAAAAACAAATGTCCCCTGTGGTCCTATTGGGCAATATACATGACATTCTCGGGTAAACATAAACAAGCCCCCGCCACAACTTCCGGTGCCACGAAGACTTCGGTCCTTCCACGACTGAGGACGCTCGTATCCAGCCGCCATGCAGAATTATATCTTTCGCTTTCTTGATTTGTTGCAAACGGGGGGCGTACGCCTTTTTAGAAATGGCGTATACCACCCTCTCTCCTCAATTCAGAAGCTAGAAGGGGTATCTGAGGTATCAGAAGGGGTACAGCGATACCTGTACCATTCAGCACAGTGGTTGGCGCAGAGCGCGTGTTTGCAGTGAAACCGGATGTCGTTTTGACACCAAACCGGAAGCGGTGAAAACGGCATGTATTGGTAGCAGAAAGAGAGTCGTATAAGAATGCGGTAAGGAGTTTCTTGTTGCCGCCCTGTCGCATTTCCTTCAAAATGCCACAGACGTATGTTCGTGGCATATAAGCTTCGATGTGTCACAGCTGTCTGTCACATGGTCACACGCTCACTGAGTAAGACGTGAAAATGTGTTCCTTTCTTCATCAATACTCTACACGCTTACTCTAGTTCACGTTCAGTGCAGGGGCCGGACAGTTAGGTGCACAATGGACACTCATGTAATATGCGTGAGATAAACTTTGGCATCATCATTCGTTCGGTCGGTGGGATCGACGACACCATAAATCGCAACTGCTATGGAACACTGCGTACAGCATGGCTACTGGGAACAGTGTCGTATGTAACATCCTTCGTACAACATGTGATGGGAGAACACGCGGGTAGTTCACATATCGCGATTCTCGCCGTGTTAATTACTATGTATTTTCGTGTGTTTACCGATCCGTTTAGCACATGCAGATGATCGATTCCCCGGTATTTACACACGGAGTGGTACAGTGGGGTCACTATAGATAGTCCTGAGGGATCAGATGTGCTGCAAGATGTTTCTTTCTTGGTACATGACCGCTGGACGACAGGAGGATTCGTGAAAAGCAAAATTACTCGTTTGGGTTACCTTCTGCATACTTTCATTCCCTTGCAGTAAAGTAGGCTGGCGTCTAAAGTGTTCGAGCGTGTCTAAGAGGCCAAGCGACCAGCAACACTTCTGTGGTCATCCGCTAATAGTTGTTGCTGCAAAAATGAAAAGATAAAGAGGGAAACACCGTTGAAGGCTCTGCCGGTAACGCGTTGGACTTCAAAACCAAATGACCCTCCTGTAATCTTCAACACAAGCAAATGGACGGATAAGTATTACGTTACACCTCGCGAGAATCCGCGACGTCAGAGACCACGTGACTTCCACAGCCAATGAAGCGAGCGCCTATCGTGTTACTCCTCGCGAGAATTCAGCGTTAGTTCCGTTACAACGAATAATGCATTATAAGCCACAACCCAACTACGACTTACCCTGACCTATATGCTTTCTCACCGCGGTGCACTCTCCTTTATCGAGCTCCGGCGTAGCTTTGCTATACCTCCGTGGTAGCATTCACCCAGTAACTACAATCAGTGCCAATCTAATCAGCCATCCATTTTTCTTACGCGACATATCTCCCCGACCACCAATCCGATTTTGCGTCACCTCCCTGCAAATTCGAGTCACGTCTTCGCTAATGGCAAGAGGCAGCAAATTTTTCTCTCCCTCCCCCCCTCCCAGCCATATCGCCCCCTCTCACTTATGACCGTGTACAACCCTTTCTATACGGCTCATTCCACGTTTTCTAGCATTTGATTTATTCGCACGGACGCCGCTACCGACATCGTGGAGGAAACGGCACCGAAAAATAAGTGGATTACCCTCGTTACTATGGGAACAACAGCGACTATCCGATCGCACCACAGGAAATGACGGCAAAAAAAAAAAAAGAAAAAAAAACAAGGAAAAAGAAAAAAAAAACGGGAAGAACGAATGTACCGAAAGTAAACTACGTCGCCCACGGGAAGACGACGCCACATTTTCATTTCTTCCTTTTATGCTTGTCAAAATATTTTCTCTCTTGGCACTTCCTTTCTCTTGCCACTCCTATTCAAGATTTTGTTTCCGGTCCTTTCCCGTTCACGTTTTTTTTTTTTTTTTTTTTATCATCCACCGTACAGGGTTGCCTCGACGATGTTCGATTACGAGGCTGGGATAAAAACAAAGGCTCTTTTCAGAAAATAGCTCTTGTTCTTCGAGATTTCTTTTTTCTGCGTGTGTATTTCTTTCGAAGTATGGGCATTAAATGGAAAAGGAGAAAAGGAAAGAAAAAAAATAACACCTCGTCGCAGGGAAATGTGCCGATAACCCTTTTAACCTCTTTCAGCCTCCTTTAGCGTGTCTGTTTTCCTTTAGGCTTCGTCTGTTTTGAGATTTTTCTGGTGGATTCCATTTCGTTTTCCCCCTTCTCTGGGAGGGCTGTGGGGAGGGGCGAAACCTTTCAGCGCGTTGTCGTTATCTTATCTGTCTGCTGCCTCTTCTTCTTCTTCTTCTTCTTTTTACTTCTTCGCGAGGCGTGCTCGTCTAATGAGGGCCCCGGCGAATGTGCTGGGCTGCTTCCGGCTCGCTTTTCGCGAACTCGGCTTTTCTTGTGTACGTCCTCTGTGGTGTGTTCGTGTGTGATGTGTTCGTGCGAAGAATAAGATCAGTAATCGGCTGATTGGATGACAGCGGTGGAAGTCTAACATAACAGTATGACGTGCAGTCGTTGCCTGTCCGGAAACGACGAATTAGTGTTTTCTGTTGGCGTTTCTTACTAGTTTCTTTCTAGTTCACCCGCACCCCATCTAAACACACGCAAGAATTCGAAAATGGCAAAAAAAAAAAAAAGAACACAACTAAATTATATTACCCAGGAACATGATGGAATGTAGCAGTATAGCGGTTCTGCGGCTGAAACACACAATAGACGAACACCACACAAGATGCCTACTAACAATAACAGTTGACGTATGGTAGTCGTGAAAAAGGCAGACAGTGGTTAAAAAAAAATCTGTGTGATCTGTGTGTCAGAGAGATCAACGATTCAATCGCAGATTCTTATCGTCATTAGTGTGGCCGACACGTATGCGAACGGGTGGTTACCACACTGTACGAATCTTTCTTCTTCCTTTTTTTTAACTTTTTAAATGCAGTTCACAACTTTTATTGATAATCACGAATTTGCTTTTTCCAAACTGCTGTCACCTTACGAATCGTGCATCAATCCATGAGCCAACGGCAGTGGTGGAGATGATAACAGCTTGCCGTTTGTAGGCCTCACGGCTGCGTGCATCAGGTTATAGTCTAGAGATGAAAGTCGCTGCACAAGTTCTTCGATAGCAGTTCAGAAAACGCTTCACTTCCCTTCGTCTCAAAATTGAAGCAATTCGAACACCGAAACATCAATCCACATCATAATTGAAACTTTTTTTTTTGTTGTTGTTGTTGTTGCCACATGAGATCATTTTAAAATTCAACATGGCTTCCGTCTTGAACAATACAGTACATTAGCTTAGAGGAGAAAAGAAAGATGTTGACTATTTAGTTCCTCTTGTTTCCTCCCTTTCCTCCTCTGCCTCATTCGTATTCATTCCTTCAGCTAACACTCGCCGACAACCCCAACGCAACCACTAACCCCTCCTCGCTTTCTAGCGTCCCCTCCACATCTCCTCCCTCACTTACCCTCCAACCTCCATCGAAGCTATTATCCACAGTCGGACGAACGCAGAGAATTTTCCGAGGCCTGCTCAGGCGAATCTGCACACTCAGCAGCAGCAGGAGGACGACGACGTCAAGTCTAGCAGAAACTTAGACCTGAGCGCGTGTCATTCGGAAAGAAAAAGAAGAGTGAGCAACTGCCCCCGCACTGAAATAGCAAAGTGTCACCCGGCCGAGAGTCAGTGAGGGTATAAAGTCGCGCAACTATGGCTGCCACAGCGGATTCCAGGGCGAATCCCTTTCTTCCTTCCCGAACTTATTTTTTTCCTGCTTTTCCTTAGCCGGTCTGCTTGTTTTGTGCGTCTGCTAGTTTCGGTTTCGTTTTCACTTCTTCACGTCTGCAATGGTTGATTGGGCCTTCGGAATTCGCTGCCCAGCGATGCGATCTTTCGCAAATTGGATCCCTGGTGGCCTGGAGGGGTGGGATCTGTTCTTTCTTCGTTTGATTCTCCTCGCCATCCGCCTACTTCTTCTTCTTTTCACCCGTTGAGCTGAGTTGAGGACCGCAGCTTCGTGAAGTATGGCCGGTAGCATCCGAACTAGCGTTCTTGTACTGCGCAATTTACTTTTGCGCATGTTTTGTACCGTTAAACGCATTTTCCTTCGCCGTCAAAGCGGGCTGCGGTGATCGTGGATAAGCGACCGTCTAATGTGAATTCCTGCTGATTGGAAGGCTTTCGTGCGCGAGGCTTTTCTCAAGGGTGCCGACCGCTGGAGGATAGTGTTTCGACGCCGCCTACTCTTCACATACTCGTTAATACTTTTGCCGCCGACACGTAATACATTGTGTCTTCGTGAAGTCTATCGTTAGCTTCACATTGTTACGATTGGGACTGTTTCCTCGCAATGCCACCCAGACGCAGCCAGCGTAACCTGATGTGACGGATGTGTTAATGGCTTACCACCTTGTGTACGGAGCAGGGCAGAGGCTGGTTCTCCAGTGGGTGACAGCCCATTGTGGTGTCGCGGGGAATGAACAGGCCGACAGCGCCGCAGAAGCAGCTGTCTCGTCTCGAAGACGGACGAGTATTGCGCTGTTGAGAGGAGATCGTCGTTGCATTCTTCAACGTCTCGTGACACCCCTGGCTTCCCGTCAATGGACAGTTGACTTCCTTCCCCCTCCCATCTATGCAGTGAAGAGTTGATCCAACGCTCGCTTTCCGCATGCCACGAAACACCTCTAGTCAAGATGCTCCGTTAATTCATCAAATGCGACTCGATGTGGCTTTTACAGCTCAGTGGCGTTACCGCTTGGGACAAGTTGACTTTCGCAGATGCTGTCACTGCGGTGCTGTAGAAGATCTAGAGCACATTCTTCTTCATTGCCCACACTACAAACCTTCGCGAACCGCACTCTCCGGGCCTCTTAATCAGCTGAACTCTCGCCCCCTCTCTCTATCAAAATTGCTTTGTCCCTGGCCACATCCAGCCTACCAACGCTCTGCCCTCAAAGCTCTCTTCACCCTTCTGGATACCATACGACTTTGATCCTTATTGTGAAGGGGCTCATTATTTCATTCTCCGCATCCCCACCAGCAATGGGGTAGAGTATCGCCCCTGGCGATGAAACTCCCCATTCATCATCTCAAAATGAAGTTGTTGTTGTGGTTGCTCTAACCTAATCGGCTCGTGATGTGATTGATTGATTGATTGATTGATTTGTAAAAGAAAAAATGGAGATGTTAGTCCCGAGCCACTCGGGACTGGCTACTCCAGGGCGCGTTATTCAGAAAAGAAGAAAGGGAAACTACACAAATCTATACACTTTGAAATGGGATACGTAGATGAAAACATCACCACAAAAATGTGTGATCATGTGACTTGAGTGCCCCGGGAGTGATGAACAGGATGGGGCCGGAGTTCACAGGAGAATTGCTCGAATGTGCTCAAACGGCAGGATATAAACTTTGAATTGTATATGTGTTTTTCTTGTTCGTCTGTATATAAGCGAGATGCTGTAGGGCCTCGCGCCTTTTGTTCGTCAAAGCTATGTACAGGGTGTTACCCTATAAAAGTCTACCCGTGCCGCCATGCCGTACTCGGCAATTACTCAATGCAGGTGGCACATTGTGCGGTCTTCATATAAAGCTCATACGGACATTTAATCTTGGTAAATTTCGAAGTGATTGAGTGCCGCAGCACGAAGTTATAACTCAAAACGTGCAATTCCCGTAGTCAAAACAATCAAGATGGCGGCGTTGAGAAGAGCAGTTGACATGCTGCTCCCCAGACGGCGACGTGTCGCATATCCTTCCAGGTGGATGGAACCGCAGTTTTCATTTCGCTTTCGTGTAACTGTCATATTTTGCTCAGAAGTAAGCAACGTGGGGAACGAAAATGCCGACGAACTCAGCTGACGACACCCAAAAGAGAGGTCGTCTGCTTACTGAAAGGCAGTGAAATAACATAACTCGGGGACATCGCTGACTGGATGGACGGATGGATGGATTGCCAGAGCGACACGTCGCCGTCTGGGGAGCTGTGTCACAACAGCGATTCACAACACCGCCATCTTGGCGGTTTTGACTACGGGAACTTCACGTTTTGCGCTATAACTTTGCGTTACGGTGCTCAATCACTTCGATATTTACCATGATGGAATGTCCTTATGAGTTTTATACGTAGGCAACACATCGTACCACCTGCATTGGTAAATTGGCGAGCAAGGCATGCCGGCGCGGGTAGATAATAATAATAATTGGGGGTTTTACGTCGCGAGACAACTGAGATCATGGCCGGCGCGGGTAGACTTTTATAGGGTAACACCCTGTAGAATAAACGCTCTTCTACAATTGGACCGGGCCCTGCCTTCTCCTTTTCCTTGAGAGCTGACTCCCACGAGAATCGCAACAACATACAACACTTGATAAGGCATTGAACGCGTTTAGGATTAGAAGCGCAGCGGACTGTTGTCTGGCTTTCTACTGTCTGTATACTGACGATGCGTAAAATATGCGTAAAACGGGGCTAGCACGGAGATTGTGTATGGTGCGCTACGTCCCGATGTCTTTTTTCTTTTCTTTCTTTTTTTCATTTTCATGGATGGGACTTGGTGTGCCCGTGAAACGTTGATCCTATACGTGACGATCCGGGGCTTTTCACAGGCGCCATGAAGGGAGTGTGCGATCTGCAGCTATGGCGGCAACGTCTAGGAATGCTATCATATCAACGTCACTATCATAATAGAGATTACGTTTTGCGTAACCGCACCGCTCGCATACTCCTTCGATGGTGGTCCGCTAGGAATGTCTCGTATTCGACTGTTGCACTCACCTCCCTGTTATAATCCCACCTCATCTTCTAGCAGCTCAAAACGTTGCGCACTTTTATGATTTATATTTTTTTTATGCGTATAAGTATTTCTTACCTCGTAATGAACGTCTCGGTTCAAATAAAATCCATATTTCATTTACAAAGACACTGTTTACCTCTCGGGTGCTACATTAAAGATAATAATAATAATAATAATAATAATAATAATAATAATAATAATAATAATAATAATAATAATAATAAACTTTATTTAACCACAACCAGCGATTCGGACCAGTGACACAAAAGCCTGCTAACGATAGGGTACCGTGAATATTGAGGTCTTATCGTCTGTGATAGAGTGAACCCGTCGATTTTTGTCTCTCATTGTGTGCATGAATTCACAAGTTATTCAACTGTCCTATTTTTTGTTTTTTCTTTCTCTTTTTTTTTTTTAGATATCGCTCACTTTGGGAGCCACAGTCTCGCTTTTTCGTTTTAGGAGAATATAGGGCCAAAAACTAACCAATGGCAGAGAGAGCAGATAAAAATGTCTCTATTGCGAAGCACCGATTTTTACTCCCCATTGCCCTTTCGAGCTTTAAGCGCACGTGCTTTAAAAATCAAGAATCGAGAGATTTCCCAAGTAAAACACTGCAAGGCTCAAAAATGCAAAAATAAAAGCAAACACGCACTGGTATTAAGTCGGTGATTAGGAGCCCGAGCCATATAATTGGGTCAGAAGCCTTGAATGGTCAATAAATGAGAAGCCGTCGCTGTAAAATTAATGACACAGTCGGCCGCGCGTGCCGCACCCTCTGAATCGCCTGCGTCTTTGGACAATTTAGAAATTTATTGGCGTAGTAGTTTCTTTTAACTTCGTTGGAGACCTCAGTTTCAAATGGCGTGGCTGGGCGCGTGCTGGGTCTCCTTCCGGTTATTTTTCTGAATTTTTTTGTTTGTTTTTTCTGTCTGATTATTTTGTAATCCAACTTTCCCTTACTTCCGCCCTGACCTTTAATTCTCCCGCTGTGTCACAAAATCGAACGATCCCCCCACTCCCTTCGAAATGAGATTAACGACCGTGACGATTTTTGTTTCTGTTTTTGTTCTGACTTTGTATAATTTTAAATATTGTGCTCGATAATGAGCTCTATAGTCACGCCAGTGCGCTCACACAATGAAGGCACAGTAGAAGAATGTTGACAGCTGACGGTGCTGACCTTTTTAACCATGTTTTGTAAGACCAAATAAGTTACATCAACTGCGCATTCGCTGTCCTCCAGTGCAGTGATGGAGAGTACTTGAAGCACCATGGACTACGGAGTACTTGTACTTTATTTTTAGTAGCATCTCTAATTGTGTACTTTGTACAAGTGCTTTTCTGTCGTATTTTCCCATCAAGTAGGAGAACGGAAAGCACAGTGAGGCGTGGGGCCTAGTGTTACATTGCCGATATCTGCCTCATATGGGAACCTTAGAAAATCGAATATGTAACTCTGAACGTCAGACAGTGCGACATCGTCATCAGTTGATGCTACAAATGGCGTAGCCTTGTCAGGTAGGCAGATCTTATTGGAGGACGTATTTCGAGGAAGAAAAACTATTTTGATGACATTTCTTTGTGGTATACAACAATAGTGACCTGAATCCTAGGCGTTATGACTGTAGTAGATGAATGAAAAGATGACATGCTGTTTGCTCGCGCTCAGCCACGTACTGATGTGCGCATCTCAGTAGCTGTGTTATGGGGTGTTACGGCAGCACATCGCGCACGCTGAAGCAGTCTACGAGAGTGTGGTGAATAGTACGGCTTCTACACGAAGTCGAGGTTCCTGCAGTAGATACATACGTTTTCTGAGGCAGACCAAAAAAGACCGAAGTCGTTTGTCGATCCCGACGTTCCTGATATGGCACTGCTAAATAGGAGCGATATTGTTGACGACTTGCCTTCCCTAGAGTCACTAAATGAGCTTCGCTTCAGAGTATCGACACTGAGGTTCAGGGGAGAGCAGGAGCGCCATCTTGTTTCCGCACCACACCGGTGCCATTCCCAGTTGAGGATCAAAGACAGCTAACATAATGCTCGCAGTGGGATAGAGAAGAGTATATGATTGTTGTGCGATAATCCATGTATTGTTCACCAGAGCGTCCCGAGGATGTCAAGGTGAGCTGAAGGCCGTGAGCCTTGATGAGCCGTTTGCAAGAGGAAGGAACATATCACCCGCGCACGATAGATGGCATCGTCCGCAAAAATGCGCCTGAAGTGCGCGTGCGCGTGGCTACCGTGGCGCGGAAACAAGATGGCGCGTGCTCGCTCTTGGAACTCAGTGTCGATACTCTGAAGCGAAGCTTATTTAGTCACTCTAGTGTGATGCTCGCCCCGAGCCATGCTACACGTTCGAAGTTGACCTTCCATCAATTAATTGGTTGTATGCTCTTGGTATCATACTCCCCCACTGGCTGTAACATTCTGCCCGAGTCTGGGGCACACAGTTACCAGAGTTAGCTGTCTATATTTTCGCAATTTGTCGGAGTATCTCTTAAAAACCAGGGTTTAATTCGTATGGCCAATATAGAACAAGATTTGTTCTAGCCTGTGGAGTTACAAATGCAAAGTTTTCTTTCCTGTACAAAAATACAAAAACCGAATAACTTAAGCCGAGCGATTCACCTGCGACTATATAAATGGGTCGATTTGTACTTGAACTTTGAACTGTACCTTCTGCCTCGCTAAATCCGATGAGTTTTCCTGTGTTTATTCAAAATGTATTGATATATATATATATTTAAACTGATTTAAATCGAAATTTATTGACGCAACCAGCGTAATTTTAACGTTCTGAGCTGAAACCGTGATGTTTGTATTTTCTACTTGTGGTAGCACTGATACTGGCTACATAGGTTACCCGTCTAAGTGTCTCCATAAGTGTAGGATATTTGCACGTCACGTTTACAAGAAAAAAATAGAAGAAAAGCACGGCAAGGGCTCGCTTTTACAAAACCGGGCTGTCGTGTGAAGCGAGATTAGACACCATCCAAGCAAGGTTAACTCTCGCCTTCCTTTCACGAAAGCAGGTTAACGCAGTCTCCCGAAAACGTATACGGCTTTCGTTGGTTGGGTCGGTTGAGGTTAAGCGTCAAATATTTTAGAGCTGTTTTTGACGGAGAGGCGCTCGAAGCAGTACCTAAAATACGACGTCAGAAGCAAAATTCTGGTCGAAGTTTTACGTAAATTACGAACGTAGTGTACGGAGATATGTTCCAGACGTTATGAATAAAGCGTTTACGCTGCGATACCTTCCGAAAAAGTTTGATCACGTACTGCAATCAGGTATCCGCACAAGCGACTTTATATAGGGCGAGATGCTGGCGGAGAAGGGCGAGGATAAAAGCACGCACCAAGAAGATATCGCGAAAAAAAAGCAAAGAGTACCGGAACAACGTTGGAGGAAACGTTGGAAGATTTGTTACAAAACGCGAGCAGGAGGGCGCTCAAAGCGATGCTGCTATAGGGGACGCGCAGCGGAAGAAGGAATACTCTGTGGCGAGCGTACAGAATCTTCTGGAGGCGCAAGGAATCCGCGAGAAACCGTCACATATAAGGCTGAGATGGTCAAGTGCACTCAACGCTAATGTTGCTTCTTTCGCCCTCGCTAGTGTCTCGCTCGACGTCTCAGCCGGTAAAATCACTCTTGTGGATATCGGGGTCGCTCACACATACAGCAACGTCAATGGTAACGTGCCGTTGCCGTCGCCGTTGTCATACGCCGTCGTTCATACCTCAGTCTCGCCGTGGTCGCGTAATTTCCCGCAGGGCGCGAGATCTGCCTTTTCGCGAGAAGCTAAAACGGATGCTAGCAACGACGCGCGTGATTCTGCTTCATGGTTATTCGTGGGAGCTTTTCTGCTGTTTTACCTCAGTCGGAAGGTAAATGCAGAGAGTAGGCAGAAACGCCGAAGGTCCTTGTTTCGCGAAATTCGTCGCCCATTGGTCAGTGTAGCGTAGATGGGGTCACGACACGGCAAATGTTGGACATGCCTCAACGCCCTTTCGCCGTGGGGCGCGGGTGATAACGGCGTCGTTACAGCGAGAGAACGGCTCGATCTGCCGCTGACGCCGCTCCTTTCTATTTCCCTAACCTAGGGAACCTGTTTAGTAATGAGTATGCTGAACCCGAGGGGCTAAGCGGCGAGTTATTGCTTGGGAAACTCGTTGAACTTCTTAATCTTCTGCTTGCTATACGGAGATTGAATATAGGGACTCGCTAACTTTACAAAGTTTTACAGGATCGTTAGCTCCCTCCGAATCCGAATTCGTAACGCCGTCACACAATCAGAGCGCAGCCCGCTGAGTCGGACGCTGGTACGGTTTATGGGTGAACGACTCGCTAAACATGACAGGGAGTTCCTTTCCGAATCCGTTTCGAGAGGTGAAGATGTCGTCCTGTGGCGAGGCGCAACCACTGTTTGTGGAACCCTTCTCATTTCACGCAAGCGCGTCATGGTTGACGATGATCTACCTCTCATTCGTGAAATGGTTTGAACTAAATGCAGAAAAAACGAGGCAGCTGCGGAGATCGCAATAGAAGCAGACACCAGAACAACACAGTACGGTACACGTGACTCATTCCATTTGTTCCATCGCTGCTAGGGGTCGCCACGACGTCGGTGTCGTACTGTGGAGCGCCGTCCGTTGCACTAAAACACATCGGAGGGAGCTCCGTACCACGGTCTCAAGACGGATAGGAAGTCTGAGTCGAGGTGCGCCTACGATTCTCTAAAAGTCTGACGTTCCTGTAAAGCAGTAAAGCGGTCATCCAAGCCTTCCAGTAGTTCATGTTCATTCCCGTTCATCAGCGAGCATTTGGCGTCCGATCAGCGTGGCTTACCCGCAGCAGACGGCGTTTACAACCGACGTAACGAACGTTCCCAATACCTGGCTGCTGTTCGTTGCAGCACTATTTCTTTTCTCGCGCCATCGCAACAGTTGCCAGGCGTTAAGTACGAGGCAAACATCGGCGCTTGTTAGGCGTATCCTGAGGCACTTTTACTACGGGGCGCTGTATAGAAGAGCCGTTAGACGGTCGTTAACCCTTTTAGTCCTCTGAAGATCGACCGGATTCTGCGAGAAGATTAAGTTGCGCTCCCCGTTTGCTTCCTTCTGTCATCCTACCTCATCGATGAGAGTCTGAAAATCTGTGTCGCATGATGTCACGCCGCCGCTCTAGTTAGTCCTAATTAGGGTTTCCGATTTCATGCGTTTGTCCGAAGATGCCAGAAAAACACCCACCGAATGCATGTTTGTTAGTTCGGTATTTTTCGAAGAAGTCCGAATATATCCACTCTATTCCGAAAATGTCTTTAGCGATGGTAAATGCGAGAAAGCGATTTCTTTCCTCTCCGGACAAGGAAGAAATGGGAAGTCCTACTTTTGTACAGGGACAAGTTCTCTCAATTGTCATGTGATTGTTGTAAAAAGGACGAAGATCATCGGACATCGTTCACGCGCGCATCTACCATTCAGTCCTGTATCGTTCTACGGTCGGTCCATTAAATCCTGCACCTTTCAGACTCCGGTTTGCCATAGTTCTCAACAGTGATTATATATAAAAAAAAATACCAAGGATATCTCCTGAAGCTTATCCAGAAAATGCTGTTATCTTCATTCTGTTTCCAGCTTGCAGTACTCGAAGGTAGCCATGAGCGTGAATCTGAGCCTTGCCAAACCAACAACAACAACAATAAATAAGCAAGAAGTGATGAGGACATGGGATGTTTCTCCGTAGTAGCCACAGGAGTGACAGGACCCTACCCCACCAGTGACCCCCCCCCCCCCCACTTGTCATACCAGTTCCTAGTGTACAGTGCGCATTCTAGGAACTGGGTCTTGTGAACCAGAACGAGCGTGCTGCCATGTCGAATAATAGCATGATGACCTGCATGTGTGTGTACTACAAGTTCTGCGCGTTTGTGATTTGGCGTTTTCCGCAGTATAATCTTCCGATTGTTTATGCTCTCTGCTTGCTTAGAAATGCAAAAGCGTGGCCTTTCCCCCATAAGGTAGTGTATCCACCCGAGTTCGGATTTCTACTGAGGACGTACATGACACACGTACCAACTAAAAATGATTGCTTCAAATAGTCCGTCTTTTCCTCGTACAGTTTATAGATACAGCAGTTTACCAGAGAAAGTTGTGCAATCTGCAACCTGTAATCCGTTCGTCCACCAGTTCGAAGAACTCGTTCTGAGCTTGTGACTTTGTGTTATATATGTATTGTGCTTACGAAAATCTGAACTGGTTTGCTAATGCGCAGACCTAATCGGGTTTCCAAAGGTATCATAAACGCTATCAGGAACTGGGTATTTATTTTTTAGCCTTCACAGGCTTCACTTTAGTCCTCGGTAGCTCAGTCGGTAACGTGCTGGCTTGCTGATCTCAAGATCGCGGGTTCGATCTCAGCCGAGGGCGGTAGCAATGTGGGGGAGGTAAACATTGATTCCAGTGCTGGTGTCGTAGCACGTCAAAGGTACCCCAGGTGGTCCAAATTATCCGCAGTCCTACCCTACGGCATGCGCAACGTATCGCCACACTGCGCAGACAAACCTTAGGTGTAACACCACGGTAGCATTATTATTATTCATAAACCAAAAAATAGGCTTTTCTAAGCGAAATAAATGCCTATAAACGGCGGCCGAATTTCCGTAAAAATAAATGCCGAAACTCCTAGCCCTAACCGAAAGCCCTAACCTTTCGGAGCGCTAGCCTTAGTAACACAGGTACATGTCCTTGCGAATGAAGAGAGCAATGTCAACAGAAGGACAGCTACTCAGGTGTGACTGTCTGAGTCTAATGTATTTCTCGAGGACGGTACACACCAGCTTGCCAATATATTTTTCTTGCTAGTTGTAACAGTACTTCCCTGTCGTTGCTCACGTTGTCAAGATGCCTCTCTATGTAGAAGTGGCTCGGATAATTGCTATGGCTGTCGTTTAAATATTATTGTCTTCGATTGCAGCTCACTCAGTTCTGCTGCGTTCCAGAATGAACCGCAAGTGACAGCATCATATAGAACGAGTAAGTACTGCTGCTCCATTTTTTTCATTTAATTTTGGTTACGCACCAGAGTCACCTCCAGTGTGATGATAGGAACGCTATCACCTCTGTATAAACTTCACAGGCAACGTATTGCGGCTACACTAACGCCACAATGAATTCTAATAGGAGTAAAGAAAAACAAGTCGGAAAGACGAGTTCAATTTCTGTTCTTTTTTTTTCTTACAAACAAACAAATAAACAAACACTAAATACACAAAACAAATGAGTAATGTTTCATGTGCTTTGTCATGTCTGCCTTTATCAAAATGACGCAATAAGTGCCAAGGGATACAACTACGGATAATTGCAAATGGTTGCAAATAACTGTTTTACAAGTATAACAATCCCACCTGTTCGGTCAACGAATCTAAATCGCGTTTCTCACTGTTTGCTCTCAAACCACCTCATCATCTGTTGGAACATCTGTTCGAAGTGTACTGGGGTAGCCAGTTCGACTTCGCCGAAACTCACATCCCCATTTTTTTTATCATATCACATCACATCCAAAGTGATGAAAATGGCTAGTTTCGCCATAAAAAAGTTGCAGTTCTTTTAAGGGTATATCCATCCTTTTTTTATTTTTGCAAACCCTTTATATTTTCGTTTTACCTACTTAATATTTTCTTCGCTTGTTTGTTTACTGATAATCTCTCTCCTGTGGCACGTTAAGGTTGTAACAGTGCATGCAATCGTACTGGTTGCACGATTGAAATCGCATTAGTTTTCCAATTATCGTTTTTTACTGTTACTTTAGTATTACCATTACGGAGTTCGGATATTTCAAAGCTCAGGTTGCCAAAATCAAAGGCAGGAAACGTACGTCATTCATGCCACCTTTGTGATTACGTGTTTACCCCATCATGCAAGCCGACGAGAAGTTCAGTGTTGGCATTTGGTGAAAGGATTGGCGAGTAATGCGGTTGCAATACTGGCTAATTGTCGGTACGAAGCAGCGTTATGGACTCTCTGTGGTCGTCTGCAATAGCCAGGAATCTATATATGGAGGGTCGTTTGTCGCGCGCTTTGGGAGCATCGCTAACAAGGTTAGTGGGTCTCACAGTATACACCTACATGTTGTCTCCTCGAGCGCGTCCTAAAGATGCAATGGGTTGAGACCTACAGATACTGCAGGGTGCTGAACTGTGTCTTGTTAGCTTGAAACTATATAGTTAAAGTAAGGTTAGGTAATTAAAAATGTCTAGCACTCTTTCACACTTACGTCCCGCTGTGATATGTGCTACGTGAACGGTAACGATGACGATACGGCTGCAAATGATGATGACAAGGACAGATAAAAACATAGGGACGTGAGTTGCGACAAGATAGGACTGGCTACAGTCTTGAAAATGAACTTCACCACATTGCATGGGGGGGGGGGGGCGTATGCCGTTTTTGTGGCATTATGCAGTTTAATGTGTTCATCAAATCAGGGGAGAGAACATTGTCAAGCGGGATGATGATTGGCTCGGAGCGTGCTGGTGAGGCTCTGTCTTTAAAGTGTACAAACAACCAACACCGTGTCAACAAAGGAAAATGACATAAATGAAATAGCAACTAAAATGCAAAACCAACAACCTACACATTTTTTGCTTATTCTTAAACGTCTCCCGCCCATATCTGCATGTGTATGTGTATGGGCCGACCTTTCTAAGGAATTATTTACATAGGAATAACAAGCCGTCCTTTCCAGATAAATAGATCCCCCCTCCCGATTTTTCCTCTTTCTTTTCTCTCTCTTTTTCTCGCTTAAAATTACACCATCCATTCTCGCATTACGGTTGTTACACTCATCAAGATGAGGCCACAAAAAACGCATGGACAAATTATGGTCAGCGCTATACACTGGCAGTAAAGCCCTTGTTCCGGCCCAAGTTAAGTACAGCCATAACTCCTCTTTCCGAAACGCTCAGCCATAATGTATTCCCGTAGAAGACACTGTCCAGTTGTAAAACGGTTTCTCCTGGCCAAGTACATCCTACCTCATCCTGAGTCCTAATGACGTTATGCTCGTTCTCCATAAAAGTTACGCATTGTGAACACCAATATTCAGCGATCGGCGAAAACATATCTACCTCGAATTCACATTCACTGACATATGATTACACATATATATACCCTTATACGCGAGAATCCTGCGCGTTGGACAACATCGTTTAACTCGGACATGGCATTGAATCAATTGTCGTCGCCGTCCAGAGGAACGTGGCTATCTCCACAGGAGGTTTCGTGTTCGAGTCTTGTGTTGTCCTCTTCGTCTTGTGTGTTCCTCAAACTCAAGCAAATGTTACCTCTTCCTGAAGCTTATCTGCTCAACGCAGCGGCACGCGTAATGCTTCTTTGTACGGAGTAAAACTCGTGTGTGCATGTGTATTGTACTGCAATAATATACCTTCAGTTAAGGGATATACCAGCGGCATGGCCGAGCGGGTTAAGGCGTCCCGCTCGTTACTGGTTGCCAAGATCGTCCTGAGGACTGGGAGGTAGTGGGTTCGAATCCTACCACCGGCTGTGCTGCCTGAGGTTTTCCCTTGATTTTCCGACGACTTTCCTGACGAATGTTGGCACTGTTCCCCCTGAAGTAGACCCAGGACGCATACTAACCCTCTTGTCCCACGCTCCTTCCTGCTGTCCTCTCACCATCTGTCCACGTCTGCGCGCCGCTCATAGCCACAGTTGCTTCGCGGCGCTAACACGGAATCAAAAAACTTTAGGTACTTTTTGTTTTAAATTCCTTGTTAACGCCGCGAAGTAACTGTTGCTATGAGCGGCGTACAAACGCCGACAGATGGAGGGAGGACAGGAGGAAGGGGTGGGGGACAGGGGGGTTAGTATGCGTCCTGGGCCGACTTCAGGGGGAACTGTGCCGACATTTGTCTGGAAAGTTTCCGGAAAACCCAGGGAAAGCCTCAGATATAGCACAGCCGCTTCGGGGATTCCAACCCGCGTTACCTCCCAGTCACGGCGTGGGGAGTGTTCATCCTTCGTGGCCGCTAATGCGACAGGAGCTGGTTTTTTTTTTTTTCATATTTTTTAGCTGGTAGGACAGGTACCAGATTGTGGTTGATAAGGGCTGCAAGATAATGTGCATTTAAACTGGGCGTGGTCAAGCTAGTGGAAGTGGGGTTACTAGCTTGCTGTCATGCATTGTAAGAAAAAGACTGGGTAAATTGTGGAGCAATTGCAACTTCTGGCCCCCTAGATTTCAATGACTTCACATTTTACTCCCCTGCGCACTGTAATTTACCTCCATCACTGGGAAAAGTTCCGAAACACATCGCGTGAACTTCTATGCTTTTAATTCCGAAAGGATTAATGATTGCAGCATTGCACCAAGGCCCAAAATGAAAAGAAATTACTCTTTTTTTTTGCTTAGAGTCTAGATGATCATGATTACGATGATCTGCTTAACAATATTGCATTCGCTCTATTTAGCAAGAACACACCTGCTTTTCATAACTCTTTGAAGAATTAGATGTTTCCCATTTTACCTTAATTCCCTACTTAGTATAATCCGTTTGTACTTCCAATCTAGAATTCTATCTGCTCGACACATATGGATGTTTACTGAACCAGAATTTAAAAAAAAATGTAGATGCGTTGCCTCACCTGCTAAATATAGCTCTTAATGGTCGCTTATGTAGTCTGTAACAGGAGGACCACCCCGACAGTTTACTTTAGAAAAAGACTTAGGGCGAACGTTTAATAAACTTGAACAATATATTCCTATAATAGCGCTCTTCTGGATGCCGAACAGTTTACGACCTATGTGGTGCTTTATTTACTGCCGTAGTAACTCTTCCCCCCACCCCCACACGCACAACTTTTTTTACTGCTCCTTTTAAGGGCTATTACGGTCCTGTGGATGCATTCGGAGCAAGAAAATATGGAACAGTTTTGACGCTGTTGTGTTGAACTACTGCGTAATTAACTCAGGTGTACCCTTCCGTCGTTAGTACATAGAGTGAACCCTCATGTTTACTCCCCGTTCGTTTTGTGGCGTAACGTCATGTTCGAAGAAGAGCGGTGGCAAGGGGGCACCGGTCGAAGAAAACCCGCACTCTTCTTCTTCTTTTTAAGTGATGGGAGAGGTCAGCCAATATTTGATTTGCTACTCTCAAAAAAATTCACTCGAACAAAAAATTGCACACACAGAAATTTGAAAAAAAAAATCACAAACACAGCACGCACTCTCTGTTGCCGGAAGCATGCCACTATATATCATACAACAACAACAACAACAAATAAATCCTGACTATGACATGGGGTGATTCACCATTGGAGAGCAGTACACAACCACATTATACGCGAAACATTACATGTGAGATATGAGAATGGAGTTAAAGTTATGTGGAAGTACAACAATTGAGCTGCCATCCACTGACTGCGCTACGCCTCAAAAAGGAAGATGCAGAAAAAAAAACATGAAAGAAGCGCCAATGGTCATGGAGATACAGAGTATACAGCGTCTGGAGCAAACTAGTAGACAAGAGGAACTCCAAGAACATCAGAAGACATCCACGGTGTTGCACGTGGCTCTGACATGGGCCAAGAATTGCAGCCAGGTTGAATGTCTGTCGGCTATAGCGGTACTCAACTGAGCACAGAGTTGCCGCCTCTCCGTTTCGTAGAGCCTACATTCTGTTAGGACGTGCTCGATGTTCGCTACGAGGCCACATTTGAAGCATAGGCTGCTGTCACAGTACTACAACATACTACAACGTTCTGTTATACGTATCCATAAATACTGCAAAACACTTGTACAGATTTCAATTTAGAGCAAGCTGGCAATTTGCAGCGGACAATGGAAAGTTCCTTTCGTCCTGTGCAGACCGGGGAACATGTAAAGCTGTTAGGGTGTTTACTTGAAGTGAACTTATAGTGTGACCTTCATGTCTTGTACAATGACATTATTGGGTCACGAAGGGATCATGCTGTGACCGTTCACCCGACCTGTGACATGTCGGCATCCCCGGCAATACTCGCGCTGACGCCGCGGCGAAACGTGCCCATGCGTTAGAGCCGGATGGTGGAATACATATCACGACACCCGCCTGCCAACTGCAGCGACGCCGCTTCCTTACTGTCAACACAAAGCTGTTTGCCAAGGATGCTGCCAGAACCAACCCATTCTTGAGGTCCATTGACCCAAGGATGGAGTACATTATCTGCTGTCGTGTCTCAGGGAGGGAAGAATCTGTCATACATCGGCTCCGCCTCAACGTCGCCCGCACTCCGTCACTGCTATTCAAAGTGGACCAGCAAGCCACACCCTTGTGTTCTACCTGCAACGTTGAGGCAGATATTCGTCACCTTCTTCTCGACTGCCGCCGTTGCAAGACCTTCTTCGACAAGCTCAAGTCTCGCCTGACCAGCCTCGGATACTCCATCTCTGTCGCAACACTACTTGACACACGGAGCAGTGGTGTGACCGCGGCGCTTCTCCACTGCTTGCGTGATACCGGTCTCCTCAGCAGCCTGTGACATCGCTGCTGTTGCTCTGAGGGTGCGAAAGGTTTGTTTTTGCCTCGCACGCATGTACGAGCTACATGCACGCAGCTTACAGTGAAGCACACCGTTCTGATTCCCGTATGTGTCCCATTATGATGATGTTCCGCGGAATACAGAGGTAGCTTGTACCTGGAAACGGCGCCGGTATACCTCCTGTATTTATCTTTTTTTTTTCTTTGTTTCGCAAGAAGCCTTTCAGTTGTCACTTGTCACTTGTCTGTTTGCACGAGGGTCACCCTATGTACACGCGTACTTTTTCTTTTTCTCTCACGCAGCCAGAGGAAAGCAATCACGTTAGAGCAGCATCCACTGTCTTTTTTGGGGGAAGGTCTTTCGTCCTAGCATTTCATAATTAGGTATCACGTGATATCCGCGAGGCGTTGGGGACGTGAGTGTACCGCCCGGAGCTACGGTCTTGGTGACTCATGGTGAATGATATTGCAACTACGAGGCCCCCAGTAACAGATCAGGTTCCTCCCCTTTCCCTATACAATGCACGCGTGACTCATGTGTAATGTGGGCGACATACATGCACCATTAATAGTTCAGGTTACCGCATATCCCCATCCGAGCTACAAAGCACTTGCGCTGTATCGATTTCTTACTTGTCCAGTGCGCATTCCGTGACAGCCATTGGAGGATTACAAGAGGAGTGTTGGAACAATGAGGCAAGTCGTGTCCTCTAGCGGAAACGATTATGTCGTTACAGGTCTGTAGCTCTTGTGTTAATCGAGCGTCTATAACGCGTCTTTTGAATACCGCAGCTACAGCACCCGCATGGGATTCTGATTCACGGATGTTGCCATTATTTCCAGTAGGTACGATAACTTCACGGTGCCGTTGTTAGCGTTCTACTACTTGTCTGTCTAATATTACACGGCAAAGTGGAGCAAACGACGGGGTAGGACCAGGGCTGAACACGCGGCACGGAACAGTGTAGGTTACGTTTCGTCATATGGTTCATGGTACATGTTTGGAAACCACCCAGGTCCGTCAATTCAGATTAAGATTACTTTTTTGTTGAGGTTCTGAGCCTCAGCCAAGATGCGGGATATCGCGTGAAACTAACCGTACATGGCTCGCTATGGAAAGCGCAATGGAAAGCTCGTGCTGTTTCCCAGCCCGTCGTCGCTGCCTATTTCAAATCCAGTGCCTCGCCGTAAAGAACACCATGTCATATGACCACCAAACTCACGGTGGAAAGAAGAAAAGGAGGCGCCCCAACGGCTCTTCGACAGAAGAGAGCAAAACGTGGGGCAAGTGACATGAGGATAGGAGATGAGCTGTAGCTTTTTTGGAGCCATGCGAGGGTCACGTTACCTGAATAGCCCAATGAGGTTGCTTTGCACACGCCACTTTGGGGGCCACTTCGGCGCGCTACCACCACACCTCTCCAAGTATTCCGGAACTATGCGTTGGGGGCTCCCATAGAGATGTATGTAACCGAAATCGGAAGACGAGCGGTGATGTCACTGGGGTGGCCCCTAAATTCGGCTTCAGTTCTCAAAGCAAAAGGGCTCCTCCTCTCTTTCCTTCCTCCATGACCAAACTTTTTGTGTGTGTCGTCTATGGTTTCACTTTGGGGGTAACTTTGGTGCATGTCTAGTTTAGGTCCGCCATTCGATTTGGACATTGAAATGTTTATACCTGAA
The DNA here is from genome assembly GCF_037126465.1 of Ornithodoros turicata. NCBI lineage: Eukaryota > Metazoa > Arthropoda > Arachnida > Ixodida > Argasidae > Ornithodoros > Ornithodoros turicata. The sequence goes on from NC_088205.1 coordinate 69,792,829, forward strand.
TGTAATTATGCAAAGTGCGTCGTAACCCATAATAAATAAGCGGCGCTCAGTTTCACAAATTCCTCCAGATACAAGTTCCTCACGGAAAGCTTCGGCAACGGCCGCCATCTCAGCTCCATACGCTCATTGTTTACCTATCATAGCCTGCGCACGCCTCGTCCTCTTCCCAGCATGCTTTGCGCCTGTTCGTTGCTACGAACGCACAGCAATTCCGCTAGCCGACGACGACGAACGGCCTCCTTACTCAATTGCTGCGCGCCAAAAATTGGCACAGTCTGATGTCGTCACTGCATAGAAACCCCTGACGGAACCCCCTACCTGGTGGAACCGCTGTGCGTTCTCAGCAACAACGAACCGGCGAAAAGCATGTCGGGAAAACGGCGAGGTGCGCGCAGGCTACGATAGGTAAACAGTGGGTGCGTTAAGTAGGCGTCCCTCTTTTGGCCAGCGATCGCAACCATTATTTTTTTCGGTTCAGGTTCAGGCATATTGGTTCGGTTCGGGTTCAGCTCCGCAGCAGCGGAAGATATCGGTATATATATATATATATATATATATATATATATAGATAGATAGATAGATAGATAGATACTCATGGAACGATGCGACAGCACCAGAGGACACGTGTTTTTCTACGTGCAGCCATAGAAGCCATCTTAATCTGTAAGTTTGAATTTCAAACACATCTAGCGTCATTTTTCTTATTCTTTAATGGCTTTTTTCTTCTCTTTATATATATATATATATATATATATATATATATTGTCCTTTTGTTGTTGTTGTTGCCGACACACACAGCAACAAAGCGGTTCACACAACACCGCGTGTCACAGATCTGCATTTCGGTGTTTGCACCGGCTCCGGGGTCTGCAAATCAGTGTTTCAATTTCAGTTGTTCAGTGTTTCAGTGTTCAAATCTAGTGGCAAACCTAAAATAGATATGGTCCATAACTTTATGCGTACAATAATTGCTTTTTCCCTTAGTGTACATCCGCCAGTACCATTATAGCAGCTTTCAAATACCGTACATAGTTGTTACGTGTAATAAAGAAATTTACCAGTCGACGTTCCCGGCTCAAGAAGATCAACTTAACTTCCACTGGGGACATTAAGAAGCGGCGTCTTTTCTTCTTTACATCCCTTCCGTTTTTATTCAAGGGACTTGCTCCATGTAACCTTGCATTTTCCTCTGCGGTTCATCTCTCCCTGTGTGTGTTTCAATTTATCTGAACGATTATCTATGTACTGCTGAAACATTTGTAAGTTGACGCTGTCTGTTTTACGAAAATTTCAATATGTCCACTTACATATCTTTTTCACGACCGTGTATTTGGGCACACACTCATAAATATGCAAACTCAACTCTACGATGAAGCGGTTTGCGCATGCTGAAACGTGCGAACAATTGGAGTAACAGAAAATAGATACTCCTCGCCTAAGCTATCAATTTTATGTGTGAAAGACACCTTCAACACACCTTTTTTTGCCGAGCTGGTTATTTGAAAACACAGATTGTGCGTCGGGCGCTCGAGAACACAATCTGCCGGCCCATCAATTCGCCTTTCCGGCGACTATCTGTATTGACTATCTGTAAATAATAGAAGAAGGAAAAGAGAAGACCAGGGCCCGTTTGTATAAAGTCGGTCGGTATAAAGTGTGTATAAAATCGGTCTCACACTCGAGTTCGATCTCAAGCTCGTGCTAATTGTCTGAGACATGTAGTCGTCTCCAACATGCAAAACAACAGAGCACACGAAGCTTGGTGTCCATTTTATTGAACAGAAGTACCGTATTTTCACGCGTATTAGCCGCGGCTTATGCGCGATTTATTTTTTTCGCGGACGCTCTGCGGCTTATCCGTGGGTGCGGCTTATCTGGTGACTATTTTTCCCTGGTACTTTCCCCATACCCCGGGTTAAACGAAAGGGCCGACAGTGTCTCATGTTTTTCGGAACAGGACCGCCCTGCCAGTGCACGAACAATACCGAACAGGGGCGGGTCCACTCCACATTCGAGTGGACTAACCCGTCAATCCACGAAAAACACGCAACAAGGGCACAATCCGATCTTAGTAGAACACTAGAACTGACCTCCTTTGTTATACATCATGCCGACACCGGAATGTGGACAGGGCTTATGGCCTTCCCCACGGTCTCCTTTGTCGGCAGACCCACAGGAAGGGTTCAATACACCTGTCATCGGGATAAAACGTGGTCAGCTAAGCGTCAGTTCTCATTTGACTATAGCAGCAGCATTCGTGGACACGGGCGCGGCAGTTAGAGGTGAGGCATGGCTCCAACGCTGAGGCACAGCCACGACAGCGGCTTCAAACTAAAAGTCATCGACTTCGCGGACAAGTACGTGAACAGGGCAGCTGGCAGGGAGTACGGCGCTGACGAGCGTTGAGCGTCTCTGTTGATTTTGTATGTGCATCACTGGTTTAGCGCACAAAGCAGTCGCGTCGTATTACCCGCGGCTTATCTGCGAGTGCGGCTTATCTGCAAAAGCATTTTCAAAATGTATCTAAAAACGAGTCCTGCGGCTTATCTGCGGTGCGGCTAATACGCGTGAAAATACGGTACTTACAATGTTACTGAAATATCTGTGTACAAGCCTTCACGTTGTTGTATCAACTTGCGCACTGAATAAAACGCAGTTGACAGATTCTGTCACCATTTTGTAAAGAAGGGGTGTATATATCAGGGACTGAAACCGGAACCGAAAACTTCTTGGAACCCAATTTTTTTCAAGAACCGTAACCGGAACGTAACCGCAATTCACCATCGGCAATTAACCGAAACCGTAACCTGGACCAGAAAATGGGGTTTCCGTTACCGGTTTATACGAATTGGTTCAAGGGTGAACGCGAAGAGCTTTGGATGCGATATTTATACCGCTTTACAACTCTCATTAGCGGTGTAATACGTGCTTCTGCTAAAGTGGATCTCTTCGTCATGTTTCTTTCATTCAGAAGTCGTATAAACAAACATACCATCTTATGCGCTTGGATCCATAATCGTATGACATACGCATCGTATGGCATGTATCGCGTATGAAGTCTAATTGAGGAGGTTCTAGTCGGTACAGGGTAGCACGTAGGTCACGTCGACGTGAACTGTATCGAGGGCAGCAAAGCAAAATGTGTTGTGTGTTCTTTCGGCTTCGCCGTATGTACAACAATTGGGCGAATTCACCTTTCCAATCCTGTAGAGAAAAGCCCGACCGAGGAGTGCTTCCATGTCGAAGGCGATTTATGTAGGGTTCAGTGGCACAGTACGTAGACGGGTTGAGGTTTCGAAAAAAAAATAGGGTGGAGTTATGGGGATGGTGGTGGTGACGATTCCTGCTTTCTGTTGCCAGCCTAGCTCATGCAGGCACCATGACGAGTGTAGCCGGGATGAGATGAGAAGAAAGGCTGATAGTTCGAAACTTAATGGGTAGATCAGTCGCCGTTAGGTACGAAGTAAGAAGCCCCGTGAGCAGATAAACTCCGAGTCAGAGCCTTCGGTCGATTCCAGTTTCCTGGAGGAAGCAGGCTCTAGCTCTGTTGTACCGAGCGTCCAATTCTTGCAGTGTCGAATGTGCTCCTGCCGCAGTTCGTCGTATGCAAGACAGCAAATCAAGAGGTGTTCGATCAGTTTCGGTTTCCGCATACCTGGCTCGACTCGACTTCACACCTGCTAACTACGTCCGCTTTCCTCGGTACATATAGTAGTAGATCAGGCAATGAAACATAGTAGGACGTACACAACAATCACACGTCGTCATACACTTTGCCCAGACTGCGCTTGGCGTCAGACCCCGTGAAATGCACATGTCGCGCACTCTTGCATGTGCATGTTGTCAAGCGAATGTTCAACCTGAAATTTGCGCTAGAGGGTTTTTTCTCTTTCATCTGCACCAAATATAACAACCGGGAGTATATTCTCACGTAAATAACAATCATCAAACTGCAGACAGACAACGTAAGGGGCATCTTTAGGATGTGTCCTATTGCCTCTTCAATCCCTTCCTGCAAACCCTAGAAAACACGCGACCTGCTGTCACCACCACCATCAGACGTTTCGGCGCAACATTGCAAAGTACCTACTTGCTGCCGACAGAGCCTCGATTCATCATAGAAACAAACCAGTCGAAAAGAAAGGCACGTAAGAAAAAGGGCGACGCCCCATAAGAGAAGTAAGCAGACAATTTATTTCTACACTGGGCATTAACATTGATGTACACTATCATACATCAAAGCTTTGATTTATGGACCGTTTGGAGCTACTTTCTGCCAGGTTTTATGTTTCTTCGCTTACCAACAGAAGAAATAAATAAATGTGTGACCCAGTACAGCACAATAGCCGAGATATCTTTCATTCGTTCTGTACTCTTTTCTTTTTCTTTTTTTTTTACATATCGGAGTCATTTATTCTCTTTCATTTTCTGCGATACGCGTTCCTCGGCAGTGCTGAATTATTTCGCGAAGATTCTCGTGCACTTATTGCTTTCTTGCGACTCTTTTGTCATTGGATGAAATGGAAGATATCTTTCTTCTCCAGTTTTTCGTCCTTCTTTCTCTCGTCGTGTCCCGAGTGAGGCCGGATTTATGTGAGTGGGTTCTTCCGACCTCTGCCCCCGCTTCAACCCAGTCGATGGAGTGAGTTACTCGTACGATCTCAGTTCGATATGTTTCTCTTTTCCTGTCGTCAGAATTGTTTTAGGTTGAAAGACGATGGCTCTGATTTTGAGGACAGCGAGCGGGAAGATCTAAAGTGTGGAAACCGGTGCGCGCAAACGATTGTTTGTTACGATCTCCTTGATGGCTTTGTTGTCGTCGCCATCTTTCATTACACGAGGAGGACGTACGGCGTCTTACGCGTACCTTCGTTCCATCCTGAAGGACGTTCCGTTGCAATGATTCGCTGCCAGTAGACGTAACATGCAAGCGCGACCGCAAACGCAGCAGGGTGAATGAGGCGTTACTGATCTACTTACCGCATTTGTTGTAGATTACCCTGCAACTGAGTCGGAGCCTGCCACCTGAGACACTTTTGTGTTTTGCGTGTCGTGTTCAGTCGTTTGAATGTAGAATGAAGTGTGTGTGTGGGGGGGGGGGGGGGGGAGAGCACCAGTCCAGAAACGGTGTGCCCGTCCGTCCGTTGCCCTCTCCTGTAAAGCGTGCTTTGTCCGCAGTGTCACAGTGCACACAGGAGAAGCCTCGATACAGTGTGTCCTTTCCTAGCTCTCTTTTCGAGGAGACGTAATGTTGATGAGCCGTTACAAAGGAGTGTCTGGGTTGTCTCGCTACGTAAACCCCCAATTGTTATTATTATTATTATTATTATTATTACAATGGAGTGTGCTGATAGTGAAGCGAGTCGTTCGGAGTTGGTTATCTCCGCACCTCGGGAAGACAGTAATGCATTGCAATTTAAAAAAAAAAAAGAACCCACCCTCCAATCTCTGCATCACCAGCTCAAACACAGAGGAAGCGCAAGCTACACAACACCAAGGCGAACGCGATGACGTTCCGGCGGAGGTCATTCTTACCTAACGCAAGAGTACTTAAAAAGTTACCACGAACATTCAAGTAGTTTAGTCCCATGCACATTGCCTTTGTGTTTTGCAACCGAATCTCAAACGTACGAGTAGTACGCTAGAATGCTATTCTGCATGCGCAGAATTTATCGGAATGACCAAAACGTATTTACAAATGTCCGCTCGTAAGCGCCGAGCTGCCAACAAATTATCAACGTGCCCAATCTTTCCGCATCCCTATTATTTTCGTCGTTCTGACCTGTCTTCTCTTCGCGTTCACCTTTAATTCATCCTCTCATATTAACCTCTGTGAAGTGGGGTAGGGTCCTGTGGCTACAACGGGGAAACATCCCATGTCATCATCACTTCTTCATTTATTGTTGTTGTTGTTGTCGTCGTCTTTCTGATATTCACGTGAACGCAGAGGTTTTCATTCTACTATATTTTCATGCTGGTGTTACATGCTACGTCGCAAGCATGTACATGCCTTCCTTTTTTAAAACAAAAAAGAAAATTCGCTAACACCTCAAGATCGAAATGCCTATTCGTGCGTTCGGAAGCGATAACACATAGGCTCGCACTAATTCTCAGATGTAGTAACTTAAAATTTAAACAACAACAACTTTATTTTAGATGATTAATGGGGAGTTTCACTTCATATTTAAATCATGCATACTCCGCACAGAGAGCGCTTAAGCCTCACACAAAAATTGAACGTTAGAAGATAAAATTGGTGGCAGTAATCCTCATCTTTATAGTACCCAAAACCATATATTTCGCAATAAAACAGGGGCGAGCGAGAATCATCTTGTAAATGAGTTTCTACAGCACGAACGAAAGCTTTTTCTGTCTTAAAAGGATCACCGCCCCATTTGTGCGCATTACTTCACAGTTATTATCAAATAACTTGCTTATTCAAAATGAAAACTCAGTATCATCGAGCTCTAATGGAGTTCAGCTACCCGATTACACAGAAGTTGAATCCACCTCAGAGCTTCTCACCTCTCGCGGTCCTCTGAGTACGTGTATTGACAGACCCGCATCGCATTAACTTGAGCCGATTGCACAGGCAGGATTCTAATATGTGGAGTGCTAGTGCGCGTTCACTGAGCATGCACCGCTTTTAATGGCAATACAGTGTTGTTCAGTGCGTGATGGAGTTTTTCCCACTCGCGTCTGGGCATGTGTGCCTCACAGAGTGCACAAATTTGTATAGTTTTCCTGTTCTTATTTTTTCACCAACCTGCTTTCATTTGTTTTGCATATAATAAGCCCTATAACGCGTCCTGCAGTAGCCAGTCCCGACTAGCTTGGGACTAACATCTCCACTTGTTTTCTTTTACCAATCAGTCAATCAACAGTGTTGTTCATCCTTGCAAACATAATGGACATGGCATGTGAACAACTTCGCACTACAGCGTATATCCGTGCGTATATTTCATTTTAGTGGTTTGTTGTGACATTCATTTCTAGCATATGGAGTCGTATGTTTCGTTGTTATTTTAGTACATCGATGTGCACCACAATATCTGCGAGTGTCCTTTCAACATGGTTGAACATGAGATAATTTAAAAAATGTGTTTGCGCAATGCACACTCAACGAACTCATGTAATCATGGAATGCCCGGCAATTACTCTACGTGTTATTAATATCGTGAGGAAGAACCGTCGCCCCGTCGATGCGCATCACCTTTGAACTGATCTTCGAGCTAGAGCTCTATGTTAAACGTTTAAACGTTTTCTTAAGAAACGCGTTTTGTAACACGTTTCACAGATTAAACGTTTTCTTAAAACACGTTTAAACGTGTTCTGTTAGATATACGTTCAAGAGCACGTATACGTATTTAAACGTTTTCTCAGGATACGTTTAAACGTTTTCGTTTGCATAAACGTACAGCGACACGTATACGTATATAAACGTTTTCCTAGGAGACGTTTAATCGTTTTCTTTTACATAATCGTTTTAATCGTTTCCTTTCCTCCTCTAAACACTACAGCTTACTTTCCTTGAAAGACAGTGCAGTGGCATGTTATCGTTAAAGTGGCATGTTACTTTGTCCCGCTCATTTGTGACCTTCTTATATTTAATAAAGAACAGTCACAGCCCAGGGCGCATTTTATTCCGTTTCTTGGTGGTTAATAGAGCGTTGCCACGACCCCGTTCGCAGCGTACAACGAACTCCGCGTTGGCCAATGGCATCTTAACAGTATAAGTATTTTATTTTAATCATTCGATTATTTTAATGAACGTTGGAGATGTAATACTTTCTTTTTTCTTTTTTTGTCTGATATCGGTTTTCGGCCTTTTCTTGTTTCAGCCTAATATAACCGTCTAAAGTTTCTGTTGCTCGTTTATTCTCCATTCAACTCGTGTACCTCTCGGTAGTAGCTTTTGCGCGAATAAAATTTAAAACCAGCGGCATGATCGAGCGGGTTAAGGCGTCCCGCTCCTTCACCAAGGTCGTGCTGAAGACTAGGAGGTGGTGGGTTCGAATCCTACCACCGGCTGTGCTGTCTGAGGTTTTCCTTGGGTTTTCCGAAGACTTTCCAGACGAATGTCGGCACAGTTCCCCCTGAAGTCGGCACAGGACGCATACTAATCCCCCTGTCCCCCACTCCTTCCTGCTATCCTCTCTCCATCTCTCCGCATCTGTACGCCGCTCATAGCCACAGTTGCTTCGCGGCGCTAACACGCAATAAAAAAAAATCGCATCTCTGACACTGTAGCAGCCAAAGTATCTCCGCAAGTGATTCATACCCCGCTATCTCTGCCCCCCTTTTCCCCCCGAACATCTGCTCTCCCCTCTGCATGCACATTGACGTGTCATCTGTGAGGTGTCTGTGCTCTTATCGCTATGGCTGCACGCAACTTGACGTATCAACTGCTGCATATACACATCACGTCCGGACGATCGGAAGCAACATATCGCAGTGTCAGTCGCACACGTCTGCGTGTGTGGGACGGTTGCAGACGGCGGCTTCTTTTCTACATCTTCTCTGCCTCCTGTTTCTGCGGCTGTGAGTATCTCGGAAAATGTGATCTCGGTCGCGCGAATTGGTTTCTTTCTTGCACGTTCGTTGCTTGATGAAATAGATGAGATGCCGGGCGACCCAAGCAGCACAATGTACTGAAAGTCGAGTGCAATGGGGGTGGACGGTATGTGTCCTATCAATGTTCTTTAGTTTCACGGGTCTGTTCAAGGCCTTCAACCTACCCGTCTACCCCCACTGCACTCGACTTGCAGTACACTGTGCTGCTTGGGGAGTAGTATGTCGTTGATTTTGTCGCGAACTCTAGAAGTCTGGATGGCGTGACAAATTTCAGTACGAGTCCTTCACTTGTTCTTATTATCTGCGACTAGCTATTATATCTTGAACTGCTTACAATATTTACTTTATGTAAAAGGAAAAACCTAATAATGTAATCCGCAGCTCGTACCGTGGTACACCACACAGAAGGTACTTGAATCAGGGCGGGGATGTTTAGTAGATGAAGAGATATATATTTCGGGGGGGGGGATATGTTTAATGCAAATAATACAGAAGACAATACGTATTTAGCTGCAAACAGTTCATAGAAGCAGTTCATAAAAGGGCCGACCACATCACTGAGTGACGCCGAAAGGCGTACAACACGGATGAGCACTTCCAAAATTATATTAAATTGTCAGTATCCGCAACATCCCTATAAAAGAAGCGGTCGTGTCGAAAATACATGATAGTGGAGTGAAACATTGCTTACATCATGGGTAACCTTTCCTTTCTCTTTTTTTTTTTTTTATCAGCATTAAACACCCCACCCCCAATTGCTGCTCCTTGCACTTGCGGAAGCGCCTTTCTTTTTTTGTGTTGTCTACCCCGAAAAGGGAACCCTCACAATTATCACTCTCATGGCTTCCTTTGGTCGAAGCCACAAATGGATCTCGACGGAATTGTCCTTTCCGGAAATAGCGTTCGGCGATCGACCACGTGAAATGGCCTACGTTCCTGACATAAGGTGTAAGGACTCCATATTATGGTGCAGTATATTTCTAGGGTACCACGCGTTCAAGCCCTAACGGGGGCGGAAATTCGATATAAAACTACGTGATTGCCCAGATGGCGAGGCTTCCGCCGAATGGGCATTTAACCAACGTGGTCGAGTTAAAAGTTGGGTAAGTGTGCGGTCCTGTTGGGAGAGGCTCGCTTAGCGCAGCGAACATTTTGAAATTTAGTTACGGTAGGAACTGTGCAACTCTGATGCATTGCTCCACAGGTCTGGCGACGGCTCTTTGAAGGCCCCATTATCATCACTTCATCCTCCCCCAACGCGAAATAGGGCAGTGTACCGCCCCAAGCAGCAAAATGTACTGAAAGTCGAGTGCAATACGGGTGGACGGGTAGGTGGAAGGCCTTGAACAGACTCGAGAAACTAAAGAACATTGATAAGACACATACCGTCCTCCCCTATTGCACTCCACTTTCAGTACATTGTGCTGCTTGGGGCCTTAGCGGCGGTGAATCGCCCACCCCATCACCATCCAATGTATGTGTTTGTGTGTGTGATGCATTGTGCAACTTTCGACGAGATTTCTTTGTACGAAAAAGTGAGATGACTGCGTGAGATACCCTTGGGTGTCTACGTGGTTACGAGTTCTGTGATAGCGTAGTTTTCGAAAGGTGCCCCAACATTACTTAGAACGGAGATGTTGGAAGACTAGAGAATTATGATCCTTGCAGTGCTAAGTTTTTTCTTTCCAGCTTTTGCGAGCCTCAATAAACGAAATACAAAATACGCTGAAGGTGCAGGTAATGCGTGAGACAGAAGCTTTGACACCGACTTCTCGGGTCGCCATGCACGATATTTGCAACGCTACACTACTACAGATACTAGAGCACTGCACGGGCCGACTTTTCCGGGCCCGACCCGGCCCGGGCGCATCGAAAAATGGCCCGGCCCGGCCCGACCCGGGCCCGGACCTTCATATTTTTATGCGGCCCGGCCCGGCCCGGCCCGGCGTCTAAGCAAATAGAGCCCGGCCCGGTCCGGCCCGGTGACCCGGCGAGTAGATCCCGGCCTAGTATTTCCAGCCGCGACGTACGCGTTTCTGGCGATTATCAAACAAATTTATAAGTAAATTTATAAGGAGAGAAGACAAACATACAAGTGATGGCGGTTTAACACCGTAACCGCACGAGACCAAATTAAATCCAGAACGCACGGGGCGTTATCGTTACACTGTCAAGATTTTGCGGAGATAGAGCCTGCTGTCGACAAACTGCTTCTCCCAGTCCCTATCCCTCTCACCAAGCTTTGCCAAAGTGATTGTGAAATATGTGAGGAGTGAGGAGCAATGTAAAGTGGCTTGGAGAATGTTCCAGAGGGTCGAATCATGTGCATAATGCAGTACCCTTTGCTTGTCTTTGCAAAATATGCACAGGAATGACGCAAGCGCATGATGATATGAACTAATGCATCTCCAATGTGTGGAATTAGCTGCGTGGCCCGGCCGGGCCTGACTCTCGGGAACATATTTGTCGGCCCGGGCCCGGCCCGGCCCGCGGTGCTGGCGTATTTTGTCGGCCCGGGCTCGGCCCGGCCCGGAGCACACAGCCAATAACAAGCCCGGCCCGGCCCGCGGGCCGGGTTGGGCCCGGGCCGGGTCGGGGGCCCGGGCCCGTGCAGTGCTCTAACAGATACTGCCGTAACAATCGCACCTTATAACACTGGTACGCACTTTCGTTTGTCGTCGTACGTTTCGTTGTCGTCATGAAGTGACAAAAAAAAGAGAGAGAAAGAAAGGAAAACGCTGAGCAACAAGCGTTTTTTTATATCTGAAGTACGACCTCCATATTGGCACGTTGTTGTAGTTACATGAAAGCCGAACTCTGTGCAACAGTGCAACACCGTCTGACTCTTCAAAAGCTTATGGTGTTCCTGACGACCACGCGTTTGCTGCAGACGCTCTACTCTTATACACGATGTTTTCCAATCACCCTCAGTACTCCTTTTCATTTATTTATTGATGATACGTTAAGGACTCGAACGCACTCGTACTCTTTCTGTTTTGTATAACGCAGCCACACAAGGGACCTCTCAATTGTTCTTTGGGCTGCTTAACTCATTTCATTCATTCTCATGTCACTCATGTGGTGTCTAACATGTAATTTATTCATTTATTTCATGTACCCTACAATTCCACGTGAGTAACACTACGTAGGGAAGAGGAGAGCAGATAATGGGATATAGAGTGCTGCATTATACAGTGGTGAAACTCCCCGTGCTACGGTCATCATCTACAGTGAACCCTCGTTAATATGACCCCCGATAATCTGACATACGCGCTTTACGACCACATACTCCTGGGGAACAATGCAGTGAAACCTCTGCAAATCCCCCGTTAATATGACAATTCCGCATTATGACCAAAATTTTCGGGAACGACCATGGTCATAATAATGAGGGTTCACTGTATTTGATGTTGCTTTTCTTTTTGAAATGCGACACGAGATTATATTCGACAAGGGACGAGGATAGCTAATAGAACGAGAACGCCATCTTTTTACAAACTGCAAGTCCGCGCCAAAGTATCCGTCCGTATACTCTCGTAACAACCATAAGTCCCAGGGATAGAAAGAAGACCGACTAGGTGAGACACGGGAACAATAAATATAATGAGAAAAACCACACAGCTACTATACCGCAGCCATCGCTGCTGTACGCAATCCGAGCGTATGAAATAGTTTCGAACGTTCTTTTGAAAATTCCTCTCCGGGTATGTAACACGTATGGAGTGCTAGGAGAGGAAAGCGGAGTAATTTGAAAATGCAAATTTTAATAATGCCGTATTACTACATTCCGTTCATTTGCATACTGTCGTTTCTTTCTTCTTGGCGGAGCCGGGCACTGAATTAATTTTTTCCAAATTTTCTGGGCTAACATAGGTCCAGACGCAGCAGCAGAATATGCCATTTTTTACGACCTGTTTATGCTTCCTCAGGGATAATGGGCTTAATTTTTTCAACATTATTTATGTACCTTTCTCTAGCTTTTTTTTTGTGTGTGTCCGTACTTGTGCGGGCTCGCTGTATTAGGGTACGCCTTTCATATTACATATTTCAGGCTCGTGCAAGCAGCAGAACGGATAGTGTCGGTAAAGCGAGCAAGATGTTATGCGTTTCTCATGTAATTAATTGTTGCACCGTTCCTGTAGGAATGCCAGCACCTCTCCCGAATGAGTAATTTTAATTTAAAAGTTTTTGAGAGTTGCGGTTGATAGTTTCAAATTCCACAATATTTCGAAATATAGCGGGCTGTGTGGCCGTCGTTTCAAGCATAATTCCCTTACACTTACCTTTCCTTTTCATTTCATCCTTTTTACTTACCCTTCTCTTCAGCTGGCCATGTCTAGTTCAGCGTCCAAGACCTCGAACAGCCCCGTATGTCGTCCCCATTTATTTTTTCTTCTTAATGAACATATCCCTCCCCCCCCCCATTCCACCGTCTTGGTTTTACGTGTGTGTGTGCGTCGCAATGTCGTGACTTAATAAAACAGCCAACCCGTCATGCTCAGAACTTCACAAGTTATCATTACCTCACACCAAACAGCGATTTACCGCAAACTGGTGCAATAATCTTAAAGATATTAGTGGCAAAACAGGCACGTTGGAAGGTCGTCCCGTTTTTTGTCGAGAGTGTTTAAACACGTGTTGACAAAAAGCGACAGCATGTCAGCGTCCTGCCACCCCTCGAAAGAACATGGGTCAGACCCGGTACTGATTGCGATGTTCGCCGCCAGTCGGGCGCTTATCGGAGCGAGGTCGCGGCAACGGAATATTTTTATTTTATTTTATTTTTGTTTTAGAAATAGAAATACTATTGGCTGCCCGTTGGAGGCCCAAGTAGGAGTGTACAAAATATAGGGAAGTTACAAACTGCTCTGAACAGCAGTATTATACAAAAATACAACTTCAACATACATCTCGTGGGTACATATTTGGATACATCTTCAAATACAAATACAATATACATTTCATGTATTACCACGTAAGTGAATGCCAGTGACGTTGTTAACGAAGCAATTGCAGGTAGGAGATTGCACAACTTCTTCTGGAAGGCTATTCCACTCTTGGACAGTGCGAAAGAAAAAAAAGAATATTTGAAACAGAAAGCTTCTCCGTCGCGCCAGCGCCGTCAGCGCCGGTCTTGGGCACATATCTGACGTGACACCGCGCCGCCCGTTCTATGCATTCTCAAGTGGAATCGCACGGTTGCATGACGACCGCGGTAATTAGAAAAGCTTTTTTTTTTTTTCGAATGGCGAATAATGCGGAACCTTTCATGGGCGCGAGCGAAGAGAAGGGATACAAACTCCACAGAAGTAACCACCGTATTTATAATATATCTGACAGTGCACAATGAGATACAGCCACTCGTATCTGTCTGTGTCAAAACACCTGTAAGTGATACGTCGAGAGGATGGTTATTTGATGCCTCATAGCTTGCTAGCAAAGACTATAGGCACATTTCTCTGACTCTATAGCCGCTTTTGGCATCATGTTTTCGACTGATACCTCTGTCAGACGGGCACATATACGGCCTTTAGGGTTACGGCATTAAGAAATGGCCGTAAGTTAGACATGACCTTAAGCTCTGGGAAGCTGCTAGACGGTATCCGTGAAGGCATTTTGCCGATGATGTCCACATCGATAAACACATCTGCGAACGTTAAATGTAATGTAGTGAAGTCACGTGTTTTTTTCACACTGAGGGTACACGACAACAACGTTTGGTTGGTATTTTGAAAATTTTGAAAATACAACAGCAAGCTACATTAGCTTTGAAGTGCTTTGGGTATCTTTTTGAGTGGTGTCCGACTTTTTGGATGCAGACGACACGGTGCGATGCCGTGTGCGATGGTTCGAGGGTGTCCGTACGAACTGAACACCTGAACAGAGAAGATAGAAAGCAAAGCAAAGTGCAAAAATGCAACAAAAAAAAGGCGAAAAAAAAAGATGACAGAACATTACGTCGCGTAAAAAACATTTAATTTCGAATTGAATTAAATGTGCAAAATCCTGCTTATGGCGCTGGGTGACGGCGCTTGGGTAGTTTCGATGGAATGTCGTAAACTGTCTTACGAGAACGACGAAGGCATACCTTGAGCTTGCCTGCTCACCCTTATTTCATTTACGAGAACGCTCAGTTTTGTCGCAAGGGCCGTGTTGCTGACCGTCTGGCAAGGAGTTAATGACAGTATGCACTTACGGCCATAACCGTTAAGGCCGTAAGTGGGCCCGTCTGACAGGGGTATGAGTCTCGTATTTCTTTCGTCCTTTTTGGCACATCACTGCGCACCAGGGTTGCGGAGTTCCCACTCCAGGGTTGGAATGATTCCGGAATCATTCCGGAATGGAATTGGAATGGAATGGCGGAAACTGTCCTGGGAATGGAATTAGGCATTTTTTCGCAAACGGAATGGAATTTGAATGTAATGGCCTGGGTGCCACACGGTCAAGGGCGATGGTTTGGTTTGGTTTTAAGAAAAAATATAATGGAGATTCTGGCTTCACTAGTGTGAGGCCCGCAACCCCACATCACTTGCACCAGATACTTTAGTGGAAAACTCCTGTAATGATGATGCCAATGAACAGGAGGAGGAAAAGAGCAGGAGGGCGAAATAACATTGTCTTTGTGCTTTTTCCGTGCTGGGTAATGTCAATCTCCTCTATAGCACTGCTGGGCTAGCTAGTACGGTTACCGGTCCTAATTCTTTTATTGGTGGAATTAAAGGAATGGAATGGGGTTGCCAAGCCATTCCAAGAGTGGGAATTGACCATACCTTTTCATTCCGAGGAATTGAAAGGAATGGAATTATCACAAATCTCCGTTCCTCGGAATGGAATTGGAATGGAATGGGTGATCCCATTACGCAACCCTGCTGTGCACATAGCTTCGTCACTGAAATTTACATCGTGTGTCCGCTTTATTCATACAAATAAACACGTGTGGTCACAACATATTGTCCGAACTTGTGCTGCACTTTTTCCGATATCTTCAGAAACAATAACGCTAAAGAGATCCTCGAAGAAGAAATTATATATGAATATTTTACCTCCGCTACCGCCGTGGGCTTGCGGCAATACGGTTGCGAAATGGTCGGTGCGTAAATACTACATTGCTAGACCGGGAAAAGTGTAAATACTACACTTTTCGGACAATGTAGAACTTCCGTTCTCTCTGTGAGGCTCGTCACCCAAATTACCGGGACCAATATCGCGTCTGGGCTCTGGCGATGAAACACCCCAATCATTATCTGAAAATAAAGTTGCCGTTTGGTCGGGGCATCTGACGGTGATACAGTATCCAGCGGCGTTTCACGGTCGCGAAAGCGGTAACTGTAAATCATTGATCACTTTTGCAGGTCCACATTCAGTTTCATCGAAACTAGAACGAAAGAAATAGAATATATTCGCTCATGCTGTGAACACTCATGCAATGGCCGAACGCGCGTCACGAACGCTATGCGCTGCAAGTCCCCCGGTGGTATTGGAAGCATAGAAATCACGAGAAACGAAACACATGGTCCCTATAGTGAAGAGTTTTCTTAGGTATTTGCACAGATGCAACAGTTCCAGTGTTGCAAAAAATAGACGCTCGCACTTCACATGTAAACGGTGCTGGCTCCCCGACGGCTGTCACGCCAGGTGCTTTCTCCGGAGGCCGCATCGCGGCGCCTCCTGTTTGTCGCACGGTCCCTATAGTTTCATTTTATCGCTACCTTATGCCAGTACTTAGGAGTTTTCGTAGATCGGAAGCTGTTCACGATAAGCCAATCCCGCTACTTTATTCTGCTGGTTGACTTCACATTGCTGACCTTTGATTCGACAGCTTGCTTTATCGTATCGTTTCCGTAGACTGCGTTCGATCTACTACCAAGACAGCCTATACTACTCTGTTCCAAATGCAAATTGGGCTGCGTTATTTCTTTAACGCACTTCTGGGCCTCGGAAGTTTAGCGTCAGTGGAGAGGGACACTTTCACTCTCGCCCCCTCGTTTGTTTCTGTATTGCGCGCCTCGGCTGATAAGAAATGTTTCAACGGGCGGGGATTTAGCAGATTGGAAGGTCTTCATGATAGCGGTTTCTGAAATACGGTAAGCCAGTATTTCTTTGAAGTGGCTGGCATCATGTTATGGATCCTTGGTTTGACAGCTTCCTTTATTGCATCGTTTTCTTAGAGTGCTTGCGACCTGCTGAAACCCCCTAGTGACTGCGTGGTGCATGTCGTCAATATCGTCCGACACCACGGAGTCACACTGTAAACGACGTGATCACGGCAAATGATGATGTGCACGACGGCGTCGTTAACGGTTCTATGAGAAATCTCAAATTCATCAAGAACGATGGAGTAGGTCGCATCGTCCGTTTATGGCTCCAGTTTGTTGGTGAAGTAACGGGTCGCACCGCTCAAATCGAGACCGCCTCACTACGTGACATCAACACTTGTCTAGAGTCACTAAAGAGGGAACATGTACCCCTATTTAGTGACTCTAGTCCTGACAGGGTTGCCATCAACCTGAGACTGGTCACCACCATGATGTTCACCTGCAAACGCGTTCACTTCCCTCTCGTCCAGGTCAACGCCATGACCAATCATAAATTGCAAGGTGCGACCTACAACAAGGTAGTGTACTCCTATAATATCCTCCTACTCAATATGTGGAACTGTCCCGTAACCTGTTGATTAGAAACGGTGTTCCACAAGGTAGCATCCTCGGGCTAGAGCCCTGCGCGCATGAGATTTTTGGCATC
Organism: Ornithodoros turicata; assembly: GCF_037126465.1. Classification (NCBI taxonomy): domain Eukaryota; kingdom Metazoa; phylum Arthropoda; class Arachnida; order Ixodida; family Argasidae; genus Ornithodoros; species Ornithodoros turicata. Next base: position 69,810,145 of record NC_088205.1, read on the forward strand.
CGCATCCGACCCGCATCCGCGCACACGTTATCCGCATCCGATCCGCACCGCAGCATACACAACAGTTTACATCCGCATCCGATCCGCTGAGCAAAATGCACCATGCGCATCCGATCCGCAAAATCCGCACGTTTCGAAGGACGCGTAAAGACCGCCAGAAGCATATGTTGGTATAATTTCGGATGCCTCCATGCTGTCACGGAAGGACTCACAAAGACAGCCTTTCATTTCAAACATTTCAACAAGCACGATATGGGGAGACTTTTGGAACGCGTGGAACGCTACCTCGTCGGTGCTCGCATGGTTCGAGACGCGAGAATGCTTTCAATTCCATCTTGGCCGTGCATGGTTGAAGGTGAACCCGAGCATACGCTAGCTGTCGGCGCGCAATGCAAATAAACTGCTCGTGGAAAAATCACAGCGCGCGGTATATCCGCATCGGACCTCGCGCCATCCGCATCCGATCCGCACACCACGGAAAGTTCTAAATTTTCATCCGAATCCGCAAGTATCTTGCGGATATCCGCTGATATCCGCTTCCATTCGCGGATGGTGCAGGGCTCTACCTCGGGCCTCTCCTTTTCAATATCTACATTAATGATGTCATTAACTGTTCAGCACTACCTGTTTATATCATATACGCGGATGACACAAGTATTCTCCTATCTGGTCATAACCTAGAACTACTTAGTCAACAAGCAAACTCTGTTGTATCGGCGGTGTCCAGATGGTCGAAGAGTAACGGATTAGTGATTAAGGCAAACAAAACAAAAACAATCCTTTTTCGTTCCAAGAACAAACCTTTTGATGCCCCTTTGGGAATTTACTTGGATGGTGTGTTTATACCACAAGAACAGACTGTGAAGATACTTGGTGTCATCATGTCAGATACAATGATGTGGGATGATCATATTAGCCACATATCAAAGAAAATATCCAAAGCATTAGGCGTTATGAACAATTTGAAATGTATACTGCCGCCGTCTGTTAAGATGCTCATCTTCAATGCCTTAATTATGTCGCACATTTTTTACTGTCATTTAGTGTGGGCTACAACTTCTAGGCGTAACATTACTTCTCTTGTTTTGTTACAGAAAAAAACAGTGCGCATAATTGAAAATGTGCGGTATGATCATCCTACCAAGGAATTGTTCAACAAATACAGAATATTTAAAGTAGAAATGCTTTATCGCTACTTACTCGGTAAACACTATATCATTCATCGGAACCTTTCAGACACACAGTTCTTATCACTTTGCGACCTTCAATCATGTTCGCCTGATTACTATACTCGTGTTACACCAAGATGGGTGGTCCCTCACTGTCGAACTAACTATGGTACTCAAATGCTAAGTTTAACTTTGTCTTGTTTACTTAATGAACTTCATAGTTGCCATATAGACCCAGATGTCATGACAATTGGTGCATTCAGGACGTTCATCTTTTCGTAAACCACCTTGTCGGAGGCGATTTAATTATGTAACACTAATACTTTCAATGTAATACCTATAGTGCCCTTTTAATATCTGTGTTGCCAATTTATTATTATTTGAAATAATAATAATTTATTTTCACCAATGACACTTGGTGGGGGGATACAGACAAAAAGCTGCAAAAACTGCAGCTTGACGAGGTCTGACCCCCCTTTGTACACTCGACAGATAAAGCAGACATAAAGATGACAAAACAGCAAACCAGACAATGCAAAGCGAAAATAACAAATAGCAAACCAGATGAATCACGGGAGGTGGTGGTTTCGAATCCTACCGCTGGCTGTGCTGTCTGAGGTTTTCCCTGGGTTTTCCGAAGACTTTCCAGACGAAGGTCGGCACAGTTCCCCCTGAAGTCGGCCCAGGACGCATACTAACCCCCCTGTCCCCCACTCCTTCCTGCTATCCTCTCTCCGTCTGTCCACATCTGTACGTCGCTCATAGCCACAGTTGCTTCGCGGCGCTAACACCCAATCAAAAAAAAAAAAAGATGAATCACGGAGTTAGACAATGGTAATGAACACAATGCATTAAGATGCATAAAACAAAAAAGGTATGAGAACACACGAAATAATATGACTATCCTAGTGAACATACATGGCCTTTATTGAGCGAATTGAAAGACAGCTGATGTTAATGTTGTTTTGGATATGGGAATTAATATGTCGTGGAATATTATGTGAAACCAGCTGTGAGCCATAGTTAGTTCGTGCACACGGTGTGAAGTAGGGCTTATTGTAGCGTAGTGAATAAGAGGTCAATCTCATGGTTAAATTGGCTAGGGCTAGAAAGATGTGGTGGTGGTGGTGGTGGTTGGTAAAATAACAAGGTAATAAGGTAACAAGGTAATAAGGTAACAAGGTAATAACAAGGGGAGGTTGAATTCGCGCAAGCGAATTCTGCTACCCCAAAAAAAAAGAAAGACGGTATACCCCAAAGCAGAAAGATGTGATTATTTTGCTTTACTGAACTTGCATATGTAATGGACATACGGTACTTATAGAGATCCATAATTCTGATTATGCTAAATTTCGCGAAGAGGGATCCTGTTGGATGTAAAAAGGGAACGTTTGCTATGTGACGAAGTACCTTCTTCTGACACAAAACTAACCTTTCAAGATTTGTTTGCGTTGTGGTTCCCCAAACTAGGTGACAGTATGTGAGGTGAGGGTAAACCAGTGCGTTATAGGTCATAACTTTTGCCTTAGTTGGAAGGACGTTTCTGTGTCGACCTAGAATGCCGATCACGCGCGATATTTTGTTAGTGATGTAACCGACGTGCTTATCCCACGACATCGTATCAGTGAACCAGACGCCCAGTGACTTCACCTCCTTGACAAAAGATATCGTGCTTGTACCGACAACAATAGATTCGGAACAGGAAATAGCCTTATGCGGTGGGTGGAAAACAACAGCCTTGGTTTTAAGGGGGTTAATTATCAAATAATTTTTAGTAGACCAGGTGTAGAAGGTTGATAAGAAGTTGTTCGTCTTTCTTGTTAAATCTGTGGGACACTTTCCTTGCAGGAATAGGGCGGTGTCATCAGCATAAGCTACTATCTTAATGTGGTTTGATAAGGCAAACATGTCATTCACATAGATAATGAAAAGCAGTGGCCCAAGAATGCTCCCTTGTGGTACACCGGTTGTGATGTGGTGTATTCCCGAACACTGTCCCTGAATATCAACAAACTGTTTGCGATGCTGAAGATAAGTGCGTATTAAATTTAATGGAACACCGCGGATACCGTAGTGCTCAAGCTTTAAGAAGAGAACACCGTGATTCAGTAAGTCGAAAGCCTTGGTGAAATCGATGAATAGACCTAGAGTAATGAGTTTTTCTTCGAACCCGGAAAGGATATATTCTTTCTGGGATAGAAGAGCTAGTTCTGCGGAGCGTTGCTTTCTAAATCCAAACTGAGAATCGGAAAGTATGGAGTTCTTTGTTAAAAATGATAAAAGACGGCTATGGATTAATTTCTCTAAACCCTTTGAAAACACTGGTAGGATTGATATGGGCCTATAGTTACTGAGAACATTAGGGTCCCCACCTTTATGTAAAACGACCACTTTTGCAATTTGCATGTCCTTCGGAAACACACCGGAATAAATTATTTCGTTAAAAATAAAAGCTAATACAGGAGCAATTATATCGAGAACAAATTTAATTGGGCGGATCTGAAACCCGTCTTTATCACAACTACTAGTATTCTTGAGGTTTTTAAAAATTGAAATGACCTCCTGTGAATCTGTTGGAAACAGAAAGAAACCGTGGTCTTGGCGTGGAACGGAGTGTATGCCAGGATAATGTGAACTTGTACCTGTGGAATTGTGTAAGTTTGACAGGGATGCAAAAAAAGTGTTAAACTCTCCAGCTAACCGTGTACCAGTTAGAACCGTTCCACCTACGGCCTACTCCTCGACAGGGCTGTTTTCCCGACTGTAAATTGATTTAAGACGCTTCCATGCAATATTTGGCTTAGCAGAAACATTCTCGAAAACTGAATTGTAGTACAGCTTTTTTGCGCGACGTAACTTCGAGTTTACATTGTTGTTACAAATGTAGAAGTGGCTGTGATATTCAGTTTTTTTCTGTTCTATACCTTGAACTTTCATTAATGTAATTGCATGTAACTTTATTTGTACATTGTTCGTATTGCATTTGCCTTGTATTGTATTCTATGTATTTGCCCGCACCTCAGCTGTTGGCCAAATGTAACGCAGGGAGGCTGGGCCTTGTCAGGCACATTTCAGTTGCTTTTTGCCCAGTCCCCCCAGCATCATCTTTTGGTGCAAAAATAAACTGAACTGAACTATAGCAAGTCACAACCGCAACACCTCGTCTATGTGGCCATGTCGCGAGTGGCTAGCTTCGAGGGCGACGGAGTTTGATCTTCTATCACACCAAGCGCAACGTAGGCAAGCATCTACACGACGAGTTTCGAAGACTCGAGCGCCAGAGACTCGATACCGTTACGCGACGCGCAGAGATGTTTCTCGAGTTGGTCGATGATGGCGAAAACAAGCGTTCCTGGCATGATCGTAACTCTGAGCATGGCAGTAGCGAAAGTTCAGGTTTTGCGGGCACGCAGAACAGGCGTTCAGTGTGATGCAATGCTTATGAAGGCGCACGTGCTCGGGTTGACGGAAACGTGGACGATGATACGTGTGATATAGGCGGATGCGGATGCGCGTCGTTCCACATGCGCCAAGAGCGCGGAGCGGCTGGTGTCGCACTTTACGCCAAGCAAAGGAAACGTGCAGTCACTCCATGGCATCTGCCCATCAAAACGATGCGAGATGGGAGACATGTCCGCAATCGAGAGCATTATCAATGGTCGCAGAACCATCATTGTCGCTGTCCACCTATCGTCAAACGTTTCACGAGACGACGCCAAACTCTTTCTCACTTGGAATATCCTGCCGTGAACTCCTAAAACGCAACTAAAGTTTTCTGAGGTAAAAAAAGAAAAAGAAATGGAAAAGAGAAAGGCGCTCTGTACCAACGTACCGCTCATTGTGTATGAAGACTTTAACATTAACGTCAGGGACGGGCAACAATGGGTTGGTTATCGATTATATGTAGGAGACGTTGAATTTGTACATCGTATGTGTTTTGAATGCGCCGACCACATGCAACGGCTCAATAGACAGTGTGCTCGCGAGAATTGCATGTTAGTGTGCGCTACATGGACTACATATCCTACTACAGCATCCACAAATCCATTATCTGCATCGCTAGAACTGAAGATCTCCCAGACAAAGAGGAATCGTTCGAGTGATCGTGTACGGTGGCACGTTCAGGTTCACGACCTTAGGAATGAACACCGAGCTTTAGCAGATCGGAAGTTCTCAACGATAACGCTTGAGAAAATATAAGTCAGTCGGCGTACATCGCATTGCTGATCTTTGATTTTACAGCTTCCTTTATCGCGTCGTTTCCATAGAGCATTGCCGATCTTCTAAAGCTCACGAAAGTAACGCTTTCTTTCGCATCCAAAAATGGAGTCGTCGTCCTTCATCTACTGCAATGCTAGTACTGCTATTGCATTTCATGCACGTTTGACAGTGCGCCAAAGAGTACAGCCGATTTTTATACGCAATTTTTATACGCAAGAGTCGTTACAGTGACTACTTCAGAGAGAAAAATGTCGTACACACGCACAGTGCTCGGGCAATAATCTATCCGTTGAAGAGCCTTCAGTTTCACTGTCCGAACAGCCCATTTCCCTTCCCCGCCGTTCTTCTGATCCATCATAATTCAGCACGAACGAGTGATGACTCTTGAACGAGTGAAGATACAGTGAAACGCCGCTCCACTTCAAGTCACGAAACGTCGTAGCTGTCTTTTACCTGAGTGAATCGTGCTGCCTGTTCCTGGTGCGATTTCAAAGCCTTTCGACTGTGTATGCTCGACCGAGTTCTCGGCGCATTTCTGTCGGAAACTGTCACATGCATTATGCATGCCGAATTTGCTTGCGTACTTTTAAACGCAACTCTCGCTCCTGCGGACTTAGAAACCGTGCCTTAGTTTCACATCGGGCACTCGAATACGCGAGTGCGATGCCTATGGTTGTTTGATTCATATTCATATTGTTTCTGCGTGGATGTGATGTCCTTGAGAATGAGCTTTCAAGGAGCATGGAAGGTACCTAGAACATGCATATCTATTGTTTTTTTTTGTTTGTTTTTTTACCGCGTGATATGGACACACTAGATTCAGGAACTGTCACGTGAAATATTTCCCTTGGGAAGCATGCATTTCCTGAGAGAATTAGTTTACATGGGTGCGTCCAGCGGCGGCGAACCCTCTCAGCTCCCTCTGGCGTGTTTTGACGAGGAAAAGGTAACGGAATTTTTTTTTCGTTTTCGGTACCGTCTCAGTTACTTGCCCATATTTGTTTCTGTTTTGTTTTGGTTACCACCATAGTTGTTTTCGGTACCGCCCCACCCACCGCTCTTTGTTTTCCTTCTTCTTTTTCTTTTTTTGCAAGCTTTGAGCGTTTAAACTTAATTCGTCTATGTATATATTGTAAAGTCTATTTTGAGGACTTCAGCTAATATTAACATGCTTTTCACGAATGTCACTCACGCTTGCAATGTGCAAGGCGTCATGAGCATATACGAAATATGCTTTTCCTTGTGTTTCTTTGAGTTTAGACAGTTTGATTGCGGTATAAGATACGTGTCAATATGCGGTGCACACACGCGCGCACATTTATCTCATACAGTAAACACTAACGAAGCCACTTTATACGAATTTAATTAAAAATAGGACAACCCTCAGTGCTCAGGGAACGAAGAAGGATGGACGACAAGGCACTCATTCAGTGTCTTGCCGGTCCCCGAGCAGTACGGGTTGTTAGATTTTTAATTATGTTCGAGCAAACAGCCCGGTTCCTCACTCTATGTATTCAAAATATTTGCTTAATTCGAAGTTTTACGTTGTGCCGCCCGAAATACATGCGTTTTCGTACCGGATTATTCGAAATGTAAATTGCATAGGCTAATCCAACAATTAAAACACAACACAACAACTCGTCAACTGCCGTCTGTCGGATTATTCGAAGTGTACTCCCGGCCGACCATGCTTGCAGAGAAGGGTGAGCCGACAGAATCCTTTTTATCTTTACATGTGAATTTCAAAGGCTGTCAAGGTGCTCTTCACCACGATCTGTTTGCCTGCTTGAATACATTTAAAGACTACCGCGGTTTCTCCTCGCGCTTTCGAGGCTACTGTCGCTGCTTTTGTGGGACTTTCGCTGATATATCGAACTGCCGCTTATATCGAATTTTCCTCCAACGTCATCGGCTTCGTTATGACGAGGCTTTACTGTGCTATTAACCGTGAATCTGTTCGAATACATATGGTGTTACTTATTGCGTGTGCTACTCGTGCTTTTATTCCTGTGACGTGTGCACACAGAAGAAGGCATCCAGGACATAGGTACCCTCCGAAATACCGAGCTTTGAAGGACTATGTCACGCAGGACAGTACCTTGAATTTCGGCTCCCTTAGAAGAAAGTGTAGTGCGCTTCCGGCGGCATCGAGCACTCTGCCTCTCCTTTTAATAGTTTGCTATGGGAACAAAATCATTACGTAAGCTTTTTGGAAACCCCGAATGACACAAATGTTTGTGACCAACGGCCAGCAGGTAGTATGAGTTACGTAAACTAGATCTTAGTTGTCTAGCGATGTAAACCCCCAATTATTATAGTTACGTAAACTATTGTTCCATTACAAGCACCTATACCTTCACAAAACAATGTAAGACTGTACTGGTGCGTAACCCGTTATGTAATTCGCAGCACCAGAACGATTTGTCTCCTCTCTTTTTTCACCCACAAAGATCGTCTCGTTCAAGATTGCTGGGCCTCTCTCTCTCTCTTTTTTTTCTTCATCTTTTTTTCTTTCTCTCTTCTCTTTCGGTCTCTACAAAGGCCATCAATTACCACGTTCTTTCTTTTCCTCTCGTCCACCTTTCCCCCGCTCCCCTCCCTTTTTTTTTATGATGTCTTCGTTTTCTTCATCCGTCTTTGCTGCTGCACCACGACGCACACAAAGGAAGCTATCTCATTTCACGCTTTTCCTCGCAACCCTTCCTCTTCTTCTTTTCAAAAACTCTGGCCTCCTTTTCTGGATTCAAGTATAAGGCTGTTTTCCTTCCATTTTGCGCCTTCGCTCTTTCTTCTCTGAGTTATGATAATCATATTATAGAAAGTAGTTCCGTCTTCTTTCTTTTCCCCTATATCCCCTTCCCCCTATTTCTTCCCTTAACAACATCTTCCTCACGCCATTGATGCTGCCACGGTGACGCCAAGTTTGCAGATGGGGCTCTTCGCACCGACATTAGAGGGGAACAAAAATTCTGTTTTCCTACTCTCAGAATAAGACGAGAATAACAACAAGATAACAGTGGATTCCGGATTATATAGGGATACAGCTGAAAGTTAGGTTCGTTACAAATTGATGGAAAACTTCAAGCTCCAGCTTGTCGCAGACAGTTGGCTTGTTATGCTATACTTATAATATTTTAGTTGCCTTTTTTTTTCTACACGTTGAAGGGATATGTGCGCTTTTGTGTGCGTGTGTGGTTCTGCTACGATCTCGTTAGTAAATTCAATAAGCCGCTGTCTTTGTTTCCTGTTCAAGTACCTACTTGCCGTCAAAGTAGACGACGCGTGCTCTTTGATGTGAAGAGCCACTTCGCTTTTGTAGAACAATAAGAAAATGAAATGAAAACAATATTGAAGTGCTGCTTCCACCTCATGATCCCGACAAGCAGTAGTGCATAAATATATATATATATATATATATATATATATATATATATATGTGTGTGTGTGTGTGTGTGTGTGTGTGGTGTATAAGGATGCCTATGTTGGCTTCTTATTATGTACGTTGCCTATTTATGTTGGTACACATGCATGCATATGCAAAGAAGACGTCCCACGGAACAGGAAAGAAAATTCGCGGGAGACCAGTCGGTATCTTTTATTTTCCAATCCAGTTCAATCCAATCGAATCCGAAATTATCAAACCTCGCGCATCAAAAGATGCCTACTAGATTTGACGCCTCACTGTGGAATTCGCACCAAACTTGAAATTATAATTGCTTGGCGTTAATTAACTTCGCGTCTGACTAGACTTAATCTTCTAAATATATGCTGCCGCCGATTCTTTTCTATTTGTTTCTTTCTTTTCACTCACTTCTCTTCGTTCCCGCCACGGTCTAGCTTTCTCGGAATTAATTTTATCCAGTCAGGTGTTCAAAACTGCCATTTGTGATTACTTTGAGATTTGAATATTTTGTAAGTCATCCGTTAATTGAAGTGAATGGGAAAAAGAATGGAAATTAGTTAAGCTTTGTTCCTATCACGTCCTTTTAACTCAATCGTGGACCTCATTGCTTTTCCACACCACAGCGTTGCACTCTATGCACTCGATGGTGACGAGCTCTAAAATGTCACCTTTCCATCATCATCACTTTCTCATCCCTTCCACAAGCGCAATGGGGCAGTGTACCGGCATAACGACGGTGTATGACCCACCACGTCACCACCCCATTTATGTGTGTGTGTGTGTCTATGCTCTGACGACAAATACGTAAACAATAATAATAATAATAATAATAATAATAGTTTTATTTACCCATATTGGAGATAGGAAGCACTGGCACAACGCTGCCAAGAAGACGGCTTCAGACCCGGCCCCATTGGTACATTTGATATACAGCACTTACAGAAATACAACACTAGTACTGATACGATTCCAATCACAGCTCTAATGCAAGTTGATACATGTAAACTAACTAAATGTGATAATATCGAAACAAGTTAATATATGATACACATGGCTGATGAAAAACATAGATTTCTAGCATGCATATGTACCGTTTATATAAAGAAAATTTATTACATTAACCTGATGATATGTACAGTGCAAGCAGTAAATAACAGTGGTATATACAGTGAAGCCGGTTAATAACATACAACGAATGACAGTGGTATATACAGAGAAACCAGTTGATAACATAGAATGAATAACAGCAGTATATACAGAGTAACCCGTTAATAACATACAATGAATAAACAGTGGTAGATAAAAAGAGAAATCGAAGAACAGTGCATACAATGAACCAGTGAAGAACATTACATTACATTACATTACATTACATACATTATATACATTACATTACATTACATGCAATGAACCACTGAAACTATGAGGAAGAAAACCTATACAGTGCTAAATTAGTGAAGAGAGAGGACTAAGAAGGAAAGATAAGACCAGCTTTCATTTGATGTTTTAACACTGTATGAAGGAGAGTGGTAAGACGACTCAACAGTGCGTGAAAAATATTAAGGAATTTTTCACGGTGAAGACGTTCGTGGCTAGCCACGTCAATGAGAAAGCAGAGAGGTCCAAGTGGTGCAACTCACGAGTCAAAAAGTTTCGCGCCTCACCACGAAGGGATGCTACTGCTGCCAGGACCGGAAGGAACCTCGCACGTCTCACCACCGCCCTGTTACGGGACCTCCAGAGAACATGAAACCCTAAAAAAATAACCAAGCGGCATAGCCGATGCGTTACCGATCGCGATGCGACACGGAGGGCACCCCACTCTAATGGGCACCGCAACGAGAAACAACGCGCAGTTCGCGACCAGAAACATCTTGAAACCCGGCATTCGTAAAATATGTGGTGTAAGGTTTCTTCTTCATTACAGAAGCAACAAGAGGAGTTTCTTGTTACACCCATCCGAGAGAGGCGCCTGAGGGTAGGCAGGGCATCCCACCAGGCTTCGAGGAGGAGGAGGCAAAATCTGCCCCAAGTGCCACAAACGAGCGCAAAGGACAGAGCGAATAAAATAACTCCGCTCAGCGAAGCTGAAAGAGAAGCATTGCGCCGATCGTACTTTCGCATTGACAGCGGTAATAACGGTGTCCCAGTTTGCAGTTTGGATCCATCGCCTGTCAAAAAGGATCCCCAGGACCCGTAGCACCGTACACTGAGCGAACGGAACCACGGCTTGCACAGAGAAAGAACCCGATACCATGATCTTGCTCTTTGATGAGTTCAGCTGAGCGCCTGAAAGGAGAGCGTACCGGTGAAAAACGTTACAGACGTTACGTATAGACTCCGAAGCTCGCAGAAAGAGGGTGACATCGTCTGCATACGCAGATACCCTAATGGCCCCACCGTCCGGTATTGGGAGACCCCGAATGCCTGGATGGGCGAGAACGTGTCGGACAAAAATGTCCAACGTGAGAACAAAAATCAACGGTGACATAGGGCACCCTTGTCGGACGCCGCAGGCTACTTTGAAAGGAGGGCCTTCTCGTCAATTGAAGAACAGGCTGCTGGTGTGGGACTCGTAAATATTTTGTATTGCAGAGCAAAACTCACGAGGAAAACCATATTTGTGAAGGACGCAAAATAAGAATGAATGCAGGACCCTGTCGAAAGCCTTACTCTGGTCTAACGAGAGGACAGAACCGCTGCCATTGCTCCGGCCAGTATCCGTTTATTACACAAATATCGAAGCAGTTAACGTTGAAAATATGAATTAGGAAGTCAAGACAACGAATGAAGTCATGTTGCCTCTGCTGTGAGCCGTTCGTGTGTGTTCCTTCGTCCGTGCTGCCTCGTCATTGCCCTCAGACTCAAGGTCATGTTGCCTCTGTCATGAATTAGTTAAGCGATTAGCTGGCGTAAATGGCTACTAAAGACCGACATGAGGGCCGCTCAACTTGGATGTTACTAGTGTGCGAATTTATCAGTGCTGGTAGTTTGTGTGCGAGCTGTTTATAGTGCATAGTTATATACCCTTCTCGTTAATTAAAATATTGGCCAATATAAAATGGCCAACCTGAGTCGCGCCAAAGGGTGTGACGCGGTTCGATCGCGGCGCAACCAGCGCAATCGCGATGTGATGCATGCAGCTGCGTGACTGTCTGGTAGAGGTACCCACACCCAGGGAAAGCAAGCTGCTGTCTGAGTCATCCCAATCCCTCTTACATATTAAGCGGTCTAGTTGGCCAATGTAGTAGTTTTGTAGTAGCCAACTCCATGCTTGAGCCCCAACAGGGGCTTGTGTATATCTAAATAAATACATAACATAAAGTGAAATGTGTTGTTTTAGAACAAGAGGGTGGTGAAAGCTAGCACTAGAAAGTAGAGAAACTCATATCTTAAAGGAATGTTTCCCTGATTGATTGATTGATTGAGATATAAAAAATATGGGGATATGATACCCGACAAAGCTGGGTCAGGCTACACTCCAGTACTCGTGAGTAGAAAAGTTTAAAAAAAACAACCTCAAGATACCCAAGAGGCATAAACGAAAAACAAGCAGGGTTCACCTAATGAATGAGACCAGTAAATGAAATAAGAGTTCAAATGAACGTAGACAAAATACACCAATGCCTCTCATCACACTGCACAATGTATTCTGTCTTTAAGAAAGTAGCTTCTTTTTTCCCCACCCTCCTTTCCCTCCATTTGGTTTACATATAATGAGCCCTCAATAACGCGTCGTGGAGTCTCCATGAATCTCCATTTTTCTCTTACCAATCAATCTGGACAGTAGCCGAGAAACACGGAAACATAAGAGGGTGTTGAGAAGGTCACATGATTTCAAAAATTCCATAACCGCGTGTACGTCCGGAAACCGGTACGTCGGGTACGCGGTACGTCCGGTGACCAACAGGCCAGCATCAAGAACTTATTCGGTGCTGAAAGGGTGGTTATCAAGATGGGCCAGCGACGATTCTAGATACGGCGATGGTCTCTCTAGTGTAATCTTGAATGACGTGTGCAGCATCCTCTGTGACGTCGCATTCGTCACAGTTCGGAAAGGGAACCTTTCCGAGCTTAAAAAGTAGACAGCCATTGTAGGGAACATTGAGGCGCAGCCTACAGACGACCTTCCGCCCTTATACATCATAGATTACGTAACGCCACCGCGCAAAGCGTGCTGGAGGGCCCTATCAGCTATATCAGCCTGTCGGCCGACGCGCGTTTCTTCCGCTTCTTGCCAACAACAGCAAAATATAATCTCGAACCGATCTTCTCGTGACGCCACATGTTTGTAAACTGAATGTCGTCGATAGATGATGGATGCAAGTGGCCGAGACAGCCCTGGTGGCATTCGATATTTGAGCTCAGGGTCAACTTTGTGCAAGTGTGAGGCATGTGGAATGCCCCTTCGCCACTGGTCATATACACTTTCCACAAGGGCACCAATAGATCCGTTCGCGTCACCTTTAGTAAAGTATGCGTAGCATGTCCGGACCCCGGTCCTATATATTGTGTGAGCTCGTCTTGTGGCTGCGGCTGCTACCTCGCGCGGTCGAGGATGCATCCAAGGAATCCGTGATGTGCTACGCGGCGCACCAGGTGCCCGCATATGTGAAGATGGAAGTTCTTCAGATTTCGACGTGTGAAGGGTAAATATGCTGCCATTGTGATACGAGATATCCATGCCTCTCTGTACAAGAAAGGTAGCCACGCCATCAAGAGCGCTCTGGGGTTGCAACGCTGGCCACTGTTTCCCGGATGACCATACACATATGTCATCAGCACACACGCTTATGCACACGCCCCGAGCACTATGCACACGCCATGACTATGTTGAACAGGAGCGGGCTAACAACCCCACCCTGTGAGACACGCGCTGTTGCACGATGGTGGCAGGTTTCGCCATCAGAGGTCTTCACAATTTTTTTCCCCTCTCTCAAGCGTTGTCAACCAAATTCTCTCAAGCTTTTGTAGTGATCTCTAAAAGTGACAACGGGCCAATAATGATGATGATGACACGAGGTGTTGCGCCGGTGGAGTTTTTGTACCATACCCTATAACATGTTGGATATTACATGACATGAACTGGATGGACAACACACACATGGCCCACACTCTTAAAACAGAACAAGAGAATCGGTTGCCGTTATACATAGGCTTCGTCTCGGTGCAGCCTTTACTCCGCTTTTTAAACGCTGGCTTCATCGCTCCGACGCCATGCTATATGCTCTAGGTGTGCCGTGCTGGCTGATATCAAGCACGGGACCTTGGACTGTGTCCTGTTCAGGAATCAACGAGAAACGCTACGTCACCGCATGAAGCACATCACTGCAGCTCCGTTCACACTGGCAACAGTCCTTGAACTCCTGACCAACATCCTACAGCATCGAGGCGCCCTACAGATTTTCCTGGATTTCCTGCAAGACACCTATCTCGTTTATGTCCGTTAGTGCACCTCTCCACATTCTGCGCCTCTCCTGTCTTCCTTCATTTATGGAGAGGGGGATTTATTGGCGGAAAGAAATAAAAGAAAAGGCAAGTGAAAGGGGAAAGGTCAGCCAGGCAACACGCCGGCTTCCCATAAAAAAAAGAAGAGAGAGAGAGAGAGAAGGAAACAGGAACCTTTACGTATCACCGAAGATGTTGATGTACCTTATACCATCTCTCATCCGTCATCACCTCATTGCCATGCTATATCTGATACAAATATCACGCAGAAGGCCAAGCATCGCAGAGGACCATACCGTTACCAGTCCTGATTTGTGTTAAGCGCCGGCCCTACGCCTTTTTGTGGCAATTAGCGTAGCGCCTCCCATATTGAACGACCTAACAAACAACGACGTCATTCGGTCCATGATGCTCGTGGTGACATCAAAAGGCATCCATACATGCTCAAGCTTGCGATCTTTATAAATTTTCCCAAACCAAGCAATCTTCATAAACGCCACGTGGTATCACCCAATAGCGACGGTCTTCTGGAGCTACTGATTAGAAGCGTCACATATAGCTCAGTATGGGCACGTGCAAGTGTTTCGGGATTCCTCTGACTAATGAAGACACTTCGGGAGGATTCGGATGCTCGGGATTCTCGAACAGTCATTACAGCGTGGAGCAAATTATGTCCCCTCGTTTGATAAATACTTGGCCGCTGCGAATTTACTTCGAGCCATGCTTTATAAACGGATGCGCACAGATTGCGCCTGTCGGGGGAAAACCGTCCAGTGCAGGAGGGGGATACGTTTATTAAAGGAGAAAAGGGAAAGGGTTGACTGAGCAGGGGAGGGATGCAGAGCGGTGACGAAGTATCTTGGTACTTTTACCCGTCCTTTCAGGTGCTGTATAGTTCGTTTCTAACTGAGTAACGCCTTGAATACAGAATGGCGTTCCGCGTGCTTGTGTGGGCAAGACAGATCAATCACTCATTGGCGATGCGGGGTTGGAGCGACGAGACAACAGAAAAGGTGGAGAGATGTGCTGGAAGAATGTGATAGCTAATCGTGAGTCGCCTCGCAAATTACAAATTAGCACCAAATCAGCGATTATGCTGTTTAGTCTTGTTTGGTCTTCCTCTTTAGAAAAAAAAAACACCACTTTAATGATAGGCTCATGCTTCTCTCTAAGAAGGATGCAGAGTGAAAGGGCCAATTTCTTGCGGCGTCTTGTCCGTTAAAGTGCCCTCTGTGGATATTCCGCATATTCAGGGTGTCCCACCTAAATGCGAACATATTTTTTTTAAATATATATATCACTTTTTCCGAGATGAGATCAATTTCGATATAGGATATGCTGAAGGGCATTCCTTAGGAGGGCATTAGCAAACTCCTAAGGCAATGTGTTAACGTTCAATAATTAACTTTTTAAAATATAAAAGCAACGAAGTTGTCCCAAGGAGAACATCTGGTCCCTTCGGTCACCTGATACTGGAGCCGTTTTCAGAGCAAAAATCTGTTCGATAGATCGTTCGCAAAAGAATTGTGATGGAACACCATTTTTTCTTTATTTTGTTGATTGCGCATCTTCGGAGACGGGTCTTTCCTTCACCCCCAACGTGAGAGGGTGAGGGAGCACAGTGCCGCCTCATGCGGCGAAGATGAGCTTTAACTTGCCGAAACAAAACAAAAATAAATGTATCGGGTGACTCTATCGGAACTCCCCTTATCTTTGGTTGCATTTTCTGTTTTCTTTTAATCTTATTTCAGGACGCAAGAGGCGATAGTGTGTCCTTTCACCCTCTCACATTGGGGGTGAAGGAAAGACGCGTCTCCGAAGATGCGCAATGAACAAAATAAAAAAATGGTGTTCCTTCATTAATTTCTTGCGGACGATCTATCGAACGGATTTTTGTTCTGAGAACGGCTCCGGTATCAGGTGACTGAAGGGACCAGATGTTCTTATTGGGACAACTTCGTAGCTTTTATAATTAAAAAGTTAAGTATGAAAAGTTAATTAAGACATACCTTAGGAGTTTGCTAATGTCCTCCTAAGGAGTGCCCTTCAGTATATGCTATATTGCAATTGATTTCATCTCGGAAAAAGTTATATATATATATATATATATATATATATATATATTTATATGTTCGCACTTAGCTGGGACACCCTGTATGTTCTCCGATGTTCTCCTATATGTTCCTCACATACACATATGTTACAGGCAACAGGTTGCAAAATGCTTCAGGAGTGTTACGTACAAGGAACGAAATGTAAAGAGTGAGCGTGTAAAAAAAAGAGAAAACATGGAGAAATTGGCACCACCAACATGGAAGCCGGAACGCAAAGGAACGGATCATATGGACAAAAAAAAAAAAGAGATAAAGAAACATAAGGCGACAGCTATCATAAAGTATGAGAGTGATCGTACAGAATAATTACGATGGGCATGGTATTGGAATGAAATGAAAAAGACTTTACTCGGCATAGCGGTCGTAGAATCGCCAATCTCATCACCACCCCGTGTATGGGTGTGCGCTTTTACTCGACGAACATAACATGACAGTCTGTCGTGTCTTCTTCTCGTCCTGTATCCTCCCTCAAACTCAAGGAAATTTCCTTCGCATTTTCCTTCGCATGCCGTCGTTGATGGTCTCCTTGTTTGAGTCTAGTGTTTGGATGGCAGATCGGGAGTCAGTGAAGAGAACCCACGTTTGTGGCCGGTGAGTCGCCATGTACTTCAGCGCCGAGAATATCCCGTGAAGTTCCGCAACCGTGTACGAAGTCTTGTGGATTAGCTTGCAAGCTCTGTAAAGTCTCGGCAATACGGGGATCATAGACGGCTGAGGAAGCCCCATCCGGTAGACACGGAACCGTCAGTATACTCGCTGTCCTAGTTCACACGTAGCATACATGTTCTCCTAGTTCTGTGACCACCTCCAGTTAAAGCTGCCTAACAACTTCAGGAGGCATGTTGCTCTTTTTGGTAGTGCCGGGGATAGTGGTGCTTGCTGGTGGTGAATCACCCCAGGTCATAGTCACGATTTATTTGTTGTTGTTGAAGTTTGCTAGAGGTGGCGCCGGCTCTCCCCAGTGAGGAGTGTTTGACTGCCTGTGTTTCTTGTATCCAGTTGTGATGTGTTGCTGGAGGTTTCTGACCGCTGTGCCAAAGCCTGAGTTAGGTCGGGTTACATTTAAGTATGCCAGGGGGTGAGCCGTGTGACGCGCTTGGTGCGCAGGTGTACTTTGATGACCTCCTTTGTTTGGAGCACATGCAGAGTATATTGGTTGGCTTCCTCTAGTGCAGCAGCTTGCGGAGTACTCCTGGGACGCCGAGTATGATTTTAATCGCGCGGGCATCAAGACATTCTAGCTTGTTCTTGTTAGTGTTGCAGAGGTTGTAGAGGACCGGAAGGCTGTAGAGGATATGTGGTGGTACCAAAGACGTGTACAGTTGCTCCAGGATCTTGGTCTGGGGCCCCTAGGTCAGTCCGGCAGATGCACGCATGGCATTGAGAAGCAGACATGCCTTTCGTCCGATGGCTTCCACCTGTTTGGACCAAGTCAACTGCCTCTCCAGGTGCACACCCAGGAACTTGTGGTCGCACACAATAGAAACTGGCTGGTCATCAATCAGGATGGGAAAGCTCTCGTAAGACCGTCTGGTGAACGGGAGAAACGCCGTCTTTGTTGGGGAAACGGACAAGCCACGCTCGCGGAGATATTCGGCGATTGTGGTCACAGCAGTTTGGAGGCGACGCGTCAGCCACCGGCGGTTTGTGTGAGACGTCCACACGCAGACATCATCGGCGAATATCGATAGTTTTCCGGCATCAGGGATTGTAGTCTGCGCATTATTCCATCTGTCCACGTCTGTTGCTTCGAGGCACTCACACGGAATTAAAAGAAATCACGCATTAGGGAATTTTATCACATCGAATGCATTCCACAGGAACAAAACAAACAGATATGTACTGTAATGGAGAAATTAGTTTGAATCATGCCGAAAACTCTGTCCAGTTTTAGTCACCCTTCTACGAACACAAACATTTTACAAAGAAATTTACAGACCGTCGTGGCAAGTGTTGCGACATGTAGCGGCCATGTCAAAATTCTCGTCGTGTCAGCAAGAGTGGCTAACGCAACAGTTGGTTGTTGTAACGTGTCAGCTTATCAAAGCGCATCGGATTTAATGTTCCCGGACAGGTTGACACGTGACACGCTTCGTGGCGCTACGCACACGTTCCGTGGTCATTGAACACTACAGGTGCACTCCGATGCCCTTGATGGCTTCAGTGCCCCTTTCCCTGTGTTGTTGACCAGACGGGGCGCGGTCGGTCGGTAACTCTGTCTATTCATGACGCAGCTCCTCGTCATTTTTACGGTACATCCTCACGACATCAGACACGACTGATCATCCTGCGATGACACGTCATTAGGGAGTTTTAGTGCGCCTAACGGTATGCGGCCCTGAACGCCGCAAAACGAAAACGACTCATGAGACGAGAGGCATAGCGGTGACGTTTCTCTGGGCACGTTTAGTTGGCAGTTGCGAAATGTTTTCCGATAAGTCCCTGATAGATGGGGACACCCAGTGCCATGTACGCCAAAGAGAGTCTGGCCATTAAGAGGAGCCTAAAATAGAGGCTCGACCTGTCAATCAACTTGCGCGTTTTTCATTGGCTGCTGTTTCCTATACGGGCCGCCATGACGCCAAAATTTTCCCGAAAATGGCGGCGTGAGCTTGGAACGGCGAAGCGAAGATTTCATGACTTTTTTTTTCGCAAATTCCTTCAATTTTATTCCGTAAGTGTACATTATGTTGCAGTTATCTTGCAAATCACCTTGAAATTACGCTCCATTGTTGATGTTTACCTGAAAATAATATGTTTCGTCGTCCTTGTTAGGCCTAGTAAAGACAGCGGTCACAGGCAAATAGCAAACAACAACAACTTTATTTTCGACCTTGGAGAATGGGGAGTTTCATCGCCACAGGCGATACTCTACCCCACTGCTGGATGAAATGGGGGGAATAAAATAACGAGCCCCTTCACAATAACGATCGAAGTCCGATGGTGTCCAGAAATGTCAGAAGAGCTTTGAGCGCAGAGCGTTCCTGGGCTGGATTGGGCCAGGGACCAAGCAAATAGCAAAAAAACGCTACGGATGACCAAAAATTTGCATTTTATGACACACTTTTGTTCATATACACACCTTTGCCCGTTCTTGATTCAATCTTGTTATGTTTCATAGTTAAATTATGTATAATACCGGCAGTCTGTACCAACAAGCGGTTCTGCTACCAAGCATTCTGCTATTCTGAGTCTTCCCGACATGCCCCTCTCCATCTAGATGGCAGCTTTAAAAGTGGACGCAAAATCCATTATGTTGCCAGAGAACTCAAAAAGTGGGTGGAGCTCCTGGTATTGGTAGGTCCCATTAATGGCCAGACTCGCTTTGGTATACACGGCACTGGGGACACCAGGCTTATAACGTCACCTAGTGGTAGAAACGTAAACTCCTGGGACTCATTGTTTGATTTTACAGTATGCGTCAAGCGACGGTTCCTCTTCGAGCACTTTTCATTTTACTCAAATGTTACATGTGATTCAATTTCTTGTGCACGAAGCTGGTTGGTTGGTGTAAATAAGAAAAAAAAAAAACGTTGAGATGTTGGCCCAACTCTACATTGGGCCGGCTATATTAATTGGACGAAGCACGTAAAATCGCGTGCTCGCATACGGGCGGGGATCGGGACCGTTATTTATTTATTTTTTTGTTCGATTTGGGTTCAGGTTCACGCATATTGGTTCGGTTCGGGTTCAGGTCCGCAGCAGCGCAAGATATTGGTTCGAATCGGTTCAGGAAAGTGAATTTTGAGCGATTGCCATGGGCTAAAAGCGAGCACATCTTTACGATTCTCAAACAACGCAAATGTACTTTTGTTGCTGTTGTTGAGGCCACAGCAGTGGTTCACAGCAACACTGCGTGCTACAGATCTGCGTTTCAGGTGGAACGTTACGGTAGCATACTGTACTCTCTACGCTCACTCATCGTATATACAACCTGTTACATCCTGCTCAGGGACTGGCATTTATTTTCACAGCCCAAAATTAAAACTCGGGGTTGCTGGACGACAAAAATCGCGTACAAGGAAGCCTTCAACGGTCAAAAGGACGACCTCAAAGCTAAGACAACTGAATGAACGCAATAGCTGCGAGAAGGAAATAGCAACGTTTGCTATTCTTCTGGTTGTCTTGTGAATAGTAAACGTTGCTGGTTTGAGTCGTCTGTCGTCCGTCTGTGTGCTCAGACTCAGGCTCTTAGATTATGGAGTGCAACCCAAGTGCTCGACGTATTTCCTTCTCGCACCTATTCCGTTCATTCAGTTGTGTTAGTTTTGAGGTCGTCCTTTTGACCGTTGTAGGCTTCCTTGTACGCGGTTTTTGTCGTTCATCGTGAGTTCATCAATCAGCTAGCCTGCATCTACGCCATTTTATAACATGGGTTGCAGTTTTGTTTTGTTCAGTTTCGGTTTCGAATTCGTTTGGCAACGCGCGGCTCAATCTGCTGTGTAAATCGGAGTTCCGACCTCTCACAACGCACGTTACGTCTGAACCCTCTCGCGAACCGGTAACCGCCCAAATTTATTTCGGTTCAGTTCCGGTTCGATTCAACGAGAGAAAAAAATGTTTTGGTTGGGTTCAGTTCCGCTTCTGCGAAAAATAGCGTTTTTAGCGGTTTTGGGTTCGGGTTCAGTTTCGTTTCCGACGCTTGCGGGTAGTCCTTTTCTACTGGGGCACTGGAGTCATATTTTTTGGTCTTTTAAAGGAAGAAACTAGCTACGAAACAAGCCCGATTGATTCCAAGCGCCTAGACTCCCAGTACTTGTAGTACGCAACTCTTCCGACGCAGTCGGCGCGTGCGCTGTTGGCCCGATGCCGAGCTTGAAAGTTACCGGAGGTGGAGAAATTGTCAAGTAAAACTCTCCATTTCGAACTCTCCAACGCTAAAACTCTCCATTTCGACCGACGTCTAGAAACCTTCAAAGCATCAACCTAGAATGTGGTATCGAAATATGCAATAACCTTACAGCTGCTTCTGAACTTAGTGCAATATGTTAACCTTGCGTGGGTCGGCATTTTCCGTCTCACGCGAAAGGCGCCTTTTCCGTTTTCGTATGCATGCGATTACAGGTTACCGAGACACAGCTGTTTCTACGGGCAACACCTGTGAACCGTTACGATCATGCATTCCTTGGCAAAGGTACTGCGAACTACAGCATAACCTTGACGCTCAACTTCATTAGCTTCTATAAAGCCCAAGAAGCAGACGACGCAACTGTCGTCTGCAGTGCGATGCAACCTCTTACGCAACTTCAACGAAGCTGCTGCTTCATAATCTTTATGGCACTATCTTCATTATCAAGATGGAACCGAATAGGCGATTTTTAAAAAAAGCGCGTGCTACCAAGCACGCGGCGCAAGGCAGCATGGGAACTTCGAGGGACTCTGCTCTGTCGTCTGCTTCGGTTATGGTGTGGTTATGGTTTACCCAGCCTAACGCTGCTGCTGCGCACACCGGGAATGATGCTGTTCTTCCTCTGCCTCAGCCTCTGACCGTCTGGTAATGCTCCAATGCGCTCGAAGTTCCCACGAGCCCTTGCGTACCACAAGTTCCCATCCCATCCTGCATCCCATCCTACAGTTGGCGATACAGGTTCTTTTCTAAAAAGGTACAGTGAACCCTCGTTATTATGACCATGGTCGTTGCCGAAACTTTTGGTCATAAGGCGGAATTGTCATATTAACGGGGGGATTTGCAAAGGTTTCACTGCATTGTTCCCCAGGAGTATGGTCGTAAAGCGCGTATGTCAGATTATCGGGGGTCATATTAACGAGGGTTCACTGTATTGTATTTGTGCTTGCTTTGCCACAGGTGGCGCTTTATTTTTGAAGCGTGATGTGGGCAAGCTTACGCTTGTCCCATCCTACAGTTGGCAATACAAGGTCTATTGTAAGAATCTATAGGTTCGGCTTTAGTCACCCAAGAAAAACTATGATGCATTAAAACAAGCTAAACTACGTCCGAACATGACACATGCGCCGCTCACGATGAAAAATAATGTCACGTGTCATCATATCCTTCCATGGTACGTACTACACTTTCTAGAACAGCCTTGTATAACAAAGTCCACTAAGCTACATCCAAATCGCTCGAGACCTCCTTGTTGCGTTCCGTTCCTGTTATAATCTGGAAAGGCGTTTATCTCTCCCAGGTGTCCCTGCACCTATTATCTCGCCTCTTATCGCACGTCCGCCCTACTGCGTCAATTGAACGATTTTCTTGGGCTTGGGCGATGCCCGTTTCTCCGCATCCGGTTAAATACCTTCAGTGTTGCTCGGCGCATGATTCACTGTCCGGGATAAAGGGTAAGGTAATGCACCGTTCTATCGATTGAATAAGGTTCAGAACGTATTGAGCTCGCGAATCGTTGCGGGTGACGTAGGGATGTGTTTGTTGATTCTGGGGCTGTTGAACGACAACGAAAATGATGATGAGCTTGTGGAAATGGTTCTCATATAGAAGTCTCCGTCTAGAACACAGAGGCAGGTGCAGGCTTACGAGCGGATGTGCAGACAGCAGAAGCGTGATTTCAAATGGTCAATTCTCAGTTCGATACGAGGGGCCACCCGTAAGTTCTCTACCTGAGCAGTTCTGAGCGGCCGAATTCGACATCGTCAAGTCTCCGCATAGTCAAGCTTGCCACACCTTCCTCTCCAAAGTCACTTTGCTTCCTGATTTCTCTTTCCCTCGTTCTACCGAACCACACGCAGTAAAGCCATCGCATCGAACCCTACTGGACACGCCGGTTCAGATATACTGCATACGCCTACACCGGACGCGAAGGGATACATACTTTCCTGGACATCCCGCAGTTGATCGGCCAGTGGGCCGCGCGCGTACGAGCAGGAGGGCCAGAGAAGGCAGCCACGCAGAAAACTCTGATTCGTGCCGGAGGAAAAAAGGATGGGAAATAGGGACAGCGAAAGTATAAGAATTCCCCTACTCCCACGTGTGTGTGCCTCGGGCGCTCCGCCGGACTGTCGCGGTGGAAATTCGTGCAGCAGCAGTGGCGCGCGGCCAAGCGTCACGGTTGCCATGACAGCGAACGTCCAGGGATGGTAGCACGGATGAATCCACATAACAATCAAAGAAGACGGTAGGAGGGAATCCGTCAGGGGAAAATGTCGATTCCGGTTGACAACGTGGAATAGCATAGAATATTGAAGATTCGGGAGGTTGACATCAGCGGTCAGGCAATATTACGAAGGTCTCGTGTTTCGTTGCCACATGAAATGGAGGTTAAGAATGATGGGTCTGACATTCGATTGCTTCTTGCTTTGTCCTTGAAAGGGTGCTCGCTGTTAGAGATTGAGGAAGGTAGTATGAGGTGAAGTATTCGAGTGGAAAACCCTGTATGTAAAGTTTAAGTGCAACGAACTGCTAATCGTCACCGCCAACTCAACAACATCGTTGTCTTCATCAACTTCATCAACGTTGTCGTGATGCATTCTGAAGTTTTCCTGAAAACAGATGGCGCAGCTTTACTTTGATGTGAGCAGAACATGTCGGGCCTGTAATGCATGTTACAAATTAATATGAAGAGCCTAATCCAATGGTGCTATGTAATTATGTGTTGTTTTCTGTAATTTATTTATTTATTGGGCCATCAAGGGGCCGTGAGGCCATTACATGAGGGAGTGGCAAGCCCTATCACCACCACCACATGAGGGAGTGGTTATTGGATAGTACATCATATCACCAGCACCATATCATAGCACCAGCTCCCGTGGCTCAGTGTGTAGCGTGCTGGCCATGTAACGTCGAGACCGGGAGGTACCCGGGTTCGAATCCCGGTGCCGGCTGTGCTGTTTGGGGCATTTCCTGGACGCTTTCAGACATATGTCGGCACTGTTACGTTAGGAGTCGGCCCAGGACGCACATTCCCCCAGGGCGTCAGTCGTGACGTCGCCCACCTACGCATTGCTGATGAAGGCCCAATAAGGTCGAAACAGCTGTTCAATGCTGGTGTCGCGACGTTTGGGACTTATAAACATATGTTCAACGTGCAGCCAAAGAGCCTATGCTATTTTTTTTCACTTATATATATATATATATATATAGATACAAATACAAAAATGAGCAAATGCTCCATGGCTGCACGTGAGGCATATGTTTACAGTTCAAGCGTGCCACAATCCCAGCTGTGGACGGCCGTTTCGAGCTTCTTGGCTCTCATCGGCACAGCGTAGGGATGTGACACGCTCTTGGGTCGGCACAAACATTGTGTCTCTGCAAGACATCAATGTTCCAGGGTGTTAGCAGGGTGCTAACACCCTGGAACATTGATGTCTTGCAGAGACACAATGTTTGTGCCGACCCAAGAGCGTGTCACATCCCTACGCTGTGCCGATGAGAGCCAAGAAGCTCGAAACGGCCGTCCACAGCTGGGATTGTGGCACGCTTGAACTGTAAATATATATATATATATATATATATAATTCAGGGACACGTTACAGCAAACACCCCGTATAGCGGCGCTACATATTCGAGAATGTTACCCGATACCGCTACAAAATAAACGTTAGCCAAACAGTTTCTGCTGTGTTCCCGCTATACAGCAGCTCCACCTAGGCCACGTCTCCTGAAGTGCCTGCGGGTACGCGGATATCCGCACCACCCGCACCGCTAGCGCGGTTCTGTCCGCGTTTTATCCGCGCGGGTTTCCGTCCCGTTTCCGTCAGTTTTTATCCGCAAAACCAGGTTTCGCGCTGATATTCGCACGGACACGCGGGTATAACTGCATCCGCGCACACCTCTAAATAACATGCCACCAATAAGACGCCACATGAGCGGGATCGCTACTCCGCTACTCGACAAAGCAGCGAATTGTGTGCAAGACTAACTGGCGGCCAGCGTTCCTCGGAGACCTGTAAAACGTGCAACACAAGCAGCGGTATGATTCGTGCGACATTGTTTCAGCGCTTGATCCTTTCCTATCTCATCTGGCGGAAAGCTTAATCTCGACGGAAACAACGCAGAGTATCTTTTGTTTATTTTCGCGCGGTCTGGAAGTTTGTAGCGCCGACTGCGAAGCGCTGAAGAATAGGAGGCTCTAAGGCACCGGGGTATGTTTATTGGGACGCATTATCAATATTTGCAACGTAAAGAACAGGGATTCAATCCTGTTGAAAACACTGTTATTCTTTTCACGGATGCAACTTGGTATTTAAAGGAATAGTTCGCTCTCCATGCATCGATTCGTTGATTTCTGGTGCAGACTGTGGGGTATTTTGAACTTTGTCAAGTTCCTTGCCTTACTTTCCCGCACCGCGAGCGGTATGATTTGCTGTAGGCATCTGAAAGCAACGAAATCCACGCAAGCAGGCTTTCCCGCGGAGAAGTACGCGTGCGCGACGTCTGTCTGAGAACAATGTGACGTCAAGATGGCGGTCCGTTTCCCCGGCATCAGGATGTGCTTCCTATCGCCAGCCCTAAAACAACGTCACGAAACGTCACGCGGGCCGACCGCCCCCTCCCGTAAAATATGCTCCTCACCCGACGCTCGGCGGCGCTGCCGATGCCGCCCACAGGAAGATTCTGAAAACTCGGAAAATGCGTCGATTTCGAACGAAACGAATTGACGGGGAGTTGTTCATTGCCTATTGCACACGTCCAGCACGTGCTTGTTTTTTTTTTAGTTTCGTTAGGAAGCGAACTATCCCTTTAACGACGTGGGTAGCAGTGTAGTTCTCACTACATCTCTGCACCACCCTGAGAGGCAACGGTACACTCTTAATACAGATAATAATAAGGACAATCATCACATTAGGAGTACATTTAGATCCACTCCACAGAGCTGGATAGAATGTTTCGATCACTTGTTGACCAAATATGCATCACATATATTCACACATCCACAGAGCTTCACTGCTTAATAGGCACCTAGCCAACCATAATTCCGAATGATATCCATCTCTCACCTGATTTGTCGAAAACTGGAGGCGTACGCCCCTTTGTCTCACGTGATAATTATCACAGAAAAATGGGGGGGGGGAGTAATATCTGAATCAGCTCGCCGTTGTTGGCCACACAGAAGTGGGAATCGTCACGACTATAGAAAAAAAAAAAGGGAATGGAGGGTGAAGGGTGGAGATGCGTAGAGGGTGCCTGAGCCCGTCGGGGAGTGCAAAGGGCTAGAGGGATCGTTGGGCAAGACCCGCCTCCTTCTCGCAAAAAGAGGTACATCCCGCGCTTACTACAAATCAGGGGCGACAAAGGTTTCGTTCTGTGGAGTGACTGGCATTCAGTGCACTATGCGGTGGCACCCTGTTGTGAGAGTGTAGAGGAATGCGAAAGAAAACGGGAAGGCAGTAAAGAATTATCCGTAGCAGTCAATTTTCAATCTAAGGTCGGTTTCACACTACCGTGTTTGTCGTCCATTTGCTTGAAAAATACATACAACCTAAAGGCAATCGATCGCCGTAGAATGACACACCACATCAATATCCAATGTATGTGTGCGTGTGTGTCTCCGTAGATTCCATTGGGTCCGTTTTGGCTCCCGGTTAAAAAACACGTACGAGAAAAACGTTAGTGTGAAATCGGCCTAAAGATAGCTACTTTTGATCCGTCTTAGATACCCCGAGTGGAAAATTCTACGCATGCCCCAACGTCGATTCTTTAAGAAGTTCTCCCCCTCTTTTTCGCCTCCTGGATCCCAGCCAAGCAATGTCTTCACATCCTACGCACGCAGTGTTAAGCAAACACTGAGGAAGCCCGCACACTCAGTCTCCGATGCATCGAATAACGCGGCACCGCCGTCATTCAAACCAACCCTCAAAAAGTTGGGTTTTTCTGAGGCCGTTTCTCTTCTTCTTCTTCTTTTTTTTTCCCCGAAAAAGTGGGTTGTTCGATTTTTTCCCGAGCGCCACTTTCATCACAGACGAAGGAAAACTGGAAGACGGGGCCAAGTGGACGACGGCTGAAGGAATTGTCGTAATCGAAGCTCCATTTCCTGGCCTGCCCTTATATTTTCTTTCCTTCCACTATGTCCGCCAGATTTAGGTCTTTAATTTAAAGGAAAGTTTTTCTGATCGATATCGCACTGCCTCCGAGAGTAATGGGGATAGTAGAGCTGCTTGAGCTGCAAAGTTTTGTTTTTCTTGGCGTCGAAATATCTCACTTTCCTCTTCTTTCGGGACATCCATCGCATTATACAGGCTGATTCAACTACTAGGCGTGGTGTGGTCACTTGGAATAAATTGTTGAAGTTGTATAATGTGCGTACAAATATGTTTAAGTGGTATGATAGGAGTAGTACTTGCGTGTTAAGCTAAAAAAAAAGCCTGCATCTTTGGCCATTGTGTCCAACACGGTTAAAATCGGCAGCTTTATAGGGGCCATTTTTTGTTTTGTTTTTTGTTTTTGTTTTTGTTTTTTTGCATTGTTACTGTGCTGGCCGCGCAATTTCAGCGTACCGCAAACAGAGTCTGGTGATCACGTGGCGTGATGTGGTCCTATAAAAAAACAGACAGACCTATGCCGTTGTTTGCACGTTATGCGACCTGTGACGCTTCGTTTGCTTTAAGTACACATGCTAGCGTTAGCGCCGCGGAAGACCTGTGGCTATAAGCGGCGTACAGACATGGACAGATGGAGAGAGGACAGCAGGAAGGAGTGGGGGACACTGAGCTTAGCATACGTCCTGGGCCGACTTCAGGAGGAACTGTGCCAACATTCGTCTGGCAAGTCTACGGGTAAACACAGGGAAAGCCTCAGACAGCACAGCAAGTGGTCGGATTCGAAACCACAACCTCCCAGTCTGCAGCAACGAGTGAATGCTTCTACCCGCTCCGTCATGTCACTACAACAACACAACAACTACAACACTACAACAACACATGCGGTACGACAGATGTTACCTGTATTGAACAATATTTAACTTCCCGTACGTCCAACACTTGGTGAAAGAATCCTCGACAGCGTTCCAAAAATATACCGCAGCAATGATAGCCGATAACGATAACGCGGTGCTGAAGCAGGCGTTATTTTCTCAAGTGTTTCGTGCCTGCACTATGTCGTACACTTCATATATTTGTGTCTCTCGCTCCTGCTGGAACTTCTCTGTACGCGGTTCAGATGTCCCATGGTGTCCACTTCAGATGGTCGTGCACCCTCGCCGTTGTTTCTCCAAGCGCGCACAACCGGGAACTCTGTCACGACCCAGTTACATGTTCTCTTATGTCACTGTGTTACAGCTTGCATCTACCTTGGATCCAAAATATAAGCCACTCTTCCGGACTAACCATAGCTGGCATAAAGTCGTACAAGAGGTACACGGCTCGACGAAGATGCATCGATTTTACGCATAGTTTTCTCGCGCTCAACGAGAGCAGAATTCTCACTTGAGGCATATTTACTTTGTGAGGGATCGCGAAAGTGAAGGAAGCACGAAATACGACATTTCGTCATGTGGCCCACAACGGAAAATCTTGCATTGAGCACTAGAAATGGCTCACATTTACCTGCCAAGGCATAAGAGTATTTCACGCAAGTTGAGCAACAGCTACATTCATGACGATGGGTTGAGGTGTTCCAAGAATTTCAAGAACTGCGATACCTCACCCCAGTGCATATGGGTGAACTGAACAATTCTTCGCGGCGTTATACGATTTTAAAAATGTACGGGGTTCTGCGGAATCCGGGCGTTCCTCGAGCTTTGTCCTGAGGTTCCGCGAACAGGATACTGTTTACCATCCACGCGTATAACTTGACCGCACACCAAGGTTCGCTGTCGGACGGGCTTGTTATCGGACCGTGCTCGATATTTGATCGTTGCCATTCGGATGGACATCGGGATCGCACGGACCAGGTTGCCGCGGCCGACGGTCATTGCAAAGAGTAAAGCCAGCAGCTATCTTCTTCACCGGTTGGCTCAACCTGAAACTGAAACCGACAATTTCTACGCATTATAGGCACTTGAAAAGTCGAAGCTACTCTCCTACCTATACATGGACGTCGGATTTACAGGCATCAGTGGCAATTGGCAACCTGTGATGTTAGTTGGGGTGGTCGGCCAAAGCAACCATCGCTGAAGGATTCGACGAGGTACTAGCGTCACACGACCTGTAATTGCGACGCAGAAACAATGCGAAAATTGTTTAATACCAGAGGGCGGTGATAGCTGAAGATGAACGTGGGAACAAACGGACTCCAAGCCTAGCGTAGATATACGGAATCGATTATGAAAATGGCAAGTCTGGAAAAGGTGAACCTCGATGATGGAAGGGATGGAAAATATATATGGGGATGTCAGGACTGGTCAGCAGATGATGTTCTAAAGGTGTCTCTGGGCGGTAGCAGCCGGTCCGGTCCACGATCCCTCGAGTCTGCCGCAGAATATCTTCACGAGGATCGGTCTCGTTTTCCTCCGCCTTGATGCCCATCTCGATGCCGCCTGACTCTCGTACACGCACTGTCTTTTGGCACCAACTCATGACACAACCCACACCCTGCGGGGAAGTACAGGGTTCGTGTAGATAAACCGAAGTGGCGTTTGTACACGTAACTCGTTGTCCACCGACCTGACAAGCTTCAGATGGCGCACGACGGCTTATTTATGCGTGCGAAAGCTACAAGAAAGACGTGGAAGCCGCACTCAGTAAAAAATCAACAGAGCGACGGAAACCTCAGCTTCCGCCCATTAGAATAGGGCAACATGGCGGTCTGAGGAGAGTTGTGTGTGGGCACCGCTAGGGGCACTACCGATTAGCATCGTTTCGGTTGCTGCAACGACAGTTCCCGTAGCGGTACCCGAACAGAACAGTTCTCAGACCGCCACGTTGCCGTATTCTGATGATTTCGCACACGTAAATGCGCCATCGTGCGCCACCGGAAATTTATCAGGTCGGTAGACAAGGAGTTACGTATGCAGATGCCACCGAGCTTAAAAATTGACTTTTTATGAGTACGACAACTCTGTGCGTTACTATGGTATAATGTGGGACCACCTGCATGAGTTATGACCCGTTATGACTACACACAGCATGTATTGTAATACAGTTGAGTGGATCCGGTAAACCTGAAGCGACATCTTGCGAGGAAACAATAAGCAATTGCATAAATTATAATTAAACAATATCAGTGGGTCAGAACAAACATTTGCCACCTGTACGACATCTTAGTTCGCCTCTCGCACTTCTACACAGTTGCGCAAGCGTAGTATCCTGCTGGCACGATCACAGGTTCCCTGGAATAACGTAAGTTGAAAACCACTGCCGGGATGAAGAACGTCGCGCTACCCCCTGAGCTTCTCTAGATAAATGTATCGCGTATATACGGGGTGGTCCACCAACATTTACTAGGAATTTCTATCATGGTTGGTGGACCACACTGTATGTACAGATAGAGAGGCGAATACTGAGATACTTTCTCGGAAAGTTCTTGTAGCTGAATTTTCCACTTCTGTACCTATACACTCTTAAAAATGAACTTCACCAGATAGCACGCTCCTAGCCAGCCACCATCCCGAATGACAACGTTCTCGCCCCTGATTTGTTGAAAATGGGAGGAGGAGCCTATTTTGTGCCGTGCATAATGGGCACAAAATAGGCTCCTCCTCCCGTTTTCAACAAATCTAGGGCAAGAACGTTGTCATTCGGGGTGATGGTTGGCTAGGAGCGTGCTATGTGGTGAAGTTCATTTTTAAGAGTGTAGAGCTGCCCTATATTTTTGTGTTTTCTTTTTTCTGCTATCGCCCAGTCACCAACCATTAAAAGAACAAAAACCGAAGTGTTTCACTCTTTATTACTTCTCTTTCTTTTTATTTTCTTTCGGTCCTCGTTTTTAACTTACAAAAAGTTTCTGACGTCCCCCTAAATTTTGTGAGGGCTCCTCTGGGGGAACGGGACGACAGGCTCGCGCGACGGAAAAACCTCGTTTGCCGATAAATTAAAGAGGAAGAAAAATATTAAAAAATAAAATCGGCGCCATAACTGTAAAATGGCGCTAGCAATAAATTTCGCCGAAGCCTCCGTTCCCCATCTGCAATGAGCAGCGAGCTGTAGCTATACTTCTAAGCGCAAGCAAATGGGCCGATTTGGAGCTATTTAATGTGCCGAGACAATTTTCTTCTTTTGGGGGGAACACGTTTCACTGCCTCCAGCAGCACACCCCACGCCTTTCCCCACCGTGCCGTGCAAACTACCGTGGCTGCGCCGTGATGTTCTTTACACTTTATATTTCATTACAACGGGGATCCGTTTGTAAATTTTGTGTGCGCGCTTTTTTTTTTGTGACAAATAGCGCAGCTAAATGCTGCTAAAAAAAAACAAAGAAGAAGAGGAGGAAAGAGAAAGCAAAAGGGTCTGATACCCTGGTCACACGGGCAGTCTTCAAGGACGATTGAGATCAGTGACCATTGAAAATGCAGGTAGCACCACCTAGGGTGTAATGTGTCAACCTATCAGGAAACATTGGATCCAATGCTCTTCGAGGAGTTGACGCGTTACACGCTTGGTGGCGCTACGTGCATTTTCAATGGTCACTGGTTTCAATGGTCGTTGAAGACAGCCCGTGTGACAGGGTTATAAGGTGTGTAACTGAGCCCGTGGTGAAGTAGCGCCCGTGCACCAGATCAATGAACAGGTTAAAATCTGTAACTGTAACCAGTGTGTTATCAAATGTGGTTAGTATATCCTGACGAAAACGTGAGCGTGCAGAGCTCCTCGTCCCCCCTCAATACTATCCAGGGACATGGTAATGTACGAGAGCGAAGAGATGACCCAATCGCGACTAAAAGTATCCGTTGAAAATTCGATGCAATCCGACGGAGTGTACGTGCAGTTTTCCGAAGTGCACTTCCTTGTCCATCGAAATTATAGTTCTGTAAAGGCACATTGGACATCGCGACATGCGCATGTATCCGCTGCCGTTGAAACAGGCCAAAACGCATCTCCTCGAGTGCAGTGGAAACATTCATTTCGGCCTGTTCGTAAATGACTGCGTTAATCCTTTAAAGTAGAAGAAGCGTGTACGAATAGACGGGAACAGGGACACCGCGCCATTAACGAGCCCTAACATTCAACGACTTTATTCACAATTCCATGCTTGTATGTAAACAGGCATTCTTCTCTTTCCATGTCAGTACTACATTTACGGTGCTGACTCCCATCTGCATTCGATTTCATGGCTTCATTCACGCGCACACTGAAACATGCGCAGCTTGCAACACCCTCTCTCCTGCACCATCTCCACACACTTCCAGCAGAATTTGTCCGAAGTTTAGGGAGTATTTCCAGTGCTATGGGGACTAAGTTTCAACGTCAGAGGACCAAAATCGGGAGTAATTGTCATCTAGAGAACTAGATTATAGACTAGAAGCTATAATTGCTTCCAAATTTGCACCTTGTTTCCTTAGAACGAGGTTTTCGATTTGTTGTTGTGTTGTTGATTGGATTTCACACCTAGTTACATTAGCACTGTAGCAGAGCCAGGAAAGGCGCTTCCCGCAAATGTATACACGGTATACAAACTTTGGTGATGTGTAGCAACAAAACGAAGATATTTCACAGAGTTACATACACAGGCAATTGACATGAAGATACAGATATATTTACAGAGGTTCGAAGAAAAACCTGCAGCGAGCAGTACGTTCGAAATGACTAACGAGGATGAAACAAAAGCAGTGATTCCACCGAACCCCACTTTGTCTGTCGCGACGGCACGCCGTTCTGCTGCAGAGTTAGCGAGTGCTGGCAAATGTTTGTCAGGTAAATACTGGACGTCTTTTCGGAGTCGTAAAACCTTCAAGACGAGCCCCTGATTCGCTGCAGCACCGCCATTCTGTTGTGAGGCCGAAGCGTCCTTTCTCTTTTTTTTTTTCTTTTTTCTGATGCAGGGTCGTTGAACAGTTACAAACGGGGATTTAGATGTACACTCTAGGAAAACAAGGGGCAAATCGGAAGCAACTACAGCTTCTAGTCTCCTATAGGTCGCAGTTACATTGCTGTTGGCAAACATTGCTTCGAGCGCCGTATGTCGGAGACTTCCGGTGCACGTCGAAAGCGCCCCAAGTGGTCGAAATTATCCGCAGTCCTACCCTGGGGCACGTGCAACCATGTCGCCACACATACAGGCAGACAAACGTTATGTGTAACACACACAACCGTTACCATTTTCTAGTCGCGCAAAACCGGATAACTTGGATAACTGTCGAGGTACTGTAAGACGTATTAAACAAAAGGAGTAATAGAAGCACGTCAAAACATATTAAGGGCAACGCGTTGAGCCAGTTACTGCAGAAACCGAAACATCTTGCCAGTATTTACAAATGACGTTCGCCATCTTTTCGTACACTCCACTTCTACGTATGTCCGGACTACATTCTCTGGCGGAGATGTGCCTCTGTGACCGTTGCTCTTATGTAGTGTCGGAGTATAATATCCCATTTTTGTCCATCATGCGAAAAGCATCAGCTTGTGCAGACGACAGGATGGACGACACTGACGTTGCTCAAACTAGCAATCACATATTCTTTTTTTCTCGCTTAGTAATCCACCGCCTCGCTCGCACAGCTTTGAGCTCTTTCATCCATCCGTTTGCCTGCGTTTATGCCATTTTTATCCTTATGATTTGAGGATGAAAAAGAAACAGAAGACAGCTGCCGTTTTATAGTGGAGCCCTCTCAAGTGGACACGTGCAAAATATGGAAAACTGCGCGCCGCGTAATCTTTCTTTAATGTCTTGCAAATTCTATGTTAACGAACCCCTCAGTCTAGGCAACTCCCAAAGACTTCTTAATTGATATTTAAGTACATTACGCTGCCGCATTCCTTGAAACGGATCACACACTGGGGTGTGCAATCCATTTTGTGTGGGGTGAGTGCTGGGAAGGGCGACAAAAACGACGACACATTGTACTGGACTTTACCGAGCACGCTGCTGAAACACCAAAAGTTGCAGGCGAATTAAAAAATAATAATTATTATTACAGTGGGACGCGCGATTAAACTCCTCACGACCTTATTGGATCGCTTCTTGCAAGATATTTCTATTTGCACATTTCTGTCTACATCAGTTTAACACAAAAAGGAATCGGTTGACAGCATTAAACAGTTTAATTTGCGAAAGCGAGACTTTCGTGCAGTAGCTGCACTTCTTCAGGTTGAAGAAGTGCAACAAAGAAGTGCAAGTGCAGCTAAGTGCAAACCTGCACGAAAGTCTCATTTTTCGAAAATGTAACTGTTTAGTGCTCTCAACCGTTTTCTCTTTGCTTTTGAATCGTTATCGCCGGAAACTTGCACATCGTTTGTTCTTGTTCTACGATGACAAAAAGGAATTCGCTAGAAAGCGCAAGTTTTTGAGTTAAGCGGAATCCTGAACAGAATTCCCGGATTTAATATGGTAACATCTCCTTGTGTTTGAGGACCATATTACTACACAGGGACGGAGGTCAAAACAGGAGAAATGCACGCGGACAGACTGAGTCTGTTGTCACCTGATCGTACACACCAGCTTGCGTGCCTCTTGTTGCTGTGTTCCCGGACGTATTCGGAGCTTGGGAATCATTTTTCGTATATTTTGCCAGACACACAAACTTCTTTTGATTCATTAAAGTACAGCTTGGGACAAAAGTTTACGGAACACGCGAGCCACGTACTTTTTCTTCGGTGCGACACCCTAGCGGCTGCCGGAATCGGGTGAGTCCACTGTTTTGAAGGGGTGGACGGATGCGCTGTTAGCGATACACAGTGGTGGTTCCAGGTTCCAGTGTCGCTTATGCGTGCCTGGGAACCATGCCTGGGAAGTACAAGTTACCGCTGTGTGTCGCTAACAGCGCACCCTTCCACCCCTCGAAACAGTGAACTCACTCGCTTCCGGCAGCCGGTAGGGTGTCGCACCGGTGAAAGAGTACGTCGCTCGCGTATTCCGTAAACTTTTGTCCCAACCTGTACTATAGTACCACAGTGAGTACATATAGTAAAAGTAATACTCCTATTGGTTTTGGATCACACGTTTGCTTGTTTGGTGGAGAGGTGAGACCACTGTTGTATTACACACTGTTTATATTACATGACGGTACTTATTTTTGAAAACAAGACCCACGCAAATTAAGGTTGGTTGGTTTTAGGCGGACAACAGAGCCAACAGTACAGTCTCTAGTTTTTTCATCTGACTCGATTTCATTTGCTTTGAGTGAAATAAAAAGATGAGAGAAAAGAAGAAGGGAGAAAGGGTATGCCGAGCATGCGAAAACTGATATGCCCGCATCAAGAATGACGCATTCAGAAAGCTCCGCACAGCGCCTCATAACCCCACGTAATAGTCAAGATTTGCTACGTATTTCTACGAGATAACCTTTTTTTGCTCTCGATACTTCCTTTTTTTTATCTAACGGCGAATAAAAAAAAAGTTGAACGAATTCGACGTTATTATTAAAG
This sequence comes from Ornithodoros turicata, assembly GCF_037126465.1. Classification (NCBI taxonomy): domain Eukaryota; kingdom Metazoa; phylum Arthropoda; class Arachnida; order Ixodida; family Argasidae; genus Ornithodoros; species Ornithodoros turicata. The sequence continues at coordinate 69,845,874 of NC_088205.1, forward strand.
CTCTTTGAAAGTGCTTTTACCTTCGCGACTCTAATTAAACTCTCTCGCGTGACTGCTCCTTCCGCAGTGGAACCCATACGGCAGAATAAAAATTAACTACGTTTTACTTAACGTGGGAAAGGGCGCAAGCGTATCGTGTTGACGAAGAAATATCCTCGGCCCACGCGAGGTTTTCTGGTTTTCTCCTCTTTTCTTCTTCTTCTTTCTTCGATGTAGGGGATGAACGCTCGTTTAACGGAAATTATTATGCGCCCACAGGGACAAGGCAGGATGCAGAGAAAGTTGTCGCAGTGCGAAGGTCACGGTAACGCGGGATATGTATAGCTGGTTCTCGTTCGCTCTTTCACGTCGCTGATCTTTGATTTCACATCTTCGTATGGTGCTCTTCCAATCTACCAGCGCTCTCTATTGTTAGTAGTACTGTATAGCACTTCCTTGTCATTCGTGACAACCAAACGGTTCGATGACAACCACGTGATGACCGTCCTTCCGTTTCTTTTCGTCTGCCCTCTACGAAAGCTATATGAAACCGGGCGGAAACGCGATTTCCCAGCTTCGAATATATTTTCCAGCTCTCCCTCCCGTGGCAATTGATGCTACTGTATTCACAAATCTGTTCGTAAAACGCCTGCATAAACTCCGGCTTCATCAACAAAGTAACACGCACGCAGTCACAGATTAAGGTTTGTTTCTGGAGTCCCGTTAATTGAAAAAATGTTGGCGAGGATCCGAAATGGGATTCCTCGTGCATGCGATACGCTTCGAACACAGAAAGATGATGAACGTAAGATACCGCATGCATCGTAACCGATAGCTCGCACGAACAGGAGTACGATTCTGTCGATCTCTGTGATGCTATAAATATCGCCTTTACCGATTACTCGGTCGTCCAATAAAATGGGGCGGCAAAAAGAAAAAGAAAAAGAACAGCGGATATTCCTCAAATATTCCCGTAAGCGAGACAAAATTAGTTTATAGTGTTATTCTTTATCCTTTTTCTTCCCGTTCGTCCACAGAACAACCTCATAATCATAATGAGCTTTGGCTTCCTCGTCCCGAATTCTCTCTCTCTCTCTCTCTATTTCTTTTTCTATCCAGAAATACGACGACCTCCTTCACTTTTGACGCATGGTAAATGACGACTTATCTTCGGGGTTCCTACGTGTATTCCGCACGAGGGGGCGGGAAAGTAGTTTGCATAACAAATGGCTGTGAATACACAGGGCGCCGCCTCGTAGCCGTCATACTAAACACTTTCGCGCATTTTTCTTTCTTTTTTTTTCTTTTTTTCGAATCATGCAAACGAGGCCTTGGCAGCTTATTACCGGTTCTCCCTCCCCACCCCCTTCCTCTTATCTTTTTATCGAGCACTGGCAAAAGTCGTTGAAAGGGCCTCGTGAGCAAAACTGCGAGGAACGCTTCGAGGACATAAAACATGTGTTCCTCCCTTAGCAGCTTATATGTCTTTCTGCGTCTCGCCTTGCTATGGCAAATACCGCGGTGCTGCCGGGGTACGTGGCCTGCGGCGATTGCTTTTAAATTGTCACAACACCATGTCTTGCTGTTCATCCAATGTAGATTTTGTGTTCGCGACGCTATTAACATATGGAATGTAAACATCAAATGATATTACAGCACATATTAAATACTGTAACGCTGTTAGCGTCTGTATGCAAGCCTTTCTTCTTCTTTTTTTTTTCTTTTTAATTTTTTTTAAACAGGGTTGCGTGCAAACACCTTGTATGTAACGAATAACACGCAGAGTTAATGTCATGACATTTGGTTCTTCCTTTTCAGGGTTCGAACCAAAATGGTTCGTTATATCTGAGCGTGCTCCTCAACCGAGAATGACGTCATCATCCAGGCACCTGTGAATGCCAACTCAGAAATGGTAGCCGTTAACCGTTATCTGTCATTGAAAGGTAAGCGTATCAATTAACCCTGTACAATATCCTTCTATTTTGTGTCGTCCTCGCAATCAAATCCACAAACAACCTACGGTCGACAACATACATTGCTCCTGTTGGCCGGCTATGTCAAACACCGACAAAGCGAAAGATTGATGAAACAAAAACATACTTAAATCCTCTACGCAACATCCACTTTTGTAGATTCATTTACGAATCTACGGGCACGTCGCTAACTGGGTCAATAGTTATTGGTGTCGCGTGTTTTTTTTTTTTTTCACTACGAGGTGTTTGTTCCAGACGTACTAGTACCACTAGTACTACTTCTCGTACTACTGCTAGTACTACTAGGACTACTAGTACTAGCGCTTATCGACACCAAGAGTAAGCACTGCATCCAATCCAACCTTTATATTTTTCCTCCTGTCGGAGCTCGGAGCAACGGTATTGAACCATCTCACAGCCTGCGTTCGTTACAAACAATTGGCTGGTTGCCTTCGAAGAGACCTTCGACAGCTGAGCACTCAATACTTTCTCCCATTACGTGTCAATAAGAGACATTGTGCTCGATTCGTACTGCACTTTACAGTAGATTCTACGTAGTCCCTTCGTCAAACAAACGACACAGAGCCCGCGGCAACATAACCTGGCTTTAACTCTCTCCCTCCCTCTCTGGCACACCAACAGCGCGCGTAGGGGGGGGGGGGGGGGGCGAGGGGGGAACCCGCGAAGCTCAATAAAAAATAGTGTGCCTTTCGAGCGATACAATTGGCCCTCACCTTCCTGCGACGCAAGTCGCTCGAACACGTTTCGTACACAATTTTCGTTTTTTATTACACCTCCTTTCGTCACCCTTCTTTGTCTTCCTCTTTGCACGCCGACTGCACCTAGAGCTGTTCAGTCAATATTGTCACTTCAAAACAGGCTACAAGCTTTATGTCACGTCGATTTTGTTTCTTCCTATTTTGCGCATCACCAGAGCTCCGAGGCGACACGTAAAATTTGACGAGAGCAACTTCAAAGCCTCTCATTCGTGTCCTCTATCTCTTTCTTGCTTTTCTTTCTCTCTTTCTGTCTTACGTAAATCTAGGAACAATAAATGTTGACGCGACTAAAAGTTTTCAGCAAAAAATAAGACGAAATTGTTGGACGAAACGAGCTCGGTAAATTATATAACGTGTTTCAGCACCTGCTTCCACACGAAACAATTTTCGCCGTTTTAGGGAGGCCTATATTTGTTAGAATTCCGCTGTTCTCTCTCTTTCTCTCCTCTCTCTCTACTGTTTCCATAGAGGACAGAGTCAATTCTTCCCATATTTCGTATTTAATCTCGCTAACGGTCGATTTCACATTTCGAACACAGAGTTTTTTCCCCACCGTGTATGGGTGTTGAAAGCGCTTAAGTACACATTACCATGCCTCATTTCCGACGCAGTTAAATATTACACTGCCCGAAGCGCTTTCCGTAAGCCGGGCGGAATTGTTCTACGGATGATGGGGGTTGCGTGCAGAGCGTGAATAAAGAAAACGCACACATACAAAACAGAGAAAGAGCCATTTCAGTAGCAGTTGAAAAAAGCTGACGCGCACTTTTTTTCTTTTCTTTTCGAAACGTAGCACTGCGTATTCGAGATGTGACAGGAAATGAGGGGCGGACGTTCGTTTTTCTATTTTGTTTTAAGTACTTAGATCGAAAGTTACGTGTTTAAATATAATACGACTCCCGAGGTGCGTCGAGGCAACACTGGAGTGGCGGCGCGTCTCAGGACCGTGCTAGACGGGGGCCGTGTGAATTCAGTGTGGCAGTGTACTCCCTGCTGTCAGTAAGGACCATATCCAGGGCATTTTATAGCTTGAAGGAATAATGAACGTTCCAATAACAGATCACGAAGTTCCTATCTCCGTCCTCATTGGAACCGATTGGTACTGGCGGCTCGTGCGACATGATGTTCGAAGATGTGATGTGATGTGATGTGATGTGAATAAAGAAAAAAATGGGGATGTGAGTTTCGACGAAGTCAAACTGGCTACCCCAGTACACTTAATACAGAAAGTTCAATCCGATGATGAGATGATGAAAACGCAAAAGGATGATGTCCAGAGACGAATAGAGATGATAATCATTTGGTACTTTTGGTACATTTGCTCCACCGACATAGGATGCTTGGTCCACGGTGTGCTGAGGGACACGTCTGCTTGCCAATCTCGAATGAACGCAATGCTTCTCTGTATCGAGCAGAACATAGGGAATGTGTGTTGGAAAAAGAAAAAAACATTATAGAGATCTTTTGCTGCATCAACATGGATGCTTGCTGCTCGACATCACTTGTAGCTGCATGTGGCCATGTGAAATGTGCGGGAAAGTTATACAAGCAACGAGAATTAGTTGTTCGGAGAAACTGTTACGGTATTATGTGTTACTGCAGTTTGTCCTGTTCAGCGTCGCGCATGTGTTTATTGTCTAATACCATGTATTGCAAGTAAAGTTTTTACCTCGTCCTTCGACCGAGCAGGTCATGTTGAACTCCTAGAAAGCTCTAAATGATTATGCATACTAAACAGAATGAGGTTTTCTTGGGGACGCCTTCACGTGATTTGGGCTATCGCACACGCACACATGTTAGCCCTGTTTCACTCGAGAGTCGCCTTCGTCAGTTCACACGGGATTTTTTCCTCATATACTGACACATCGGAAAAGATGAATTACTGTCTTACAACACTCTCTGGGTTGATTAAAGAATCGACCGTAACCTCAGTTTTGAGCAAGCGTAGCACGATTAGACAACAATTGATCACTAATGCAATTCTTAAAAGCATTAAGCATAAAAATAATCTATATACTAAAATGCGCCGTTCTCCATTCAATCACCACCTTCGTTCTCGTTATACTACTTGTAACAATACCCTCAGAAATGTCCTGCGCGCCGCCAAACGTAACTATTTTTCTAAGATTTTCAGCGAGACCAACGGTAATCCCAAAACCATGTGGAACACAATCAACCGCATTTTGGGTAAAAGTAATGGACAGACACGTACCGACATTCCACCCCAAAATAACAATGAACTGGTGAGTGCTCCTGATAAAGTGGCAAACATGCTAAATGACCATTTTACTAATATAACGAAGAGCGTGCCTTTATTGTATAGTACAGGTTTCGAAGTTCCACTTCCGCCATCAAACCCTCATTCTTTCTTTCTTGACCCAACCACACCAAATGAAGTGCTTTCCACTATAAGATCTCTCAAAAGTTCAAAATCATGACGGTTTATCTTCATCTCTTCTTAAAAGAGTGGGACACCTCTAGGCCCAACCACTGTCAGTGCTAGCAAATAGCATGTTTTTACAAGGGACATTCCCTGACGAACTTAAACTGGCGAAGGTTGTACCTGTCCATAAAAAATGAACCAGAGTGGATGTAGGAAATTATCGTCCCATATCGATACTTCCTGCGGTCAGCAAGGTGTTTGAAAAATTAATACTTAACCGACTAGAAAGATTCTTTAACAGACATAAGATAATATATCCGCTCCAGTTCGGCTTTCGCAAAGGTAAATCCACAACTTTAGCATTAATTAACGCGACCGAACAGATAAAGAAGAATATCGAACAAAAACTGCTTACAATGGGCATTTTGTGAACCTGACAAAGGCCTTTGATTTAATTGATCACAAAATACTTCTACAAAAGGCATACAGGTATGGAATTCGAGGGCTTCCGCTTACTTTGCTAAAGAGCTACTTGCAAAATAGTATGCAGTATGTTCATGTCTCGGGCTACGATTCTTCTATTAAGGCTTTATTAACTGGCGTTCCTCAGGGGTCAATTTTGGGTCCCTTCCTTTTTCTGATGTATATTAACGACCTTCATCTCTGTCTGTCTGAGAAGTGTTTCTTATATGCCGACGACACCAATATTTTTGTTGAAGACCGCACTATTGCAGGGCTGTTCGTGAAGGCTGATAACGTTTTAACTAAGTTTTCCGCATGGTTGACAGCTAACAAACTCGTTCCTAACATAGGTAAGACTTCGTATGTAATCTTCCGCCCATGCCAAAAATTACTTAACCTAAGCCAATACACATTGCATTTTTGTGGACGCTCCCTGTCAAGAACGACATCCGTGAAATTCGTGGGGGTTATCTTGGATGAACATTTATCGTGGACTAACCATATCCAGTTTGTGCGTTCCAAGATCACCAGCGGGCTCTATGCTCTTTCAAGAATTCGATACCTGGTCCCCGTCAGTTGTCTCCGAATGGTTTTCCATGCTCTAATCCAATCGCATATTTCTTATGCCCTGGAAGTTTATGGGCTCACTTATTCATCCAGCCTGCTTCCTCTACTTCACGCTCAGAAAAGAGCAATGCGCATAATGATGTTCGCACATCCCCGCGATAGTATCTCATTTGCATTCCAGTGTCTGTCTATCCAGAGCATATACAATTTACTGAAATATAAGGTTGCCATCCTTATCTACAGATTATGCAACGGCATGATCTCAGATAATCTTATTTTTCTCAACAACTTTATAAGGCTGCTGTGCTCACAAGGCTGCTCAATAACTTAACAGTTTGTTTATTGTCGGGTAACTCTGTGTGTGTTCTTTAGTAACTTATTAACTTATCAGTGTATTAGTTGTTGGGTAACTCCCCGTGTGTACTTTAGTAACTGATCAGTGTATTAGTTGTCGGTGGTCGGTCAGCCAGTAAGTAACCGTTGTTGTCGCAGGAGAAGGATGTGACAGTCGAACACGCGCCCATTGCGAAAAGTGCAACGTGTTTGTTTATGCTTGACATGTCATCACTCTGCCATCATTTATTGTTGTTGTCGTTGTTGTTGACAATCAATTATCTCTAATTGTTTTAAATTATTTCATGCTCAGCAATAAGCCCCACCCAATTTGCCGGGCTACATGTATCGTGGAAATGATGTGAAGATTTTCTACTCACAAAGTTAGCTCTAAACACAGAAAATCATGAGTGCATCTTTAGGTGCGGGTAAGCAGCGTTGAGTCCCGCCCCACACGTTTGTGTGGGTGTCATAAAAACAAAGATAAAGTAGATAAGTGTCTTCGATTGTGTTTTTGCTTTTCTATTTCCCTTTCTCTCTCCCTCCCTTTCTACTGGTATATATATACGTCCTGTTGTACGGCTACTCTTTAACCTGATGAAGTGCAGGCTCTGCACGAAAGCCTCGTTCATCTTAATTGTAATAAAGTGATCCTACCCGTTTTACCCTCCCTCAGTGTAATCACAGTTAATTGGACTTTGGCGTTGGTTTTTACTTTGTGTTGTATTGTAATCGTATCCAAACCTGTTTTAGGGTGTTTCATAAGCATAAAGAAGTGAGGTTAAGCACGAAACATGTCTACTACTCAGTTGTGATCATGCAAGGTCTGAAATGGTGTGGGATATATGTTTGTTACGAAAACAAAGGAGGGAAAGGTTAGCCTGCGCTGCGGGGGCTTCCCAGTTTTTTAAAGAACGGAATTGACCACAGTTCACCCAGAAGGCCACAGACCCGCAGGAACCAAAGAAGTGTCTTGGTCACGTCACTATGCTGTGTGGGGCCGAGCGGCGTAGCTATAGGGAAAAGTCTAAGATCCCGAGGCGAGCGATGCGCGACCGCAGGAGAACACGGTGTTGCCGGTAACGGGTGCAGTGGAGGCAGGTGTGGAATGTCTCCTTCAACATGACAGGTGGGGCATATGGGTGATAGAAGGTGGCCCATCTTAGAGAGGAGCAGTGGAGTCCGCGCCACTTCAGTCGAAGCCTGTGAAGCAAGGACTCTTCCTCCCTGGGGTAGCGTCCTAGCAGAATGTGGGCCATCGTCGGCTCAGTCGAGCGGAGAAAAGAGTTCTTCCTGACGGCGTCTTGGAAAAAGGATCGAGAGCTGTTCGTGCAGTATCGGCGAATGGCAAGCCGGCAGACAGACGGGGTAAGCGAAACGGAAGTGACAGACAGGCACACCTGACCGTAGAATCGGCGAGGACATTCCCCAAGATACCAACGTGACCCGGATTCCACTGGAACCACACACTCTGGGGTAGGGACGACAGCATGGCCTGCAGGCAAATGATCTCCGTTTATAGATGTTGTCGATCACTTTGGGGAAATTAAAATTTCAGGGCCTCCAAGGCTGACTTACTGTCTGAAAGAATAGCCCATGTGTTGGTGTTGACGAAGAGATGTACGTACCGCAGAACACAAAGGGATAATACGTACAAGGCTGCCTGTCCTTTGATCTGCACGAAATATGCATTACTGCCTGGCTTTTCTTTTTTCTTCTTCTTCTTTTATGTATCACAAAACATTCAGTTTTCCGGTAGGACTTCTTCGGCAATATACTACATATCGTTGAGTACTTTCCGGAGCACAACTGTCGTGGGTGACATCCTATGCGATAGCCTGTCAGCGCGGCGCGTTCTGGTGACTTGACTTGTATGACAAAGGCCATGATGACGCAGTGTGCTTCGTCGATCAATCGGTGAAAATCGTTTCTGCGTTCGTTAATCTGTTAATGACTTCTAGAGTACACTGTCTTAGTACGTGCGGTGGAGTGGTCCTCTCATTCCTTTTCCCATGTATGTCTGTAGTAACGGTCAGCTGCGAAACGAAATAAAGAGAAGTGCACCGACAGTATATTATATAATTAACGTACAATTACAAATATCGAAGTAAACAGCTGGCGATGATGATGGTAGCAGATAGGTGTTCCTTGTAGGATTTTCTTACACCCTGTGCGCTACAGTTTGGCATGTGGGCGTCGAATGCGTACTCATCGTTCTTCCTGTGGTTGACGCCCGTTCCTTCCTTTTGTCGGCTGTCTTGTCTATGGTGAGAATCCCCTCCGTTTGCCATTTCACTTGGCAACCACACAGATCAATGCGGCAGGGGCATCGTATGGAAGGGCTTGTTACCACTGCATTTTAATGAACCACCTTGGAATGAACGCCTAATCCCCGTGCGAAATAACAAGGCTGTTGACCCCCAAGGGAGGACACAGCAAACTCCCTAACAAGGTTAATTTCCACACTAATCCCAAAGCTTATCGCAATTTTTGCTCGAGAAAGTTTACGCACGAAGCCTCTGCTTTTCGATTTCTTCATGCCGAGGCGTTCTTTCGAGCAGTGTCAAAGGGGCACTGCAGTACAAAAATTTCTCTTCGCGGTATGAATGATGCCGTTACGTTGACACGAACACAAAAGGAACGCGACTCATCGGTTGCGTCCTTCGTGGTTTACCAGCGAAAGAAACATCCGTTTCTTTTTCAGTGTGGTGGTTCTGCGCACTGCGCGTGCGCAGAACCACCAACGCTATCCTTTACTTACGCAAACGCGATCACGTGAACATTCCATTTAGATAATAGCGGATTGGAAGCAAACTTTCCTGTAAGTGTGTCCGCACAGACACGAGAGTTTTAGTACATCGAACGCAGTCGCCTTTGCGCAACGTAAGGGATAGCGTTTGTGGTTAGCGCTTTTCTGTTATGCTCTGGGAAGCTCTTTTTCTGTTATGGGCGTACGCAGAACCATCAACTCTATCCCTTACGTACCCTTAGGGCGACAGCGTTCGATGTACTGAAACTCTCTCCTGAACGGACGTTCCGCTGAAACACTAGGGGGAACTGCTGTGTTCACTTTTTGAAGTCACGGCGAGTGTTCGCAAAGCTATCCTTGCCACTGCCCTTGCCACTGTCCTTACTAGGCGGGTCAGTGACAATGAATACAGTTAAGAAATATGACCGGTGAAGCAAAGGTGGGGGCACCTTTAAAGGTATCGGTAACGATAACGAATATCTCCTTATCGTTACCGATAAGGAGATCGTGCCACAAATTTGTAACGGAAACACTTTTCTGATACCGATTTAAAAAGTATCGCCATACGCCCACTTCGATACCGAAAAAGTACACGATTACGATAACGGCGTTACGTACAACACTGATCTAAAACTCATTATTACGCCTTATCTGACAGTAGCCTCCTGAACGCCTTGTTAAGATAGTTGAAAAGCATTGTGGCCGTGGAATCCATGCCCGTCTTTCTCTATGTAGTCTCCATATCCGAAGACAGCATATGCTTGTACAATCGAAAAGGTGCTCACAGTTAGAACTCTACAAGACAGCAAGCAATAGCATTCTCAGCGTGTGAACCGGGATAGCTTCCGTTAAGAGAGGGCACGAATTCAGGAATGTTTTTTTTTATTCCGTGTTAGCGCCGCGAAGCAACTGTGGCTATGAGCCGCGTAGAGATGTGGACAGATGGAGAGAGGACAACATGGAAGGAGTGGGGGACAGGGGGGTTAGTATGCGTCCTGGGCCGACTTCAGGGGGAACTGTGCCGACATTCGTCTGGAAAGTCTTCGGAAAACCCATGGAAAACCTCAGACAGCACAGCCGGTGGTAGGATTCGAACCCACCACCTTCCAGTCTTCAGCACGACCTTGGCCACCACCAACGAGCGGACGCCTTAACCCGCTCGGTCATGCCGCTGGTAATTCAGGAAAGTGGGTTAACATGCTCCTGAACTAGATCCTCCGAGGTACCGTGCCCAGTAATTTCAAGTGTAATTTCTTTCTAACAGCAGACCGCCGAGCTACTCTCAACGAGGCACGATAATGGTCGAAGCCAGCCAAAGCCGAAGCCAACCGTGCGGCCAAAGCCAACAGCATGCAGTACGTGTTTCTACACAACGGGCGGGAGGACGGCGCCCTTAGCGAGTGTTTTTGTACTCTCTCAAGTAAACAGACTCCACATGAGTTCACACATATGAGTACTTTGGGTATATTTGAAAAGATCACACATGCATGGCGTGCGTAACAGGCACTAAAGTTTAGAAAATCCAACGATCTGGTGAACGTAAGTTCAAGCAGGAGCCTTATGAGCTGAGCAGAAGCTGTCAAACTGAGGTTCCTGTTCCCGTGCATAACAGACAGGTGTGCGTGATCAATAACATTGCATAACGAACAAGGTACTCTGCAGAAATGCGCACACACGATGCAACTAGGTGGGAATGCCTTTCCGATACTGAACTTCACGCGGAGCAATATGTCATGCAAACGTGTTCAAAGCAGGCGGGCCCATCATATTTGCAACAGAACGTAGAGTACATAGAGGAGACGCGTCTGTATCCAATACGAGAGGATTTCCTACCCCCCCCCCCACACACACACACTCTTAAGAAAATGAACTTCAGCACATAGCACGCTCCTAGCCAACATGGTCCCGAATTACATCGTTCGTTCTACATCGTTCTGGCTATGAGCGTGCTATGCAGTGAAGCTCTGTTTTTAGAGGGCAAGTGAGGTCGTACTACTGTTTCATCCTGCCTGGATTTTTGGACTACCCTCTGATTTTCTTTTATATTGCCCAGTACAGCTCGCCTACCAATACAAACAATCGTAAACGTATACCCATACATATATATACCCACCCACTCCTCCGTAGTTCCCCCCTCCCCTTCAGATGAAATCTGTGAGAGTATGAAATCTGTATTTGCGGTGCGCGTTTCATGTGCTCCATACGTTAGCGTGTTAGCTCCCCGGCACTGGGGGATTTTAAGCGATTTTAAATTAGCGTGTTGTTGAACGAAATCTCCTTTTAGATTTGGTACATGTTTACTCTGTACAGAGCCGACACACACGTGGCGAACGACGAATTACCGACAGTCATGTTTACGTCCACTTGTCAGATCCTGTCCCTCATATACTGCTTCCTTTTCGAGTCCTCTTTCGAGCAAACTGTCACCAATACAGCTGCTTCAACCCAAAATTGGATTCCTCTTGCTGCTGCTTCCTGCTCTGAACTGCCGTGTTTTGGGCCGTGCCCTGTTTGACACAGCCGTACTAAATGGGTTGTCACGGAAGCCCGCTCCTATATTAAAAGTTTAGATGTATTTTTATTGAATTCCGCCCATGACTGCGTCTGGATGTGACTTTATCTTTGAGTGCAATTTACAGAATCTGTTTCTTCTCTTTTGCCTCGCGTGGTGTTAAAAATATTATTGTGTGCCTTCGTCCTTTGTGTATTATATTGTGAAAGACTCGCTTCTGTGTAAACCACGACCTACTAGATTATACCGACCATGTCATAATCGGCAACCCCCTATGAGGAGCTCGTCCGAGCGATCCGCTAGGGGCGCTACACATTGGCCCGCGAAATCTACACGATGATTGGACAATGGAAATTTCAATTTTGAACGCGCAGAAGTGGACGTACGGAATGACTACCGTAGCAGACGACGCAGAGAGCCACAACTCCTATGAAAACGCGTAGAATGATGATGATTATCAACTTTAGAAGGCATGCATCTGCCGTGGGACATCCACCGCTTGTACAAAAATACTAAGCTAAGCTGAAGTACAAGTCAACGTATTCAGAAAGAGCTGGCGCCACCGCTCGGCTAAATGGCGAAGTAGTAACTGGTTGTCAATCATGGCGTAAACTAAAACCGTATGCGTGCTGTATCCATTGGTCATAAAGGGTTGTATTGATGACTCACTGTTGACTGACTCCTTCTGCACGTAGACATGCTGATGCTTTGTTTGGTGGCGTGTTTTTGCCGAGCGATCTGTCTAGACATGTAGAATTGGGATGTCATCTGCTTCAGATGATTCGTCGCAGATGATTTCAAACACCGGCTTTCTGCGGTTACAGGTGGCTACCAATGTGGCTGGTGGTGGCTAAACTCCATAGCGACGGCCGCCGAAGCACGGTTGTGATCGGCGGACTCTTAACGACCATGTCACGTTGTGTAAGCGACCAAGCCTTGCTTCCTCTAGGGTGCGTTGGTTGTATCCCCATCAAAACCAAGTAACGGAATACCGCTACCCACCAATCCACACAGAAGTGGCTCTATGCTAGAGTCGCAACAAATATCAATAAAGTAATGAAAGTACCCTTCTGCTACTTTTCCGCTAAAGTGACTGCGTCTTTCAGGCATCTTGTACACAATGCGCCTAATGAGGCTGTGCCATTCGTTTTGCTTTCTGCTGCCAAGAGATATTATTTGATGTTACTGCTGACTTTCATTGTAAACTGATGTAAGTGCAGGTAAGTGCAGTGCATCTGTCGCATAGGGTTCGACAAGGGCCCTAGAACATTCGCAATGTCCAACGGACGCTGGTCGACACGTTGCGTGTCTTTCTTCCATGAGGGGGCCCACTCCTAGGCCCTGCCCGTAGACCAAGAGGATGTGGCGCACGTCACCGCGCACTTAACAGGCGGAACAGCGTCCAGATGTATGGAAGACGCGACCCTGTTTAAACTAAGGCATGAATACCACGTGAATACCACGTGAAGTCTCATGCGTTGGATTACAGCTGGAAAACAGCACAGCAGTCGGCGAACCAAAGTGAAGGACGGTGCGGGACCTACGGTGTGTAGCATAGAATGGGTGGTTACGTCGTGTCGCAATGTCATGTGACTTCGCAACAGGCTTCCCTCATCTCGCTACAGCGGTTGTAGCTCCCATCAGCCACGATTCGCGTACCTTAGGAACACGCCTTATCACTGTGTCAAGCCCCCGACACCATTGTCATTGCCTACGTATCAAGCCATGTAGTCGAGAGCATTCGGAGACTCCTAAAACTAGGAAAAGCGCGAGCGAGCGTTCTGGCACAGCACGAGGCCGAGTAAGGTAAATGGAGTCCGAGAGTTCTTTTGCAAATAGACACATTTCGCTGGTCCAGCATCGTTCGATGTAGAATAAAAGCCTTGCCTCTGAGAACATATCCTGACTGAAGCTAACAAGAATGTGTCTACCATTCTGCGATCTCATTCCCTTTTTCAATTCACAAAGTAAGGCACTGCGCTTTCTTTCCTATGTCGTCGCTTTTCTGCAGGGTTTAACTAACCGAAAGTGTCACTTCCTGTAATGCAATCTGGTCTCTTTTTCCTCTTCTCTGCACTAATTTCCTTTCTGCGAAAGCAATAGTTTCAATCCATTCAAACTTCCGACGTTGTCGACGCACGAAAGTCACACTCTCCCAGTGCCTCTCCTCATGCTCCGCTAGATCGCGTGGCACACCTGAACGAACTTTAATTAAACCAGCTTCCTCCATTACACTCGTATCCTTCCGTCTACACTTCGTCACCCACCCTGCCGCTGCCCGAAACTTCTTTCCAGTAAACTCTTCTTGCGCGAAATCTTTCAGCGCCGCACGAATTCATTTCCTTGTCGTATAACGGACTTTGTATACCTCCTTTTTTTGCGGCACGTATCTTTTGCCACGCTTACTTTACACGAGGTGAATCTCTGTGTGCAGCGCACACGCAAAAGCTGGACTTTTATGCGCTTAAAACGTACAGTTTGTTACTCGTACGCATACGCTATGCCCATTAGAATGAAAGTGAGGCCAAATAGGCGCGTAAAAAAATCAAATTTCCTGCCGCCGGATGTGGTGGCAGCACTGGCGAGTTCCGATCTAGCGTGCTGCCCTCTATGGTGCTTACGGCGAGCGAAAAAACGAGCTTGGCGCATTATTTCCTGTCTTTTAAGAGCGAGCTGAATTAATGGTCTCCGTTCCCCTTTGTCGTGGCCAAGTTTGAGGGAACAAAAAACGAACTAGTTGAGGAGTATAAAACGGATCGATCAAAAAATAGAATTACCTCGCGCAGCTAGCTCACTGCGAAGAGCCGGCGAAGAAATGAAGGATGGCATCGTTGCGGCGATAGATGGCGCAGTTTAGGAACCGTTCGTCACGAAGCGTATACACTGTTTTCTTGTGGACGCCGCCATGCTGAAGGCGCAGCGCCGTCTACACTCTAAAAAGAGAGGTTCACCGCATAGCACGCTCCTAGCCAACCATCATTCCGAACTGATTGAATGATTTTAAGAAAAAATAAAATGGAGAGTTTGGCTTCACTACTCATCATTCCGAATGATAACGTACTCTCCCTGGATTTCATGCGCCATTTTTGTGGCAATTATGAACTGCATAATGACACAAAAATGGCGCACGCCCCCTTTTCAGCAAACCAGGGGAAGGAACGATGTTACTCGAGATGATTGTTGGCTAGGAGCGTGCTACGCAGTGAAGTACTGTTTTTAAGAGTGTAGGCGGGGGAGCCCGTTGAAAACTGTTTACCGCACAAGCCAGAGAGAATGAAAGCACATGGGCCGTGTGCTTCCTTCCTGGTATCGCTTTCCTCCTCTCTGTCTTGCGCTCGCTGCAAAAGTGCTGGGTGTGAGGCTGGCTGGAAAAAATGGTGAATGCAGTAGAGATGTGAAAAGGAAACTTGACAGGAGAAAGTGGAAGTGTGGATTGGATTGGATTGGAAAATAAAGCAGAAATGCGTTCGCGTTGTACACTCTTAAAACAGAGCTTCACCACATACCACGGCCCTAGCAACCCATCACCCCGAATGACATCATTCCCTTCCCTGATTTGATGAAAATGCGATGCATGCGCCTTTTCCTGACTCTCACGCAGTTATGTTACTTGTCACAAAAAAAAAGGCGTGGAGCCAAAGGAGTGATAGAAGTGTCATTCCGTGCAACGGATAGCCTTCAGCGTGCTATGTGCTTCGAGCGTGTGGCGTAAAAGTATTAACACCAGCACGTTCTGCGGTATCACTTTTAAACGCACATGTACGGTGAGAACTCTCCAAGAAAGAAACTACACTACTTTGACTTGCGTACTGGGAATGTGTGTTTCCTGTGCATAGGTACACCCGGGATAATCACCTCAGAGCAAAGTTGGGGGGGGGGGGGGATCCGCACACGTACATTGCAACAGCGCAGTACATCACGTCCGCGGGCTAGGAGCGGCGGAGCGACTGAGCGAGATATACGTACGAGTATATCATGGAGTATGCGTGCTTGTTTCTCCTGCTTACACTGCGTCACCGCAGAGAAAGCACGCTTTACAGGCAACCGCCGCGAAAGGCACGACCGACGCCCGATTTCCCCATCTTTTGTAGACTGCAGTCAACATTAATAAGCGAAATGTGGTGAGTCGTGCATACTACGTATGCTCCTCTTAACAACAACGCGACTGCTTTACCGTTGCTACACCATACTGACATCGCATGCGCAATGATACGCTCGTTGCGACTGGCGCAGGGCGATGCAAATAGAGAACATTCGATAAACCCTTTTTATTTGCGGTGTTCAATTTTTACTGTCGGTCCCAGTGATTTATCGCAATCCTCGGTTTCACTGAATCCAGTGTGCAGTACCGCGCGATACTTTGTCATTCGTTCCACTTTGAATCGATTTCCCTTTCTTCCGTTTGATGTCTTCCTTTTTCAAAAAGCCTTCGATCCTGTCGTCCCCCCGCCCCCTCCGTTTCGTAACAAATGAAGGTACCTTATGAGATAACCGGGCAATTTTGTTTGCGCAGCAGAGCACGCAATCATGGCTTATGTAACCCGAGGCCACGACCGAGGAATGCTCTGTCCTGCAATCGTCACATATTATGGGCGTCTCCGTTTTCTCTTTGATGTCGAAACTTACTTACAGTCGGCTGCATGTTATCCAGTCGTTGAAAGTTTCGACACAATGTGTGAATGTAAGCCATTCGGAAAGACATTGCAACGATAAAGAGGAGGAGCGCGCGACGGAGCCGTGAGACGTGAAAGGGAAAGGTTTTAATTCATTAATAATTAGGAGTCTGCATAGATATCTGCATAGTCTGATTAGATATCTGCATAAACATCGTGGGGTTCTTTCGTTATGATCAGTAGTTACAGTTTGGTTTTAAATCGATAACTTTATAAGGCCGCCGTGTGGGTTCATCCATGGTTTTACATGACCGAATGCCACGTGACCGCCCTGTAAAGATACCGAATTTGAACACGTTTTAAAAGCCAGTAACAATCTTCAGGAAATGTAATTTACTTCGGAAGTGGTAAATTAGGAACAGTAGTATTTCCCTGGATAATCTGACGTGCAATACATTGTTCCTAGCAATAAGAAAATATGGTGTTATATTGTATTACAGATGCAGTATGCAAGTAAGTTCGGCGTTCCGCGTGCTAATAAGTTTGCGTTTCATTTACGTGCAGCAGTATAGCTTCAGGTGAGTTCCACCACAGGTGTTGCTAACGCCATCGATTATTCATGTCTCGCCGAGCGACAGCGTTTGCGACGACGCTAAAGCGTGTCACTTGCATCTACTTCAGTGAAGAGCACCAATTACGGCGAAACGACCGCTCGTAAGTCGTATCTGGGATAGTGAATAAGTAGGGCAACGTGGGGCAAGGTGAGACATTTTTTGCACGACGCCGCCTGTCTCAGAGACGCGTTGCTCCATGCGCTTGTGTGTGTGCTTATTGCATGTGAGAATTGTAGGTATTGGTGTACGCGTTGAAGAGAAAAAGGAAATCGGTTACTTCTGCCTGGAATGTAAGGACCCGCCAAAAAGGCGCGATGTTCTGTGGGCCATTTTCTTGTCATGTATGCGGCAGCTTCTCGCATGATTATTCTGTCAATGTAAGTTCACATCCTACTTCTTTATTAATTCATCTAGATATATGCAAAATATGGGCACTCTTGGTTATCCGGTGTCGTGAATCTGTCACTGTCTGTCCCGGTGCCGGCTGTGCCGTCTGGGGTTTTTCCTGGGTTTTCCTCAGACGCTTTCAGACATATGTCGACACAGTTCCCTTAGAAGTCGGCCCAGGACGCACGTTCCCGCAGGGCATTAGTCGTGACGTTGCCCACCTCTGTGAGGCCGACAACGACGACCCTTTTCATTGGCACCACCACCACCTGTCACTGTAACTTGAAAGCGTGTGTGTATGTGAACACTCAAAAAACGACATTGAAGCTTTCTAAAAAATCTATACGCACAAGCTTTCGGTTAGTGGACCACGCTTCATCAACTTGTACCACGCAGTTCTACATTGATCACATCTGCTCTACAATCGCGAACGTTCACTTGTACAACAAATAACCCCACAATACTCCCTTTCGCGCCCAGTTTCCAGAAACACCACTCCTATTGTACCGTCTAACGCAGAACCATTTAGAGTTGAACAGTATAATACAGCACGCTACGCACACAAATCACCACATACAAGAAACAAGGCGAACAGACAATACGTTTCAGCCAGCAGAGCTGATATTCCGGTACATTTTACGTGTTACATACGCCTCATTTTACAAACTACACACGCTTCAGCCACACCGTTCGCGTTACTCGGCTGGTCTCGCTGCAGTCACGCCTTTGTCGGAAAAGGCTGGCGCTCTCTTCTTCTAGCTAAAGCAGAACAACACCAGGGCAGCCATAACCCACGACTCACATTAGCGTAGCTAGCCGTAGTTTTGTTCATTACGTACCTCCCTCCTCGCCCCGTAGCAGCGCCGTAACGTTAAACGACCCCAACCTGGTAGGGTCGTTAGACGGTTAAACCATGGGCGATTTCCTATCCGGCTCACAGATGGCACGTCCGTCGCCCTTGGTTTCCCCGGGCGAAATTTGGCCATTTTTTCGCTCGTCGCTGTCGCCGTTTTAATCTATCGAGCAATTAACGTAATTAAACTAGCGAAAACCTCCTCTTTCTCCTCTCTCTCTTTCTTCAACGGACAAATCATTAGCGCGACCGCTTGCAGCGGCCATGACTTCCGAGACTCTCAGCTGGCAGTCTTTGCGGCGCGCGTAGCTGGGTGGCCCGTTAAACAGTCATCGGAGTAAGTGGCGCGACCTTGTTGACGGCTGTTGTGATGGTGGAGCGCGCGGTCATGCTGCAGTGATGACGCGGACAACGATGTAAGAGAAACACCAATGCGGTGGAGATGTTTGACGCGGTTTAGTCTTTATTGTTCCGTGTTCTATTGAATGTTAAAGTTGGTTAATGAAGTTTGGGTAATCAGTTATCCGTTAATTAGGTATCTGTTAATTAGTTATTGGGTAATTAGTTATCTGGTTGTTACGTAATCTCGTGCGAAGAATGTCCGCCTGTCCGTGTATCTCGCCAGCAAAAAAAAAGAAAGAAAGAAAAGTAAAAAATATAAATTTTTAATTGAAATCGGTACTCCTTAATAAAAGAATTCATCTTTTATATCTATCATACTGCAGCCATCTGTTGTGGAGTTATTTGTAAAAAACACATTCTGCCCGCGTTGAGTGCGTAACCATATGTATATTTTCACACAAAGTGCGGTGCGCGTTAGAGCGTAATCATTGTATATGCCTTGCGTCTTTTAACAGCTCGCTAATTGCCCTCTGTTACGCTATGAGGGAGATGGACTAGGGGGACTCGCTGCACCTGCTTTCAGTTCTGCTCTATTCCTGAATCCGATCCAACATCTGAACGCCGCGAAGCTTACAAAGCTCACCGCATGCAGCTATGTGTACATGCAATGACCATATGTTTAACAGCAGTCTTTCAGAAGGTCCTAAACACTACGCAGACCACGATATCCGGGTGAACACTTGCATTGTTTCAGCTACAAAAAAAAAAAAAAAAAAGCTTCACCGTCAGGGGCGATACTCTACCCCATTGCTATTGGTAATTTCGTGAAATGGAATAATGAACCACCTCATGGTGAGGAGCGAAGTTCTACCGTTTTAGCTACACCACTGTATTCGCCTGCATCAGGTCTATAAAAAAAACAGAGCCGAACAAAAAGCATACAGCAACCAATGGGAAGCGCTCAGAACAGACAGGATAAACAGCTAAGCGGCCGCCTTTCGGGATAGAGGTATTACGAAATAGCTACTCTTCATTCAAATTCAATTTCTCTTGTATACTGTTAGCGAGAAAGATGAAGAAATCACTCGTTTGGCAGCTTGCCAGTTTCAGACGCAACAACCACATACAGGAAAACTTGTTTATCTGCGTTGTTCCTTGCACAATTTCTCATTACGATCACGGGAAACGTTTCTCCTTTTCGTACGCTTTGTTGTGGTACAGGGCGTACACGAAATTACAAATATTGTGCGTGCCGGTTTTTTTTTTTTTTGCACCATGAGCAGTGCTGAATGTTGTTTCAAACGTTGTTTCGTAAACATGTTTCTCTATTTATTTATTTATTTGTTCTTTATTACATTACCTCAAGGGCCCTATAAAAGACATTACATAAGGGTACAATGTAACGGCAGTACAGTGCGGCATAGGATACAACGACACTAACTTACACAGAAATAGTTCCTAAACACACACACACACACAAAAAAAGAAAAGTTCTACACGAAGACAGTAATGTGACGAAGCAAATCTCTTTGAATGAAAACGTTCAAGCGAATTTCAACTTTAAATGAATTTAAGGGAATGTGAATATATCGGAAGATCATTTTGTTAATTGAAATTGTATGGAAGAGCCCTATCAGAAAAATGTCACTTATCAAGGAAGTAGC
The DNA here is from genome assembly GCF_037126465.1 of Ornithodoros turicata. Classification (NCBI taxonomy): domain Eukaryota; kingdom Metazoa; phylum Arthropoda; class Arachnida; order Ixodida; family Argasidae; genus Ornithodoros; species Ornithodoros turicata. Next base: position 69,866,084 of record NC_088205.1, read on the forward strand.
ATTCATATATTTGTTGACCGACCTTGGTGAATCAGCTGTTAGCGTGTCGGCCCAAGGTTGCGAGTTCAAACCCAGCCGAGGACGCCTGCAACGTGGGGGCAGTATACAAGTTGCTCAGGCACGGCGTTTTCCGCGTGGGACGTTTAATACGGGTGTGCCGTGTGCTATGATTTCGGTTCGCCCTAAAGGACCCTCATGTGGTCAAAACTAGACCACTGACCGACCACTGTGGCGTCGCTCATGATTGTAGTTGGCTCGCTGTAGTTAACGCTTCATCATCGTATTATTATCAGAGATTTGTAGATTGAAGGGAAAAGTACCTTGAAATGACACACCGCGCGCTAAACTGACGTTGAAGGCATAAAGTTTGGCCAAGAAAAAAGAAAACAGCAAAAAAGGTACCGTTTCGACCCGTGTGCATGCTGAACTTTCGGAGAATCTTTGCATTTCTCCTCGTTCTAATCTGTTTGCTTGAATTGTAACCCCAAATGTGTATATTGTGCTGCCTTCCCTCCAAGTTGCGACGTTACAGGATGTGCAGAAAAAGTTCTTACGCAAGAGTAAGACGATCAACGTAATAATAAAAAACAAAAGGTATTGATTGATTGATTGATTGATTGAATATGAAAGAAAAATATGGAGAGGTTAGTCCCGACCCAGTCAGGACCGGCTACTCGAAAACGCGTTTGTGGGTGGAACGGTAGAGAAAGCAAAATGAGAAAGACAAACAAGCAAATAGGAAAGAGGCAGAAGAAAAAGGGAGAAAGGAAAGGGGGATACGTTAGGCACCGAGAAACACTCACTGGTTCATAATGTCAGAGACCGCGCGAACACAGAGTGTCACAGAAGTTGTCACAGAGTGTCAAGCAGGTTCGAAGGTGCGAGGAAGGCGACAAGAGCGCGCAATGCCGTCGCCTGTTGATGGGCAGGCCAGCAGCCGAGAACCTTCCTAACGGAGAAAGGCCGATTATCGAGGCGGGATAGTGCTGCCGCAAGGGAACGACGAGGCGCGCTGTGTCGAGGGCAGGCCTCGATAACATGCTCTGTGTCCTCAAATACCCTGCACTGAGAACAGTTGGGTGAGGAAACCTTCCTAAGTTTAAAGAGGAGGGGGCCAGTACACGGGACATTGAGACGGAGCCGGTAAAGTATAGTAACGAGCCTGCTTACAGTTGGGTTTTCTACGGAGGAGTTGACCAAATATCACGTCAAACTTAAAACACTTAGCGTGAAGACATTCGTTACGTTACATTACATTATTGTGGTGCGCAGTGTCACCGAGCAAAACATTTCAATTAGATTCGCCGCATGTTTTTGACAACTTAATTTTGTAGCCAGTGCTTTTGTTACTATCATGTCACTGTCGGTAACTTCCGATTCCTGTCCTGCCAAACAATCAAGCCACCGATTAGTGACAAAACGTGGCGTTCTATGATGTCCCCAAAACGGTCCTTATCACCTGTATCTCAGTCGTGCGCGCTTGCGACGTCGCCCAAGGTGTCGGCGAAGTCGGCGTAGATCATGCCTTACGCCACGCTGAAACCGAAACCGAAAGTGAATATACTGTTCACTTGTACATGCTGTCCTGTTATCTCGTTTATCTCAACAATTACGACGTCCTGCCGGACACAATTTCGCATATGGCATCTATGGGTAACTCACGGCTGAATACAACTCCAATCTGAAAATTAGTCGGCAGATCCAAGGTATCACGATGCCTTGTTGCACTTCTGTATGTATGTGAGGGTGACTTGCAACAATGTAAGAAGAATATGTTGAGAGTGAGTGCATGTCCCTGTGTGTTCTTTCCCGTCTTCTAGCAGCCTGACGTAGAATTCTTTAGCGCATCACTCATTTCAGTTTGCAGACGATATGCAAAAGAGAGTGTCGTCTGCTTTGAAATTGTTTGTTGATGGGTGTGACACCAAGCGTCCGTATAGCAGAAAGCGTATAGCACACACCACGAAGTCTGCATCACAACAGACTTCGTGACGTGCGCCACCGTTGACGTCTTCCGGACTATCCGGACAACACTTAAGATGGCGACACTTCCGGTGCGCCGAATGAGCAGGCGCACCTCATACTGTTGGAACGTGTCCCTGGTACGTTGAGGAGATGGTAGTTTGTACCGCGTATTCACACGAGCGACGTCCTCACGGAAGATTCTAGGGGAAGAAAAAGCGAAATCTGTTACGTTGAGCATTCACACGGCGCGGAATATCGGAAGTGGCGTACTGCGCACTTAGCAGACGACACCGTCAGCGTCCTTTCCTGTCGTCTGTTACGGAATATCATGTGGCTTGGCGACAGGAAGTGACAGCAGAAAGCTATGATGTTTTTTGCATCTTCCGCTGTGGTATTCTGGGGAATGTCGCTCGCACGGTATATGGTGCAATTGATAGCATCTCTGACCGTAAAAATGAGGGTGTCGGTTCCAATCTGTCTGCTAGTGTCCTCGTTTAACCAGAGTTAGGTAACAGTTCGAAACATGTCGTTCCATGACTTCGAGGTAGCACACACGGTTAAGCCGTGGTGCTGTCCTTGAACTAACGCGGCTTCTCGTCACTAATTTGGCTCGTCTTTTGTTTTTGTCTTTGTTCCTTTTCTTTCTACGTCGCCTCGGCGACCGTAGAGGTAAATCTACTATACGGTTTCTTCGTGTGCGCGATCTTACAGCAGCCACGGACGCATATCACGTTAAATGGACGTGTAGCTCAGCTCAGATTAACCCAATCAATTCTGAAATTAACCCAACAAGCCACGTTCGTGCTGCCTCTCCATAAAAGCTGGCCTAGATCGATCTCAATGAAGGGAATCGTACCGTCTAAAACAAATTTCATTACAATAAGTCATTCCGAAAGAGCGCACAAAAGGAATCTCTTTTCCGTATTTTCACTATCCGAGATAAGGAACTGGCGTAAGTAGCCGAACAAGAGGTACATTAGCAAATTGAATTTCTTCTTGACAGTGTCGATGCCGCGCTGTGCATGTTTGAAGAAGCCGAGCTGCAGCGGTACAAACAAACAAGGCCGTTCGGAACGCACGGTAAAATCTTCAATTCCTGTAACAGCCGAGGCAGCAGTCTTAAGGTAGGAGTATACGCTAAGCAACGTTCGGTTTGTCATTCCGAGCGAGTTTCTTTTAGAGTTTTTGTTAGTTTGTTTGCTTTCTCAGTCGCCATCTCTGAGCTCGAAGTGTGCCATATTATCTGATGAAAATGGTGCATCCGTCGGAACCGTATTCCGACCACGAACGCCTTGAATCACGCTGGATTCTGGAGAATACAGTGGCGCGTTTCTTGCCTAGTGGAAAGAGCGAGAGGGAGAGAGAGAGAAGAAAAAAAAAGTTGCAATGCATTAACGTTTCGCAAGCATTGCTTTGTTGAATTCTCGAAGCACTGCAGCGGGGTGTTACGATGGCTTCCTCTGAACACTCGGGTTGGTTGTTAAAATTTTTATTGAGCGATGCGCCGGAGTTTATGACGGCGGGGTGTCTAGTATGCATTGCTACTGAGCTTTGTCTGTGTCTGTGTTTTCTCCCGAGAAGAACTTGCGAGCGCTTAGATTTGGATGGCCTGCGAGAGGTGCGGTTAGTAAGTTTGGACACGTTTGCCTTTCAGTTGCGCTCTTAGTTTTTCTCCCGGGACTTTTGTGATTTTTGAATTTGTATGTCCGTTCTCAATTGGCCGTAAAGTTGATGAAGTTGAAAAGACATTGCGTCGACTCACGTATGAATACGAGATAGGTTTTGTTTAGCGTGATCCGCTGCTTTGCAGGAATTTGCAGCCACATGGCAGTGGAGTGTAATCTGCGTACTCTCTGCGCTGGTAACGTTGTCTTCTGGACAACTGTTCAGTTGGCTCAATTATTTAGAGCACAAAAACGAAAGTAAACTTCTGCGACAGAAACTACACTCCATAAGCTCCTTGTGCCGCATAGTGTTGTCTTTTAACGTTGAGCAGCCGCAAAGAAAGAAAAAAAGAAAAAGAAAGGAAAGACAACTTGATCCGTTTTCACGACTATTTCATAACACCTATCGCGGAAAACGCGTTGGCACGTTCCCATTATCTTCGATACTGGAACTTTTCTCCTCCAAAAACTTCCCAAGGCACAGCCAGTGTGGCGGTTGGAAACTTGGGCATCTCGCAAAGACTAACCAGCGATACAGCGGCACAAATGAAAGGCTGCGGGCTATGTCGATTGATTGATTAATTGAAAAATAAAAACATGAAGATGCGAGTCCCTCCTGACAATGTCTGTCCCCTCGCTTCAACAGTGTTTGGTGAGGGGGGGGGGGGGTAATGGCAGCATCGGCTCGTCGTTGTTGGCCACACAGAAGTGGGGGTCGTCACGACTATAGCCAACTGCGAAGAAAGGAGGTTACCTTGACACGCCACACGAGAGGGGAAAGGGTTACAAGCCTTACCCACGGAACAAACACGGGCGGTGAGTGCGGGAATCAGAGCTATCTTATCAAAAATGAGGTCACCCGACGGCTTGTAACCCTTTCCCCCCTCTTCTGGCGGTCAACCTCCTTTCTTCGCAGTTTTGTGCTCAAACTACGAGCCGTCAAAAAAGAGGCGGAGCCAAGGGCTCATCTCCACGGATTTTCGGCGAATTTGTTTCGGCAATTGCCATTGCGTGACGAGTGGGATTATGGGCTATACTGAGTAAAATGACCCCGGGGAACCCATTTCCGCAAAGAAAACGTTAGGTTGCCTTGAGAAATTTTGAAGTTCAATTCAAGAAATTAACTTTCCGTCGATTGAAATGAAACAAAAATGTTACCAATATGTGACAAAAGTTATTGGCAGAAAAAAATCCCTTGACCACATGTCTCTCCGGGGCCTACGTTTTTTACTATGAATTTCTATCATGGTTGGTGGACCACCCTCTATATATGCTATAATAAACATGTCCTCCGGAGTCTTGTTTTTTTTTTTAATAAATAAATAATAATACAAAACATTGGGAACGAACCTCCTATAGCATTACCAGTCGCAACGCTGGCCTCCTCTCATGCATTTGGTATTCCATCTCAACGGAACCGAAAATGTAACTTAGTGCCGTTGTTGAATCGTTCCGTGTACAGCTGTTTCATTTCATTTCAGGGACCGCTGCCACCACAAAGCCCCAAATATACACGACATTATCGTCTAATCGCATTCGGGCCTCGAATGACATTATTTAGCAGCCCGTGCCACACGTCATATTCTATGATGTCGATTTCAGCCCACTCACGAAGTAAAATATTATGCTACTTTAAAAAATGAAACTACAGTCGACCCCCGTTTATCCGGACGGTGCCGTTCCCGGCGAAATCGTCCGGATACCGGATCATCCGGATAAATGAAACGACCGAATAGAAACGTCCTACAGAGCAAGGTTTAATTAAAACACCGAAATCTCGTCAATGACAGCTGTTACATAGTAGTGTAGGCACTCGATTCCTGCAAACTTTTGCTAAGTGCATAGAGTTGAGCCACGCTGTTGCGCTGCTCGAAGAATGTCAGTGCGGAACGGAAAGAACATCATCGGAGGCAGCAGCAGCAATCACACAGTCATCAGTCATAGCTGCACACGCGTCATCATCCTTACCAACGTCAACGTGATCAGAAACCGCAGCATCATCTACGGCAGTCGCAGTGAGCCTCTGCATCAGGGATCGCAGCTCAGCTAGGGGGAATGTCTTCATCGGCCAACGGGCCGTAAGCAGCAGGCCCTCGCGTTGGAGTTCTCCCCTCTCGAACCGGACAGTTGCTCGAGATATTTCCAAATGACTCGACTGGTCAACGTGACCCAACGCACACAAATAGGAAAGGGGGTCATCGTGCACGGTTGTCTCCCCTACGGAGGAATGTAGGTCCCTGACGTGTGACGGGAATAACCCCAAAACAGCGAAAAGGGTGACAAAGCGGGGTCAGCGTCTCCTCTTACTCACGGTAGTCCGGATAACTGAAGCTGGATTACAAGAATTTTCGACTTTCGTTCCCTGAAATTCTTGTCCGAGTCCGGAAGCTGAATTCCGGATAAACGAGAACAAAATACATGGAGGAAAATCCGTTCCCGTGCCTTTTGTCTGGATACCGCGGGATCCCGATAAATGAAGTCCGGATAAACGGGGGTCGACTGTAGTTAAACATGTTGAAAACGCATGTAATGTTCTGGAATAAAATAGTGTCAAAAGTGGGTCTTCATGTGGAGCAGTTCTAATGTATATGAGTAACGTGGTCAGTTAACGCATTTGCCAACCGGTGCAAAATCTAAAACAATCCAATGTGGCGGCACCTCAAGTTATTTTGCTGGTGTCGATGAAAACTTCTAACAACTAGGAACTTCTGTCATCAAAAGATGTTTGAGAAAGCTTGAAATTTATCAAATCACATCCTGTTGTACAGTAGAAAGTAGTTTTATGCAAACTAAAACTGTTACTCTGGGCTAACAATGAGAGTAGGGTAGGCATTTCATGGACCTGTGAGTTGTGGGGAACCCAGTAAGCAGAAAATGGCATTCAGGCAAACACCATTAAAACTGTCCGTGTGGCACCGCACGAATGACATCACAACTGAAATCACTATGCACTTAATGTCACTTTTCGTGCCCGCGTGGCAATGGTATTACCTCTCAATATTTGAACGCGTTTCACTCTAAAGGGCTGCTTAAAAGGTGGTGAAGGTTTGTCACTACATGCTGAGGACTGACCCTCGTGTCTTCAGAACCGATATGTGTGACGTCAATGCCCGTGTCTAACTTGTCACCGGTCTGCCAACATTGCTCCTCGAAGGTTGATTTCCACCTCCTCACCGCAGCCGCTGGCAGTCTTCCAACGTGAGGCGGAAGCCTGGAAGGAGCGCGCTCTGTTGCTATGAGACAGACGTAAGGCTGTCGATGGCGTCACCTAGTTTCGGAGAATCCGAAACTATGTGCTTTTGCAGGTTCATTCGGAAGCTCGTGAGAACGCGTAATGTTCGCTGATGTCATTAATTTTTTTGCGAACTGGATCTTCGAGCGAGGTAGATTTATAATACGAAATTTGATAAATATCTTTTTTAGTCCGTAGTGGTATTTTTTTCTTTGTTCCGTGTTACCGCCGACAAAGCAACTGTGGCTATGAGAGAGACAGCAGGAAGCAGGGCAAGACATATGGATTAGTATGCGTCCTAGGCCGACTTCGGGGGAATCTATGCCGCCATCCGTTTGAAAAGTCTACCGGAAACGCCAGGGAAAACCTCAGACGGCACAGCCGATGGTAGGAGTCCTGTAGTGTAGCCGCAGGCGAGAGCGCATCTTGTACTGGAAGCTAGCTGTTCAATGTTTGGCGGGTGCTGCGGTACAGTGTGACAGCTTCCACTTCCCAGGCACACCCAAGCGATACCGGAACTACCGCTGAGTGTCGCTAACAGCGCACCCTTCCTAGAGTCCCTGGATTGGGAATCCCAATCCTGGGACTTAACCCTTCCATCCTTCCGAAACAGTGAACTCACCCGCTTCCACCAGCCGCTGGGGTGACGCAAGGAAGAAAAAGTACGCCGCTCCCGTGTTCCGTAAACTTTTGTCCCAACCTGTACGTCCGGATCGCCAATAGGAAGAGGTCAATGAGCCAACAATTCATATTCAGTATTTCGTACAGTCCGTGACTCAGCACGCGCCAAGTAACGATGGCGCTGCAGTCGCCAGTGTGGCTACCGAGAAGCGTGACACCGAAAAGGATGCGGTAAGATTGGGAATTCGAGAACTACGTCTCCGCCGAACTTCCCGTTCGAAGAACGCACTTCCAAATTCAAATTGGGAGTAGATTTACAAACGCACTTCAAAAGACTTATACGTTCCTTTTCTTGCAACCTACCCAATTTCCCTTGGGCACAGAAAATATCGTACAAATCTGGTTCTTGGGAAACTCGCACTGCTAGTCTGCATGCGCAATTGGAAGGTGGAGCCACTGTCACTTGGTGCAGCCATATTGATTTTGTCATCAGACCCCTGCTTAAGTAAGGCCACGTGCAGAAAGAAGGGGAACGGTGTCGCAACGATAGCAATTTCCTTAAAGAACATTCTTCCAAGTTTTCTGGTGCGTCCTCAGGCTTTCCTTTGAGCCCATTCTTTCATTCCTGTCAAGTCGTTAAGAGGGAAGAGTACCGGGCTTTGTGAACGGATCCGGCTGTCTTAGAATCTGGCCTGCGAAGAGCCCTTCGGGACACTAATAATGACCCGTGCCCGCATGTGTTCATTCATGCAGCCATCTGAAAAATCAGTTCATTCCGCTTTGAACCATACAAAGCATTTTCTTGTCTTTGCTTTGATATAACATGGCTGACAGAAAAAAAAAAGGGGGGGGAATGGCGAAACGCGGCGTTAGCACAGATTATCATGGTAGAAAAGCGACGAATGTATAAAAAAAGAAGATAATTTTGTGTTCGCGGTCTGGTGTAAAAATTATTCAGGAATTAGAGATGCGTGTATTGTCCATGGGCTAGGAAAGAATGTGATATTATGAATATTCTGAATACGACATTTCTGTACACATCATGATAGGCAAGCCTGAGCGACGGGCGAAGACACGTAAACTAAAATTACTGTGGTACGTGTGCAGTGTAGTACTGTATGTGTAGTGTGTGACACGAAAGTAAAATTACTGAGAAATGTACTTGAAGTAGTACTGGAGTACTTGGTACTTCAAATACGTCCCGTCACTGTACAGGAGCCAGCCCTACAGTTCCTCCGGGATGGAGTACTGAATGTTGGAGCTCTATAGTTGGGAAAATTCAATTCTTTTGTACTGTTCTCATTCTGCATTGCCCGCACTGGCTACTTTTCAGGACTACGCTTACAGTGTCTCTAAATCAGTTACTCACTATGACAAAATTACTTGGCCAATGGTAAAATCCAGCCCGCCGATGCTCATCCCTAACAAGCACTACTGACCTTCCTGGACAAATGTAGGACTGCGGTCCTCACTGTGAGTCTGGTCATTATATTTTCACCAAATTTCCACTAGCAATCGGGTTGAGTATCTCCTTCGGCGATGAAACGCCGCTGGTCACCACCACCACCACCACCACCACCACCATCATCAGAATAATGTTGTTTTGTTTGTACTGTTCTTAGCTCATCCAATTTAATCTCGACGCATGAATCTATCACTGCAGCGTACGAGGCGTCCCAGGCAGACGACACATAATTGGACGAACATTTGCGAAACGTACAGATCATAAACACTGTGTATCCTGCCTAAACCTGTCGTCTGTATCGTATTAAGTCCCCTGTGATCCCACCCTTCTTCCTGTTTCTTACCACCTTCCTGCCATACCCTTTTCATTCTTTCGTCTCTCCCAGCTTTGTCACTGTCACAAACTGCTGCAATCACGGCGCGAAGTTACGCTGTCTCAGACCGGAGCGTTGCATGGTTACGCCGGCGTTCAAGATAAATGCGTTCCTAGTTGGAGGCGCAATTATTCATGGACGCGTGACTATTACACTGGATTGCGCCCAGCACGAGTCTGCGCGAGAAGGATTTCAGGATTAGTGCTTCGGATTGCTTCGTAGCGTAATGGTGATTTCATGAGGTATGCGGGCTGATTATATATATAACGCTGCACGATACAGTTCTTTGGTGTGTTCATCGATATTAACGTTAAAACGCGCATAAATGATGGATATCTGTGTAGGACGCCATTTCATATTAGTCCTCTATTATTCTAACAACATATGGGGCCGGTTCGTACATGACTGAAGTGAAGCGACCATCACAAAACACGGGACCACACGTCGCACTTTCAACCATTTAATCACGCAAAAAGGGGTAACGCTGAAAACATACAATGAAGTAAGTCACGAGTCTTGGCCATAAACCCTCCCCTCTATGTCTGATGATGATTTTGATATGATAAAGAAAACAATGGGGATGTGGGTTTCGACGAAGTCGAACTGGCTACCTTAGTACGCTTACACACAGAAAGTGCAAACAGATGAGAGATTATGATGAGAGATGAACACAGATGATGATGGAGTTCAACATGTAGCCAACAACAACAACAACAAACGTGTGTTCAACACGTTCTACGTCAGATCTTTGTGATAACACCGGCTCCTTTATCATCCGAACCACATTCCATTTCTTCCTGCTTTTGTGACACAGTTTTGCTTCTGTCGATTATGTGCTTCGTTTCAACGACCTGTCTTACGTGGCCGTCCTTGGATTTAAATAATACCTGAGTGGCCATGTAATCCGGCTCGCACCCGCACGACATCACATGGGCCGCCAGTTGCGAATTGCCTGCCTCCAGGTTCTTAACTTAATTTCACGCTCTCGTAGGCGTTCATTTAGACAGTGTCCTGTCTACCCTATGTACATCTTACCGCAATTAAGCGGAATCGCACCCCTATTATTGCGCGTCCGCTGAGCGCCCTTTCGGATTAACGAGTGCTAAGGATATATGATTAAAGTGCTCAGGATATTAGAGACGTTCAAGAAGTTCTAAACCTAATACCGAAGTAACAGTATAGCATCAAGAAGACATCTAGCTTCTAACCCAGGTCCAATGAGCATGGAAAGGCCAAAAAGTAAAACATACGTCAGGAGGAGGAGCATTTAGGATTACAACCCCTTGGACACATATTGGGTAAAAAGTACGATTGATAATAGTGACAATATAGTGAGTCTCTCTCCTTCATTTTCATTTCTTTCTTTCATTTTACGGTTGTATTTGGCGCCGCCCGTCTCGTGTCTGAAGCAGAGCAGTCGACAAGTCGTAGCAGAGGATATTTGGCAGCCAATAAAAGTGCTCGGCTGATTTGACGTCACAAGACGCAAGGAGGGGCCGGGAGAGGGGCTCAAACGTCGCCCACCTACGCATTGCTGATGAAGGCCCAATACGGCCGAAACAGCTGTCCAATGCTGGTGTGGCGACGTTTGGGACTTATATATATGGGATATATATATATATGCTGGAAGAAAGGGGTTCGGGCGACCGCGAAATTAAATAGGTACTAACAAAATATGAGGCAGACAACGAAGATGTAGGAAGTAGAAAAAGGGGGGAGTTATTTATTTACTAGTGGAAAGTTAAGGGGGAAGTCAACGTTGCGGCGGAAGCTCCGCCTTCGTCAGGTCGTCCTGACGAAGGCGGAGCTTCCGCCGCAACGTTGACTTCCCCCTTAACTTTCCACTAGCAAATAAATAACTCCCCCCTTTTTCTACTTCCTACATCTTCGTTGTCTGCCTCATATTTTGTTAGTACCTATATATATATATATATATAACTGTACACAGAACATTTGTTTACACGTGTGGCTGGTGATATTTGCGGTGCACAGTGAAATGTACCGAAGCCAATCAACGTGTATTGTTGACTGATTCGACGAGCCACACACACACACACAAAAAGTGAGCCCACCTTCCTTAACCCTACTATTTCCTGTATTTTTAATTTACCGATTCCCCTTATTTTCTCCAACATAGCCAACAACTGTGGCCAGTTCTAAAACGCTACAATATTAATTGCTTTACATATTGTTATTTATTGCTTTATTGCACTATTAATCGCTTTCGCACTTAAGCGTAACGCTACATCATGTGCATCGGAAGAGCGCCGACACGCTTATTTATTTATTTGTGTCCAATAAACATGTATTGTACCTGTATTGTATTTGTATTGTTGGCGAATATTGTTGCCCAATCAACTTTATTGTATTGTTGACTGGTTAGACGAGTCGCGAAAAAAGTGAGTCGATCTGCCTTTCCCAATAAACTTGTGAAACAAGTCCCAATAGACTTTTAAGAACAAATCTTTCGAGGACCAAGACTGCTCCGCGACCCAATAAACTATATAGAGAAAATATATTTACATATTATGCATATATGTGAACATGCAATAAACTTGTATTGCTACCTGGAGGATGGGACAAGTCTCAATAAACTTGTTGTATTGTTGACTAACCAGCTGAGTCACAAAATATCCTTAATGCACAAGAACTGATCACACGAGAGCTGACACAAGCAAGTGCTGATCATTTGTGCGTCTCTCTGTTTGCCATGTTGTTTTTGGCAGCTCTAGAGTCATGAATCCGTACCGACTACTCCAACTTGCAGTCTGTAGGGATTTCCTTCCCTCGTCATCCTTTTATATGAACCTTTTTGGAATGGGGTAGGGTCCTGCACTCAACGCAAGGAAACATCCCACATCATCATCATCATCATCCATTCATCTATGTTGTTGTTGTTGATGATGATTGAAAGAAAAAAAAACGGGGATTGTAGCCCTCATCACGAGGGCCGGCTACCCCAGATCACCTAAGGAAAGGTTGTTATTGTTGTTGCAGTCTTACATCGTTAATCCAATAACAACATGCAATAAACTTGAAAAAACATAATAACAAGTATCTAACGACATATCTTACGCGATTTCTATGTATTGTGTGTGACGGAAGTGATTGTGTTGACGGCGTGAAGAGGTTGCTGCTGTTGGCAGCGGATTGAGAAAGAGAATACGTGTTGACAAACTGTTCTGTCTTTTTTCTTCCATATAGTGCCGCTGACGGATCATCCGGAACCATGTCCACCACGGCAGACGTATCCTGATCTAAGAACGGGCTCAGCGACGGCGCCAGCTGAACCGCGGTCTCCGGAGGAGGCCATGTAGTACCCTTGCCAGCACCATGTTGCCAGCCCAGCTCCTCGCGCTCGTCCTGTCAGCGGCGGTTGCGCTGCTCCCTGCTGCCCACGCCTTCTCCTGTCACCCCAAGTGCAAGTGCATCTGGCGAGGTGGCAAGAAGACCGCCGAATGTCCGTACGCTGCGCTCACTGGACTCCCTGATGGAATCGACGAAGGACTTCAGGTTCTTAACCTCACCAACAACAACGTCCAAGTGTTGCCGAAGAACGCGTTCTTCTCTTCAAATCTTGTGAACGTCCAGAAACTCTACCTATCCCACTGCAGTATAGCTCACATGGACGATCGTGCCCTGTTCAAAGTGTCTAACCTCATAGAGCTTGATCTGTCATGGAACAGCTTAGCTTCAGTGCCCAGTGGAGCTTGGATTCATGTTAAACATCTCCGGACATTGCTACTTAACGGGAACCCCATAACTGTGTTGCCGGACAACGCGTTTGCTGACCTTAAGGAACTGTCTGCGCTAATGATGACAGAATGCAGCTTAGAGACGATTTCACCTGGTGCGTTTGAGGGCTTGAGCAACCTCAATGTCCTCAAGTTGGACTACAACCGCTTGCAGACATTATCCGGGAAGGCGATGTTGCCTCTTAAGTCCCTTCATGGAATTGCACTTGACGGCAATCAGTGGCGCTGCGACTGCGACCTCCGCTCTTTTCGTGCGTGGTTGGATAAAAGCAAGTTTGCAGTGTACTGGCCCATATGTCAACAGCCACCGCGTTTAAAAGGCAAGTTATGGAACGCGGTCTCTGTCGAGGACCTCGCCTGTGCCCCCATTTTCCTGAATACAAATCCAAGCGCTTTGGACTCCATAGTGGCACAGGAACACAGCAACGTTACTCTGGAGTGCCGCGTACGCGCTGATCCGTTAGCTGCTATTGAGTGGTACTTGAAGGACGTCCTCATCACCAACAATACTGAAGGTGTGAACGCAGCGCAGGTGTTTTGGGTGACACAGCAAGTTGCTGGAGACAGAGAGAAGTTATCCTGGCTCACTGTAACCTCCGTGCAAGAAAGAAATGCTGGAGCGTACACCTGTGTTGCGAAGAATAGCGCTGGTAAAGCAGAACACAACTACAGTCTAGCAGTTAACAGGAAAACGGCCATCACTGAGGTGCGAGCGTCAGGATCATCTTCAGACGTCGAGATGACAGAGCAGGCAAGAGAATCCACAGAACAGCAGCAACGATCTTACCGTGAGAATCCTCTTATCGGCATGATCATCGGAATCGTTGTCGGCGCTATGGCAGTCCTTCTTGTATTTGGCTTGGTCCTCTGGTTCTGTCGTCGAAGAGGGCGTCGAAGAAGTCATCCTAGCACACGGAAAAAACGTACCGAAGTCGTAGTCAACCATAAGGTCGTTAACCACAACGATATCGGCAAGGAACAGCTCCCTTCTGCAGAAGACACTCCAGACGTGAAACTTCTTGCCGTTGTGAACCCCGTTCAGAAGCCGCCTCGTCTGATGATGGCCGACAGTTACAATGGCCTCCCTTCGGAACTTGAGCCGTTGGATCCGAACCAAGAAATGTGTACCCCGTCCGGTGTTTGGATCTTGAAAGACCACGAGTATTCAACTGACGAGTCTGTACTGTCTTCTGTCCCATCCCGAGTAGGAACTATTGACAGAAGGTCAATAGCAGGAGCACGAAGCCCAATTCCCGTACCAATGCCCGTTGTCCCCCCGCCACCAGATGACCTGCACTTCAGGCTTCAGAACGAACTCTCAGATACGTTACGACGTACGAAGGGGGACAGACGGCCTATCATCGGCGACGACAGTTCAGACGGCCATTCGTCCTTATACGGTGGACTGGAAACCTTGCGCGTTAGGGACTTAGAAGGGAGGGTTCGGGGCAGTGTGGGGCCTGACCTCATAGATCAACTTGAAGACTCGCGGGGGTTGCATCAAGAATCACCATCACCTCCACCCATGCCTATGGGGTCACACTGGGGTAGTTCGTACGATCACCCTTCAGCGTACTACAGAACAGCTCCAGGTACTTCGTACCCGCAAGAACTGCCTCCAAGCATTCCGGAAGCGACGGGTGACGGCACGGAAGTATAGTGTGGCGTGCGTGATACTGTCATAAAGACCTGCAAAACAAATTTTTAAACGTGTTCCTGCAAAACATTGGCGACATCGTGCGCCAGCGACTCCTTGTGCTGTACATAACCGTTACTATAGATTACATCAGGACTTTAAGATGTGTTGTACAGTATGGTGAAAGGCTGTAGTGAAGAATATAGTGTGTGCAGATAATGATCTCAGTGAAACGGTGCAACACACACCTGATGACACATCTTGAGACTGGTCCCGCTGCGAAGTTGAGGTGAAAGGGTGGATGGTGTCCTGTTGGAGCTTTTTAGTCATTGTTAGAACACCACTGTATCCGTGTATTCGCACGAGCGACATCTTCACGGAATATTCCAATGGAAGAAAAAAGCGAACAAAAAAAAAACTGCTCACGGAGCCGAAGTTCCGCCCGGTGTTATGTTGAGCATTCATACGGTGCCGGAATATCGGGAGTAGCGTACTACGCACTTAGCAGACGACACTTTGCAGACGACACCGTTAGCGTCTTTTCCTGTCGTCTGCTACGGAACACCTTGTGGCGCCACGGTTAGCAGTGTACGTGAAGACACGACGTTGAGCGCTCGCGCCCACGTGACAGCAGAAAGCTATGACGTTTTTCGCATCTTCCGCTGGAGTATTCTGGGAAATGTCGTTCGTGTGAATACACGCTATGCGGACAGATTAAAGGGGCGCTAAAGTTCTAAAAATTTCTCCTCGCGAAATGAAGGATGCCGTTACCTTGGTACCAACTCAAAGGGAACGGGACCGACCTCCCATTGGTCTACTCAGATGATTTGCCCAATCTCTTTAGGACACCAATGGGACGCCGCTCCGTTGCTTGAGAAGCAGAGAAGAGGGAAGGTGAAAACTTCCGACAGGCGAAATTTCTGCACTTTAGTGCCCCTTTAAGTTATAATTTACGACACAGCGCGATTCTTACTTCCTCCACTGCAATTGCAAGTGCGTGTCTGCTCCATATTTGGTTGGCGTGCAACTATTAGTGTTCTGTAAGCGTGCAGATTCTAAAGTCAGTGGGGATACATTGCTATCTTGAGAACACTCGGTCTTGACAGCAGTCAGAGATAAGCCAGAGAAAACGGCAGGTCCGTGTTCCTTACCTTCTGTGCAGCAAATGGAGATGGATAACGCATGCAAGAAAGCTTACTTGTATCTAATTCACCTTGACACGAAAGCTACCTCCGAATATGAGCGCCTGGGACGCACGCTGTTTCGTTGTCGCTCGAAAGAATCCTCGATCATCTCAGAAAACAAGCTAAGGAGAAATTTCAATCTTTGGAAGGCAATTTTAGCGCCCGAGACCAGCGGCACTTAAGGAAATAGCTCTATTATGCAACGGCCGCATTTAAAGAGCTGCCTCCAATCTCGAAACCTCCGGCAAGAAAACTTCAGTGAGGTTCAAGTATTTTCGTATAGGTTTTTCACCTTATGTGGTCTCACAAAAAAAATTTAGAAGTAGGAGGGTGTTATATGGCTGGCAATTTAAATTCTCTCCAGTCGAAAAGCCTGGAATCTCTTTCACGAGGATCTAAAGGGATGCATATACAGCTCATAATATTGTCTCTATGGAGTTACGTCCTTTGGTTGATGCTTAGACGTGCTCAGACTATATATTGCTCGGCGTTTTTAAACCTGGTCTCGCGAATTCAAACCGCATTTCAATAAGCACTAAGCCCAAGAAGTTTCATTTTCATTTATTTCTTGTCTTGTGTTCAATGCTACCGAGATTCAAGAAGAAAAGAAATTTCACAGACATTTGAATGAAACGCCGGTTGCATTTATATGGATTAAATGTCCGAAGAGACGAATTAGGTTGCTTGCTGACAAGCACAAACAATGACCACTATATTGTGGAAGCCATTCAAAACGCAGGTCGTATACTGTGAAGAATATGGCGACCAAACATTGACTGACCTCTTTTGAGCGACAAGACTGTAAGAAACAGACATATCTGAGCTTGGTACTGAGTTGTCACTAACTTAGAATTTCACTTATTTATTGATTTCCAAAAGACAGGTCTCTGTAGAAAGATTATCACTTACCTTCTCCAGAATCGGAGTGAATACGTGTCTAGGTTCGCCGTGAAAAGTAAAATTCCGATGAAATTAAAAAAATAACTGCACTCATGAAGTGAATGAAATTTGAAGCTCCTCCTATTCGCCTTGCCACTTGCTATACCGTAGATAATTAGCCTGTGGCCCCCAATTTGGTAGTCGCTTGCAAAGCCCAAACCCCTATATTTTGCTGTTTTTCGTCTCTTTTTCAGGCTCATCTGATAAGTCTCGCCTAAGGCCTCGCCTATAGGTCTCGCCTTTTTCGTTATATAGATATTTCTTTTTCTCCAGAATTCTTCATTTGGTACAGTGCAAATTTCGGGCGTTAAAATGTTAAATCGTTGAAATAAGTTATTCGTAAACAGGATGCAACACCTGCGTGAGTTGTTGGTGAAAACAGGTTAGCATCTATAGTGGTTATCAGTTAACTAATACCAATGTGCGCGCACAGACAGTGAGTCAGTGTTACAAAATGGGCGCCTACACCGCCACGTGAACTCACTTCGAACAGCGTTGAAGTCGACGACTTTGTATAACTTGATTGCGAAAGAATGTGCCTTAGTCAGTGTGGGTCCTGCAAACAAACAAACAAAAGTACAGACGATAAACGGCGCAAGTGTTTCTGTGGCCCCAGCGTCAAGACGCCCCTTTCCTGTTCAGAAGCTCAACTCGTTCGTGTGCACCGTGAACAATGGATGTGTTCGTACGAAATCTATATTGCAGAGACTGGAATAAATCATCGGGTGGAGCAAGTGAGTGTTCATTCGGAAGAAAGACTATCGCCCATCGGTCATCCTGGTTGTATGTGTGGATCATTTGTACGTTCTTCGTTGTTGGCCATCATGTTGCTCCGACTGTATGATGTATCGCTCCAATGACGCGTTGGTTGACGGATTTTGATACAAAAAAATGAAAACCATGCGTCATGTGTCTTTCTTTCTTCCTTCCTTTCTTTTGGAAACCTCTGTCGTGTGTCCATGAACGAGTGCAAATGGCCATGTTGCCTGTTCCACGAAGCAGAAGGATTTACAGCCAGGGGTTGCATGGTATGATGTGCTGTGGTTGGAAAGGCTAGTATAGCGTGAAAACCTTGTTGATGGGGGGGGGGGGGGGGGCTGTTGCAAGAAATGGGGTGGGATCATATTGCGTTAACGTTGTGACATGTTTATGCACTTTGCCGACATGAGTCCGAAGATGAAATAACAAAGCCCCTCTCCCACTGTGTGTGTGTGTTTGGGGGGGGGGGGGGTGCTGAGGTAAAAAAGGGAGGGGCCCTCGTCCAACACTGGGGGTGGTGTGTCTGGATAAATCGGTGAGGCAACAGAGGGAAGGCGATATCAGCGTCACATAGACGGTTTCGGGATGGTTCGGCTTCGCACGCACACATTGGTAAACACTTATCAGTGCCCACTAATCCGGAACCTAATACCGTGTGCAACTGATAAATTGCACACCAGGCCATCCTGTTTAACCCCGTTACAACCTTAAACATAGCGCTGACACTAGGGAGTTTTAGCAAACCGTTGGTAAGCAAAAAGCGGCTAAAAAGCAGGCGAGCTGGTGATAACGTATCTCCGTAACGAACCCTGAGAGAGACTAAGACCCGGAGACTTCTGTTGTATGCTTTGTCCCAGTTTCAGGGTTCGTTATGGAGATACCTTGGTAAGGTTATCGTTCAAATCGGAGCCAATCGCTGTCGTGTGTGACTCAGAACCTTATCCACTGATTGGTTCCGGTTGACACGATTGGACGCAAGCCACGTTACCAACGGTTTGCTAAAACTCTCTAATGAAGAAGGATTATGTGAAGCGCTGGGGCGATGTCTTTGTCGCATTTAATTTGGCGTATAAATGTAAATTACCGGAACAGGAATATCTACATGCACTGTCGTTACGCGTGGCAGAACTAGAACATTACCCTTGCTTGATGTCCATGAGACTGGCAACAGACGCGATTGCACAGAAAGTGTGCTTTTTTATAAGGACCGGTAAGCCACGCCAGATCGCGGTGGTGCGAAGACAAGACAGAGGTTAGTACGATTTCGATTGTCACTTTGTAACTGAATAGGAATTTGGATTTATGACACCACTACGGAATGAACAAAGCATTTAAAGTAGGTAACTTAAAATGCACTTGTGGTGGAACACAGACTCTATACCAGTCTTCCTTTTAACGGGGCAGTCTAAGAGCCGTTGGCTGTCTCGACGTTACAGTTGTATTCCACTGTGAGATAAACGTAAATGCCATATTCAAAGTTTCATCCAGACAACACAGATATTTCTCAATATCTATACCGACAACCCATCGGCCACCTGGCTTCTTTCGCGGCCCGCGGACACGTTTGTCGGTTGGTTGCGTGCGGTTGCCGACCGATCTGCCCGCCGATGTGGCGGTATGTTGCTCGGGGGAAATCGTACGCCCTGGGCCGACTTCACGGGAAACTCTGCCGACATTTTCTTTACACCGTCCGAGGAAAAAGTAGGGCACAGCCGCCCCTTGGAGTCGAAGCTGGGTCACATCCCAGTCTCCCAGTGCCAGCCTAAGAGGGGAGCTGCTAGGAACTGCATGACGAACCCGCGCACCCTTTCTATCAAGCATCCTTACAGTTGTCGTCATTATAATTTTGTTTCCGAGCGTGATTCCGAGCAAGAGCAGAAAGGTAATATCTTCTCATTGATAAGGCAGGACATTCGCGCGATTTCAAACTGTTGAAGCTACACCACGTGTGTACAGTGCGTGGGTGTTATCTCAGTTCTTTGTGTCATGGCTGCTGTGCGTCGGCGATTCGCTGTGGAAATCGTTGTTTTCGAGCCAAAACCTTATGCAGTCGGACGGCTGTGTAAGTGTTGTACTAAATGGTGGAAACGGTCTAGTGGACTAGGCCTGCATGGGTGAACGCGTGTATCAAACGCGTGCTTCCTGTTATCTCCAAGAGCGTAGAACTACCACGTGCCTGTTCGTGTCTCGAAAATTCCTCGCACACCAACCAGTGTCTCTGGTATAGCACCAATGTGATCCAAGGTAAGTGTTACGATTTAACTTGCTGTTGCGTTACTATATTAGCCCGTGCTGTCGGCCTTCACATGTCTACGTAGTGAAATGCTAAGCCAGTGTTAATGTGGGGTTGCGAGAGGCTGACTCTGTTTTTCATAACCTGTATCCAGTCAACGCAAAGAAGAACTGGCTATCTAAAACTTTTAAGAACAGCAGATATAGAAGGATAACCTGTGAGGACTGTCGGCCTCTGGCTGCACACCTCAGGGTGCGACAGAAATACATCCGGGATTATGATGTCGTTGATGGCATTCATTTGCGATACACGCTTCTAGTCGGTTCCTGAAGTTTCGTATCACTCGGCAGAACAGTTACCGCCGTTATCGCTGCAATTTCTTGGCAGCCCTCAGCTCATTTATGGCTCTTGCAGACTTCAGCTGTCAGCTGCCTCAAAGCCAAAAATCACAATGGCCGGGGAGATCGTGTGAACGTGCGGGACACCCAGCTTCACCGCGTAACGATAGCATTGTGCCTTGGAAACAGTCCTCGCGAAACTTCCATTGATCTTTTTGTACGCATGGAACTAAGGCGCAATACTCTCATCACAGTTCGATCTGACAGCCCCAAGGCAGAAGTATGTTTCCGGACTGAACGTGTGGGATATTGCGCATTGAACTATGTCTCAGCGTGGACGTTTTCTGGCGTCCGTCTGCTCGGTGGTTTTCGTTTCAAGCCGATGTGCTCCTGAAGTTTACAACCCATAGCGATATCGCTTTTTGCTGCGGAGAAGCAGCACAACAGTATACATATATGTCATTTCGCCCATTGATGGGAAGTACTTTAAGTACTACTTTAAGTACATTTCTGAGTACAAGTACTTTGTTTTCAGTACATTTCAAATTGTGTACTTTGTACTGTACTCGAAATACTTTTTTCTAGTACTTTCTCACCAAGTAAAGTACCCAACTGGGACTCCAAACGAAAATCTGGGAAATACGACGAAATAATTTTTGTGTTGCATCTGGGCATTTTCGGTGAAACTTTATTGTTGACAGGCTCGAAATGTTGAGAAGTTATTAACAACAGTACTTTCATGCTGTCCTACAGTTAGAACTTAGGAACACGGACAGACACATGCTATGAGGGTGCGATAGGTAGCAAGATGATTTTGCTTTGCCTTTCTGGTTCTCCCAATACATGATTCTCGTGCATTTTACTATTTTTTCTCTCTGTTGTCACTTAGTAACCATTCTACTTCACATAATCTGTGATTGGCTTTGAAGCATTGCACGATTCAGTAAAAGTAAGAGGCTGAGAGGCACACGTATATGTGTACCTTTCAGTCACCAGGTAGTTCAGTCAGGTAGAATGCATAAATCAATAGTATACTATTGATTTATGCATTCTACCATTTTTTAAATGGTCGTATGGACTATATTCCTGCAGATGATAAAACCACATAAAAATGAAGGTTTGCATGCGTTTTCCATAAACTCGCATGCAAACTAAATTGGCAATGTACCTGATGAGTACTTTGACTGTGGAGACTTTGATGAGAATGGAGAATGACTAGGGTAACGTTTGGAACGCCTTCTATAGTGCCTTTCTCATTGCGGCAACCCTAGGTCATCATCTTCGACTGGTAGCAGCTGTGTATCGGCTGCTGAGCCTCCTCGAGGATTCTATATACGTTTATGACGTACTGGGAGTTCAAAACGACGAGGAGGCTTTACAGAAGTACGAAGACATACAAGCGATATTTCGCAAGGCCTGTATGGTACTACAAAAATGAGGATCAAACAGCTCTCAAAAGAGGGGAAAATTCAGGGCAGAACCAGATCAAGAACGTGACACACTATCGCTTCCTGTCACGGTTAGTCTCAAACCTGATCTGCAAAACGTTGTCACGAAACGCCAAGTTTTGCGTCTTCCTGCACAGATATACGACCCGTAGGATTCCTTCTACCCTGTAACGTCACTGGAAAGCTGCTGCTGCAGCTGATATAGAAAAAGGCGGGCATTTTCTTGTGGCAGCCCTATTGCCAATAGAGGAGTTCGGAAAATCCCAGAGTGCTTAGCGCGCCGCCTTGAACTCTGGGAGTTTACTAATACGAAAGAAACGGGTGGCCTCCAAACTGTTCCGACTTCTTCCCTACCGGTCCATTGTCCACGACGTCCGAAGGTCAGCGAAAGCGAAATGTGAAGGATTATTCTTCGTTTCCCCGCACAGCAAGCGCCCAGGATGCAATGCGTGCGCAAAGAGCACTGGGATTTTCTGAACTCGCCTATTCTCGTCCCGCGCCTTGGTTCAAGCAACACGCCACCGTGCACCGACGCGAGAGCCATTAGCTCGGCTCTGGCTTTAGGACCGTTCGGTCACATTAAAGGCTAATCCTCTCCAGACCTCTTTGTCGTCTCGGTCACAACAATCTTCAGAGAGTAATCGACATTACTGTCTGTTATCCTCAAATTGCTGCGTCGGTCACTAGTATCACATGGTCACCGCTGGAATATGGGTTTCTGAAATCTGCACATACTAGGGGTGTGCGAATGTTCCAGTTCTCGAATTAAAATCGAATATGAATTACTCTAAGTATTCAATTCGCGAATCGTGTATCTAATATTCGGTTTTCCGAAGGTTCGACTATTCCACGAATATGAACGACACCACACCGACACTTCACCCGATGCTTCCCTGCGTGAGGTGAAGCCTGCTTTACGAAATCGCTAGTGCTGCAGGACCAACACAACACAGGCGGACCGTTGTCTATCGCGAGGTAAAGTTAGCTCAAGTTAATTGTGTATACTTCGCCTGAGGAAGGGGCGGCGTCCCTCCCACATGCACTTTAACGGTGTCGGCAGGGAATTTTTCATTTGATGTCTGGAAGGTTGCCTTGAAGACGCTTAGATAATGCCTGCAGCCCAGGAACAAAACGGTGCTTAAAGCCATCCCTTACGTTCAAAATTCAGAAGCTAAAGGATGTTCATGGCAAAGCTGAGGCAGGACGTCAATTTGTTTCTTTCACAAGTGACATGTGGATTCGAGCAACTTAGGGAAAAGGTGCTGAAGCCAGGAATCGAACCTGGGTTGTTCAGAAACTATTACAGCCTCATCTGTACGTGTAACATGCCACCGCACATGGCATCAAATTTTGAAATCAACATAATTGCCCCAGTAAGTGTAGACTCGGCCGAAAATCCGGAAACACTATCATATAAGATTAAAGAGTATAGGGGCCATATAGGGGCCAAGCCATAATTTCAGTGTTTTGGAACAGAATGAAATACAGTCGAACCTCGTTTATATGACCACTTAGCTTGGGAACCATTCCATCCCCATGTGAATCCTCGTCGTTAATATGACAACTCGCTTATCCAAAAATGACCACGATTTTTTGCACACAATATGGGGGAAAACACGTGTGTATTCTACCCTGTATAATATGACCTCCAGCAGCTGAACAAGTGGTCCTCCTGACCTACAATTGCACTGTGGTTTCAGATGATGCATGTGGAAGCTGCACACTGTTTCACAGCGTTTTCACACTGCTTCACACTGTTTCAGGATGACTCATGATGCTCTTTGCAGCACTAGCAAACATGTTTAGAAGAGCAGTGGCCTTGGTCACCTGGTCATACTGACTTGCTGCGGTTGTACAGGAACAATAGAACATGCCATGTCTGTCCTCTTTCCCTCTCTGTCTCATGGTACTCGCCTTTGCCATGTACCAGCTCCCTTTGCTTTAGCCCTTTTGCCAACAGAATGACATTGAGCAACAGAGTAACATGCTGGATGTGTTCAGCTTTGACCATGCAATGGTATATAATTGGAAAAACTACAGCTTCAAGATGTAACTACATATGTAGACATTTTTATCGGATGTCTTCTGCAAATTAACAGTAAGATGTTCTTCAACAGTGCCTCCTGTTTTGCAGTAAATAATGACGGAGTTGTGTAACACACAGGGTTTCCTTCCTGTCTTTGGTGCATATCATATGCTGTTTCCTTTTTGACAATTAGCTTTATGACCAATATCTGTGGGGATGGTCATGGTCATGGTCATATGAATAAGATTTGACTGTATATATGTGTTGGCAACATATGTACATTACATCATTCTTTTATAAACTGTGTATGCAAGACACAGTGACACACATGAACTGTTGCTTGAAGTAGCCAACCACAGCATACTAGCCGTTTAGGCTATACAGAAGAATAACTTATTGTACGGCACTTGACATTGTGTGATAGTTCCCTACATGTGTAAGTATGCTTTGTGGTAGCACTAAATTGACATTCACAAGGCCCTTGTACATTGATGAGACACACCTTTATAATGTTTACATAATTACAAAAAGTATCAAAAATATTTACATTGACTAAATGAATCACGTCTTCTGTGTTGCTGAGTTGATAGCCTTCTTGTGGAATATGTCCACCGTTGTTTCAAAGCACTGTCGCAGGTCATGGTTGAATGTTCCCAAGCTGAATCTGTTTGGTGTCGGCCTAAAATAGCTTAGTCCACGGCCTATTTTTATTATCCAACCATTGCTCAGCCTGAAACAAAGAGAATAGAGTGAATCAAATTATCTCTCTACAAAAGGGAC